>NW_012115154.1:15937807-16002981 GCF_000951035.1 Colobus angolensis palliatus | reverse complement strand
ATGCAGTTTCTTCCTAGCATTGATGGTCTCTACAATTTGACATGTTTTTGCAGTGGCTGGTATGGGTTGTTCCTTTCCATGTTTAGTGCTTCCTTCAGGAGCTCTTGTCAGGTGACAGAATCTCTCAGCATTTGTTTGTCTGCAAAGGATTTTATTTCTCCTTCACTTATGAAGTTTAGTTTGGCTGGATATGAAATTCTGGGTTGAAAATTCTTTTCTTTAAGAATGCAAATATTGGCCCCCACTCTCTTCTGGATTGTAGAGTTTCTGCTGAGAGATCCACTGTTAGTCTGATTGGCTTCCCTTTGTAGGTAACCTGACCTTTTCCTCTGGCTACCCTTAACATTTTTTCCTTCATTTCAACTTTGCTGATTCTGACAATTATGTGTCTTGGAGTTGCTCTTCTCGAGGAGTATCTTTGTGATGTTCTCTGTATTTTCTGAATTTGAATGTTGGCATGCTTTACTAGGTTGGGGAAGTTCTCCTGGATAATATCCTGCAGGGTGTTTTCCAACTTGGTTCCATTATCCCCATCACTTTCTGGTACACCAATCAGATGTAGATTCAGTCTTTTCACATAGTCCCATATTTCCTGGAGGCTTTGTTCATTTCTTTTTCCTCTTCTTTCTCTGAACTTTTCTTGCTTCATTTCATTCATTTGATCTTCAATCACGATACCCTTTCTTCCACTTGATCGAATCGGCTACTGAAGCTTGTGCATGCATCACGTAGTTCTTGTGCCATGGTTTTCAGCTCCATTAGGTCATTTAAGGTCTTCTCTATGCTGTTTATTCTAGTTAGCCATTAGTCAAATCTTTTTTCAAGGTTTTTAGCTTCTTTGCGATGGGTTCGAATGTCCTCCTTTAGCTTGGAGAAGTTTTTTGTTACCGATTGTCTGAAGACTTCTTCTCTTAACTCATCAAAGTCATTCTCCGTCCGGCTTTGTTCCATTGCTGGTGAGGAGCTGCATTCCTTTGGAGGAGATGAGGCACTCTGATTTTTAGAATTTTCAGCTTTTCTACTCTGGTTTCTCCCCATCGTTGTGGTTTTATGTTCCTTTGGTCTTTGATGATGGTGACGTACAGATGGAGTTTTGATGTGGATGTCCTTTCTGTTTGTTAGTTTTCCTTCTAACAGTCAGGACCCTCAGCTGCAGGTCTGTTGGAGTTTGCTCGAGGTCCACTCCAGACCCTGTTTGCCTGGGTATCACCAGCGGAGGCTGCAGAACAGCAAATATTGCAGAACGGCAAATGTTGCTGCCTGATTGTTCCTCTGGACGCTTCGTCTCAGAGGGGCACCCAGCTGTAAGAGGTGTCATCTGGCCCCTGCTGGGAGGTGCCTGCCAGTGAGGCTACTCCAGGGTCAGGGACCCACTTAAGGCAGCAGTCTGTCCATTCTCAGATCTCAAACTTCATGCTGGGAGAACCACTACTCTCTTCAAAGCTGTCAGACAGGGACCCTAAGTCTGAAGAAGTTTTAGCCGTCTTTTGTTCAGCTATGCCCTGCCCCCAGAGGTGAAGTCTACAGAGGCAGGCAGGCCTCCTTGAGCTGCACTGGACTCCACCCAGTTTGAGCTTCCTGGCCACTTTGTGTACCTACTCAAGCCTCAGCAATGGCAGGCGCCCCTCCCCCAGCCTCGCTGCCACCTTGCAGTTAGATCTCAGACTGCTGTGCTAGCAATGAGCGAGGCTCTGTGGGCGTGGGACCCTCTGAGCCAGGCATGGGATAAAATCTCCTGGTGTGCCATTTGCTAAGACCATTGGAAAAGCACAGTATTAGGGTGGGAGTGATCCGATTTTCCAGGTGCTGTCTGTCACAGCTTCCCTTGGCTAGGGATGGGAATTTCCCAATCCCTTGTGCTTCCTATGTGAGGTGATGCCTCGCCCTGCTTTGGCTCATGCTCTGTGGACTGTACCTACTGTCCTGCACCTGTCTGACAATCTCCAGTGAGATGAACCCAGTACCTCAGTTAGAAATGCAGAAATCACCTGTCTTCTGCATCACTCATGCTGGGAGCTATAGATTGGAGCTGTTCCTATTTGACCATCTTGTAACCTTATACTAGATGATTTATAAGACTGTGGTATGGAAAATGTTATAGCCTCATTATTATTATTATTATCATTACCAGTAATGCTTTTAAAGATTTTGAAATACATCAGGAGTGCTATGGAGAAATGAAAGTATAGGACAAGCAGTAGATGAAATGAGAAAAAATGCACTGTGCAGATCACAGAGAGAACCAAAAAGCATTCTATGGAGGTGGCAGAAGCCATTGAAACTATAGAAAGAACTCCTAGAAGAGAGGATTCTAAGTGTTTACCCCAAATAAATAATAAATATTTGAGGTCATGGGCTTGCTAAATACCCTGATTTGATCATTAGGCAACGCATATGTGTACTGAAACATCACACTGTACCCAATAACTATATATGATTGTTGTGTGTCCATTAAAAGAAACTCCTGAGTAGTGAAGACTGAATGAGGTGAAGTGATTTGGATCAAAATGCTTGTGATATGAAAAGCTGGCAATAGTTGAAAGATGGTTACTATTAGAAACAGGGACAGATGTAGACTGATCTTTTTTCATGTTTAAGTAGAGTTTTGAAATTAGAGTTCTAAAGAAAAAGACCAAGTCTATCATTACAGGGTGAAAAAGTCTACGAGTCTGCAAAGAGATCACACCCCTTTCCTTACCAGTGTCCCAGTGAAGATGAACTTAACAGTACTGAATGTCAGTGACAAAAGCATAGCTGTGCTTGTCTGGGTCTTATTTCCATTTTTATTAAATTTTTTCCTTTCCCCAAACCTCTGAATTTCTTTAGCCCTATCCTTATTTCTTTGCAGTTCTGGCCCTTTGATTCAATGTTAATTTGGCTGTCTGGGTCCTACTACACATGTCAGTTTTCATTTCCCTTTGCCTGTTTTCTGACTGTACTATTCTGACATATCTGTTCATAGTTGAATTTCATTGATCAGGTTTACTTTGAAATATCTTCAACTTCAATACTAATGCAAGATTTTTTTCTTTCATGGAGTAGAGGAGAGAGAACCTGATCAGTAGCAGGAGAGTTGACATTCAGTGCCAGCCACTTACTGATTGTGGAAAGTTTGAGAAGTTACTTCATTTCTCAAGCCCTAAGGTTCCTTTATCTGCAAAATGAAGGTGTTAGAGTTGACAATCTTGAAGGTCTCTCTAGAGCTAGAAATCTTACTTTTTGAGATAAGAATCAACATCAGTCAGTGTGATATGAGGAAACTGAAAAAGTCAACTATCTATAGCATTGTTCTGAGAATACCAGAATTTTAGACTTGTAGAAGATCTTACAGTGATTCTAGCTTTCCTTTATTTTGACATTTGAGGAAACTGATACCCAGAGAGATGAAATGACCTGTGACACAACTACACAGTAGCAGGTGTTGCAATTTAATATACTACATATTTGCAAATAGTGCTCCAAGCTTCAGGAGACTTTAAAGGTTTAAGCAATAACATCATTTGAGAAAGCTCATAATAGTGTCATTAGGGCTCTGGAGGTACTAAAAGGCAGAGTTGGAATAGGTCTGTCATAACAGTGCCATATAAACTTCATAAATCTGGAAGAGAAGTTATTGAAACTGACAAAACACAAAATGGATAATGACAGAAGAAAATACATTTCCCTTCATATTCTTGTTGGTAAAATTAGGTGAAGGGCTGTGCAAACTGCCTAATGCACTAAGCCCTTCCTGCAACTGTGGTCAAATCCAAGAAATATCATACTTTGATAAAAGTTTTAAAAAATCCATGTGCCTTTAAAGGAATTATCAGCTACATAAATCTCCTCACAAGTAAACCACACTCAACACTGATTTATGCAATGTCTTGCTGATGACATTTTAAGTGCTGCTGAAAGAGCATATTGTGGTTAATTTAAAATGTAATTAATGTAAGATTAATTGTGATCTCAGAAATTGGAACATGTTACTGACAAATAAAATTAGAAGAATGGTGAACTGCATGAAATCCACAAAGAGAAGGGATTGGTCTGTATTTCTCCCACATTGTCCATGAGGAAAGGGCACACTGATGGTTTGGGGCTAGCCCCAGTACTTTAGATAGAAACAGCTAAAAGTGGGAAAGACAATTCCTCTAAAGGTTTGGTACCTTTGTTTTCATTCTCCTTAAACTGTATGGCATTTTGGATTATAACTGAACAGACTTGCTGATCAGAAGGGTATGCCCCATCCGGCACTAAGATGTCTGGTATAATTTCCAATGTTTAGTAATAAACTGAAATGCTGGTAAACAATTGCCTATGAGTTTAGAAGTCTGTGTTTCAGAACTTGATTGACACTTGGAAATGATGGAGGTATATAGATTACAGCAGTTAAGAGTAGGAAACTCTTGAACCAGTGTTCCTATCAAAATGCAGCCAATTTAATAGGGCACTATGAGCATTTATTTTAATTAACATCTGAATTTCATACTTGATTTCTTGTTTTTCTCTAGGATTCAATGGGGTAAAGGAGCCAGGAGGGTATAATTTTAAAGAAACTGATTTATTTTTAGATGACAGAAATATGTAAAGGGAACTGCTGGAAGAAATGGTACAACGTTAAGGTAAATTTTAATGGAATGAAAAAGAGTAATGCTCCTTATAAGTCTTGTTTCCATTGGACTAAATGTCAGCCTGGAGGACACAGGAAAGTCTCAGATACCAGAGCAAAGGGGAGTGGAGAGGCAAACACCACAAATGCCACCCTTTCTCTGAACCTGACATTGCTTAGATTTATAGAAGTCTCAGTAATTTTTTGTTCACTTGAGACTAAAGTTAACAGGGTTAAAAAGTGATTGAAAACTACAAACCCATAACATATACATTCTGATTTTGCCAACCAATTCCAAAACCAAACACAAACAAGACAAATAAACAAACATACTATAACATTACTACTCAAGTGGAAATATATAGGAAAATCCAAAACCCAAGCCCAAACCCCAAACAATAACAACAACGACAACAACATAAAATCCAGCACTGATTTTAGTGCCAGGTATGCCTGCCCACCTAACTCCCTAGGATTCTATTTCAGGTAAGACACTATGTCTTAGGTATATTTTGTTTACCAGACAGTATCTCACAGAATGCTGAGCATAGACAAAGCACTGCATAAATACTTGTTGAATTAATGTGTTAATAAATTCAACACATTTGGGAATTGCTGGAATTTGTCATCATGACCAAGCCATCAAGTCACACTATAACTCACAGGCTCTGGGCCAGGATTTGGTATCCTGATGAAAACCATAAAGACCCTGATACTCAGGGTATTAGTCTTTTTTTTTTTTCATACTGCTATAAAGAACTGATAATTTATAAAGGAAATTTTAACTGACTCACAGTTCAGCATGGCTGGGGAGGCCTCATCATGGCAGAAGGTGAAAGGGAAGCAAGGTACTTTCTTCACAAAGCGGCAGGAAGGAGAAGTGCCCAGCGAAGTGGGGAGGGCCCCTTATAAAACCATCAGATCTCCTGAGAATGCACTCACTATCATGAGAACAGCATGGGGGAAACTGTCCCCATAATTCAATTACTTCCACCTGGTCTCTTCCTTCACACGTGGTGATTATGGGGATTACAATTCAAGATGAGATTTGTGTGGGGACACGAAGCCTGACCATATCACTCAGCATTAAACTTTTGAAAGGATAAACTTTGTAACACAGCACATCCATGAATCAAAATGTCCTCTTTTTGTTTAACGTGCCACACTTGAGGGCTATTAGCTTGTTTGGTGATCCTCAACACAACAGAAAGAAAGGAAATAGAAATGCTGTGCATATTACATTAACCTTCAGAGTCTGCTATTTGCTTTTGAGAAATTATTTTTAGAACAACTTCTCTCCCACAGACATAATAGTGTTGGTATGTCTAGTGGGCATGTGTACATAGTTTGTATACCATGAATGCTCTTTTTCCTCTCTTTTATTCTTTTCTTAGAATAAAATTGAGACTCATTAGCCTACAGGTCAGTTTAGACAAAAGAAACATAGATATCATTTCACATTGGGAAAACTGGAATTTATAAAATACATGAATCTCGGGGAAGAGTGAAAATAGTCGCTGAGTATAAGAAAAAACTGAGAAACAGAAGAATATGAGTGACGATTAGGTAATGAACATACAGAACGAACACAGTGGTGTGTCTGTCTTAATTAAAATGTACAAGGTGGGTGTGTTAGAAGGCGGGAACATATTAACTTTGATGTGAATGATGGGAATATAGAAAGAAGGAAATCTTCAATTACAGTAGTGGTAAAGGACATGGAAAATAAAACCTTGTCTGTTGAAGGAAATATAAAGAGGTGGGTGTTTCAATTACAGAGGAGGTAATGGAAGTACGAAAAAGAGAAGGGCAAAAGTCACAGTGTGGGAGGCTGCAAGAGGAATGCTGGGAAATTACAGCATGGTTAAGTATTTTACTCTTGGTTTTAATAGTATTCAAATGTTAAATAGCTTACACTTAGTTCCCTAGTTGGGTTGAAATTTCATACCCCTAGAGAGATAATTTAAGATTTTAAGTGACAGTTTCAGCCAAACAGCTACACTGTTTACCAGTGTAAAACACTTTAATTCGCTCTTGTGGTTGCTGTTGTTATTACTGTATTTATGACCACTGGTAGTTACATGAGTCATTTAGAGACAATGAGGTGTGTGTACAGAAGCTGGCAGATTCACTCAAATTCTGCCAAATTGTTATGTAAGAATATAATTGATAAAAATACCAGCCAGATCAGAATAATTTTTATTCTAGTGGCAGGGTTTGCTTTAATTTGTTCAAAGAGTCATTGGTTTTCGGAGCTATGTCTACCAGAGAGAAGTAGGTTGAGCAGTTCTATCGAATGTGAGAGAGAGAGAAAAAACGTTCCTTCCTGGGCTTGTTTGCAGCTGGAGTAGAGATCTGTGGATGGGGCATTCGGCAGCTCTTAGGTACCCAGCTTCTCTGCAGCAAAGTGACCACAGCAATTCCTTTGGAGAACCAAAAGTTCAATGAAGGAGGCAAGAGCACCCATTAGTGTTTGCAAAGATGAAATAACAACCTCTTTACCCCTTTTAATAACATTTTGCTGTAAGACAATCCCAAAATATTATCTCTTTATGCCCATTATTCCTTATTTTCGTCATAAGAACTCCCTGCTACAGTTTTCCATAGATTGTTTTTTCTTTGAAAATCCTTAAAGAAAAGTTATTAAAAAATGTTTATGTCTCAGTGTAATAGTAATACTAAAGCTCTTGAGATATAGAGCACTATTATTGTGCATTGGAAACTTACATGTGTTTATAAGCATATGTGTATATAATTGGATTAAGCCATTATTACACTGGGCTCAGGAAGTGTTGCTCTGCAGTATAAACTTAGCATCCATATTTGTAAATGGCTATGTGGTATGTTTTTTAGTAATTACTTTTTATAGGAACCAACAGTGAACAACCCTCATCATTCTCTATCCATTGGCATGGTACCCAGGGTAGAAAACTAAGAAAATGCCATTTGAATACAAGAAGAGCCAGCAAAACAGGTTCACCAAAAATGATCTCAAATCCTGCTTTTTGAGCTTGCTCTGTCTAATGATTTAACTCTCTAAAGACTGAAATAGATTTTGTTTTGTAAGAGTTTCACTTTCAAAAGCACTAGTGATTCTTATGTGAAAACTGGAAATATTAATAAATTAATAATATTATAGAGTCAATTATAGAGTCAATTAAATAATATAGAGTCAGGCAGAATACAAATCTTCCAACAACATCATGCATTTCATCACAAGTTAATTAAGAAACTGATCATTTCCCTTAAGAGTGTTTCCATGTATAAAAATAGCTACAGTTACATTAATTGCCTGTGGGGTATGTGCTCATACAAATGACTATGAAAGCTGGAGTTTAGTAATGTTCTATGTAGCTTTTTACCCTACCTATATATGAAAGGTATTTGAGGCAGGATTCCACAGCTAATACAACTTTTCTTCCACGGTCAAAGTAAAATAAATATATTAACCTGGTTAGGCACATTTAATTACAATTCATCATGCTGACATTCACATTCATACACCAGATACTCTATCAGCAATATGGTTACAAAGATGACTATAAATTTACCCTTGCTTTCAAGGAGTTATTTAGTTAAAAGGGGCATGAGTACAATTAGATATAATAAAGTATAATTGGTGCTATTATAGAAATATGGATTCAGAAAAAAAAAAACAGAGGAAATTAGGCTATTTGTGGTACCTTTACATTGCTATGTATTCATGTATTTGAGACAGGTTTTCACTCTATTGCCCAGGCTGGAGTGCAGGGCACCGTCATAACTCACTATGAACTCCTGGACTCAAGCAACCCTCCCAATCTCCGCCTCTTGAGCAGCTAAAACTACAAGCATGTGCCCCACTCCCATGTCTGGCTGTTTGCTTCTTAAAATTCCACTCAAAAATTTTTTTATCAATAGTATGAAAACATATTTTAACAGTAAGACTCTCCAGTGAGACCCTGGAGTTACTTCCAGGAAAAACATTCTGTGATTTGATATACTAACTTAAGTTGCAGTGTAAGTTCTAAAACTCACTCTAAATTCTAAATTGGAAGAAATAAAATCCCAAGGGGGAGCATTAGCTGTGGAGTCAGACGCAGATCTGCCATTTTACTCTGCCATTTTCCTCCTCCGAATCTGGTTTCCATTTCCGTGAAATGGGATATTACCTAACTCAAAGTCAAATTCGAAAATATATATGAAATTAGGTGAGGATACGGCTGGTAAATTGAGCATTGCTCTGCCGCTTTTCACCCCAGGCCTAATTATTAGTGATGGCCATGTTAAGTCTTACAATGCTGCACCTCTGGGACTAGTGTGTGCCTTCTGCAGATCTGATGTGCAGCAAATCAGAGTGAACCTCCCCAGGCCTGTAGTCACTGCAGCCTTCAGTGTTTTAAAAACATGACATTTCATTTAAATCATAGATACTCAGCCTTTTAAATACCAACCATAGGACCTAAAGAAAAGGTGATCGATTCTCCTTGTTTTTTCTTTAGAAATAAAAAGGCCTATTTCACCCAGATTTTGGTGATAAGCTCCAAGAATTCTGCTGATATTGTTGTCAAAATACTTTGGAAACATACCAAGAGGATCCTTATGTATTTGCCAAGCACGTAGCTCCCAATCTACTTGCCTTATTAGAGAAGGGAAAGGTATCAATGTAAAGTTCACTTCAAGCTCAGCACCAGATCAGTTTTGCTGTGGTCATAAAGCATATAAATACTACTTTGACATCTAAAAAAATTGTGTAACACACTGTCCAACTCTTGATCCTAGCAATACTGATACAGAAGGTAGAAAGAAATTATTTAGGCAGATAGTGAGGGCAACAGAGTCCTCGGCAGAACTTCCCTTCTAACAAAAAACAGCCCAAGAAATTATTCTTCTCCTGACAAACAGCAGCCTGAAAAACCGAGTTGCAAACATAGACAAGGAAGGTGGAAGCTTGCTCGGGGGATGCCGGTAGCTGCACCAACAGAAAAGGGCTACCTGGGGGCCAGGCATGTCCACCATGGAAGCCCCATCTTCCCTTTTTGGTTAGCATGTGTATAGAAAGAAAGAAATTGGCAACATGGCTCAGCTCAAGCAGAGAACCTGCCTGCATAATAAAAGATTAGTTTGGGAGCTGCCAGAAATTTGTGCCCTATGCAAATGGCACACTTAATCCTAACCAGTTTTTTGGTGCCCTATGTAGATCAGGCTCTGCCTCACCACCAGCTCAACTATAAAGCTCCCTGCAGTTCACTGCGGACTGGCAACCCATTTTTCCAGGACCCCTCTCTATAACAAAGACCTATTGTCTTTCATTTGCTTATGAAAGGTTCACTGTTAACCTCACTCTGTGTGTCTGCATCCTTGATATCTGTCACACCAGACAACAAACCTTGGGTATCACTCCAGACAACAGGGTAGCTTCAACATGGCAGTTACAAACTTTGAAAGAAAGGACAGCCAAGTAGTAGGCAGATACATGCTATATTATGTTACTTAAACTGAGTTTCAGTTTCCTGATCCATATTTAACCAGAGTAAGAACTGGCTCTCTTGTGACCAGTGTTAGTACAAGTTGCATCTCACAGAAATAAAAACTTAATTACACCCAATTAGTTTTCTTAAATAGAGCAAAAGCAATCTGACGGACGAGGAAAAGTCTTCAATAAATGATGATACAACAATTTATAGGCAAATAGGTAACTAAATAAAAATGAACCTTGATCTAAACCTCACACCTTGTACAAAAATCAACTAAAAATGGACCATGGACGTAAGTGCGCAGCTTATAAAACTATAAAATGTCTAGAAAAAAAGGGGATAAAATCTTCAGGATCTAGGACAAGGAAAGAGTTCTTAGACTTAACACCAAAAATCATAGTTGATTCAAAGAAAAGTTGATAAATTGGACCTCAACAAAATAAAAAAAATATATATTCTGTAAAAGATCCTAGGCCGGGTGCGGTGGCTCACGCCTGTAATCCCAGCACTTTGGGAGGCCGGGGCGGGTGGATCACGAGATCAGGAGATCGAGACCATCCTGGGTAACATGGTGAAACCCTGTCTCTACTAAAAATACAAAAATTTGCTGGGTGTGGTGGCGGGTGCCTATAGTCCCAGCTACTCAGGAGACTGAGGCAGGAGAATGGCATGAACCCAGGAGGCCCCAGAGCTTGCAGTGAGCCAAGACCGCACCACTGCACTCCATCCTGGGTGACAGGGCGAGACTCCATCTCAAAAAAAAAAAAAAAAAGATCCTGTTAAGGGTGAAAAGACAAATTGCAGACTGGGAGAAAATATTTGCAAATCACCTATCTCACAAAGTACTAGTATCTAGAACATATAAATAATTCTCAATTTCAACACTATAAAAACCAAAAGATATGAAAATGCGCAAAAGGTATGAAAAATTCATACAAAGAGGCTATGCAGACGGCAAATTAGTACATGACAACTCTCTTGGCATCATTAGTCATCAGAGAAATTAAAATGGAAACCACAACAAAATATTACTACACACCTATTAGAATGACCAGGATAAAAATAGCGATAACATCAAATGCGGACAAGGATGCAGATAAGCGGGATCACTCATACATTCTTGATGGGAACCTAAAATAGTACGGTCGCTCTGGAAAACAGTTTGACAGTTTCTTTTAAAATAAAAAGAAAAATGGACTTACCGTGTGATCCAGGAATCATACATGTGGGCATTTATCCTCGATAAAGGAAGACTTATTTTCATGCAGAAATTGATAAACCAATGTTTATAGCAGTTTTATTAATAATAGTCCAAAACATAAACTACTCAAATCTTCTTTAATATGTGAACGATTAATTAAACTGTGGTAGATGCCTATGAGTGAATACTACTCAGGAAGAAAAAGGAAGAACTTGATACATACAACATCTTGCATGAACCTCAAAAAAATTCGCTAGGTGAAAAAAATCTTAAATGAATACAGACTTCATACTTTTATAAATATAGCATTTGTGAAATAACATCATTATAGACATGGAGAAAACAATTAATGGTTGCCAGGGGTAAGGGATGAGGGTGGTAGATTCCGCTGTAAATGAGTAGCACAATGGAGTCTTCTGATAACGGTACAGGTAAATATCTTGATTAGTGGTTACACATAGCTACACATTTAATAAACTGCATAAAACTACATATACATACACATGTGTACACACATGCACAAGTAAGTGTGTGTAGAGCTGTTGAAATATTAATAAGCTCTATGGCTTCTATTAATATCAATACAAAAAAATCCAATTCCTTTTCCCTAAAAACCTTGTTTTTACCCTATTCACTCAAAAAAACTCTAAAAAGAGAATATTTCATAATTAGCATAGTAAACACTCTCTTTATCCCTCTAACTCCTCAGTCTTCTTCACAATTCTTCCTCTCTATTTTGTCTTTTTTTTTTTTTGAACAAAAACTGAAACAAAAACAAGCACACAAACAAAAAAACCTCTTTCTCTCTCTTCCACCTCCACAACTATACTTCCCTCGCCTCTCCCAAGTACTTTTCCCTTTCTTCCCCATAGTCCCACTAACCCCTAGATTATGTCTTTATCATGGGATCATTTCATCCTATTTTGGATTATTTCAATTTACCTCTTCACTCATCCTTAGCAGTAGCATAAAAACCTTCCAGAACCTGAACAAGCAAACCCAGAATTCCTCGGGGAAAGAGAAGGATCTGGAGATTTGCAAGTCAGCAGTGTTTGTCCCTTTCTGTTATCAAATGAGAACAATGCCACCCACCACATTCATAGGGTTATTATGTGTATTGATGTCATGTATAAAGCACCTAGTACAGTGCTTGGCACACAGTAGGTGCTCAATAAATGGCAACAGCTAGTAATGGGATGCAAATGGCACACAAAAGAGAGTGGTATTAGTGTTCTGCAATTTAACGATCCGCAAATATTCATTAAGCATCTAATACATTCTTAGTACTTTGCCAGTACTATGAAATAACCAAAAAATATAGAACATAAAGGAGCATTTAAAAGATGCTCAATATCATTAGTCATTAGGGAAATGCTAATTGAAACCATTACGTGATACCACTACACAGCTATTAGAATGACTAAGATGCTGAGCAACTGGATCTTTCATTCATTGCTGGTCTAAAAACAAAACGCTATACCACCATAGAAAAGAGTTTGGCAGTTTCTCATACATTTAAACATTCACTTACTATACAACCCAGCAATCCCACTCCCAGGCATTTATCCTGGGAACATATGAAAACATATGTTCAATCAAAAATCTGTATGAGAATGTTTACAGTGGCTGTATGGTTCCATATTGGAAATTACCCAAATGTTCCCCAACTGGTAAACATATAAACATGCTAGGTATAGCCATACAATAAATTATTGCACCAAAATACAGAGGAATGTACTACTGACACATAAAACATGAATGATCACAAATGCATTATGCTAAGTAAAAGGATCTAGACACACAAGCCTACCTACTGCATGGTTTCATAGAGGGAAAACTGTAGAGGCAGGAAATGGATCAGGTTATCAGTGACTGCAGGTGGGAGGGGTTTGACTACAAAAAGCCACAAGGAAAATATTTAGGGTGATAGAAATGTTCTATCCCTTAACTGCAGCAGTGATTATACAACTGCATACATTTCTCAGAACTCACAGAAATGTACACTGGAAAGGGTGAATTTTATTACATGCAAATTTCAATTCAATTTAAAAAAAGCACAAAAGAAAAAAATGGGATGCAGCCTCAAAGTAAATAATATAGATCTTGCCACAGTGTTCTTTCAGATATAACTTAGGAGATGAGATTAAAATACACAGATTAGAGAATCACATGTACTAGCATGTAATCGGTTGCTAAATTATGAGGTTTAGGGATCAGTATAAATTAAATGTAAAGAGATCACTGACTAATTTGGGCAGAGGAAGGATTGGGCTTCACTATCAAATGTCAAAAAGATGAGCAGAGAGGACTGATGGGGATATTTTTTAAATTTTTTATTATTATACTTTAAGTTCTAGGGTACATGCACACAACGTGCAGGTTTGTTACATATGTATACATCTGCCATGTTCGTGTGCTACACCCATTAACTCGTCATTTACATTAGGTATATCTCCTAATGCTATCCCTCCCCCATCCCCCTACCTCATGACAGGCCCTGGTGTGTGATGTTCCCCATCCTGTGTCCAGGTGTTCTCATTGTTCAATTCCCACCTATGAGTGAGAACATGCGGTGTTTGGTTTTCTGTCCTTGCGACAGTTTGCTGAGAATGATGATTTCCAGCTTCATCTATGTCCCTACAAAGGATACAAACTCATCCTTTTTTATGGCTGCATAGTATTCCATGGTGTATAGGTGCCACATTTTCTTAATCCAGTCTATTATTGTTGGACATGTGGGTTGGTTCCGAGACTTTGCTATTGTGAATAGTGCCACAATAAACATACATGTGCATGTGTCTTTATAGTAGCATGATTTATAATCCTTTGGGTATACACCCAGTAATAGGACGGCTGGGTCAAATGGTATTTCTAGTTCTAGATCCTTGAGGAATCACCACACTGTCTTCCACAATGGTTGAACTGGTTTACAGTCCCAACAACAGTGTAAAAGCATTCCTATTTCTCCACATCCTCTCCAGCATCTGTTGTTTCCTGACTTTTTAATGATTGCCATTGTAACTGGTGTGAGATGCTATCTCATTGTGGTTTTGATTTGCATTTATCTGATGGCCATTGATGATGAACATTTTTTCATGTTTCTGACAGGGTATTTTTGCCTGAAGGAATGTGGGTAAGAAACATGGAGCAAGAATGAAGAGTCTTACCTACCTGAAGGATAGCATTTGTATTGAGAGTAATGAGAAATTGATTTGAGAAAGAGGATAGAGCCAGATAGTGGGGGGTCTTAAATTTCAAATGCAGCCTATGATATGATTACAGGCTTTTTATAACACTATTATAGTAAGTTCTTGAATGGAGAGTTACCATAAAAAAGCAGTATTTTCACTTAATTTTTCTGTAGTGTCCCCGATATACAGGGAAAGAAGCCATGGTCCCACGCAACAGAAGAGAGAAGTCAGTACAGTATGTTGCAGAACTTTGTGGCTTTTGAATTGACATCTTAGCTGATTGTCTTAATAATAGACTTCCTGTGTTAAAAATGGAGTTTTTGAGTGTTTAGCAAGAGGGAAGCACAGCTGCCTCTAGCCGTTTATTTCTATAGCTTCTGGGCATGAGACATTTTGTAGAGAAATGACTGCTCCGGCGGCTGTTTTCTTTTAGGTCTGTGGGGACTGCAGCTGTCTGGATTGCCACATGCTCCTGTCATTCCTGACCTCACAAGTAATGAACACTTGGAAATCCTATAGAACAGTGCTTTTCTGCCCCAGAGTTCAAATACATTTTGACTCTTGCATAAAGCCACTGAAGGAAGGTCATCTCTTCGTACATTGGGAGCTTCAACGTGATTTCAGCAGAGTTCAATTTTAGATCCTTACTTTGGTAACCATCTGTCCTCATGCATGCATGAGCTCTCTCTTCTATGGTCTTAGCTTACCATCCTTATTTAGAAAGATGTTGTAGTTAAGTGACTAAAGCTCAGAAATTTGGGTTTCTTTTCAAATTCAGTGTAAGACTCTGGAGAATATATTCATTATCCATTGCTAAATTCCACTCAGAATCCTTACAGGGACTAAGCAGTCTTAATTGTAAGTTAGGTTATTATTTAAATACCCTATAGCTATTCAAAGTAAGACTACTAAGATCAACATTCACAGCACATTGATGTCAAAGTAGGTGTATTCCTGCGACTTCCAGAAATCTCTTAATTAATCATGGGATGTGCTGTATTATGAGAATGTCAAATGTCTTGCTAAGTAGCAAATAGATGAACCCTACAACAGCTTCGAGTAACAATGAGGCTAATATCAAATGCCCTTCATCTGAGAGTCCTAGAGGCCTTTACAAATGGCATAACATTAATCTGAACATCACTCTAGAGAAGCATCAAATTAATTTCCACTTCAGAAATGGAACCCCTGAGAAAGAAGCATGTCCACGACCACAATTAAACCTACTTTTTAGCATACTTAAGGCCAGTTCTTATAAGTCATCTGTTCTGATAGCTAATTTGAGGCCCTGAGGTAAAAGAGAGCATGAAGATATCAAAGTGGAAAACTCACCATATTCATTCAACATTTTTTGAGCACATTTATATATGAAGTCAAATAATATAGGATTATCATTCTAAAGAAGCAACATTTAGGGAATGGTATAGTCAGTGTTATGACAAAAATATAAAAGAGATTCGATGGAAATAAATGCATTAGGGGAAAACAGTCAAATTAGGAGATCAGAAAAGAGTTTACACAGGAAGTAATGCTTAAGCTGAGGTTTCAAGGCTTGTAGAAGTTGTCTTTAAGTAGAAGGCAAATAAAAAGGATTCTTGAAAAGACAACATATATGAAGCATGAAGCATTATAATTGGTAATAGCTAGAGTAAATAGTCTGTGAGGCTGTGTTTCAGGAGTGATGATGGTGGGAAACAGAGGATAAATTATTATGGGATTTATGTGCTAAGCTAAGAAGCTTAAAATGCATCCAAAATGTTAGCTAAGGGGATAGTTCAATGGTCAGTGTACATATTCCTAGGAGATCTATTGCTCCATCAACATTATGATACCAATAAAGAGTTGTAAATGTAATTTACAGGAACTCCAACATGCAGAAACAGTATCTCCTCACAAATTCTATTTAAAATTCATGCCTCTGTGTGTTTATAAGATGCCAGCTGTTTATTTTGCACAGGAGGAAAAGAAAACCAAGTTGGTGTACAACTAGCCTATCTCTGCCATGGAGTTTGGCCAAAAGACAGATCTTTTGGGGATCTTATGACAAGCAAAAGGCAGAAGATTTCAAAGAAACATTAACACAATTCAGTGATTAGTTGGACATAAAGGAGCAAAAGAAAAAAATAAGCAATTAAAATTTTGATTCTACACTGGGCTTTTTAGGCATTACACTGATTTCTAAAGATAATAAGAAAATAAGAAAGAGTACTTATGTGCTAAAGATTAATAATTCATCCCAAAATATAATCTGTTGGAGATGGCAATCAGACATCAAGTGGAAAGAGTGCTCAGTACCTAGAGGGGTTTGCCTCCGAACATCATCTATTTTATAGGGACTCTAACCTTGAAAACAAGGCCGCTCGATATGTATCAAATGCACAGTCCAGAGGAGTAGCGTTTATAGAGGACTACCGGAAAGTTAGATGAGGTGTCTTTCCTTCTAGAATAAACCCATTCTAAGTGCTATTTCTCATGTTTTCTTCCCAAGCTGTTGCCTTCCTTATGTCATTTCCATGAAATTTGAGACCTCATATATCAGCATCTTTACAAAAAGAGCTCTGTGAAATTCATTTTTGCATTACTCCAAGGATATTGTGCAAGTTGGGTTGTCTGGGAAACAGATGCTGAGATGGAGTTAGGATTGCAAGAGTTTTATTGGAAGTAAAAACAATTAAAGAAAAAAGTAAGATGCAGGATTGGGCATAGGAAGCTGACAGATCCCAGTGCAGATCTGAAATCCTTTACCAGCTCAAAGGGGAGTTCTGAAGTAAAGACAACCTGATGGAGAAGTCCTGTAGGGCATGATGATGACCGGGCCCTTGTACCATCACTCTGCTCAGTCACTGCCTGGAGATCACTGAGAGAAGAGCATAACCTTGGTTTGAAAACTGAGACAGATCCTGAAGGATCTAACAGCTGGAGGCATCAGCTGACCACATCCCTCTCAGCTAGGCAGTGAGTCCTTTTTTGAAGGAGCATCTGAACAGTGCATCTCTGTGTCTGGATCATATTACAAACTGGGCTGTATGGAGTTCTTAGTCTGGGCCTTATCTAGTCCAATCCAAAAGTAGAAAAAAATCATGTATTAACTGCACTGAAGAGGGGCTGCAAGGTGGCTGACTAGAGGCATCTGCTACTCTCCTCTTACACAGAGGAGAACAAAAACAGGGAATAGATGATCACATGTTGGATAGATCATTTATGAAAGAACATTAGAATTCAACAGAGAAGTGGCAGGACACAACCAAAACAAGAAAGGAGGGGGAAGTGAGGCTGCCTGCTTGGCTAGCATTGGCTGAGAACCAGGAGAGGCTCCTCACAGCAGGAAAAGGGTAAGTGAGTGATCCCCAGCAGTCTAGATTCCCCCCGTGAACTCATGCAATCCTAGACACAGGAGAGTCCCTAGAACCTAGTGGGCTGCAAGACTAACATAGGAAGCTGTAAGGAGACCAAGTGAAGGCATTGCTCCAGAGAGAGCTCAAATTGAGTCACACCCTCTGCCCCAAGCCCTAGGCAGCTACAGCAAGTCACCATATTGAGAGCCCAGCCCCTACCATCCTGCCTGGGAGGCCCAGGAGTACGTGCATCACCACATCCCTGGTGTCCTATTGACATTCCTCACCTGTAGCCAATGAATGTCATGGCTGGTAGTTAGTTGCAGCCAATAATCAAGTGCGAGCCATTGGCTATGACCCCACTATCCTCAGCAACAAAGCTGCTGTGCATTTTAAAGTGCCCCATGAACAAACTTTCCTGCCCACAGCTGCTGTCACTGCAGGTGACTGCTGTTCCCAGGGTCAAGTTTGAACAAAATGTGTGTTCCCTAAACACAAGTAAACAACTGCTGCCACTGAAAGCAACCTTGCCTTCCCCAGTAGCATGGTTGCAGCTGCTGCCTCCTCTCAAACGTTTCTCTGGGGACATGTGGATCACTCCACCCCTGTCTACTACAGCTGGCACCTGCTCATACTACCAGGAGGTCTGAGGACAGGTCCACCAGCCCTGGCTCTGTCTCCCACTCTATGTCCAGGCATGCCATCCAAGGGCCTAGAAACCACCTACCTGAGTTGACCACCATCGGCACCAGGGTACTCCTTCTGTGGTCCTGAGTTCAGGCCTGCCCAGCTCATTCTAGCCAATGCCAACAACAATGCAATCACCCTATTGGGAACCTATGTACACAAACCACAGGTAAGGCTGGAGACCAGCCCTCCCAGCCCATTGTAGCCAATGCCAACAAACAATGCAAACCACTTCAGAGCTAGATGATGGTCTCACTATTGCTACTGCCATCACCCATTCCATGCCTGCTGCCCAGAGGTCTGATAACCTACCCACCAACCTGGCCCATCATTGCCACTACCAGCACCTGGGCAAACCACCTAGAGGCCCAAGAATGGCCTGCCTGAGCCTGCTAACATAGCTATGTTGACCTGGGGCCCAAGGAAAGGCATGTTTGGCCTGTCACTGGCCACCACTGGGGTTTGAGGACAGGCCCACTGGTTGTCCCTGTCCCCAGAAAATCCTCATCACAGCCTCCACTGTACCATAAATCACCGAGGAAATCACAGACACTACCGACACTATTTACAGCCAAATACATCATATAGTGATTACACTACTGCAAGCATTCAGAATCAAAGCCAAAGAGTCCTACCCAGCGTAAACCATAGATTCATCTTTAAGACAGAGTCTTTCCTTAGGAAAACAAATTCAAAAAACTGGAAGAAGAAATGTTTACACCAGATACACAGATGTCAATGTAAGGACAAAAGAAACATGGAAAAGCAAGGCCACTTCAAAAGAAACACAAGAATTTTCTGGCAGCATATTCTAATCAAAAATAAATTTATGAAATCCTTGAAAAAAGAATTCAAAATATTGATATTAAAGAAACTCAGTGAAATGCAACAGAATACAAAGAAATCAGAAAAACAATGAGGATATGAATGAGAAATTTACCAAAGAGATAGATATCACAGAAAAGGACCAAACAGAAATTGTGAAATTGAATAATTCCTTAAATGAAATAAAAAATACATTTGAAAGCTTCAGCAATATATTAGATGAAAGAGAAGAAAGAATTTCAGAGCTTTAAGAGCAGTCTTTTGAAATAACCCAGCCAGACAAAAATAATTTTTAAAAATTCAAAAGAACGAACAAAATCTATGTGGCATAAGGGACACCATCAGGTGACCACATGTTTGAATTTCGGGTGAAGTTTTGAAATTTGGGTGAATAGAAGGTGAAGAGGAAACAAAAGGGATAGAAAACCTATTTAACAAAATAATAGCTGAAAACTTCCAAAATCTAAATCAAAAGGTTTAGACATTCAGATACAGGAAACTTAGAAGTTTCCATATAAATACAATGCCTAAAGGTCTTCTCCACAGCACATTACAGTCAAACTGTCAAAAGTCAAAGACAAAGTGAGAATTCTAAAATCAGCAAGAGAAAAGCATCTAGTCACTTCTAAGGGAACCCCAATCAGACTAACAGTGAATCTCTCAGCAGAAACCTTGCAAGCCAGGAAGAATGAGATGATATCTTGAAAGTGCTGAAAGAAAAAAATAAATGCCACCCAAGGATCATATACCCAGAAAAGTTGTCATTCATAAATGAAGGAAAAGTAAACTCTTTCCCAGACAAATGAAAGTGGAAGGAATTCATCACCATTAGCCTGGTCCTATAAGAAATGCTAAAGGGAGTCCTATGCCTGGAAGTGCTAGGATGGTATCTACCATCATAACAACCACGTGAAAGCATAAAACCCGCTGGTAGAGCAAACTCACAAACAAGGGAAAAAAAAGAAGCCTCAAATGTTACCACTACAGAAGGTTTTCTGTAATAAACAATAGGAGAGAAAGAAAGAATCAAAAGATATTTCAAAATAACTAGAAACCAATTAACAAGATGACAGGAATAAGCTTTCATATATTAACAATAACTTTGAAGGCAAATAGGTTAAACCTTCCACTTAAAAGATAGAGACTGGCTGAAAAGACAAAAAAAAAAAAAAAAAAAAATGAGCCAACTCTCTTCCATCCACAAGAAATTCATCTCACCTTACAGATGACTCAGACTGAAAGCAGAGGTGAAAAAGGATATTCCATGTAAATGGCAACCACAAACAGGAATAGCTAAACTTGTATGAGAAAACACAGACTTTAAGTCAAAAACAGTAAATAGAAGCAAAAAAGGTCATTATATGATGAAAAAGGATCAACTCAGCAAGTGAATATAAAAATTCTAAACACATATGCACCTAACACTAGAACACCTAGATATAAAAAGCAAATATTATTAGATTTAAAGGGAGAGATAGACTCCAATACAATAATACTTGGGAACTTCAACACCTTATACTCAGCATGAGACAAATCACCTAGACAGATAACTATTAAAAAAATTAAAAGGATTTAAATTGCACACTTGACCAAATGGACCTAACAGTCATCTAGAGAACATTTCATTCAGCAGCTGCAGAATATACCTTCTTCCTATCAGTATATGGAACGTTTCCCAGGATAGACCATATGTTAGGAAACAAAACAAGCCTCAACAAACTTTTAAAAATCAAATTATATCAAGTATCTTCTCAGATCAAAATGGAATAAAACTAGAAATCATAAACAAGACACTTTAAAAACTGCAGCAATACATCAAAATTAACCAACATGCTCTTGAATGATCATTGATTCAAGGAAGAAATCAAGAAATATCTTGAAACAAATGCAAGTCAAAACGTAGCATACCGAAACTATGGAAGCAAAACTAAGGGGAAAATTTATAGCAATAAACACCTATGTCAAAAAAGTAGAAAGATTTCAATAAACAGTCTAACACACCTCAAGGAACTAGAGAAACAAGAACAATCCAAGCTCCCAATTAATAGAAGGAAATATATAATAAAAATTAGAGTAGAACTAAATGAAATAGAGACTTAAAAAAATACAAAGGATCAACAAAATGAAAAGTTGGTTTTGTTTAAAGATACAATCAATAAACTGTTAGCTAGACAAGCCAAGAAATAAAGAAGACCCAAATAAAAAAAAAAAGAGAGAAATAGAAAAGAGACATTACAATTGACACTACAAAAATAAAAACATAATTAAAGACTATTTTGAAAAACAATACACTAACAAACTAGAAAATCTAGAGGAAATGTCTAAAATTCTGGACACAACCTACCAAGATTGAATCAGCCAGAAATAAAAAGCCTGAACGAACCAATAATGAGTAGTGAGATTGAATCAGTAATAAAAAGTCTCCCAACAGAGCAAAGTCCACAACTGAATGATTTCAATGTTGAATTCTAGCAAAGAACCAACAAGAGCTCTCCTCAAAAATACTGTCCGAAGACTGAAGAAGAGGGAGTTATCCCTAACTCATTCTATGAGGCCAGTGTTACTCTGATAATGGTTTGGGACCAGCAATGTTTGGGAATGCTGCCTATCCAGATACCAGCTGTCCTCCCTTCACACTAGACTGGGGAGCTCAGGATGTGTGGTCTTCTCCTCCACTACCCACTGGCTTTGGCTGTCCAACCATCCTTTCTTCAGAAGGAATTGCTTAGTTTGCTGGTCAAACATTTGGATTAAACAACCATTTGGTATGGGGCAAACTGAGAGTAAGCATTTTGAACACACGGATTTTCTTGAAGCAGGCTGATGAGAAAATCAGAGAATGTAATTTATAAAAAAGAATACTATTGCATTTTTTTAGGCAGAAAACGACACATTTCTGATTTAGCTACATGAAAATCTAGCAAGATGAAAAGAGGATGTTAAATCAGAGAACACAAACAAAATGCATTAGCGAATAAATATTGCTCTAGATTCACAGAGGAAAAACAGCAAAAAAGTCGTGTATTTACACAATGGAATACTATTATCATTGCAAAAACCGCAATTCCTTTTGCACCAACCTAATATTTGGCAATAAAAAAGAATGAAATTATGTCATTTACAGCAACATGGATGGAACTGGAGTCACTATGTTAAGAGAAATATGCCAGGCATGGAAAGACAAATATTGCATGTTCTCACTCATATATGGGAGCTGAAAAATTGACCTCATGGAGGTAGAGAGTAGAATAATGATTACCAGAGACTGGGAAGGGTGTGTGCCTGGGGGACTGAGATGAAGAGAAGTTGGGTAATGAGTGCAAACATACTTTTAGGTAGAAGGAGTAAGTGTTAATATTCAGTAGCACAGTAGGGTGACTACAGTTAACAAAAATGTATATTTCAAAACAGCTAGAAGAGAAAACTTGAAATGTTCCCAACACATAGAAATGATGTATACTCCAGATGACAGACACTCCAAACACTCTGACTTGATCATCACACTTTCTGTGCATGGAACAAAATATCACATGTATCTCATAAATACATACAGCTACTATGTATCAAAAAATCATGGATCAATTGCTTTGAATACATAAAATGAAAAAGTATTTTTTGTCCTTACTCTGTAAATTCCTAAATTACAGATCTAATAATTTAAGTTATTTTATTGATCTGTTGTCCTAAAGAGCAATTTACTAACATAACTGAAATTGCCTTTCAGTAAATGCCCAGGGCCCTATAGTTGGCTATTAAATGCTTGAAGAAGAAATAAAAATCTGGTGGCTCGTCACTTGACCACTTTTCCAGCTAGTATTTTATTAGTAGCAAGGAAATAATCACAGAAATTCATTACTGCTAGAGAGTCCAGTGTATGAGAACTAGTAGGTGGCCACTTGCCTTAGTTGTCAGTTTTTGCAGTGTTCTAATTAGAGTGATCTGGGCATTAGGAAGCAAATTGTCTTCTCTCTATGGGAAGGGGAGGTTGGTAATGTGGTTGGTGTATGGAGAAGGCTTCAGGAAACAGCTGCAGTGGTTAGAACGGACAGGTCATTAGAACTGAAGAGGACAGGCCTGCTATGCACCTCACGTGTGGGTGGCAGCCAGGGAAAGTGACACATCCCACCATTGCTTGAACAATGTAAATAAAGAGTGACTTCTGGCCGGGCGCGGTGGCTCAAGCCTGTAATCCCAGCACTTTGGGAGGCCAAGACGGGC
Organism: Colobus angolensis palliatus; assembly: GCF_000951035.1. Taxonomy (NCBI): domain Eukaryota; kingdom Metazoa; phylum Chordata; class Mammalia; order Primates; family Cercopithecidae; genus Colobus; species Colobus angolensis. Next base: position 15,979,477 of record NW_012115154.1, on the reverse strand, counting down.
AGATCACGAGGTCAGGAGATCGAGACCATCCTGGCTAACACGGTGAAACTCCGTCTCTACTAAAAAAATACAAAAAACTAGCCGGGCGAGGTGGCGGGCGCCTGTAGTCCCAGCTACCTGGAGGCTGAGGCAGGAGAATGGCGTAAACCCGGGAGGCGGAGCTTGCAGTGAGCTGAGATCCGGCCACTGCACTCCAGCCTGGGCGACAGAGCGAGACTCCGTCTCAAAAAAAAAAAGAAAAAAAAAAGAGTGACTTTTAAAGGCAAAAGTAAAGCAAAAAAATGATAAGAACTGCTTGGTTTCACTGGGGTGGGGGGTGTTAGTTTCATTGTTACAAGCAGGACTGGCTACCTAATTTGCAGAGCCCAGTGCAAAATGAAAATGCAGGCCCCTTGTTTAAAAAGATTAAGAATTTCAAGACCATAACAGCAGAGCATTACAACAACATGAGGCCTTTCTGAACTTGGGGCCGTCTGTGACTACACAGGCCACATGTTCATGAAGTCAGCCTTTCCTACAGAGCCAAACATTAACCACAAGAGAGATAAAGCAGTTTTTCTCAGATCACTAATTGACACTCCATCTTCAAGCCTCAGAAAGTTCTGCTCCTACTACTTTTCCTGGTCTGACCTATTGGTCTTCTAGCTCTGGGGTGGGGTTACTAAAGGAAGCAGAGGTTACAGAACTCCCATTCTGTACCATTTTCCCACTGAGAAGTCTAGTGAGGACCATTATACTTTTAAATATTCTTTATTCTTACTGAAACATATGTTGGACCATATCTTACATTACACATCAAGATTTTTGGTCCAGAAATAGGTTTGTTGTCATAACAGATTGAGAATCAGCTAATCCATTTATTTTAATCAGAAAGTTGTATTTGTTCTGATTTTAATGAGAACATCTAATCAAGACTCTCATTGCTAGAACTAGATATAAACACCTTTTATAACACTATTGATGCCATTGATACAATTACTGCTGCAAATGCTGCAACCCCAGCTCTTGTGATTTCAGAGTCACATCTTGTGGAGGTGGATCCAACGAGAGATGTCATCTATCCAAGACAAATTTAACTAGAAATTAACCACCCCAGCTTCATCACATCAGAATGGGATTGAACGATGGCAGAGAGATATGGACAAGTATATTTTAGGAAAAAAAAAAGTGATCCAATGGTCTCCTGGTGAAGAACTACTGTTCTACTTATCCTTTCTCCCCCAGAAGAGGAAACAGGTACAATAACAAGCTTCAGTTAGAGAGAGATGGGCCCAAAATTTAGGTATACTGTGTCTCTAACAGGTTTCCTTCCATACTGTAATGAAAGTATAGTATAACTGGTAGTCTCAAAAGATTTTAGTTTGAAGATCAAATGATATTGAGGTTTAAGGAAAGTTGGACTTTATAACTAGAATGAACTTTTCTGGTATGGGTTTTATGTTAAACTGAATATACCACGTCTGTTTAGTTGGGAGAACTTACAAATCCTGTTAATGAATATTCTAATGTTCATAACTAAGAGGTAGGATTAGTATAAAATCTCTGATTCTGATAAAAGACTACTTAAAATAGCCTCCAATAAAAAAGTAAATTCAATAGGGATTAATGGAAATTATGAAAAAAGCTGTTAGAAGACAAATTTCTCACCTGATTTTCACAGTGTACTCTGTTTGGATATGTAATTTAATAAAATGTATCAGTGACAACTCACCCAATGAATTTCTAAAAAAAAACTGAAATACCTCTTAGCAGTTGACTTATTTTTATGGCTTTTATTGGCTGTAGACTCACACTTACATGATACTTACAAGTCACATGATAAATTAATGTTACAGTAAAGCAAACTGACCTACTACAGTTATCATTAATGACAGGCAGCACTTTGACAGACTTCTTCACCTAGAAACATGAAACTGAAGAGTGCATTTTCCTGGCAAACAAACCAGGTTTATACGTTACACTAGGGGCATTTTACATGAAGGCAAGGGAAGAGAAATATTCAGCTACAGTGGCCCAACATCTAGAATGTCTAAGTTTAAATGAAAAGAGCCTGACATATTGAAAGACCTCACTAGCAAAATGCATCTCTAAGGAGTTATATGTATAACTGAAGAGAACTACACAAAATCCAGGAAGAACCGTCCCAGCAGTTCAGAGACATTTTTAAAAATTAAATGCGCATCCGCGGAGGAATGCACTAAACTAAATGCCATCCATCCTCTTAGCTCCAGATTTCACAGCACAGAGCCCCCCTGCCCAGCAGTGTTTCACTCTCCAGAATTAGTCCACGACAGGGAGTCCCTTAGCAGAGCCGTTCCAGTACAAAAGGAGACCCAGCGGGCCAAATGATGAGTAACAGTTATAAGTAAACATAGTAAATGATACTAAGGAGTTTAGGGACTGCTCTCGTTCTAAGCAATTTCTTGCAGGCAAAATACTTAACACTGGTTTCACACCACTCTTATGTCAGCTTTTCATCTGGAGGCTGGCACTTTCTTCAGTATAGCGCTGTGGGAGCAATCGTGTCTCCTCATAAAACACCAATAAGTTTCCAAGTTTCAATCACTTTACTTGTGCTTTCGTTTCTTCCTTCTGATATTTCTTCAGTTTAGCACTAATACTGTGACTCCATTCTTTCATCTTTCAGGCATACGTTTTGTGGCTTTTAAACTTCTTGCCTTCTGAGAATAAAAGTGGCAAATGGTGAGTACAATGTCTGGGAATGAATTTGAAGTGGATAGGCATAAAATTTAGTTGAATAAAGCAAAATAGTTGTAATCATGAGGGGAATGGTCTGGTGCAGTTATACGCACTTGGGTCACCTTCTATGACTCCGGGCCTCCATGTGAACGGCCCTCCTGGAGCGGTGACCTAGTGGCCCCAAACTGTATTTCACTCAATGTTAATAATTCATACTTATCCCTGGGTAATTTTTCTGAAGCATTTTAATCCATGGTAAATTATAGCATCATATCCTCACTGATATCATTACCTACTCTACGTAGCTACATTTACTTTTTTGATACAACTAGGAAACTGAAAGAAAAAGCCTTTGAAGGGAAAAATTTCAGCTCTACTTCGGACTAGTTATGATTCTGGGCATTAGCAATACAGAGTGAAAAGCAAAGACAGGCTGTGAATAAAGCAGGAAAATAATACATTTTCCACATTGTCAGTGTGAGAACCTGAAAAGCCATTAAAAAGAATAGGTGGATGAACCTCAAAAACATTATGCTAAGTACAAGAAGCCAGACATAAAAAGTCATAGATTGTGTGATTCCATTTATACAAAATGTTCAGAATAGGTAAATCCAGAGACAGGAAGACAGACTGATAGTTGCCAGGAACTGAAGGAGCTGAGAGTGGGGAGTAACTGCTTGGTGGGTCTAGAAATTTTGTGGGAAGTGATGAAATGTTTAGGACTAGACAGATGTGGCTACTGCACAACATTATAAATGTTGATATGTGTTTTATGTTAAACTGAATATACCACGTCTGTTTAGTTGGGAGAACTTACAAATCCTGTTAATGAATATTGCCACAGCATTGTTCATTTTAAGATGGTTAATTTTATATTTTATGACTTTTACATCAATAAAAACTTTAAAATAAAATGAAAAACTTTCTTCATGATTTTTCTGTCATATTAAATCCATCTTTTTATTTATTTTTTATTATATCTTAAGTTCTGGGGTACACGTGCAGAATGTGCAGGTTTGTTACATCAGTATACACATGCCGTGGTGGTTTGCTGCACCCATCAACCTATCATCTACATTAGGTATTTCTCCTAATGCTATCCCTTCCCTTGCCCCCCACCCCCCGACAGGCCCCGGTGTGTGATGTTCCCCTCCCTGTGTCCATGTGTTCTCATTGTTCAACTCCCAGTTATGAGTGAGAGCATCAGGTGTTTGGTTCTCTGTTCCTGTGTTGGTTTGCTGAGAATGATGGTTTCCTGCTTCATCCATGTCCCTGCAAAGGACATGAATTCATTCTTTTTTATGAAAGCCATCTTTTAAAAAGCTTTTTTTTTAAAAAAATAGAATTTTAGTGGAGATGAAGCATGAACTCCAACCCATTCGGCTTGCTTAAGTCACCTGGATAACCCTTTACATATTTATTCTTTTTAAAAATCAAGTTATAATCTAAACATTAAGTTATACGTATGTATTAAGGGCACGATTACCCTTTTTCCTCTCATATGAATTAGTGTTTACATGTAGTCAAATTTATCAAGTTCTTCTTTAGTTCTATTGGTCAGTCTTTGCTTTATAAAGTCTGACTTCTGTTGCCTTCTTAGAAAGATCTCTCCCACTCCTTCACTTGATAAGTTTGTTGTTGATAATGATTTTTTTCCTCTAAGGTATTTATTTATTTATTCTAATTATTTTGGTTAGTGTTTCTGATAATATTCAATAATGTGCTCACGTCAGTAATCCCAGGATTTTGGGAGGCTGAGGCAGGGTACTGCTTGAGCCCAGGAGCTTAAGAGCAGTCTGGACAATATGGCAAAACCCCATATCTGCAAAATAAGATAGAAAAATTAACTGGGAGACTGAGGTGGGAAAATCACTTGAGCCCGGGGTTCAGGACAGCAGTGAGCATAACTGCTACTGCACTCTAGCCTTGACAACAGAGCAAGACCCTGTCTGAAAAAAAAAGTCCTGTCATTGGTTTTCACAGGGACTTAAATAATAAAATGTAGAGTGAATTGAAAAGCTTAAGTGTGGATAGAAAGAGAAGAAAGAAGAAACAGTAACTTTTTTTCACATTTAATAGACAGTTGGTAACTGACACTATTTTAAAACAAATCTATCAATAATAGATGTTTAAATATGTGATGTAATGGTATAAAGGTAATGGTACATCAGAGCCTGTTCTCTTTCCTACCCCAAACTCACAAGAAGCAATTGTTAAATTTTCAGGAAATTTGCAAAGCAGTTGTTAAATAAAGCCATAACTGAAAAATAAAGTAGAAACTCCTGATTTCTGGTCTGGTATGTAAGGAGATTAGGTATTTTCAGTCTGTCCTAATCGTAAGTAAAAATCTGATCTAAATGAAAAAATACAACTCTTCTTGAACCCATCAGAGAAGGGTACTCATAGAGCAAACCACAGGGCAACATTGGAGAGATAGACAGCTGGACACGGAAAATTACAACTTAATAACCAAACAGAAATCCATGAGCAGAAATCTCATTATGAGCCAGTACCAGGGTAGGAAACCCTAAACTGTAATTAATGAATTTCTGGAGGTTCAGTGTGGACAAGCTTGAAAGATGAAAACTCCAGGGCACTCAGTCGTGGGGGGTCCTCATACTTCTATAAGTCTCCCCTACAGAGTTCTACTAGATTCTCACAGTCAATATTGGAAAACAGTCCCTTTTGCTTCTAGTAGGGAGAGAGGAAATATTACCATTTTGAAATACATCAGAGCCTTCCGTTCTTCTTAACAAGGCCCACCCACAGGAGAAACTATTTTACCAGAGCCCAGTCTTCTGAGGTTGTATCAGAGCCTCACTTACCTAGGGGAGGGGAAATGCACAGCTGTGGTCCCCTGCAGTCATCCTGTCCCACATAAAGGGGTTGGCGGGAAACTTGTGAAGTCCATAGCCCAGAGGCACAAGCTCACCAAAAGACTGAGACCTAATCATAGAATGCTTCCCCGCTCCCCAACAACATATCACTATATTAATAAAGGCAAAAAACAAAAAAACACAGGTGAAGAGACTGATTTCGCATCAGAACCAGGGTCAGATATGATAGGGATGTTGGAATTATCAGAAAAGGAATTTTTTAAAACTATAATTAATATGCTAAAAAGCTTTAATAGGAAAAACATAGACAACATTTAAGAACAAATAAACAATGTCAGCAGAGAGATGGCTATTCGAAGAAAGAATAAAAAAGAAATGCTAAGGAATAAAAACACTGTAATAGAAATGAAGAATGGCTTTGGTGACTGACATTTAATTAGTAGACTGAACGTGGTTGAAGAATCTCTGAGTGTGAGGATGTGATAACAGAAACTTCCAAACCACACATTAACTTGGAAAAATTCTCAGTCACTATTGCAGACATCAAACTACAGAAATAGGAAGCTCAAAGGAAACCAAGCAGGAAAAATGCCAAAAAATGAAAATTTAAAAACTATACTTAGGCACATCATATTCAAACCTCATAAAATCAGATAAAGAAAAAATTTTGAAATAAGCCCGTGGGAGGGAAAAACACTTCACTTATAAAAGTACATGTGATATCTCTTCAGAGACTATGCAAACAAGAAGAGAGTAGAGTTACATATTTAATGTGTTGAGAGAGGAAAGAAAAAATCGACCAACCAGGAATTCTGTACTCTGCAAAACTATCCTTCAAAAATGAAGGAAAAATAAGGACTTTCTCTGACAAATAAAGATAGAGGAAATTTGTTGCCAGTAGATCTGACTTGCAAAAAAAAATGTTAAATGAAGTTATTCAGAGGAAACAAAAATGATACAGGTCAGAAACTAGATCTACATAAAGGAAGAACACTAAAGAATGAATAAAGGAAGATACAACAAAAACTTTTATTTTTCTTATTCTTAATTTATCTAACAGACAACAGGTTGTTCATGGTAATAATAACAATGTACTCTATGTTTATGTATATGGAGGAGGGATTCAAAATATTTTGTTATTATAAAGTATTCGCACTACCTGTAACAGTTATTTGAAAGTAGATTTGAATTAGTTGCAAATGTTTATTGCAAACCCTAGGGCAACCACTTAAAAAGCTAAAACAAATAAGTAAAATTGATACACTAAGAAAAGAGAGAAGATAGAGTCATATAAAATCCCCAAAACCACAAAAAGCAGAAAATGTGTGAAAGATCAAAACAGAAACAAAGAACATGTGCAAAAAATTAAAACCAAATCCAAGTATTATAGATATTAATTGGACTACATCAATATTTACCTTAAATGTCAATGGTCTAAATTCCCCAATTAAAAGACAGAGATTGTCAGACTGAATATAAAACCAAAACCTAAAAATATGTGTTGTACATGACATTCACTTTAAATGTAAAGACAAATATGGATTAAAAATAAATGGATAGAGAAACATAGATCATGCTAACATGAATCAAAAGAAAGTAGAAGTAGCTGTATTAATTTCAGACAGGGCAGATTTCACAGCAAGAAAAGTTGTCAGGAAAGTGGAGCATTGCATAATGATAAAGGGGTCAATCTCCCCTGCCAAAAGATGTCTGCTTTCTAAAAACAGAATGTAAATATACTTTTTTAAAATTTCTAAATTTTTTTATTTTTTTGAGATGGAGTCTTACTGTGTTGCCCAGGTTGGAGTGCAGTGCACAATCTCAGCTCACTGCAACCTCTGCCTCCCGAATTCAAGAGATTCTCCTGCCTCAGTCTCCAGAGTAGCTGGGATTACAGACATGCACCACCATGCCTAGCTATTTTTTGTATTTTTAGTAGAGACAGTGTTTCACCATGTTGGTCAGGCTGGTCTTGAACTCCTGACCTTGTGATCTACTGCCTTGGCCTCCTAAAGTGCTGGGATTACAGGCATGAGCCATTGCACCAGCCAGAATGTAAAAATACTTAAAGTAAAAATTGATAGAACTGCCCAGAGAATTAGATTCAGAGAATTAGATTAAGTCCCACTATTATACTTGGCAATTTCGATACCCCTCATCCATAAATTAACAGATTCAGCAGGCAGAAAATCAGTAAGGCTATAGGTGAACTCAAAAACACTAGGTCAACTAGGCACAGTTGGCACCTATAGACTACTTCATCTAACAACCACAAAAGGCACATTGCTCTCAGGCTCACATAAAATATTCAACAAGATAGATGACGTTCTGGGTAATAACACACACCTTAACAAATTTAAAATAATACAAATCATACAGCGTCTGTTCTCACACCAAAATAGAATTAAATGAAAAATCAATAACAGAAAGATAGTTGGAAATTTTCAAAATATTTGGGATCACATAACATGCTTCTAAAGAAGATATGTGTTATTTAGAAAAAATAAATTTCAAGAAAAATTTAAAAATATTTTGCACTAAATTAAAATAAAATCCCAACTTATCAAAATGTGTGGGATGCAGTGAAAGGTGTGCTTAGAGGGAAATTGTAACACCAAATGCATATATTAGAAAAAAAGAAAGATCTAAAATCAGCCATCTAAACTTCTACCTTGGAATGTTTTTAAAAAGCTAAAGAAAGAAGAGTAAATTAATTCCAAAGTAGGCAAAGGGGAAGAAAATAGTGAAAATTAGAGCAGAAAGTAACAAAATTGAAAACAGGAAATTGATGGAGAAAATCAACAAAACTGAAAACAGGTTCTTCAAAAAGATCAGTAACATTGATAAGCCTCCTGTCAGGATAACTGAGAAAAAAGGAGACAGAAGGCATCGACTACTAATATCAGAAATGAAAGAGGTGCCATCACTACAGGTCCCATGGACATTAAATGAATAACAAATGAATTATGTGAAAAATTCTAAATCCACTATTTTGATGACCTAGATGAAATGGGCCAATTCTTTGAAAAACACAGCATGCTAAAACTCACATGAGAATAAATTGACAATCTGAATAGGCCTGTATCTATTAAAGAAACTGAATCAATAATTAATAAACTTCTAAATCAGGAAACAGCAGGCCCAGATCAACTGATTGATAAGTTTTACCAGGTAATTAAGGAAGAAATTTATATCAACTCTCTAGAATCTCATTTAGAAGGTAGAAGTAGAGGGAATATGTCCTAACTCATACTGTGAGGGATACCAAAACCAGAGAAACACATTATAAGAAAAGAAAACTACAGATCACTATCTCTCATGAATATATATATATAAAAATCCTCAACAAAATATTAGCATATCCAATCCAGCAATATATAGAAAGAACTTTATACTATGAACAACTGTGATTTATTCAGGATATGCAAGACTGGTACAACATTTAAAAATCAGTTAATGTAATCCATCATATCAATGGGTTAAAGAAGAGAAATCACATGATCATATCAAGAGATGAAGAAAAAGCATTTGATAAAATCCAATACCCACTCATGATTAAAAAACAAAGCAAAACAAAACATTCAGTAAAGTAGTAATAAAGGGGCACTTCCTACTTGATAAAATATATTCACAAAATTCGATGGCTAATGTATTTAATAGTTAGAAACTTGAAGTTCTCCCACTAAGATCAGGTGAACAAGGCAAGGATGTCTCCTCTTACCACTGCTTTTCAATATTGTACTGAAAGTCCTAGCTAATGCAATAAGACAAGAAAATAAAAGAAAAGGTATACATATTGGAGAGGAAGAAATAAAACTGTGTGCGTGTTCACAGATGACATCATTGTCTGTGTAGGAAATCTGAAAGAATCAACAACAACAACAAAAACTATCTGAACTAATAAGAAATTGTAGTAAGGTTGCAAGGTCAAAGTACAAAAGTCAATCACTTTAGTATATACCAGCAATAAATAAGTAAGATTTGAAATTCAAAGCACAATACCACTTATACCAGCACCCCCCAAAAATGATATACCTGGAAATAAACTAACAAAATATGCACAAGAACTATAACAGAAAAACTATAAAACTGATGAAAGAAATCAAAGAACTAAATAGAGAGCTAATACGTGTTGTTCGAAAGCCTCAATATTATCAGAATATCTACTCTTCCTAGCTTGATCTACAGATTCAATGCAATCCCAATTAAAATCTGAGTAAGCTATTTTGTGAAGGTTGACTAAGTGATCTTTAAAGATTATGTGGAGGAGCAAGATACTCAAAATAGTGAACAATAGTAAAGAAGATTAAAGTTGGAGGACTGACACTACCCAAGCTTAAAATTTATTGTAAAACAAAAGTAATAAGACAGTGTCATGTTGGCAAAAGATTAGACAAATAGATTAGCTGAACAGAACAAAGAGCCCAGGAATACATCTGTGTAAATATAGCCAAGTGATCTTGACAAAGGAACTAAAATGAAGAAAGGATAGTTTTCTTCAACAAAGGATGCTGGAATAAAGGGACATCCATGAGCAAAATAACTAACCAACTAAATAAATAATCTAGACACACACCTTGAACCCTTCACAAAAATGAACTCAAAATGAATTATAGATGTAAATGTGAAATGCAAAACTATACAAATCCTGGAAATGACAAGGGAGAAAATCTAGATGATCTGTGGTGTCAGCATGACTTTTTAGATACAACATCCAAGGCACACTTTATGAAAAAAATGGTAAGATAGATTTTATTAAGTTTTCTGCTCTATGAAGGAGCATGTCAAGAGAATAAAGAGACAAGTCACAGACTAGAAGAAAATATGTGCAAAAGACATCTGATAGAGGAGTGTCACCCAAACTATACCAAAAAAAAGCCTTCTTAAAACACAATAATAAGAAAACAACTCGATTAAAAATGGTCCAAATATCTTAACATATACTTCATTGAAGAAGATATACAGATGGCAGATAAACATAAGAAAAAATGCTGATGTCATCAGAGAAATTAAAATGACAATTAGATACTACTGCACACCTATTAGAATGGCCAAAATCTAGAACGTTGACAACACCAAATGCTGCCAAGAACGTGAAGCAACTGGAGCTCTTCTTATTATTGTTGGTGAAAATGCAAAATGGTATGGCCGCTTTGGAAGACAGTTTTGGTAGTGTGTTACAAACCTGTACTTCCTCTTACCATAGGATACAGCAATAGTGTTGTTTGGTATTTACCCAAAGGAGTAGAAAAGTTATGTTCACACAAAAGTCTATGTAAGGATGTTTATAGTAACTTTATTCATAATTGCCAGTGGAAGCAATCAAGATGTCCTTCAGTAGGTAAGTGGATAAATAAACTGTGGTAGATTGCAATGACAAATTACTCAGTACTAAAATGAAATGAGATATTGAGCCTTGAAAAGACACAAAGGAAGCTTAAATGCATATTATTACATGAAAGAAGCCAATTTGAAAAGGCAATACTGTATGATTCCGACTATATGACATTCTGGAAAAGGCAAAACCATGGAGACAGCAAGAAGATCAATAGTTGTCAGAGTTTGGAGAAGTGGAGTGATGAATAAGCAGAGCAGAGGATTTTTAGGGCAGTGGAACATTCTGTGTGACACTACAATAGTAGACACACGTCATTACACATTTGTCAAAACCCATGTATGTACAACACCAAGTGTGAACCCTAATGTAAACTGTTGAGTGGGATTGATAATGATGTGTCTGCGTAGGTTTATTGATTATAACAAATCAAGCCACTCTGGTGTGGGATGTTGATAGTAGGGAAGTCTGTGTATGGGTGAGGATGAGGGAATATGGAAACTCTGTATTTTCTGCTTAATTTTGCTGTAAACCTAAAACTTCTCTAAAAATAAAATAAATCTTATTGAAACTATTAAGCATATACATTTGCAATTAAATAAGTTATGGATTTTACTACACTTTACTAGTATCTATGCTCTTGACACTGCAAATGTGTGGGGGAAATCCTACATTGTGGTATGTTGCTGATAATCACTTTGTCAACATTCACAAAATAGCTTACTCAGATTTTAATTGTGATAGCACTGAATCGGTAGATCAAGTTAGGAAGAGTAGATATTGTGAGAATATTGAGTCTTTCAAACAACATGTATTATCTCTCTGTGCCCTTCTCTGCATTCCATGAGGGTAGGCTGGAAGCTTTAAATAAGCCACACAGGGAATATTGATACCATGAAAATTGACAAATGCTGCAAATCAAGTTTTGACTTACTGCTTTTTTGACTGTCATACTGAAGACAGAAAGTAAGAAAATGTTAATAATACAGATGAAACTTAAAAGTGTATTGTACCTGTAGTCATTACATATAGAATAGCACAAAAAGATTGAGAAAATCTTTTTTCAGAACTTAAAACCTAATCTATTATCAATTATAATTGAATTAATCAAATTAATCTAATTGAATTACTGTGATCTATGATTAAGTCATTTATATCTTTGATGAATGAGTGAAGTTCTGACATTTTTCTTCACTGTTTTCCCTTTGTTTTACCCATTAACAAACAAAAATTATCAACCAGATTTATTTTGGAATTGGACTTAAAAGCCAGTCACAAGTTCACTATATAAAGATAACTGCTAGAAAAACTGAAATAATAATATAACTAACCAAAATTTTGAGGCAGAGTAGGGGGAAGTATAAGAAGCAATAATGACATTGCAAATACAATCTAATTTTTTTCATCTCTACAGTGGAGAAACAAAATATACAATTTAAGGTCAATACAACTCAAAGTGGATGATTAATTGTATTATTCAAATATACAATGATAATTAAAAGAAAAACTTTAGAAGTTTTATAAATGATTCTATCAAAAGAAAAGTATATACACATACCAATTGTGAATCCTAATATTGCCTCCCACCCCAACAGCTCAGAATCTATTTGTTCTCCTTGATCTGTTTCCATATTGCTATGCAATTTTCCTTTACGATATATTAGGATTAATTATTTGCATAATATTTGTGGATACCTTTTTTGTTACTTGATAAACTTCATGAAGCTAGAGTCTATGTATGATTTTGGTCACCATCATCATAAATACCTGGTACAATGTGTGAGATATAGTAATTGGTTGGTAATGATGTATTGATGTAATGATGAGTGAAGAGCCCCTGACTTCAAATATCTCACGGGAAAGCTACACATAAATGCAATACAATGAAAGAAATCTGTTTAGTTTTAAAGAAGAAGAGAAAAGATTAGACATCTTGCCTAAGGGAAGACTTTATAAAGAAGGTGGTATCTGAGTTGCATCTTGAAATATTAGGCAGTTTGCCTGGTGGACAGGGAAAAACGTCATTTTGGAGAAAGGAAACTGCCAGCAGAGCAAGGGCCACAACACAGAGAAAAGTGTGGGCCGTGCTAAGGATCTGGAATTTATCCTGTAAATTATTGGAAAAGACGGCAATAAGATTCTTTTCTGGGCACTCTCTGTACACAATAAGGAAGAAAGGAAGGAAGGGAGACTGGAGGGGGAATTTGGTGAAGGATGCTTGGCACTGATTGGCTACTACATTGTGATTCCTCAGGCCACACGACCTACAGAGAGAAAAAACTGGCATGATTTGCATTGGTGTTTTAGTTTAAAGGAAAATGCTGCTGAAATAAAAGGGGAGGGGGCAAGTCATAGTGGTCAAATCTAGCTTTTCCGCATGCTCTCTCCTCCAATTTGAAATTTGTTCTCTATTCTTTCTGTGAATAACCCCTAATTCAAATCCTGACTCTAGGAAAACTTACTTTCTTCAATAATCTCACTTATCTTTAATCACACAAAATTGTCACAGTCATATTTATCAGAGCTGAAGCTGTGTTTTTACTTGATTTTGTAATCATCCATAGGCGAAAAAGTGCACAATGAAATGTTTAGCACAAAGTATATTTTGGTAAGTGTTTTGATCAGTATATAATAATGCAGTAACAAATGAAGATTTAAAAATGGTCACCACAGAGGAGCAGAAAGAAATTGGACAAATGTGTAAAGAGAATAACATGATAGAAAAGATGATAGAATGATTTCTTTAATTATATGAGAGGTAGATCAAAGTAATTATGAGACTGGGCGTGGTGGCTCATGCCTGTAATCCCAGCACTTTGGGAGGCTGAGGTGGGAGGATCACTTGAGGTCAGGAGTTCAAAGCCTGGCCGATTTGGTGAAACCCTATCTCTACTAAAAACACAAAAAATTCGCTGGGCATGGTGGTGCGTAACTGTAATCCCAGCTACTTAGGGGGCTAAGTAGCTGGGACAGGAAAATCGCTTGAATCAGGGAGGTGGAGGTTGCAGTGAGCTGAGATCAGATCGTGCCACTGAACTCCAGCCTGGGCAACAGGGCAAGATGCCGTCTCCAAAAAGAAAAAAAAAAAAAAAGTAGTAATTATGAATACTCTGCTTTCAAGAAATAATAAAAAAAAAATATCCTGTAATACTTCAGGAATAATGTTATATTTAATTCAAGTACTGGGTTTTCCCCAAGGGTTAAATAAGATCCAGAAACTTGGAATTATGCAGTTTTTGACAGAAAATTTGGTTAAATAAGGGGAATAACTGTTTCTTACAACATTCCCAGCACTGCATTTTGAGTGACTCCTTATTGTATTCTGTTGTTTAAGAAAATCATTAAAACCTCAAAGTGCTGACATGTGTATGGTGGGGAATTCACAAGTGAGTTTCATTTGGTGAATTTAGGTGATGGAGGTATTCATGACAGATATAACATTCAGCTGTTCACAAAATTCTTGTAAGTAGCCCTGCAATTTAACTTGCCCTCTTCTCTGCAGCATAGTGTAACCACAGAGGCTGGTGTGGTCTCTAACTTTTCCCTACAATTCATGCTCAACCTGTTGCCAGGCTCACTGGTATGGAACCTCTCAGTCTTAGGCTTGCATTTTTATTTTCCTCTCTTCCATTTCCATCTTTAGGTGAAAAATAATGTTAAAAGAAAAGCTGCTTCCAGGCAAACCGAATCCAAGAAGCATACAAAAATGATCAGTTATGGTTGGTGACCTGATAGGCTATTCTGGGAATTGAGCTGTCATACTCAGGAGAAAGGCAGCTACGTGAGCTGTGAGGCTCAAGTGTGGAAGAGATAAATAGGGGCGGAAATGTGAAGTTAGGATGCATGCTTTCATTTGAAAAGTACTTTTTTAGGCATTTGAGAGTTTAAGAGGTTTTGTTTGTGTTTTTTCTATTTTTGTTTTTTTAGCTTTGCTTTTTAAAATTAAATCTCTCTTTGGGTCTATCGACATTTTATTCTTTAATAACTGGTCTCCCTTCTACAATTTCTCTCTTTATTTCCAGAAATGTCCGCTGATAAGAACAGCCTTCCCAGGAACGGGTCAAATGGTAAGAAGATATATTTTTTAAAGGCAAAATATTTAAAGAAAGGAGAGAGAAGAATAGAAACAATAGTTGTTGGTGGAGCATACCATGTAGCCGTCTTCTGCATTACGATTGAGTACATTCGTCCATCAGTGAAAACTAGATTCCATCAGCAGGGACTATATGCAGAGCATTTATAATCATTAAAATTTCCCAATATAAGAAGGTCCTCCTTGCAAAAGGGGAATAGCAAAAATGGATGAGAATCATTCTCAATGGAAAATGGAAGATGCTATACTGTATCAGAATGTTTGTGTACACAGATTTTATTTAAATATGGATGTTATCATAGAGAAGATGAGAGCTCGCTCTCAGTACCGTAACTTCAGCAGTAGAACTTAACAATGTATTGATTCTGCCCCTTGCCTTCTCTTTTTTCCTCATGATTTTAATTTGCTCCTCCCCCATAATTAGTCATTACGTTTATTTACTTGTGTTTGCTACTCTGTTTCTGCTGTATATACAGTTAGAGAATCTCTGTACAGTGGTTAAATTACTCCTCTTACCCATGGCCAAATATGGCTCTAGAAAAATCATAAGAATATGAAGCATGGTCTTTGTGACCCTTAAACCCATGTGAGCCTCTGTTGCCATCTGCCCATCTACTACTGACATTTATTTCATTCATTCTACCTCTTTCCTTGATCACTATTGTCTAACATTTTCTTCTTAAGCTTCTACACTTTCTCATTCTCAGCTTCTTACTTCACTAAGGAAGCAAGAAAATCAGAAAAAATATCCCAAAGCTTTCATCACAATATTCACAGACTGACCTGTGAATGAGCCCATAGACCTCTCCTATCACTCTGGATAAACTATCCTTACTTGTATACAAGGCAATGCACCCATTTGAACACATATTCCATAGTTACTTGCACAAATTTAATTCTCCAGAAATTCTTCATTCTCACACATTACCATTTATTTTTCTATGAATTCATTCCAACAAAAGTGCTGCTATTTTAGCCAACTTTTAAAATTGATACATAATAGATGTTCATATTTTGGGGATACGAGTGTTACTTTGATACATGTATATATCTGTAAAGGTCAAATCAGGCTAACCAGAATATCCATTGCCTGAAAGATTTATCTTTTATTTATGCTAGTAACATTTGAATTATTCTCTCGGAGCTATTTTGAAATGTACAATAGATACATATTAACTGTAGTTACCCTTCTGAGCTCTTGAATGGGCCTTATTTACAGTTCTATCTAACTGTAAATTTGTTCCCATTAATAACCCTCTCTTTAACAATTATACAGCTTTTTTTTTTTTACATTATCCCTCTCTATCTACTGTCCTTTTCCCTTGCTTTTTTGTTAAGCAAAAATTTACTGCCTCCAATACCTCTCCTCTTGGTGTCTTTCAAGTATATTACATTCGCAATATCACTGCATCACTTCAGCAGAAACATCACTCCTCCTTCCAGGACAGTTTAAACTCTTCTGATTTTACTCTTACTTAATTGGCTGTTCCTTCTCTGTCTTTTGTGGTTTTTCTCATCTCTACAAACTATGCGTCTTGGATATCCCAAGGCTCAGTCTTCAAACCTCTCCCATTCTCTATCTACATTACTCTCTGGGTGATTTTAATTGGGCCTCTGGATTTAAATACCAATTCCACACTGACAAAATCCACATATATATCTTTAGTATACACATCTCTGAAATTCAAACTTAGATATGCTATCATCTACTCAATATTCCCACTTGGATATTTATTTTGAATGTAAAACTTCAAGAGTCTAGAGCTAACTTCTGACATTTCCCCCAAGCCTTCTTTTTCTACATTCTTTTGTATTTTAATAAATGCAACTTCTTCCTTGCTCAAATCGAATACCTTCAGCTCATCCTTTCTGTCATATTTCATATTGAATACAAAAGCCAAATGTCTCAAACTTCAGAATATATCCAGAATCTGTCTGATTCTCATCACCTGTATCACTATCACCCAGGTCCAAGACACTCTCGTCTCTTCCTAAAATACTCAATAATCTCCTAACGGGCACCTCTGCTTCTTTGTGTATAGCAGCTAAAATGAGCTTATTTTTTTAAGTAGAATGTTTCATTTCACTCCGTCTCACTGAAAACCAACATCCCTTTTAATTGCACACAGGCTCAATAAGTCTGCTCCTCACTCCTGGTTACTTAGCTTCTCTTTCTGGCCACATGGTCCTCCTTGTTCTTCCCCAGCAAATTCCTTTTATACCTGCTAGTCCTAGAGCTTGGAGCAATCTTCCCCCCAGATAGCATTAGATCTGTACTCTCAACTCCTTCAAATTTTTGTTCAAATTTTAACCTTCCAAACCTCATCCTAAACTCACTATTCCTTTTTCTTGCTTTATTTTTTCCATAGAAGTATTACCATCTGTCATGCTATTAAATGTATGTGTGCGTATATGCATGCATGTATGTATACATTTCTGTTTTATTATTTCCCCTGTAGAATATAAGCTTTAAAAGGTGGCAATTTGTCATCTGTTTTTTTTCACTGTGTTATCTGATGTGCCAAGAATATCTGTGAAGGAGACATAGTGAAAACACAATACACTCTTTTTTTGAATGAATGAGTGAACGAAGTCACCATTGTTTGGATCTGAAACCTTTTACTTATAATTAAAAGTGAGTATCTAGAAAGTCACATAAGAATAACTTCTAACTCTCTCAAACACTCTGAGTTATATTTCTAAGAGAAGTCAAATCCATCTTGTTTCTCTTGGAAACCCTTGCAATCATAAGAAGATAGCAAGAGGCAGCACTCTGCAGCATAAAAATGATTTTTCAGCAAGGTTTTAGAATTCAAAGGATATTCTGCAAGCCTGAATTCTTTACCCTTATGCAGGTGGGAAAAGAAAACAAAAGTCTTTATACACAAGTTCAGGAATGCTAATTTTGGTGTTCAAATAGTTCTTTTTCAAACCATATGGCAAACAAATCCAGGGGAAAATTTCCTCACTGCTGTGTTTGCTTTTATAGCTTTAAGCACTGTGGTTTTATGCAAGAGGAAATAGATTTTTGAGATGACAGTGACAGGTGAAATAGGATATGAAGAAATGATACTTCAGATTCTCTTATGTCAACAATATAAAAAAGCGACATGAAAAGGAAGTGATCTACCCATCTGTGAAACCCAGAATTCTCAGAGTCATAGCCACGATGAATTAACATGGTGCTCATGGTACTCATTCAGATGCTTTGTGATAAATCGTAACTTCTCAGCTTTAATTTCTTCTAGTAGGTCTCATCAATAGCTAACTAAGCTATGTTGTTTTCTTTTGCTAAAAAAGTATGGTAAACTCTCATTCAATGTAGTTGTCACAAATGATCAAATATTTGGTAGAATACTAGATTATATAGAATATTTGTATTACCAGTTTCTTGAAGCTTAGAACAGAGCATGATGCAGTTAACAGTATTATTTTCCTGAATATATGTAACAATTAAGTAATTCAGGATCATGTGACACCTCAGGGCCATCAATGATTATTCTATGGGAACTTGCTAAAGTAATAAATAGCATAATTTTAGATAACAGAGGGTCTTCTATATTATCGTTCGTGTAACATTTTCGCCAGTACAAACAATTCCCATTGAATCAAATTTGCCTGTTGGCTTTTATAGGGATCTAAAAGTCAAGACACAAAGCGGTGTCATATTTGAAAATAATTCTTTCTTTGAAAGTTTAAAGTTCCGTCTGGGGCTTTCATAATTTTAGGGGTAGAAATTATTTTCTTCAATGCGTTTAAAATCCATGGTGACAAAGCACACTGACAAGCTCTAGGTGAAGCTGGAATGAATGTTAAACCTTAACCACATGAAAAACACACATGCTGATAAGGGCACATTAGGGCCAGAAGCAGCTCTTATAACATTTTATTCTGAAATGGCAAACTTGGTTAGTATTTCAGAAAACAACCTAATTTGTTGAAAAATTGTATCTGTCATGTTCTCTTTAAAGTCACGGTAGTTGAAATAAGATGATCTCATTACTACTTTTCTCACAGTTAGAATAAAATAATAGTATACCAGACAGGGTAAAAGCCGTTTTAAGTTTTTGTCAGGAATTTTTTACTCTGTTGAAACATTAGTAATTAATCATGCATCAACACCAATTGTCATAGATTTTGGCAGTCATAAAAAAAAGAAGAGAAAGGAACCACATTTTCTATTTTGTTCACAGTGAGGACAGGATAATAATGGATTCTGGAGGGTTATTGTGCTAATTGAATACCCCCCCCCAAAAAAAAAGCTTGAGTGTGTACATAACAACTTGAGAATTCTTCCCTTTTAAAATTATAATGCATATGCCATATTTATTAGTTAGAAATCTTTTATGTTCCTCCAGTTTTTATTCATTTGTTCAAACTGCTCTGAAAAAGCTGGAAGAGATAATAATATGGACAAGGTAATTGGTGTTGATACCAGTATCTTTATAAATAAAGTCAAATTTAATAAAATATTGATTAAAATAAGAAAAATAAGATCAAAGTAGTCTAATATGGCGGGCTTGGTGATATTATATTTTCACTGAGTGTGCTATAAATGCCCACAAAACCAATCTTCTCAGGTATTTCTTTGTTGGATTTTATTCACACACATAGATCTGGTAATAAACAGGCATAAAGAACACAGAACTAGCTTGCAAAGGCTGCAGTTTCCATTTTCTCACTATCAACTACAAATTGCAGTTTGCATATATCAAAGTTTCATTTTTTTACCTGTTTAAATTGGGATTAAATTAATTACATTTGTTGGACAAATATACAGAGTACAGGTGAACTGTATAAAGGTAAATTTGTTACTTGAATATATTAGTAAATGTTATATATTATATAAAAGAAAATTTCGCGAATACTTCTTAGCATTCTGGCCATTCAGTTGAATTAATTTGCGATAGAATTTTAATTCTTATTCCATTTGGTATCTTGCCAAAGTAGTAAACAGTATGATCATTAGAGTCCTTCCTAATTCCTTCATCGTGTTCGTGTGTGTGTAAACCCTTTAGACGTTTTTTACCCATAATAGCTTTAAAATTGCTTTATGTCCTCCAGCCTCATGAAGATGATGACTTTATTAAAAAATTAAAGCCAAAACCAAAAAATCTTAACTGGGCACAAAAATAATTCTAATATGTTTTCATGTCTTGCTTACTGTCAAACAGGCATCTCTATGTGTATAATGTAGAACAGAAGATGTAAGAAATATGAATACCTTTCCCCACTTTGCATAATGAGGCAATTAGTTGTTATCTAGGTCCCTGGGTGATGAGCAATATTCCAGAAATATGTGCTTGGGTATGATGTGTGTGAGCTGTAAATATGAGAGTCCCAATAATTGCTATAATTGCTGATGGGCTCAGTCTCACCCGACAATTATGCACCAGATGTGTAGTAAGAGTACTTGGTGTGGCTGATAGCTTATATGGCACAAAGTACTTTCAAACTAAGTTAAATTTTGTAATTAATAACTGTAATGAATGTTACAACTACTTTCCTCTACTTTAACATTAGTTCATGTCCTTTATTATAAAATACAATACACATGTAAATTTCACATAATTAGATTGGCTCATCAATCTGTTATTCCCCAATTACATAACAAAATAGTTACTGAATGAGATTTATGGGCAAGGTGCTAGGAAATATATTTTAGGCTTCAGAAACCCTTATTTGCATATTCTAATTAGCAGTTTATTAATCTTAAATGCATAAAGAAATTAACTGCAGCTTAATCTCATAAAATTCATCATGGTAATCCTTTATTACATTGCTTTGATATACATTATTTTTTAGCCGTTTATGTACTGGAGTAATGGCTAGAAGATAGGAAATTTCATCCCCTTATTCCAGTTACAGATCTTTCCCCACTCACACTGTCTCCTACATTATATCAAAAATGTAATACCTTCTAGTAACCTTTGCTTTTAATAAATTCATACAAGATTTTCTATTTCTCTTCAGTAACATTTCCTATCTCCTTTCTTCAGAAGATCTCTCCACTAGCCTGCCTTTTTACCAAATCTAGCAGAGTAGTTCCCCCTTTATCCATGGGTGACACGTTGTAAGACCCCAGTGGATGCCTGAAACCACAGATAGCATTAAATCCTATATATGCCATGTTTTCTGTCACCAAATTTACATGAATGTAGCCTCTCTCTCTCTCTTTCTCTCTCTCTCTTTCTCTATCTCTCTTGCAAAATACTGTGATAGTTTCAGACCACAGTTGACTGCAGTTAACTGAAAGTAGAGAAAGCTAAACCACAGGTAAGGGAGACTACTGTATCTATAGAAGCAGATATATGAGTAACTTTTTATTGAGAAGATAGTTTTTTCAGATCATCAGGTGGTAACTTTCAGGAGGTGAGTTATATGAATTCAGAAAACCTTTATTAACTCATTGCTGCATGTCAGAGACTAGGTACAATAAACAAGATGGAAGATAAACCAGAGAAGCTCATTGCCCTGGAGAGTTCTAAAACAAGACCCACTGGGAAGAGAAGTAAAACTTTTCTCCTAGACCAAACCCCATCTAGTGTGGGGGGAAAAGTTTCAGAAAGTTCTGGTGTGCTTTTAGGTTCCTCGGGTTAGTATTTGGGGTCTTTACACCCCAAAGCACAAATGCGACCCACTGAGTTTAACTGTAGTTTCATGAAGAAACACTACACTACTACACTATTTAGTACTTAAACACTACACTACTACGCTATTTAGCACTTAAATGAAGATATTTATTTAAGTACTAAAAGACGGCACCATTTTGTCATATTAGGAAGCTCTCAGCAGTTCAGAGATTTAAGAAAAGCTTCTTAAGTCTTCACCATTTCATAGTGTTTACAGTGAGCTTCCAAACCTATTCTATTTCTATAAAAACTAAATGAAACAGACAAAAACAACCAATGATGGTTACAAATATGCTCTTTGGTCTATGATCTCATACTCACGAAACTTCCCCTTTCAAATATGTCAGTTATGGCTATGAAAACCTGAAATGAATTTCTTTATGTGGAACACAAATGGACTTTGAAAGCAATTCCAAACAAGAATATAATAACAAAATATTCTAATGTTAAATATTCTGTGCTTATACATGAGTTATGTAACATATATATTAATTATGCATTAATTGCAGTCCAGCCTTGTTGAGTATGTTTGTTCTATTAATAAAAATGTAATTGGGTATAAGAATATGTCTAATGTGCCTAATATGTTGTTATTCTATATTTTGTAGGTATTAGTTTATGCTATTTATTATTACACATACTATTATTATAATGTACTATATAAAAAATTATATAGAGAGAGGGAGAGAGAGAGAGAGAGAGAGAGAGAGAGAGCATGTGCAATGACAAAAGTATCAGAATGACTGTATGACTTATTTTTATGTCTGCTTGCTTAAATTTGCAAAGTCCATGGCTGATATTTAGTGAACATGCCCTGGTATGGCCACAGCAGTTCAGGTATTGAAATACTTTTGTATAATTGGTAAATATCTACTGCTTACATTTCCTGAATCTACTCCAGATGTGCACTGGAGTAGACCTCACAAAAGTCCCCAATCTCAGAAACAGCTGGGGCCTCAATATATTGCTTTAGGTACTTCAGCCAGTGTTCATTCTGGTCCATGCCCAGGACATACTGCTGGCTGAATATTTTAAATACCATCTTCTCATATATCTTGATATGCTTGATGAAAACTACCACCTCCAAGAAAAACAGATGATATTCTCTTGCTATTGTCGTGGACCTTTAGAAGTACTGTAGTTATTATAAAGGTGAAAAATAGTCACTATACTTTTAAGGAATGATAGTGGGACAAGGGCAGTACCATAGTGTCCAGGAACTTGATGATGGGAAAATTTTCTCTCTATACCTCATACCCACTATTTCCTTACGGAAATGCTGCACATAGTCCCCTGAACCTGTGTGCATACTTTTGTTTCTGATCTATGCAAGTCTAATAAAATATCCATATTGCCCTTTGCTATTTGATGTTTGTAAAAGAGCTGAAAGGGTGATTTGAGTGAAGGCACAGGTTACAGATCACAGTTTAAGGCAAGAAGGAATGGATGAAATTTAGAATCTGTAACCGGTGGAATTAAAAAAAAAGAATCTAAGATATTCAGAGTTGACCAATTAGAATAAGCACAGCTAAGAATACATATTTTAAACATTTACTTTGGTTGATTTAACTTCTGTCCCTTTTTCAATCCTGATTTTAGATTTGGGGTTTATTATTATTATTATTATTATTATTTTGAGACGGAGTCTCGCTCTGTCGCCCAGGCTGGAGTGCAGTGGCCGGATCTCAGCTCACTGCAAGCTCTGCCTCCCGGGTTTATGCCATTCTCCTGCCTCAGCCTCCCGAGTAGCTGGGATTACAGGCGCCACCACCTCACCCGACTAGTTTTTTGTATTTTTTAGTAGAGACGGGGTTTCACCATGTTAGCCAGGATGGTCTCGATCTCCTGACCTTGTGATCCGCCCGTCTCGGCCTCCCAAAGTGTTGGGATTACAGGCTTGAGCCACCGCGCCCGGCCTTGGGGTTTATTTTTAAGGAGTTCTGTATCTATACATTATGATCCTGATCTGATACTAAAGACTTCTTAAATCAACTAAGGCAAACAGAAAATAATATAATTATTACAAATAAATAAATAATACAATTCCAAAGCAAGGTTCAAGAGAATTTGTTGAAGTAATGACATTCTTTAGTTCCTGGAGTGGGGTCAATCTGGGGTTACTTATGAGGCACACCAAGAGATTTTTATCGGTTCCTTAGACTCAGACCAAGAATCAGGAGCCAAAAACAAAGTCAAGACCAACTATCCAGACAATAAACAATATATCGCCATTTCTAGTGGTGAGGAAACAAATACATATTTTTAACGTGGCCATATTTTTAGAAAACACTGTCTCTATTCTCTGAGTCTCCTTTTAATCTACTTCCTTAATCTATTTCTAAAAACACTTTAGACATGTTTTTGTTCTTATTCCTTGTTAATGATTTGTTAGTTTCTTTGTGGAGAAGCCAAACCAAGAAAAATCACAATACAAGTGTTATTTAGATGATTGGCAGACTATTTCCTTAGCGTTTCATGTTATAGAAATGGATGTTCCTGAACCAAAATCATAAAAGATCTTTATTATATTTCTAAAAACATTTATTTTCTTAATTGTGTTTTTCAGAGAGCTTTTTCCTTAAATCTTTCAGATAATGGATTGCACTATAAGATGTCATCTTAAGTTATCACAGTCACATGTCACTCTGCTCTTCACAGTGAAACTGATAAAAACGGATAAGTCGCCAGAGAAAGAATGACATGCTTTCATTAACAATCAACATACCACAGATTTCTTTTGAAGATTTCTCTAAGCTAAGTACACTAGTTGAAAAGAGGTTTGAAACATAATTTTCAAGTATTTTGATTTAATTATGGCGAGGCTCAATGTGTAGCATTGTTTGGCTCTATGGTTTTCTAAAGAGAAGTTTCAAATTTCTTTTAGTTTCTTCCAAAAGATCATTCAGCACCTCTCTAATTTAGCTTTTTCCTCAGATTCACTTACACTTTGCAGATTCAAGTTATTCCTACTCCCACCTATAAGCAGTAAATATATGTGTTTTTAATTGCCCTTTAAATTTCATAAACCAAAATAACATATGCTTGTTTACAAAGATCTAATTAGCACATTTACCTAAATATGCTTTCATGGTTGTGAAGACATTAAAATTAAAATGCAAATTATAATGTGCATATGAGAACTAAGGGAGAAGAATTTTAACCAAATGGCCCGCAGGCAAATGATTCCCCTTGCTGTTATCTTGCCATTTATTGGACACTGTCCTGAATAAAACAGGCAGAATCCTTACCTGAAAGTTGCAAGTCTTCATTCTGTAGTCACTTAAGACAGTATTAACAAAGCCAAGACCTTGAAAGACATATGATTAATATAGCAAATAATCAACTCAGAAATCAAGCACCTTAAAAATTAATGCCACAAAAGAAATCAATAACAAAGAGAAAAGCATTAGAAGGTTCAATTATTAGTAAAATAATCCTAACACCATTCATATTTGGGGAGATCAGTCTCAAAAGATTTCTGGAGAAGATGCATCTTCAAAACATTTTTCATAGCCAGCTAAGAACATGGCTCTGGTATGGGGAGAAACTGCAGCAAGGCAATGAGGACTTTTGGATAGCTGAGTATTGATGAGCTAAACTGAAGGCTCATGTAACATCCTGGAAATGTATATCTATAAAATAAGATTCAGGGCAAGTTAGAAAGGAATTGCCAGTTAGTATGTAAAACTATGATTGTTTATCAAGTTTTGGTTATCAATTATTTGAAAATACATGTAATTATATCTGTGCATTTATCAATTGTGTTATATACCCTAAAGGATGATGAGGTTTAGAAAGGAGTGTGTGATATTGAGCAAAAAGAACAAAACTGGAAGCGTCACACTCCCTGATTTCAAAATATACTACATAGCTATAGTAACCAAAACATCACAACACTGGCATAAAAACAGACATGTAGAACAATGGGACAAAACAGGAACTCCAGAAATAAATTTGTGCACTTACAACCAATAATTTTCAACAAAGGTACTGTAAACACACCATGGAGAAAGGACACTTTCTTCAATATATGGTGCTGGGAAAACTGGATATCCACATATAGAATAATAAAATTTGATCCTTATCTCATACCATAGACAAAAATCTGCTTAAAATAGATTAAAAGCTGATATATAAGAACCAAAACTGTGAAACTCATTGAAAAACCATAGAAAAAAAGCTACGTGACATTTTTGTGAGCAACGACTTTTGGATATAACTTCAAAAGCACAGGTGACAAAAGCAAAGATAAACAAACAGGATTGCATCATAATAAAAAGCTATTCTACAGCAAAGGAAACAATTGACAGAGTAAAGAGAAAACCTACAGAATGGGGGAAAATATTTACAAACTACACGTCTGATAAGGGGTTTATATCCAAAATAAACAAGGAACTCAAACAGCTCAATGGCAAAACAAACAAACAAAAACAAATAGCCCAATTTAAAAATAAGCATTGACTCTAAATAGAATTTCTCTAAAGAAGATATACAAAGTGGTCAATAGCTATATGAAAAAAATGCTCAACATCGCTAATCATTAGGGAAAGACAAATTAAAACTACAATGTGACATGACCGCATACTTCTCAGAACATCAAAAAGACAAAAGATAACAAGTGTTGGTGAGGATGTAAAGAAAGGAGAACCCTTGCCTGATGTTGGTGATAATGTAAATTAGTCAGTATTTAAAACAGTACGGAAGTTCCTCAAAAAAATTAATGTAACAGAACTCCTATGTGATCCAGCAATCCCACTACTGAGCATATATCCAAAGGAAATGAAATCTGTATGTCAAAGAGAAATCTACACTTTCACGTTCACTGCAGCATTATTCACAAGAGCTGAGATGGAATCAATCGAAGTATCCATTGATGGGTGAATGGATAAAGAAAACGCGGTATGGATACACAGTGGCATGCTATATTCGGCCATGAAAAAGAAAGAAATCGTGTTATTTGTGACAACATGGATGAACCTGGAGGACTTTAAGTTAAGTGAAACAAACCAACCAAAGAAAGACAAATACTGCATGATTGCCCTCGTAAATGGAATCTTAAAAAGTTGATCTCATATAAGTAGAAAATGGAACGGTAGTTACCAGGGGCTGGGGTAGTCGGTGAATGGTGGTTGGGAAGGTATTAGTCAAAGAATACAAAATTTTAATTAGATAGGGGAAGAAATGAAAGAGGTCTGTTGTACAACACAGAGACTATAGTTAGCCATATGTTGTATTCTGAAACAATGCTAAGAGAATGAATGCAAAATATCCACAAAAATGATAAATGATAACTATATGAGGCAGTGCATGTTACCTAGAGCTAGTCATTTCGTAATGTTTACAGACTTCAAAACAATATATTGTATATAGTAAATGAATACAATATTGTTAATTAAAAATATATATTTTTTATAAATAAAATAGTTTGTGTTTCCATGGTTACTGTAACCCTAGCAGGTTTTAGAGAATTGTTAATAGTAGCTAACACTAAATGCTAACTGCTAAGTACTTTACATACATTTTTTTCCATTTAATTCTTACAACAATTCCATAAGAAAACATTCTTCATTTAGAACAAAATTAGTCATCATATTCTATATTTCTATTTCCAATACAGACATGATTCATGTCACATTCTCTTTTTGTACCTTCTGCTGCATAAAAAGAGAAGAGGAACTCTATAGAAATTGAAGTCAATGAAATTACTCTAATTAGAAAAATAAAATCAGTACAATCAATAAATGGCCAATAACAAGGGCCATTTATTGGCAAAGCAGGGAGCTAATTGCTTTATACGTATTATCTTACAATGCATGCTGTCTATTATCTAATACAACATGTATAAAGCTAGTATCATCGTAATTATTAAAATACCATTATTTTAAAAAGGGGGAAATTTGTACTCTAAAGAATTATGGTCATGATCATATTTCCTCAATGTGAGTGGCAGATCCATGTTTTTCACTCAGTTTTGCCTAACTCCAAAGTCTATTTTTCACATCTTGTAATACATTCACCTGTATCCGTCTAAAATACATGCCCAAACCCTAACCCCTGTGTGATAGTTAAGTTTATGTGTCGGCCGGGCGCGGTGGCTCAAGCCTGTAATCCCAGCACTTTGGGAGGCCGAGACGGGTGGATCACGAGGTCAGGAGATCGAGACCATCCTGAGCTACACGGTGAAACCCCGTCTCTACTAAAAAAAAAATACAAAAAACTAGCCGGGCGTGATGGCGGGCGCCTGTAGTCCCAGCTACTCGGGAGGCTGAGGCAGGAGAATGGCGTAAACCCGGGAGGCGGAGCTTGCAGTGAGCCAAGATCGCGCCACTGCACTCCAGCCTGGGCGACAGAGCTAGACTCCGTTTCCAAAAAAAAAAAAAGTTTATGTGTCAACTTGATTATGCTAAAGGATGCTTAGATAGCTAGTAAAACATCATCTCTGGGTGTGTCTGTAAGGTGTTTCTGGAAGACACTGGCATTTGAGTCAGTACAGTGAGTAAAGAAGACCACCTCACCAATGTGGGAATCATCCAGTCCACTGAGGGACTGAATTTACAACAAGGTGGAGAAAAAGTAAATTTCTTCTTTTCGAGTACCTGCCCTGAGATATCAGCACTCATGATTTTCAGGCCCTTAGAGTTGAACCAGGATTGACACTAGTGGTCTCCCATAAGAGTCATTTAGATATCCTCTTGGTTCTGTTTCTCTGGGAAACCCTGATTACTATACCTTAGTGCCTGGAAATGTGATCTTATATGGAAATTGAGAAGTTGGATTTTTGCAGATATATTTAAGTTAAGGATCTCAAAATTAATCATCCTGGATTTGGGTGGGCCCTAAGTCAAGTGACTGGTGTTCTTATAAGAGAAGAGAGATTTGATTTGAGACATAGAATGGAAGGCCTTGTGAAGATGGAGGCAGAGACTGGAGTGATATCACCACAAGCCAGTACATGCCTGGAGCCACCAGAATATGGAAGAGGCAGGGAAGGACTTTTCCCTGGAGCCTTTGAAGGAGGTTTGGCCTTATGAATACCTTGATATCAAACTTCTGGCTTCTAGAACTGCCGAGAGAATAAATTTCTGTTGTTTTAAGGCACAAAGTTTGTGATGATTTGTTTTGGCAATCCTAGAAAACTAACACATCCATTAATGAAGATTTAAGATAAACAGCTGATAGGAAAATGAAAAAAAAAATGGTGATCATGCAAAATTTATAGTAAGATACACTAAAATAAAAAAATTCAAAGAATAAATTGAATGCTAAAAGAAAATTTTCAGCTATCAACTGAAGAGTCTCAACCTAAATAGTGAAAAATCTAATCTTACCTCTCTTGAGGAAAAAAAAGTAACAACCTATAGTCTATATTGTAATAAGGAATAAATTTTATGGACAAGCTCCAACTACCAATGTAAATTTCCTTGAATCTTATCATGATGAAGATAATCTCTTGATTACTATTGCATTTAAACAATGAAGTGAAATATGTTTTCTCAGATATTCTGCTTTCTAATATCTCAAAGACTCAGCAAGGCACATCAAAATGCTACTTATATAAATAACTCTATAAATAATATTTTATTTTTATACTGCTTGTTTTTTTACAATAGAATGAGAGCTTTCTTTATAAGGAAAAACTCTAATACTATGTCTTTTGATTGCCTGCAGCTTTAAACATTTTCAGAGGCAGAAACTATAGTAAGAGCAGTTTGCAAATGAAGTGGTTTGTAAATCTTAAACTGCAATTTTCTCCCAAACAAAACAACAACTAAAAAATATGCTCTCTAAGGAGAGATGAAACTGTAAAGTCTTCTATTTGGCATTCAGATGTTGCTGGATATGTTTGCAATAAAGAATATCCTCCACTTAAATCGCACCTACATCTTTCCACCAAAATATTTTCTTGTATACTGTCTGTCCACAACGGGAGTGAGGCTTAGTATCTCATGCTAGTTAGATGCATTATTCATTTCCTTTCTGCTTATATATTCCACAGTTTGAAATTTCCTCCGGAATTAAAAAATGTAAATTGTCACAGTCATAGCTACAATGTATCTCTTGTTTATTATACCTCTCCCAGACAGCCAGTGCATTTAATGATACACCATTTACATTTAATAGTATTCAGACATATTTGGCACATATTTTATTATTTTATCTTATAAAGCTTGAGTTTTTTAAAAAGCACCACTGATTTTTGTACCATTTCACATGTATTGAAAATTATCTTTCAATTTGAAAGTCATAAAGAAGTATAGGTAGCATTTGCTTCCTATATTTCAGAAAACTTTCAATGATTTTTCAATGATTCATTTAAACTCCTATTATTAACAGAAAACACAGTCTCATTTCAGTTGGTCTGTGTCTCAAAATCTAATGTCCCCATCTCCAGTCTTGGCCATTCTTCCCATTCACTCCCCAAAACTATGGTTAGTACCACCAGAGTGTTACGGACATCAGCAGCAGCAGAGCATTTAATTTAGATTTCACCAGAGCTAAGTAAAGTGGACAGCCGAACAATACTTTCTCAATGAAGTAACAGATTAATGAGGTTTTTTTCTTATATAGCTAGAAAGCAGCACGCTATAGTGAAAGAGGATGAGCTTTAGATTTATTCCAACTTAATCTATACTGCTGATCTTCCCTCTCCATGGATAATTACTTCACTGCTCTGAGCCTCATTATAAGCTTAGCTGAAAAACAGGAATAAGGATGTTGCAAGGATTAAATAAAATAATGTATGTAATAGCACAGTGCTCAGAACGTGAATGGTCATCAGTTACATGGTAATTACCTCCAACTAACTCATGCACGTCCACAGCTTTGTTTTTTCCTTCCAGACAATCCCAACAACTGAACTGCAGTAGTGTAGCAGAGGAACCAGTTGGCTACATAAATTATACCTCATGTAGAATTTACAGAATGAAAGAAAGTTTAAAGACAGGTCATTTGCTTTATTTGATAACATTGCTCATTAATGGCAAATGTGTAGTAGAATCAAATCCATCGATTTGTACTCTGGAATAGGAATCTTCTTCTAATTATGTTTCCAAATCATAAAAATGACTGTTAAGAAAAAAAAAACCAAAAGCATGCTCCAGTAATGGTTGCTGTTCATTATTATGGCCAGGTATACAATATACATCTGAAATGAAATACTTTTGATTTGGGGAATTCAGGATCAAACTTGGCTTTGGGTATACTTGAATGCAGCTGCAATCAAATCAAAGCTTTGAGACGTTTTTGAAACAGAAGCAGCAACATTGTGAAAGATCAAATAAAAAAAAATCGGTGCAAATAAGAATGGTCTTGTGAATTTTTAGCCATGGTGGTACTTGCATAACAGCAGGGTCCACAGTGAATACACAGTACAAAAGCTGATGAAATGGCTCCCTGAAAGCAGGAAGGTAATGTTTTGAAGTCTGAAGAGCATCTAAAATGGGACGCGTTTGACACCTGTATTTCAACAGAGAAATATCCAGAGAAACAAAGCGGAGGCCCCCCTGGATCACTTTCGTAAAAGGTCTTTTACCAGCTTTAAGTCTCTCTGAAGGGTTTGTTGAGAATACAGTCCAAAGTTTCCCAAGGAATTTTCTTCCTGGATTCCATGAGCCTTCTAAAAGTATTCCTGCCGTGCTTTGCCACATGCCCTTCTAAAATAGATAAATAAAGGCTAGAATTCATAAGAAAGAGAAGAGTTTGGCACAAAAACCTCTAATATTCTAATATTGGATCAAAAGCTTCTGATAATGGGTCATAAAAGTCGTTTTCTATAAATTTATTGTGCTTTTTTAAACAATTCAAATTTAGAATGTTTAACATGGTATTTGTGGGCTACTTATATTTGAATGAGTAGATTATTTGTGGTAATTCCGATTAACTTTTGAGTATTAGGAACATGGCTAGAACTATACCTCCCTAAATTATATTTTTTTCCTATAGAAAAATCAGATTTGACATATCATCTCTACTTATACCATCTTGTTCAGTAATACAGCACATCACAAAGCTAAACATTGCCTTCAATGATTTCATTCTGATGTTTTAAGGTACTTTATTTTTAGTCTCTTGACCATTGAGATCAGCATTTTTCTCAGACCAGTATCTGATTTTCCAACAAACTCTCAACAAAAAGGAGACACAGAATCCTTTAGGGTTTCCCTAATTTGGGGGGACCATAACCTCTTTTTGATAGTGTCTTCACAGTATCTACTAGAGTTAATGAACTGAGGTTCACTGGGGCACAGGTAAAAATTTGGTCTGGATTGTGGTTATGTAGTGACATCTACTTTGTGAAAAGTAATCGAACTTTGCATCTACAACTTTTACGCATACCTCTGTAAATGCTATACTTTAATAAATGTGACTTTGTGAAAATAATTGGTTTAGGTTGGAGATAGGAACTAGAACTATGGGCCACCTGGCATGTACTGTATGGGAGAGAGTCAAGTAACTTACAAGGGCATTGCGGTGTACTCATTAAGAGCACTGGGTTTAAAGCCAGATAAAACTAGATTAGATTCCTTGTTTTCTTGCTTCTAGCTGTGTAGCAAGAGGAAGAGTGAGAGACGAGGCCAGATACAGGCAGGGCCAGACCATGAAAGACCCTGTAAAGTCAAGATAAGGATTTTGGTTTTCATTGTCAGTGTGATGGGAAGTCATTTCTATTTACAGAGTAGATTCAAAGAGATTTCCTAGGAACAAAAGAAGAAAAGGAACTGTACTGGACTGATAGGGAAGAACAACAATAACATCTCCGAATGTTTCATTTTGGCTGCTTCAAAATAAACAGTCAAACGTGCTTATTTTGAAGGAGAAAACAAGGCTGAACTGAATTCCTAGGGTAAGTCTCAAAATTGTGGCAGAAAAAACAAAAGCATGCAAGGAGAGCAAGATTCTACAATCTTGAGGCAGATTTTTGAGACAGATTTTTTTCTTTATGTAAGAGCTTGCATACCTCACAGCAGCTTTAGAAGTAGGTGAAATGTTATTTGGGACTGAGAGGAAACAGTGTGCTCTTCTTCACTCTTCATATTAGCCAGAGATGAAACAAACAGAGAAACCACCGCCAAAAAAACCTCTTAAATCTTAGGGACAAGACGAACAATTTAATCCATCTGTCTTGACTCTATGTTCTCTCACTTTTTAATACAAGTACAAAAACAGGATTAGAATCCTGCTAGTCACATTTGGAGAACTGGGAGAAAACCAGTATCTGCTGTTTAAGCCATCTAGTCTATGGTACTTAGTGATGGAAGCCTTAGCAAAATAATGCACCAGCTGACATGAAAAATTTCTATTAATTTAGTACTCTGTTAATGTCTTAGTGAGTACACACGTTTTAGTATACAGAAAATTGAACTTTGTTTTTATTTTCCAGAGAGCTTAACAAAGTGACTTACACAAAGTACATATTCAGCAAATGTTGGTACAAAGAATTAATGAGTTATAGAATGGATAAATAAGTAAATAATGAAAAATTCCACATTTAGAAATCAGAGGGCTTTAAAAGCTAAATATTAGGTGGTGGATATATTTTGCTTGACTACAGTAATCATTTCACTATGTATGTGCGTATCAAAACATCATGTTGTATACCTGAAATATATACAATAAAAATTCATTCATTTACACGAAAGCTAAACTGCATTTGTAGTAATAATTGCAAACAGTATGCAGACTGGTAACTTCAGGATACTACTTCATGAGGAAACATAACTGAAAACAATTTCCTACAGGCAGAAATTGTTTGGCCATGTTGATTTTAGCAAATAAGATGTCCATATGGAATCTGAGAAAAATCACAAACTAGGTCTTTCATCATAGTTAATGTCATCTCTTATGTAAAGAGAAGTCATAAACTCTGTTCTTTGACCAATTCCACTTATCCAAAGAGGAAACAAGTTTTGCTGTTCTGATTTTTAGATTCCATCACGCTTTCCACAGTCAATTCCTTGAACCAATGAGAGTTCATTTATCTTTTTCTAACAACTTTGCAAGGACAGGGTTACATACAGAGCCACATGCAAAGACCTTTAAAACAGAAACATTCAGCTGGGTGAGGTGGCTCATTCCTGTAATTTCAGCACATTGGGAGGCCAAGGCGGATGGATCACGAGGTCAAGAGTTCGGGATCAGCTTGGCCAAAACGGTGAAACCCCGTCTCTACTAAAATTACAAAAATTAGCTGGGCGTGGTGGTGGGCGCCTGTAATCCCAGCTACTCAGGAGGCTGAGGCAGGAGAATCACTTGAACCCGGGAAGTGGAGGTTGCAGTGAGCCGAGATTGCGTTACTGCCCTCCAGCCTGGGCGACAGAGCGAGACTCCGTCTCAAAAAAAAAAAAACCAGAAACATCCAGGGAGACAAAAAAAATCACACTCTAAAACTGAGTAACTTTCTCTTTTCTGCAGACTAAAACATATCATAGAACTTTTAAGAAATACAATTAAAAAATTGGAGTTATATTTACACCAATGTAGTCTGTTGGCTTTCCTTTGTTGTATTAATTTGCTAGACAGTTTGAGATGATTAAATGGCAGACGCCAATTGCTAGCCTGTAGAGATGATACTGAAATTTTCCAGACACCCCCCCTTTCTAATTTAATAAGTGCACTAGCCCAAAGGAATGGAAGACATAGAAATAATGAACTATTAAGCTAGCAAGTTAGCGTCACTAGGAATAATTCCTATAACCAAATTCAGAGCAGGCCACTCTTAAGGTAAGAAGTGTTCATTACTCACTCGCACCCATACAAGAATACCATCTGCTACTTGATGGTGTCACTTGTCTCTTTGCAGAAAGAAGCCTTTAGGTATGGGAGGCCTAATGTTCTCGTCTAATTATAAGTTAGATAATTATATCTTGCTTAGCTACATTTCCCAAGTAGTTTTATCTGAATTTCCTGCCTAACCCCTACACCTTAATTTTATTTCCTACTCTAACTCTTGCCAAGAGCTGCAATGCACTGTTAATAAGCTCCTTGATTTGGTAGCAGATGTAGGGACTGTGCCATCCCATCACAGTCTAAATGATTCCTGAATACATTGGGACATTACCCTTCAGGCTGTGATAGAGATGCAGAATCTGGAACGTGGTTTGTAAAGGGCAAAGGATCGTCGAGGTGGAGAGGGTACTTACTGGGCAAAGTGTGTTATGTTGCATCTACATTATGTCAGATCTGGAGGGTTTGTGTTTTTGATTAATATGTGTACCATCTTGGTATTATCGGAAATAAGTTAAAATGCGGTATTAAATGTTCTAAGAAATAAGTGATTGGCCTTTCTTGCAAACCTTAAAGAAAACCAAGACTCAGAGATATCTCCTGAGAGTTTAGGATGATATAGTACTTAAGGAGAGGTCCTTGGTAATTTTATTAGAGACAAAGGAAGGGCAAATGGCTTTGATGACTGCAAACTAACTCAAAGCTTCTTCTAGATAGGGTTATGTCATGGTGCAGGTTGTAGAACAGCCAGTGCTTATATCAGAACGCAATGGGCTGGGCACTGTGGCTCACGCCTGTAATCCCAGCACTTTGAGAGGCCGAGGTGGGCAGATCACGAGGTCAGGAGTTTGAGACCAGCCTGATCAACATGGTGAAACCCCGTCTCTACTAAAAATAGAAAAATTAGCCAGGCATAGTGGTGCATGCCTGTAATCCCAGCTACTCGGGAGGCTAAGGCAGGAGAATCATTTGAACTCGGCAGGCGGAGGTTGTAGTGAGCCAAGGTCATGCCACTGCACTCCAGCCTGGGTGACAGAGGAAGACTCCATCTCAAAATAAATAAATAAATAAATAAATAAATAATAAAAATAAAAGAATTATTAGCAGAAAAAGCAGCTGAATTTGGAAATCAGAACAGTGGAATTTTCTCCATAGTCTTGTCGAGACATACAACAGGTACTACTGAAATACCACTACTAACCTGTACTACCCATGCATTCACTGAAGGTTCTTTAGACAGCACAGGCTGTGGCTCAAAGACGGAGCTGAGCTTCACTGGATTGGGCTAAACACTTCATTAGCCAAATTTGATTTTCAGAAATAAATACGTACTGCTTAAAATTAAAATTCAAGAATTTTACAAAAGAAGAATTACAGAAAAAAATGACACGGCGTTCTCTAAAAACTACATCAAATGTTCAAGAGAAATATTTTGATTTTTGAGACAAAATAAAACACTGAAGTTAGGGTCTGGGTTAACTGGAGGATTCTATCTACAACATGGCTGGAAGAGGAGGGAAGTGCATATTTTAGGGAAAAGGCCCAGGAAAGATAGGTACATCTTGGAGAAATAGGCTTTTAATAACCCTAGGCAGGACAGCAGCCCCTTGGAAACAGAAGTCTGGGTATAGGTAATTATAACTTAATGTGTGTGTTTGTTGGGTAGGTGGGTGCGCAATAGTGGGGGCATGAGAATTCTGACAGAGGAAGAGTATGCTGTGATTTCATCTGCGCCATATCTCCCTTAACAAAGACCTCAACAAAATGTATTTTTAGGGCCAATAGGAGGCATAATGTGATTTCAGAGGCTAACCAGTCTCCTACCATCTTACTTCTCTTTAAGCAAAAGCTGTTTAAAATGTCTTTAGTAGAAGATTAAATCTTTAATAGGCCTTGTCTTTAATTGGCCTTAAGGGACCAGGTCTTATTAATTTTTTAACCTCCCACAGAAATTAGCTTAGTGCCTTAAAGAGAGCAGATGATCAATATGCATCAGTTCAGAGATTGAATGAGTGAATGGCCAATTTCAAAATGGAATATGAAGGGTACTAAATCCTAAACCATATGTACGAGGTGATGTCACTAGACTTAAATGTTTTTAAACTAAAATTTAGTTAGAAAGCAAATCTAATGTGTCTGGTGTCAGAGTCTTTCTTGCCTATTATAGGGAAGAATTTAAAGCAAGACAACTGAGCACTGGGTCTCCTATCAAATTGGGAAGGGGGAACAAGAAGAGAAGATCTGTAGACCTTGGGCTAAGAGTAATCTGAAAATCAGAGTGCCAAAATCTTTTTTTCTCTATGGATAAGTGGAGTTGCTCAGAAAACTGTAGGAAGAAAAGGTTGTAGAAAGCAGCAGGAAGAGAACGTTCTACATTGAAAGGAAAAGGGTACACATGAACACATTGAAAAAGACAGTCTTCTCTGAACAATCTTGTTAAGAGTTAGCCTTATTTATCAAAACAGTTTGTGCCTACATTAAAGCTGTTTTTAGGAGTCTGTCTTGTGTTGAGCAAAATGGCATAACTCACATCACCACTGCTTTGCACAGCTCTTAAATAGATACGAATATTTTTTACACAAGTGGCATAGCTATAAAGAAGTCTAAATCCCAATGTAATAATTAAGTATCAGTTTACATTCTGAGGACATCCAGGTGGGCTCTCAAGAGAACTAATGAATCAGAGGATGGGAAATTATTAGGAATATTTGCAAACACTGAGAAAATATTTATGCTTTGTTATTTTGTTTTCCACCTCATTTCTGTTTCTTTGTTATTCTTTCAAAACAATCTCTTAAGGGAAAAAGGCATTATGCAAATACGGCATCGAGTGATGTTTTATGTTACATCACCTCATTAGGCAACATCCTGTTAGGTTTCAGGAGTTCTTAAAAATAAAATCTATTCTGTTTTCTTCTTCTCCTTCCCAGGGGTAAATCTACTGTCAGTATTAAACAAATTTAATGTAGGTGGCTATAAATTAATTGTATGACTCTCTAGTCACTCCCATTTGCATTTCTTCTCTCTTATCTTCCTTTGTATTATTACATAATAGCTTTCCAGTAGACCTCCATGCAACATACACAGCTTGATTTTAGTATTTTTAACAATAATGCACAGATCGATAATAAGGTTTATCCACCCCAGTGGTTTTTTCCATCTTGGTAGTGTTTATTATCACAACAGTTTCCAGGGAGAAAATGATTTAATATGTCATAAGGCGTTTTTGCTGAGCAAGTATTTTTACATCTTCACAGTCGATTTCAAACTGGAAGCTCTAATATGAGGAAAATGATCAAAATATCTGTAAAAGCTACAGAGAAATGAAGTACTCTATCTGCATATTCCATTTGATCTCCATGGGGAGCAAAAATTCAAGTTTCGTGACAATGAATTCAAACATCTCAATCATCATCATTTTTCCCCTTCTTAGAACTGAGAAAAGATTGAGGATTGAATCAATACAGGATTTAATCAACTGAGGATTTAACTAATACAGAGGCCACATCTTCTGAGTCCACCCAGATTTTCTTTCCTTTGTGTTTTCTACTCTATGGAAAGGAAATTCAGTTATCTGTGTGCCATGATATAGTGTTAAAAAACTTTTTGCCACAGAGATGTAGGATTGGAGAACATTTAAGAAATCATCTCTGTTGTCCTTCATTGTCAGTGCTGGGTTGAGGGGGGCCTCCCTGAAGAGTTTCGAAAATAAGATTGTGCCCTGTGAAGTGAAACTAAAGTATCAACACTCAATGGAAAGACAGGAACAAAATTACCACAAATAGAACTAAATGACTCCCAGGTCAGCAAGACCCCACTGTAGCCTGATTGAATACATTAAGAGAACTATAGAAAAAAGAAAGGGTTGGTGGGAAGCTGGAGGGGAAAGGACAGTAAACCAGATCAAGTTTGTGCATAGCCAACGGCAGCCTAGGAGAAAGGGCTCCACAGTCCAAAGATGACCTCTTACCCTGAACTCGCAATCCTATCATTTACTCCTCTTGTTCTGATTCCAAGCCCAAGAAGCAAGCATCTGATTTTAATTTGGCTTCCCATCTGGTAGCCCTGAGGGGGAGATTTGGCAGGGTAGAGAACAGAAGTGTCCAATCCTCTTAGCATTACACTTTTTCATTACAAATTAATACACTGGCATCCTAGTTTACAATTTGGCTCTCCATATACCTTGCCCACCCAGTGTGGTGGCCAGAACCTCCTCTCCTTTTAGCAGTTAGTCTTCTTGTTTTAAGTTAATTTAATGGCATTTTGATTATAGATTTCAATCTCACAGACTTTGATTATGTTTGTGATTGAACTAGAGTCTGTGGATAAGTCAAGTTTTGCCAAAAGAATCTGACTTGGGTTTGTAGAAAACTCATTAAGGTAATGTCGGCTATCTTCAGAGACAGCATTGGAAACTTCACCTCATATAATTTCAGCTACTAGAATTTGAGGCAGCAAGTCAAGTTTCTTTTCCTTTCAGTGAAACTTCTAAACCCTATATACAGGCAAATATTTCATCTACACTATGCTAAGAAGTTGCTTCAGATAAAATCTCTGCTAAATCCTTTCTAATACAAGTGAAGGCCAATGTCTTCATTAA
Organism: Colobus angolensis palliatus; assembly: GCF_000951035.1. Taxonomy (NCBI): domain Eukaryota; kingdom Metazoa; phylum Chordata; class Mammalia; order Primates; family Cercopithecidae; genus Colobus; species Colobus angolensis. The sequence continues at coordinate 15,940,557 of NW_012115154.1, read as the reverse complement.
TCTACTTTCTCATTAAAAATAACATTTTCAAGGCAGTTCAATATTATTTTTAAGGGCTTGTTTTATAGACCTTTATCCTACATATATAACCCCAATTATATTTTCCCTCCTCAAAGTATTCATTCTTTTTTCTATTCCTCTAAATCATGCCTGCACATATTTTATATATCTTATCTGAATTGCATTGCTTCTATATTAAGGTGAAACTAGAAACAGGATACCAGCAATGTTGAATTGATGGAAAAAAAACCAGTTCTTAAAAATATTGGTTATATATTTCCACAACATTCTCACTTCAGATCATTTTTTAAAATTTACCTTTAGTCTATGTTACCTTAGATCTTTATCTCCCATATTTCACCAAAGCCAACCCCTCCCACTGAATTTGTATCTGCTCTTGGTAAATTACTCTGGTTTCAGCTGTATGACATTACACATCATTTTAATTTTTTTCTGCCTCTGTCACTTTTAATCTTGGATTCACTTGTACTTAATTTAGTGATTGACAGTCAACTTTTAGTTATCTACAGCCTGATTATTCTCCCCACAAACGCTGTTTTCAAATTTAATAGCAAACACCTATTGCATGTGAGTAATCCGATTTGTTTGCATTTCAAATAAGCTCTGTGTATTGTTATTTTCAAGAAGTCTGCCCCACATAGTATAGAAGTTCATCAGAGCTAAATGTCTCACTTTAGGGACATTTTGAGTAGAAGAATTGTGCTTGAGTAGTTTCTTTTTGAAACCACGAGTGTGTGTGTGTGTGTCATTTATATATTTAAACCACACACACAGACACATCATGTTATGTTCCCACACTGAGACACAGGCACTGATACATCCTTCGTTGGGTGACTTCAGATATACACAGGCATACTCACTTCATCGTGCTTCACAGATCATATGCTTTATTATAAACTGAAGGCTTGTGGCAGCCCTGCTTCGAGTAAGTCTGTTGGCATCGTTTTATTTTGTTGTTTGTTTGTTTTTTCAATGGTGTGCTCTCACTTTGTGTCTCTCTGTTATACTCTGGTAATTCTTTCAATACTTTAAATGTTTCATTATTATTACATCTGTTATGGTGATCTGCGATCAGTGATCTTTGACATTACTATTGTCATTGTTTTGGAGTGCCATTAACTGTGCCCATAGAAGATGACAAACTTAATTGATAATTATGTGAGCTCTGACTGCTCTACTGACCAGCTGATCCCTCGTCCTTTGCCTTCTCCTCAGGCCTTCTTATTCCTTGAGACAAAACGATGTTGAAATTAGGCCAGTTCATAACCATACGATGACCTCTACGTGTTAGAAAGTCACACATCTCTCCATTTAAATCGAAAGCTAGACATCATTAAGCTTAGTGAGGAAGACATGTCGAAAGCCAAGATAGGCTGGAAGCTAACCCTCCTGCACCAAACAGCTAGCGAAGTTGTGAATGTAAAGAAAAGGTTCTCAAAGGAAATTAAAAGTGCTGCTCCAGGGAACACATGAAAGATAGAAAAGTGAAACAGCTTTCTTGCTGATATGGGGGAAGTTTTAGTGGTCTGCATAGAATGAGCCACAACATTCCCTTAAGCCATAGCCTAATCCAGAACTAAGGCCCTGACTCTTCAATTGTATGAAGGCTCAGAAAGGTGAGAAATCAGCAGAAGAAAAATTTGAAGCTACCAGAGGTTGGTTCATGAGATTTAGGAAAGAAACCTTTTTCGTAACGTGAAAGTGCAAGGTGAAAGAGCAAATGCTGATGGAGAAACTACAGTAAGTTACCTACAAGTTCCAGCTAAGGTAACTGATAAAGGTGGCTATACTAAACAACAGAGTTTCAATCTAGATGAAACATCTTTCTATCGGAAGAGGATGCCATCTAGGACATTCACAGCTAAAGAGGAAAAGTGAATGCCTGGCTTCAAACTTTCAAAGGACAGCTCCTTGTTAGGAGCTAATGCAGCTGATTACTTGAAGAAGCAGCCAGGGCTCATTTACTTTTCTGAAAATCCTAGGATCCTTTAGAGTTCTGTTAAGACTACACTGCCTGTGCTCTAGAAATAGAACAGCAAAGCTTGGAGGACAGCACATCTGTTTACAGCTTTAACAAGTTTACTGAATATTTTAAGCCCATTATTGAGACATACTGCCCAGAAGAAAAAAATATATATATTCCTTTCAAAATATTACTACTCATTGAAAATGCACCTGGTCAGGCAAGAGCCCTGATGAGATGAACAAGATTAATGTTTTTTTCATGCCTGCTAATACAACCTGAATTCTACAGCCTGTGGACAAAGGAGTAATTCTGAATTTCAAGTTGTATTATTTTAAAAATAGGCTGGGCGCAGTGGCTCACTCCTGCAATCCCAGCACTTTGTGAGGTCAAGATGGGTGGATCGCCTGAGGTCAGGAGTTCGAGACCAGCCTGGCAAACATGGCAAAACCCCATCTCTAATAAAAATACAAACATTAGCTGAGCATGGTGGCATGTGCCTGTAATCCTAGCTACTCAGGAGGCTAGGCAGGAGAATTGCTTGAACCCAGGAGGCGGAGGATGCAGTGAGCCAAGAATGCACCACTGCACTCCTGCCTGGGTGACAGAGTGACACTCTGACTTATAAAAAAAAAAAAAAAAGAAGAAGAAGAAAATGAAATATAGGCCAGGCATGGCAGCTCACTTCTGTAATCCCAGCACTTTGGGAGGCCCAGGTGGGTGGATCACCTGAGATCAGGAGTTCGAGATCAACCTGGCCAACATG
>NW_012115154.1:15851301-15937476 GCF_000951035.1 Colobus angolensis palliatus | reverse complement strand
AAGAAAGAAAGAAAGAAAGAAAGAAAGAAAGAAAGAAAGAAAGAAAGAAAGAAAGAAATTAATTTTGCTAGACTATAGCTGCCAGAGATAGTGATTTCTTTGATGGATCTGAGTAAACCACATTGAAAACCTCTTGGTAAGGATTCACCATCCTAGAAGCCATTGAAAACATTCATGGGAGAAAATCAACATATTAGCAATAAAAGGAGTTTGAAAGAAGTTAATTCCAAACATCATGGGTGAATTTGAGAGGTTCAAAACTTCAGTGGAGCAAGTCACTGCAAATGTAATAGAAATAACAAAAGAATTAGAATTAGAAATGGAGTCTGAAGCTGTAATTGAATTGCTGCAATCTCATGATAAAACTTTAATGGATGAGTTGTTTCTTATGGCTAAACAAAAAAAGTGGTTTATTCCCAGATTGGAAGGAAAAAGAATAAGAAATTGCTCAGGGATACAAGGAAGGGACAAGTCATTGCCATTGATTATCTTATAACTTCATTATTAGGTTTAGAATCTATTTTTAGATATTGCTAATACCTATATTTAAACAATTATTTTAGAACATTCCAACGCTAAAAAGTATATTATAATTTTTTTACTATATGAATCTACCTTTTGGTTGTCTTTTATTAGTTTGGATAACATTTGTCTAGTTATTCCAAAATGCAAGTCATTTGTGAAAATCTATGAAACCTATGCAGCACAACTAGCATTTAGGAGGTCCACACTTTTTCTCTGCTTTGGTTGATACCATTTCATTAAGATTTCTTATATTTACATTAGAACCTTATAAATTGTTCTCCCAGTTTTCTTTATGCAAATTTATAACTGTGATTAATTGAGTAGAAGTCTCTGTTTGTCCTTGTTTACATATTAAGCTTCTTTCGGTATACTTGAATGTCTCATAATGTTGATCCTCTTAATTTTGCTGCCTTGATTACCTTACCATTTTGAGATTTTGAAATAAAAACAAAATATGTTTGGTTTCTAGATAGGCTTAAATATCTGCCTTCTAAAGAGAAAGATTAATTGATTTTAACATTTGGGCCAACTAATGTAACATGAGTTTATAAAATTTATGAAATACTAAATATAGCCAACAGGCTGGCTGAACAGACGTGCAGAGTGGACTGTTGGTTCTAGTTACTGTTGCTCTCCTCCAGGGCCTTGCCTTCCTGCCCAGGACCTCCTTCCTCCTTTGCTGACATACCCAATGCCCTCCTTCCTGCTCCCCTGCATAGTTCCTTCCCTAGTGACTCTTCCTCTAGTCTGTTCTCCCTCCTACTTACAAAACCGAACTGAGGGTGATTTCATTTGTTTGTTTGTTTTTGACAGGAAGCAAGTCCCTTCCCTAATGGAGTAAGTCTCTATATCTCTGATCGTTGAATTTCATGTCTGTATCAGTGTCCTGCTCTTCATCCCCCCAGGTGCTGTCCATCCGCTCTGCCAAGCTGGGGATTTCTATCTTTCTCATTTTAGCAGGATCTTGGAGAAATCTATCAAAAGCAAATTAATAAGGTAAGAATGAAACACTGAACGTGTCACTTGTGTTAGGCTTAGACATAAGAGTTTCTTCTGAAAAGATCAAAAAAAGAAGAAGAAGAAGGAAGAAAGAAAACATCAACATTTCGTTTCCATATCTTATGTTTGAAAAGAAGGGGATAACCTTTTGCAGCCTTTTTATATTTCATCAATATACAATCCACATGTTCTATTTGAAATACCTTGATATTAAAAACATGAAAGTCAAATGTTCTGTAGAGAGAGAGGCATTTTTTTTTCATTTCTTTCACATCAAATGTTTTTCAATATCATTTCAAACAAATTGTCATATAAACCATATTTTTTAATATACTTGTCAAGACCAATAGTGGATATTGAAAAAACATAAAAAGGTAGGATTTTTCAGAAAGAACTTTGTGCAGTTCTTATAAATGTCTCTTTTGGCCTATTGCTTAACAAAAATGTTTGGGTCTTCATTTTTAACTATGCTGGAAGCACATATTAATGTTTCAATAGAAAAAATTAAAAATTCCGCAGTTGATTAGCTTATTAGGTTGCCTCATTCTCTTTCTTCCTTCCTTTCCCTCCCTTCCTTTCTTTCTCCTTCCTTTCTTCCCCCTTCCTTCCTTTCTAACTTCTTGGGGTAGAAAATATATAGAGTCTACAGGCACATAAACCTAGATTTTAATCTGGTTTGGACTGTCAGCATGGTATTTACTGTTTTTCCTTGGGTTAATTAACCCTTCTAAAGTTATGTTTCCTCAGATATAAAATGGAAATTCTGATATACAACTTACAGAGATTTGGGATGGAATGAGCCAATATATATAAAATGTCCAGGTGAGCCTTTAATAAATACTAATGCTATTTCCTCTCCCTTCGTTTATATCATGATCTAATTTGGAGATAATTATTAAGCATTAGTTATCTAGATATATAGATGACAATATATTTTTAAGCCTGAATTTCAGGTACAGTACCAAGAAAGAAAAAAAACCTGAACATGTTTTTATAGAGATTTTAATATATGGGGCGAAGGTCATAATGGCTGTGGCATTCCTAGTCAGCTAACACTCTGCAACATTATTCATTGTCCTATAAAAACTATTTACCCAGCCACTGGTATTGGTAAATTGTAAGCAAACACAATAGGTAATAGAATCCAACTTCCATCAGTGTGACTAGCATTTCAGAGAAGTCTTATCATTCATTGGTGAGAAAATAATAGCTCGGAAAAGATACAGTCTCTGAAATAAAACTTATGGATTATTTTATTCACAGGCACTTCTGTGAGGATGAGTTTCTCCAACCGTATTTCTCTGAGCGTCTCTAACATTATGTTTATGTTGCCTGGGAGTGGAACTTGGTTCAATTGTAAGAGTTAGAAAACAAACATTGCAGAGGAATGTTGATGGCAAGATAGGGCTGCACTGCAGCTTTCTGAAGGTTGTAGAAAGAGGATGTTTGTATTTGACTCAATGGAGATGCTTCCGTTTAGACAGAACTCTGAGAGAATGAGGAGTTAATGGACACACGCCATATTCATCAAAATGTGGAATGAACCCATCTCCAACTTTTTTGAAACAACACAGAGAAAAGGAGTCTTTGCCTTTTGACTTATCTCCCTGAGTTGGTCTACTTGATTCCTTCAAATTGCCATTGTTTTAACTTTATTTGGCAATTCAACACTCAACCAAAGCGTACCATCATTAGAAATGAAAAGATAGGAGAATGGAAGATCCCTCCATACCTCTAACAGGTGGATCTCACCTGTTAGGTCTATGTTATGTCACCTGTCTGTGTTGACCCAGAGAGGCATATGTGATACAAATGAGGGAATAGTCATTGCTATTCTAGAAATGGATCTATCAGTAGTTCATTTTAAAAGTTATCTTTGTTGACTGTGATGGTCGGTTTTATCTGTCAACTTAGCTACGGGGTCCAGTTACTCAAACAAACATTCTTCCAGGTGTTGCTACGTAGGCATTTTGTAAATGTAATTACAGTTTAAGTAAAAGTGTTTATTCTAGATAATCTGGATGGGCCTGATTCAATCAGTTGAAAGGCCTTAAGAAGAGAGCTGAGACTTCCTTAAAGAAGGAATACCTCCTGTGGACATCAGCTTCAGTTTGTGTCTGGAAGTTCCAGCCTTTCTTTCCTGACAGTGTGACCCAGCTTTGGACTTGCCTTGCCAGGCCCCACTGTTGCATAAGCCAATTCCTTGCAATAAATCTCTAAATCTATCTTCTACTTGTTCTATTTCTCTGGTTGAACCTGAACTGATATCCTGGCTAATAGTACTCTGAGACCATATTTTCTCCCATTCTTAAGCCTTCCTGATCTTTCTTCCAAATATAAACTCTTCAAAGAGGGGAGGCAGAATTACCTAATGCAAAATACACATATCAAAATGTTTGGAAGTCATTATGAATTCTAAATTTATTCAGTCTTTTATCCATGATGGACATACTAGCAAGATTTTTTCAGTGTTTGTAAGAGTCTTATACAAAATTATTTTATTGTCATTATGAAAAAAGTTTCACTCTATATCTCAAGGCAAATGCTATTTTAAAGTACAGTAACCAACTCAGGGGTTGGGGCACCAGCCTCCTGTGCAGTAAAAATTGACCTATGACTCCCCAAAACTTAACTACCAATAGCCTACTGTTGACGGGAAACCTTACAGATAACATAAACAGTCAATTAACATACACTTTATATATTATATATATTATATACTATATACTTAGAATAAAGTAAGCTAGAGAAAAGAAAATGTTATTAAGAAAATTGAAAGGAAAAGAACATACATTTATTAATCATGAAGCGTAAGTGGGTCATTATAAACGTCTTCATCCTCGTATCTTCATGTTGAGTAGGCTGAGGAGGAGGAGAAAGAGGAGGGGTTGGTCTTGCTGTCTCGGAGGTGGTAGAGACAGAAGAAATCCACATGTAAGAAGACCCTCACAGTTTAAACCTGTGTTGTTGAAGAGTCAACTGTATTATTTTTACCCTCATTATATTATCATAGTACCTAACTAAATATTTTCTAGTCAATAAATGTTTGCAGAATGAATAACTGAGCAATACCTTAACAATACTTTAGGTATTTCCAAGAGAAGTTTGTAGTAAAACTCTGATGCTTTTTTTCAGTAGCTTGTTTAGGGGAGGTGTTTTCAAAAATAATTTATGATTAAGTTTATTAGGTGATGAATTAGGTTTATCTTCATTTTATGATGTAATTAAAGTGGATAATTTTAAGGAAAATATATGAACTGGAAAAAGTATGATTTAATGTCAGTAGAAAAGACTATCACATTAACTTCATTCCAGTTTTGCTTCTGACTGTGAAAGTATTACAGATGGAAGCAAAAACTAGGAAGTAATATTCATAAAGATAAATAATAAAATTGTTAGTACTCTTAAAAAATTTTCTTCTTAAATTTTGTTATATTATTTTATCATTTACAAAGTTTAAAGTACATGTTGTTTTATCTATCCAATCTTTTTAGAAGACTTTATGATTATCCCTTTTTGAAATTCAGAATGGCAGAGTAAGTAGTATGGAATTTTGAAAAACAGTCCAAATGTAGTTTTTTAATTTTTAGAATTGGATAATAGCTGGTTTTTCATTTTTACAATCTTTTATAATATAATAAACTAAAATGCAAATTTGAAAAACTTGGCTTTACGGTCTTTTAATATATTGAAGTTTAACTAGTTTAAATGCAACTCTATAAACTCATACTTCTCATAAATTAGGACAAATCCGTTCATTAAGATGCGATCATCTTCAAAGAAAATTCAGCTTTGGTGTAATTTTTAAGTTGCTCTCATTTTAATATATAATCTTTGTTTAAAAAAGATTAACAGCAGTGTGCTATCCTGTCTGAAAACTTAAGAGAACATATGGCCAGATAACTACAAGGAGAAATAAACATAAAATCCATAATTCTCATGCAGGCTTTGCATTTTCACTTTTCTTTATAATTATTGTAAGCAAGAATAAGTACTTATTTAAACATGGCTTTTCAAAATCAAAAGGTTAGAGTCTACCTTAACTAGAAAGACATGAGACGACAGATTTACAAGCTCTACAGAGTGACTGGATAACTTCACAGTTTCCATTTCATCCTTATATTTGTTATTTTAAAGTCTAAGCTACAAACACAGGTACACACACAATCAAAGTCTCACCTCAAATTTCAAGTCTACCACTTGAAAGGCACTAGTAGTACCCTTTTAGTACAACTCAAGCTACCCTTAATAAATTTTACCTTAAGATTAATTTATTAATCAGAAATATTGGAACTGACCAAAGGTCACTTGGTAAATAGCATTTCTAATCATGCAAAAAAAAAAAAAAAAAGAAAAAAGAAAAAGAAAATGGTGAGAGAAAATATTCTTTCAGAGTGGTTGAAAAGATGGGGGTGGATACAATTCCTGCTGGGATTAGTTCTATACTCATTTTGGTGGCCAAGCATTGACTTCTCCATGTTCACACTTTCTTTGGTGTGTCAGAAAGGTTTTTAATAGGATAGATATACATTTGAATCTGTTTTTCCACTTCCAGCTATGATGGCTGATATGGTTTGGCTGTGTCTGCACCCAAATCTTATCTTGAACTGTAGCTCCCACAATTCCCACATGTTGTGGGAGGGACCCGGCAGGTCCTTCCCATGCTACTCTCATGAGAATAAGTCTCACAAGATGACGGTTTTATAAAGGGGAGTTTCCCTGAGGAAACTCTCTTCTCTTGTCTGCTGCCACGTGAGACACGCCTTTCACCTTCCACCATGATTCTGAGGCCTCCTCAGCCATGTGGAACTGTGAGTCCATTAAACCTCCTTCTTTTGTAAATTGCCCAGTCTGAGGTATGTCTTTATCAGCAGCATGAAAATGGACTAATATGGTGGTCTTCAGTAAGTTTATTCCTCTGAGTCCTGTTTTGTAAAACAGAGATATTAAAATCTACTTGGCGTAACTTTGAGGGTTAAATGAGATAAATGTCTACAATGGCATTGTTCAAGACATTTAATGAGAACTTCTGCCCTTCTCTTTAGCTCCCTTCTTGAAACAGGTGTTCTTGTTCTTTAACAAAGTAAATTCTACACTCTTCTTTCTCTCCTGGGACCTATATTTCTTTTCTGTCTTACATCTTTAATCTGAACCTCTCCAATGTCTCCTTCTCAGTTTATAGATTTATTACAACTCCCTCGTCCCTAAAAATATCAAACATTTCTAAACCCCTACTCTTGCTTTGTCATCTGATTAAGTAGCTTTTCCACATGTAGCCATCCTTTTACCATCAACCTTTTGAAAACTTTCCCCTATTCTTTCTTTTCCCCATGCAGTCTTCAGTGACTCAACCCACCAAACTCCACTGACATGAAACTCCAGCAGCCTCCCAACAGATAATGACAGGGGATGGCTTCCTCTCTCTAGGATGTCTCACCATTGATTGCACCCTAATTTTCTTGTTTTGGCTTATTTTTTACTTGCTTGCTTGTTATTGTTGAATACCCATCTCCCTTAGCTTCCCAATTATGAGGCTTTCCTAATCTGATTCTTTCTTCCTACTGTTTAATAACTTTTCGGTTCCTTTAGCTAGCTGCATCCTCTTCTTTAGTCCCCTTTTCAAATTAGTGTTTTTCTAATTTATTCACTACCTAGGTAGATGTCTAGAAGCTGGGCATGATGGAAGGTACTAAGATATGGCCCCTGTCCTCAGAGACCTTGCATTGTTGTAAGAAAGAGAACATGAAAACACCAGAAAATAATGAAGAGCAAGAAGAGCCAGGAATAGCCCATAATCAACTGCTAAGTGACAGAGGTTAGACCCTAAGTGAAACAGGAATTCAGAAAAAAATGGTGATCACTGTCGGTAAGAATTGTAGAAGGTTTCATAGGGAAGCAAATAATTCTAGTATCAATATTTTTATTTTTTAGTTTTTTGCTTACCAGTTAATCTGTAAAAGAAGGATGTCCTCTTACATTGAAATTAGCCTTTGAGTGGAGTCTCTTTGTCTCTGATCCTTGTTGAAAAAAAAAAGTGAACTGGCCGGGCGCAGTGGCTCACACCTGTAATCCTAGCACTTTGGGAGGCCAAGGTGAGCAGATTGCCTGAGCTCAGGAGTTCGAGCCCAGCCTGGGCAATATGGTGAAACCCTGTCTCTACTAAAATACAAAAAAAATAAAAATAAAAAATTAGCTAGGCGTGGTGGCATGTGCCTTTAGTCCCAGCTACTTGGGAGGCTGAGGCAGGAGAATCACTTGAACCCGGAAGGTGGAGGTTGCAGTGAGCCGAGATCATGCCACTGTACTCCAGCCTGGTGACAGAGACTCTGTCTCAAAAAAAAAAAAAAAAAAAGTGAACATAACATTCCATCCACAAATAAATAAACAAAATCAGTATTTTTCTTTTCTTCTGTGTTCTTTTCTTTCTCCTCCCATTACCTCTCTGACTCATCTTAAGAAGGCATTACAACTATTCAAGAAGTCCACTTGATCTTTGCTCCTGAGTACATGGGAAGATTGTACTTTGTCTTCCTCTAAAGTTAGGCCCAGCAAAACATGTGACTTGCTTTGGTCCACAAAATGTGCACACATAATGTGTTACTTCCTTGCAGGAGTATTTAATTGTCTGCGCTTAAGTTTGCAGCCTGCTCCTCCCTTGCTTCAGTCATCATGCAGGTGCCGTGAAACCAAGGCAGCCCAGGAAGCTGAAGCAATACAGAAGGCTTTGCATAAGGGAAACAAAAAAAAATTGTTACATAATTAAGATTGGTCAGTCTTGACTATATATTTTCTGATCTTTTAATATCAATACAAGAATGGAAAACATTAGGATTCTGATGATACGCTTAGTTCTTTCATTTTATTTTAGTTGTAGAGTATGTTTAAGAAAATTTCAGGGAAGAAAAAATGTAACTCATTAATTTTTTGATGTCAGTTAAAAGGATTTTACGCTATGCCATCAGCCATCACAGACCACATAAAAACCTGTATTCCTAGTGCCATCACTTTGCATGTTAAAGTGAAGTGACCACCAATTCTCCAGATTTTTCTTAATAAACAACATAAGCCTTAGAACTGTTGGCCAGTTTTTCAAGTCAGAAACTTGAGTTACCCTTGAAATTTTCTTCCTCCTGTATATATAAGTAATCAAAACTCCTGTTGATTCCACCATCTAAACTTAACAACAACAACAACAACAAACTTTCTCTCAAGTCCCAGTGGGCCTCCCAGACATGCGGTCCATGTGCACTCTGGTGCACTAAAGCCACTAAATCACAGTTTAGTATCATCAAGTATACTGAATTTTATACAGCTTACTTTATAGGCAAAAATTGTAAGCATAATTCAATTTCAATAGATACAAAATCTAATAGTAAACTATCCAAAAGTATATATAATCTATATTGCTTCTTTCAACAAAGGAAGCAGTAAAAAGTGTCATTTCTGAGAACTAGACAACACTGGGAAATTAAAAGAAGAAAAACACTGGAAACTAACAAAGCAGTGCTAAATATAGCCAGAAAAATAGGAAAGATAGCTTTATAACTCTACAATTAAATACATCTTTATTTATGTAGGGAATCAATACTTCAGCAAAAAAATTCTTAATTAGAAAGTATAATATGATTTGTAAAATAAATATATGACTACTATATATATATATATAAGATACACAAATAAACATTTTAATGGCAGCATAATAGGTCTTGTCCAAACATAGAGAAACATTTTGGTGATGTAAAAGTATTAGTATTGTTGACTAAGACTACGCAAGTAAGATCTAATGGAACTCCCTCAGTGCTTGATTTATCTAATTGAAGATTTGTTTTGTTTGTTTTGTGACAGAGTCTCACTCGATTGCCCAGGTTGGAGTGCAGTGGCATGACACCAGCTCACTGCAACCTCTGCCTCCCGAGTTCAAGTGATTTTCCTGCATTGGCCTCTCAAGTAGCTGGGATTACAGGTGCATGCCACCATACCCAGCTACTTTGTTGTATATTTAGTAGAGATGGGTTTTCACCATGTTGGCTAGGCTGGTCTTGAACTCCTGACCTCAACTGATCCACCTGCCTTGGCCTCCCAAAGTGTGAGAGTACAGGCCTGAACCAACACACCCGACCAAATTCAAGTTCTTATGGTACTTATTTCAGAAGTAGATTTTATTGTTCACTAATTTAGCCCTTCATAAGTTCAGATGCTATTACATTTACAAATCTGGGGATATAAATATAAACCATGCAGACATCCATTTGGATGACCATTAATTGTTTCTCTATGTTTGAGTAGACTAATTTGGTGATTCCCAAATTGGTATGCCTCATTCTAGGCAGGCTTTTCTATATAAAATAAAATAACTTTTTTATTTTTTCATTTCTATGTCTTGTAAAGCTGAGGACAACTGAAGTAATAGTTACATTGCGAGAATAGACATGACCATAAATATTGGCAAAATCATTATTTTTAATTTGTTTCTATTTTTAAGTTTTGCAGTAATAAAAGAGAGCACATTACATGGCATGTATTACTATCCTTGTAAAAATTGTAAGAAACTAATAATGGGTAATTTTACATTTGCTAGCTAATGGTATGGTACAAACATTTATCAAAATAAAAATGAGGTCCATATGCGTATCAACTATTTATCATAAGTATCATTAGAAACTATAGAGCCCCAAATGAACTCTTGAGAGTAAAGCTCTTAAAATAAAAAATAACATTTTAAGTGCAAAGCTATTACAAACTCATTTGATATTCATTTTAATTGCAATGACTATAATGAATATACTTTGTATTCGAACAGATGTCACAAGTACTACTACAGAAGTTCTAATATAATTCAGTCTTAGTTAAGAATAAGTAAGTGGATATTTAAAATTGAATGTTACCATGAAGGAGGAAAAAAAAAAAAAACATTACAGTAAACATTAGCTCCTTTAAAAAAACAAATTAAAGATTTTTATTAAATTGTGTTCTTTCTTGTTTTGACATATACAAAATATAATAATACAAGGAACTTGCTGTCTCAACCACTCCTTTTCCTTGCATCAGCTATTCTGCAGATTAGTAGGCCTAGAAAATGAAAACTGGGACTGTAAAAAATGACTCAGAAGGGTAAGCTGAAATTCACTTTACAGTATTTAGAGACTGGTATATCAAAAGGATTAAAAAATTGTATTATGCCAATTTATTTTAGCTGAAGGAGGTAACCACATATGCCATTTTATTTCAGTGGGTCAGACAAGCCCTAATATTCCCTTTAATCTTCTCCCACATGAAGGACTAACACCTTAAATTCCAACATGAGAAACCTTCATGTCATAAATTAAAGACAGTGTTTCTCAATGTGTGGTTCACAGAATTACCCATGGATGTTTGCTAAAAGCAAATACCTTGGGGCCCCAACCAACCTCTATGAAAGCCTGGGAGTAAGGCCATTCGATCCACACTTTGACAAGCAACCTAAAAACTCTGATGCATACTCCTGCCTAAAACAACTGCCCCAAGGTTGGATGAGGCAACACGCAAAGCTACCTATTATTCACTTCATTTGAATCAGCAAACCTTTGTTAAGTACAAATCCTTTGTGAATCAAAGAATGGATATATATAGGATGTCCAAACGGGCAAGAAACTTATGAGAAACTGATTTTTAAAGTACAATTTATTATGTACAATAATAATCTACAAATGACAGGAAACCCAGTATCTGGATGTCTAGAAATACAAAGAAAATAGTATATTTACTCATCAGATTAAAAGTTTACTCTTGATTTCAATTTAGCAGTTTTTCTCGTGAAAGGCGTATCTGGAGATTAAAGAAAAATGTCTTTATCTCATTATTAGAAAATGCAACTAACATAGTGCGTAATAACAAGTTTATCCCATTTTTCCTGATGTTTTGTACATTTTATGTTTTGTAAAGGAGAGTGGTTATGTGTGTGAGGCTTCATGGTGGTTGAGGGGATAAGAAGGAATGTCAATGAGGGGGAAAGAAAGAAGCTGAACTGCAAGACCAGGAGCACTAAAGGTAAATTCTTTTCCCACCTCTAGTCTAATTCTCCTGGTACCTCAACTGTAAGTCGAACATATTTGGAAGCCATACTGTGTTTTTTAATTACCAGAGCAAAATTCAAAAAGCAAAAGCTGACTTTGGAGTTTAATAAAAGAAAGAAAGAAAATAAAGAACATAAAGCTGAGAGTACCCAGGTTCTTTCGCTGGTCAGGAATTTGCCCCCATTTCCACCCCCACCCCAGGACTGAAGACTAATTAACTGGAATCTGTGAAAAGAGCTTCAGTAAGGAGCATCCGCTCATGAAACAGTGAAGACAAGCTGATGAGGCTCATTAATGGCTCTTATTGCCCTTGGTCTTCTACATATAGTCTTTGACTTTTCCTAACACTGAAACCAGATCCAGTTAAAACACACACACAGACACACATACACACACCCCTACGAGAAGTGAAAGTGAATAGAATCTCTAGACCAGCAATATCAGCATCACTTGGGACCCGACTGTATTCATCTGCTCAGGCTTCCATAACAAAATACCATAGATTGAGTGGCTTCAATGACAGAAATTTATTTTCTCACAGTTCTGGAGGTTGGGAAGTGAAAGATCAAGGTGCTGGCTGATTTTGTTTCTGGTGAGGGCTCTCTTCCTGGCTTATAGGTGCTGCCTTTTTGCTGTCCTCACATGACAGAGAGAAAGACTTCTTTCTGTTTGTTCTCCTGAGGCCACCAATCCTATTGGACCCCACCATTATGACCTCATTTAATCTTAATTACTTACTAAAAACCAAATCTCCAAATACAGTCACATTGGGGGTCAGGGCTTTAACAGAGGAATTCTGGGGAAACATAATTCAGTCCATAGCACTCACTATAAATGCAAATTCTCAAGCACCACCTGAGACCTGCTGAATCAGAAACTCAGGGAATGGGGCCCAGCAAACCAGGTTTTATTATCTCACCAGATATTGTAATGCCAACTAAAGTCTGAGAAGTACTGGCCCTCAGGATGAAGTCCCAACTCCACAGCACAGCATTTCCTTTCCTTCCTAGTCTACTCCCACCCTTCCTTTCTGACCTTATTTCTTAGAGGATACTCTGTCTATAATTCTAGCACAAGGCTTTCCACATAGAAGCACTCACATTTTCACAATATTGTGTACTATTGTTATAGGAGTTATTAAGAAATTATTCAGAAATTATTTTAGGCAGATAGAGGAGAAAAGGGGTCCTTGGAAAGTTTTTGTTTCTTTTAAAACAGCTCCAAAAATGTTTCTTGTCTGTAGGAAAGCCCCGGCTCTTACAGTCAGCCTGGCAAGCTTTGATGTGCAAATACCAGCCATTAGAAACGGGGTTCACCCAAACATGGAGATTCCTGCCTTCTTCTTCCTTGCGCTCACAAGTACCTGGCAACGTGGCCACCCCCACGTATCTGCATGTGGGTAGAGCATCATGGTGCCCTTCATTTGCATATTAAAAGGCTAGGGTGGGAGGGCTAGTTTTTCCCCCTGGGCTAGGTGAATAACATGCCTGGTCAAACCAATTTCCTGAGCCCTATGCAAATCAGGTACCACCTCCTCCATCCTCCTCATATAAGCAGCCACTTTACCACCACATACCGGGTTTTCTCTCATTGGAATCCTCCCTCTCTCTGTCTCTGTATGGGGGAGGTGTTTTTTTCTTCCTTCTTTCTTACCTGTTAAACGCTCCTCTCCTTAAAACCACTCCACGTATGTCCAAGTCGTTTTATCCAATTCTGCCTGAGATTAAGAATCCTGGTGTTCCTTCAGTCATTGGAGCCGTATCACTGTTTGCTTATAACTCTTCTCTGTAAACTACTCTGCATAACATTGCTTTCAATTCATCACTGTTTTGGGGCATCCAACAGCCCATTGGTCTCTGACATGGCACATAGTTGTTTCACATGATTTTAAAAAATCAATATACTACTTGCTACTTATCATGTCCTTAAGTGTATCAAGTCTTATAAGTACTTAGTATATTACCTTATGAAATTCTCCCAATCACCCTGAAGTAGGCATTATAATTTCTGCTTGACAGAAAAAGACACTGGAAACTGAGGCTTAAGGTCAAGAGGTCTATTGTACAACATGGTGACTATGATTAATAGCAATGTATTTATCATATCTTGAAAATTGCTAAGCATGGATTTTAAGTGTTTGCTTCACAAAAAATAATAAATGTATGAGGCAAGGCATATGTTAGAGTTAGCCGTTCCACTATATACATATATTTCTAAACACATTGTACATGATAGACATATACAATTTTATCTGCCAATTAAAGTAAAATTTTAAAAAGAGGTCAGTTAACTCCCCCAAAGTCACATACTTGGGAAGTGGTAAGGTTGGAAATTATGAACTCATGTTTCTTTAACTTATTTCCACTGTATTTTACTACACAGAGATGTAGACACAGAGATGCCATTTTCTGACAACATCTCGAATTTACTGCCAAGACTCCCAGAGCATATGGGACTTGTTGCAGTAAAGTTATTTCCAGTATATCTTTTGGAACTGCTCTATTCTCTACACCCCTGACACAGTCTTGCACACACGTATGTGTGTTTGCATGTGCACACTCATACACACACTAGCAAATTGCTAAAAGTTGGCCATCATGACAACAAAAAATCAGGCTAGACTTCTTGAGACAAACAGGTACCGGGAAGCGACTACTGGGAAGAAAGAGCTCTAAATTCTATCGCTATTCTATATCCCATTTGACTGTAGACAATTTTTAGAATGCTTTCATCTTTACATTAAAGACACCACAAACTCTCAAAGGCAATTGCTTGAATGTTCACAAGGAGCTCTGATAAACTTGGTCCCACAGTCACTACTGATAATTAAGCACTAGAAGCATATATGCACATAAAATTTAAAAATCCGTAAGTTTAAAGCAACAGACTACATTTTCTTCAAAATCATTCTTTCTTAGCTTCATTCCGCAGACACCATGCCAAACGATTCTGTTTTACTTATCTACAGCTTCCTTCCTACTGAAGACTGGACTATAAGATAATGAACCACACCTGTTGGATTGTTTAGGTAATTCCAGGCACCAGCTGAGATAAGTAATTAAAAGTAACGTTCCATTCTCAGCCTACCTGGAGTGTTCAACAACCTTGACATCTTGCAGAAATAGGAGACATACTGCTCGCAGTACTCCGCGCTGTCTGTGATGGCACTTATCTGGTCCATGGAGGCGCTGTAAACAAGCTGTGTCACTGAGTGTTTTTCTGGGTTGTAGGCGACCACAGTCGTCTGCATCTGCAAGTCATGAGACACTATGGTCCACACTTTGTCCTCTGTAGGGAGAAAAACAACCAGGACCCTGGATCATTAGTATGCAAATGCTTCTCCAAATGTCAGAAAATAATTGAGCTACACTTAAATGGTCTTTTTACCGAGCTGGTGTAGAACAGTGTTAAGGAGAGCAGTCCTTAAAACATCCTCTGCTCTTTGCTCTTCCCTAAATTCTGCTTATGACGACAAAGTAGGAAAGCTATATATATATATGTGTGTGTGTGTGTGTGTGTATATATATATATTTTTTTTTTTAATTGAGACGGAGTCTCACTCTGTCACCCAGGCTGGAGTGCAGTGACCGAATCTCCACTCACTGCAAGCTCCGCCTCCCAGGTTTACGCCATTCTCCTGCCTCAGCCTCCCGAATAGCTGGGACTACAGGCACCCGCCACCTCGCCCGGCTACTTTTTTTTTTTTTTTTTTTTGTATTTTTTAGTAGAGACGGGGTTTCATCATGTTAGCCAGGATGGTCTCGATCTCCTGACCTCGTGATCCGCCCATCTCGGCCTCCCAAAGTGCTGGGATTACAGACCTGAGCCACCACGCCCGGCCTAGAAAGCAATATTTTTATTGAAGACAACACACAAGATACCTCCTGAAAACAAGGCAAAAAAAAAAAAAAAAAAAAGCTTTTGTATCTGGTTGGTGCTCTAACATCTGCAGCACTGAATATCAGGCTCATTATGTTCCAACTTCTTCCTGACTGTCATCCATCATTCCTCTGGTGGACCGGATTTTCTCTTTCCTAAATGAACTATGCTCTCTTTCAAGCCTCTGAGTCTTCCTACGTGGTGTTTGCTCTAATCAGAATATGTCTCTTCATCTTGTCAACAAATGTTCTTTTCACCCTGACCTTTTAGGCAAAATTAGACATTGTACTCTCTGCTATTGAAATGTTCTATGCATGTGGGATAAAGCAAGTGAGTAATTATCTTGGTGACTTTGACCCTGAAAATTTCAGTGTAAGAAAAGAAGCAGATCCAAAATAGATAAGGTTAAATGAAAGCTCCATATAC
Source organism: Colobus angolensis palliatus (assembly GCF_000951035.1). Lineage (NCBI taxonomy): Eukaryota > Metazoa > Chordata > Mammalia > Primates > Cercopithecidae > Colobus > Colobus angolensis. The sequence continues at coordinate 15,921,595 of NW_012115154.1, read as the reverse complement.
GTTTAAATTTTAGTTAGAAGCATCACTAAGAACCTAAGATAATGTTATCTAATTTTAAGTGTGGCATATGTCTTGCCTCTGTGCACTGAAAAAGCTCCTAAACAAGGACCAACCTCATGCACCAGACTGTCATCACTAAATACCATTTCCTCTAAGATAAAACTAGGACCACTGGAGAAATGATGGCTTCTACGGCTGGAAAAGTGCAAGATGAAAGATGAGCCAGGAACATATCCCACTAGAAAAAAAATTAGCAATTAGAGACTGAGGGCAGTTCAAAAACACCAAGGACCAAAGAAGGGCCAGTTTTCACATCAACAAGAATGTTCTGCAATGGATTAAGGCATATCAAATATATTTAAATTCTTACATTTATTAAAATTGTTAAAAATGTTTAAATTTGGAAGATGCTAGGTAACCAACTTATTATTTTGAATATTGGTGAATGAAGAGAAGAATCAAGCCTTTGGCCTATCTTTGTTATAGGAACCTTAATGAAACCAAATATTGTCTTGATGGAAATATTTCAGCTCATAAAAGAAGACTAAATGATGGGATTAGAGTATCATCACTTCCTAACTTCTGACAAATTTAGTAGGATCTAAGCAATGATTATCAATGGCTGCTAATATGATCACAAGTGAAACCAGATGTGATGCACCTTTGGATGAAAATACACAATCAATGTTACATGTAATGTAGTATTGATTAAAATCAAGCATGAATTTGACCAAGTTTATAGACCTAACTGTGGATTTCCAGAATATACAAGGGAGAGAGGAACACATAAAATGGCACACAGGAAAATACTCCATGAAATCCATGCCGTGGGAAACTCTATAGACCAATATAGTTTTATCAACTGATAAATTAAAAAGGAAGGGGATAGAGAGGAAAGAAGTGGTGAGAGAGAGCGAGAGAGAGAGAGAGAGAGAGAAAGAGAGCGTGGTAAATGGCAACTCCATTCTTACAGGTGCTCAGGACAAAACCCAGGAGTCACCATTAATGCCTCTCTTCTGCATTGATCATCCAGTCTGCCCATGAATCCTGTCTGCTCTACCTTCAATGTATTTCCACAATTTGAACACACCTCCTGCCAACCCACCACCACTACTAGGGTCAAAGCCATCCTGATTCCTAACCAGTCTGCTGCTTTCCACCCTTGCCTCCTCACATCTGCATTCAACACAGGCGTCATGGTGAGGCTTTTCAAATATAAGTGAGATTCTGATACTCTGCTCAAAACCCTCAATGGCAGCGGATCTTGTAAAAGTCAAGTCCTTAAAACAGCTGAAGTCCCTCTATGACCTGGCTTCTTCTGCCTCTATGCCCTCACACGCCAATCCTCCCTCCTTGCTCCTTTGGCACCAGCCACACGGACCTTTCATTCCTCAAACACATCAGCAGGGTCCCTCTTTAGTGCCTCTGCACCTGCTCCTTCCTTTGTCTTTCCTTGGCACCCTCAGGACCCACTCCTTCTCCTCCAGTGCCAGCCTTGCCTTTCCCATTCTACAGCAGCTCTCTGCCTCCCCATCCTGCTTTAATTTTCTCCCTAGCGTTCATCTCTCCTTTATTTGTGCACATTTTATTTTTTTAAGTCTGCCTCCCCACATTAAAAGTTAAGAAGGCAGAAATTGGCATATAATAGGGCTTAAAAATATTAGTTGAGTAGAAAAATGAATTAACAAAACTTAAACACTACATGTTCTCACTCATAAGTGGGAGATGAACAATGAGAACACATGGACACAGAGAGGAGAACATCACACACCAGGGCCTTTTGGGGTGTGGGGAGAAAGGGGAGGGAGAGCATTAGGACAAATACCTAATGCATGCGGGGCTTAGAACCTAGATGATGGGTTGATAGGTGCAGCAAACCACCGTGGCACATGTATACCTATGTAACGAACCTGTACGTTCTGCACATGTATCCCAGAACTTAAAGTAAAAAAATAAAAAATAAAAACAAAAAAGCAAAAGTTAAATAGATCCAAGCTACTCAATCTAGAACAGTTTAAAGTCATTTTGGTCCCAGTTATGGCTTGGCCAGGACTATCCTGTGAGACTCTAGAAAAGCGACTTCATCGTCTAGGCTCTAAATCCCTTTCAGCTATAACAACAAGCCTCTCTACTAGAGCACTTTCCAGTTTGCTCTTCTTGAATCAATTAGAACAAGTTCAGTTACAGTGTCCCCCATAGTAATATATTTTCTGTAGAATAAATATATTCCAGTTTTACCTTTAGCCTCTTTGTAACTGCCTTCCTTTAGTTCCTCTGATAATCAAAGAAGCCACATCATATTTTAGTAATTCTGTCACTTTCTGACATGATTCTGACAATAAATTGTTTGTCATTTGTGTCCAGACCTGCAGATTTACCTTCACCTATGTTCACCTAATTAAAGATACATTAATTAAATTATGTTGGTTTTTATCTTTTCTGTTGCAATTGGCCTGTGGCATAAAACTCTCAAGTGTCTGACACTGCTTCCATTTTTGAATTTTTTTCCTACAAATCTCTATCAAGAGCCTTGTCCTGCAGCAGTACTCCAAATCTTTCTTTGACTCATGATGGAATAGCATTCTAAACTGATGTCTTTTTTGAAGGGTCATAAATGTCTTTTCAATATAATGGCCATAAAGGCAAGCATTAATTTAAGCAAATAAAACAAAATGGTCACCCATTTACAGTCTCTATCTTACACAACTTCAATAACTTTAAAAATATTACCCGATTTGCTGAGATTGAAGATTCTCTACTGATTTGTTCCTAGTGACTTCTCAGCCCTAAACTCTACTTCTGTCCCTCTCAACACAAACATTCCTCTGTCAAACCCCTGTGCATTATCTGTTATATGTTTGTTTTGTAACACACCCATCCATTAAACAAATATTACTGAGTGCTTACAGTATGACAGACACAGGTCTAGGGAATGTATCTAGGGAAACCACAGTGCAATAAGCATTTGTACATTTTTGGAGCTTTGGTTGGGTGTGGTGGCTCATGCCTGTAATCCCAGACTTTGGGAAGTTGAGGTAGGAGGATCACTTGAGCCCAGGAATTCAGGACCAGTCTGGGCAACACAGCAAGACCCTGTCTCAAAGTTTTTTTTTTTAAATTCAATAAAATAAAAAAAATTTGGAGCTTATATTCTTCCATTCTAGTGGGGAAAAACAGATCATAAGCAAAATAATTAAAATTAAATACATATATATATACATATAGTTTGCCAGTGATAATGGGAGGGAGAAAAAGCTAAATCAAGGAAGGGAAGGACAGACCCTGTGAATGGGGACTGCCTTTTCAAATACAGCAAAAACTGCAAAAAGACTTCACTGAGAAAATGACATTTGAATGTATAAGGTAGTTATCCAGCAAGCCATGTGAATGCCTGGGGAAAATATTCCAGACAGAAAAAATACAAATGCAAATGTTCTAAGTCTGGAATTTTCCTGGCATCATTCAGGTATACAAAAGGGCTGCTGAGTGACAGAAGGAAGAATAGGATGAAGTGGGAGTTAGAGATGGACGGGCATGGGAAGAGGATGACCAGGAGTCTGCTATATCCTTTGTAGTCAAAGGAAGACAAACAACTGTTGGCACTGGAGGATTTTGAGCAGAAAAGCAGCATGCTATAACTTATTTATTGATATATTATTCTTCAATGAAATTATATTTTGGAAAGATTTGAAAAGAAATACACATGCACATATGTCTGTATTTTATAAAGTAATTAAAATTTTTTTTACAGCCTCGTGTCATTTTTTTCTAGGAAAGCACAATTTTGCATTTTTATTTCCTTTCAGTATTTTTGGGGGGTACAGGTGGTTTTTGGTTACATAGGTAAGTTCTTTAGTGGTGATTTCTGAGATTTTGGTGCACCCATCACCTGAGCAGTGTACACCATACCCAATATGTAGTCTTTTATCTCTCACCCCTTCCCACCCTTCCCCCCAAGTCCCCAAAGTCCATTATATCATTCTTATGCTTTTGTGTCTTCATAGATTAGCTCCCACTGACAAGTGAGAACATGCAATATTTGGTTTTCCATTGCTGAGTTACTTTACTTAGACTAACAGTCTCCAGCTCCATCCAGGTTGCTGCGAATGCCATTATTTCATTCTTTTTATGGCTGAGTAGTATTCTGTGGTGTATATCTACCACATTCACTTTATCCACTCTGGTTGATGGACTTTTAGGCTGGTTCCATACTGCTGAAATTGCAAATACTGTTGCTGTAAAAATGTGTGTGCAAGTGTCTTTTTCATATAATGACTTCTTTTCCTCTGAGTAGATACCCAGTAGTAGGACTGCTGGATTAAATGGTAGCTCTGCTTTTAGTCCTTCAGGGAATCTCCATAATGTTTTCCATAGTGGTTGTACTAGATTACATTCCCACCAGCAGTGTAAAAGTGTTCCCATTTCACCACATCCATGCCATCTGTTATTTTTTGATTTTTTAATTATGGCCATTCTTGCAGGAGTAAGGTGGTGTGTTAGTCTATCCTCATGTTGCTATGAAGAAATACTCGAGATTGGGTAATTTATAAAGGAAAGAAGTTTAATTGACTTGCAGTTCCACATCACTGGGGAGGCCTCAGGAAACTTACAATCATGGCAGAAGGCACCTCTTCACAGCGTGGCAGGAGAGAGAATGAGAGTTGAGCAAAGGGGGAAAAGTCCCCTATAAAACCATCAGATCTTGTGAGAACTAACTTATTATCACAAGAACAAGATGTGGGGAAATTGCCTCCATGATTCAATTAACTCCATCTGGTCCTCCCATAGGATTATGGTACCTATAATTCAGGATGAGATTTGGGTAGGGACACAGCCAAAGCATACCGTTCTGCTCCTGGCCCCTCCCAAATCTCATGATCTCACAATTCAAAACACAATCATGCCTTTTCAACAGTCTTCAAAGTCTTAGCTTATTCCAGCATTAACCCAAAGGTTCAAGTCCAAAGTCTTGTGTGGGGGCTCCAACCCCACATATCTTGTCTGCGCTGCCCTAGCAGAGGATCTCTATGAGAGCTCGACCCTGCAGCAAACTTCTGTTTAGACATCCAGGCATTTAGACATCCAGGCATTTCCATACATCCTCTGAAATCTAGGTGGAGGTTCTCCAACCTCAATTTTTGACTTCTGTGTACCCACAGGCCCAAAATCATGTGTAAGTCACCATGAATTGGGGCTTGCATCCGCGGAAGCAATGGCTTGAGCTGTACCTTGACCCCTTTAAACCAAGGCTGGAGCTGAATCAGCTGGGATGCCGGGCACCACGTCCCAAAGGCCTAACTCGCAAAAGATTTTTCCCTTCTAGGCCTCTGGGCCTGTGATGAGAGGGCTGCTGTGAAGGTCTCCCACATGCCCTGGAAACACTTCCCCATTGTCTTGGTGATTAACATTCAGTTCCTTGCTGCTTGTGCAAATTTCTGCAGCCTGCTTGAATTTCTCCCCAGAAAATGGAGTTTTCTTTTCTATCTCATTGTCAGGCTGCAAATTTTCCAAAGTTTTATGCTCTGCTTCCTTTTGAATGCTTTGCCACTTAGAAATTTCTTCTGCTAGATACCCTAAATCATCTCTCTCAAGTTCAAAGTTCCACAGATTTCTAGGGGAGGGACAAAATGCCACCAGTCTCTTTGCATAGCAAGAGTCACTTTCACTCAAGTTCCCAATAAGTTCCTCATCTTCATATGAGACCACCTCAGACTAGACTTCATTGTCCATATCACTATCAGCATTTTGGTCAAAACCATACAAGTATTCAAACTTTCCCACATTTTCTTGTCTTATTCTGAGCCCTCCAAACTGTTCCAGTCACTGCCTGTTACCCAGTTCCAAAGTTGCTTCCACATTTTTGGATATTTTGAGCAGCACACCACTACCCAGTACCAATTTACTGTATTAGTCCGTTCTCACACTACTATGAAGAAATACCTGAGACTGGGTAATTTATAAAGGAAAGAGTTTTAATTGACTCACAGTTTCACATGGCTGAGGAGGCATGAGGAAACTTACAATCATGATGGAAGGCACCTCTTTAGAGCAGAGCAGCAAGGGAGAGAATGAGAGCAAAGCAAAGGCAGAAAAGCCCCTTATAAAACCGTCAGATCTCGTGAGAACTAACTTACTATCACAAGAACAGGACTAGGGAAACCGCCCCCATTATCCAATTATCTCCACCTGGTCCCTCCCACAACACTGGGTTGGGGATTATGGGAACTGCAATTCAAGATGAGATTTGGGTGGGGACACAGCGAAACCATATCAGGTGGTATCTCATTGTGGTTTTGATTTGCATTTCCCTGATAATTAGTGACATTGAGTATTTTTTCACGTTTGTCGGCCATTTGTATATCTTCTTTACAGAATTCTCTAGTCATGCTCTTTGCCCCCTTCTTGATGGGATTTTTTTTGTTGTTGTTGCTGACTTGAGTTCCTTATAGATTCTGGATATTAGTCCTTTGCCAGCTACATAGTTTGCAAAGATTTTCTCCCACGGTGGGTTGTCTGTTTACTCTGCTAATTATTTCTTTTGCTATGCAGAAGCTTTTAGTTTAATTAAGTCCCATTTATTTATCTTTGGTTTTGGTGCATTTGCTTTTATATGCTTTGTCATGAACTTTTTGCCTATGTCAATGTCTAGAAGAACTTAACTGATGTTATTTTCTAGAATGTTTATGGTTTCAGGACTTAGATTTAAGTCTTTGACCAATCTTGAGTTGATTTTTTACGTAGGAGATGAGGATCCAGCTTCATTTTTCTACGTGTGACTTGCCAATTATCCCAGCACCATTTGTTGAATAGGGTATCCTTTCCCCACTTACTGTTTTTGTTTGGTTTGTTGAAGATCAGTTGGCTTTAAATATTTGGCTATATTTCTGGATTCTGTATTTTGTTCCATACCTATTTTTATACCAGTACCATCCTGTTTTGGTCTCCACAGCCTTGTAGAATAGTTTGAATTTGGGTAACGTGATGACTACAGATTTGTACTTTTAGCTTAGTCTTGCTTTGGCTATGCGGGCTTATTTCTGGTTTCATATGAACTTTAGGATTGTTTTTTATAGTTCTTTGAAGAATGATGATGGTACTTTGATGGAAATTGCAATCTGTGGATTGATTTTGGCAGTATGGTCATTTTCACAATATTGATTCTACCCATTCATGAGCACTGGGTTGTGTTCCCATTTGTTCGTGTCATTAATGATTTCTTTCTGCAGTGTTTTGTAGTTTACTTTGCAGAGATCTTTCACCTCCTTGGTTAGGTATAGTCCTAAGTATTTTATTATTATTATTACTTTGTGCAGCTGTTGTAAAAGGGATTGAGTTTTTGATTTGTTTCTCAGCTTGGTTGTTGTTGGTGTATAATAGTGCTACTGATTTGTGTACATTGATTTTATATCCTGAAACTTTACTAAATTCATTTATCATATTTAGGAGCTTTTTGGATGAATCTTTAGGGTTTTCTAGGTACATGATCATATCATCTGTGAATAGCACAATTTATTTTCCTCTTTACAGATTCCAATGCCCTTTATTTCTTTCTCTTGTCTGATTGCTCCAGCTAGGACTTCCAGTACTATGTTAAATAGAGGTGGTGGGAGTGGGCATCCTTTTCTTGTTTCAGTTCTCAGGGGGGAATGCTTTCAACTTTTTCCCATTCAGTGTAATGTTGCTGTGGGTTTGTCATAGATGGCTTTTATTACATTGAGGTATGTCCCTTCTATGCCAATTTTGCTGAAGTTTTCAATCATAAAGGGATGTTAGACGTTGTCAAATGCTTTTTCTGCATCTATTGAGATGCTCATATGATTTTTGTTGTTAATTATTTTATGTGATGCAACATATTTATTTACTTGTATATGCTAAATCATCCCTGCATCCCTGGTATGAAACCCACTTGATAATGGTGTATTATCTTTTTGATATGCTGTTGGATTTGGTTAGCTAGTATTTTGTTGAGGACTTTTGCATCTATGTTCATCAGCGATATTGGTCTGTAGTTTTCCTTTTCTGTTATGTCCTTTCCTGGCTTTGGTATTAGGGTGATACTACATAGAATGATTTAGGGAGAATTCCCTTCTTCCCTATCTTTTGGAATAGTTTCAGTAAGATTGGTACAAATTCTTCTTTGAATGTCTGATGAATTCAGCTGTGAATCCATCTGGTTCTGGACTTTTTTGTTGGCATATTTTTTTTTACTACTATTTCAATTTCACTATTTGTCATTGGTCTGTTTAGAATCTCTATTTCTTCCTGATTTAATCTAGGAGGGTTGTATGTTTCCAGGAATTTATCCACCTACATTAGATTTCTAGTTTGTAAAGGTGTTCATAGTAGCCTTGAATGATCTTTTGTATTTCTGTGGTATTGGTTGTAATATCTCCTGTTTTGTTTCTAATTGAGCTTATTTGGATCTTCTCTCTTTTTTTCTTGGTTATGCTTGCTAATGGTCTATCAATTCTATTTATCTTCTCAAAGAACCAGCTTTTTTTCATTTATCTTTTGTATTTTTTTGTTTGCATTTCATTTAGTTCTGTTCTGATCTTTGTTATTTCTTTTTTTCTGCTTCGTTCGCATTTGGTTTGTACTTGTTTATCTAGTTGCTTGAGGTGTGCCCTTAGATTTTTTATTTGTGCTCTTTCAGACTTTTTGATGAGGGCATTTAATGCTATTAACTTTCCTCTCAGCACCACTTTTGCTGTATCCCCGAGGTTTTGATAAGTTGTGTCACTATTACCAATCAGCTCAATTTTTAAATTCCATCTTAATTTCATTGTTGACCCAATGATCACTAAGGAACAGGTGATTTAATTTCCAAGTATTTGTATAGTTTTGAGGGTTCCTTTTGGAGATAATTTCCAGTTTTTTTCCACTGTGGTCTGAGAGAAGACCTGATACACTTTTGATTTTCTTAAATTTATCAAGACTTGTTTTGTAACCTATCATATGGCCTATCTTGGTGAAAGTTCTATGTGTGGAAGAATATAATGTATATTATATTCTTATATAATATATAGTTGTTGGGTAGAATGTTCTGTAACTATCTGTTAAGTCCATTTGTTCTAGAGTATAGTTTACGTCCATTATTATTACATTATTATTTTTTGAGAGACAGTTTTGCTCTTGTTGCCCAGGCTGGAGTGCACTGGTACAATCTCGACTCACTGCAACCTCTGCCTCTGGGGTTTCAGTGATTCTCCTGCCTCAGCCTCCCAAATAGCTGGGATTACAGGTACCCATCAACATGCCTGGCTAATTTTTTGCATTTTTAGTAAATACAGGGTCTCACCAGTTGGCCAGGCTGTTCTTGAACTCCTAACCGCAGGTGATCCACCTGCCTTAGCCTCCCAAAGTGCTGGGATTACAGCAAAGAGCCACAGCGGCAGGCCTATGTCCACTATTTCTTTGTTGACTTTCTGTCATGATGAACTGTCTAGTGCTGTCAGAGGACTATTGAAGCCCCCCACTACTATTGTGTTCCCATCTATCTCATATCTTAGGTCTAGTAATAATTCCGTTATAAATTTGGGAGCTCCAGTGTTAGGTGCATATATATTTAGAATTGTGATTTTTTCTGTTGGAGTAATTCTTTTATCATTTAATAATGTTCCTCTTTGTCTTTTTTTTTTACTGCTGTTGCTTTAAAGTCTGTTTTTTCCTGATAGAAGAATAGCTACTGCTGCTTGCTTTTGGTTTTCATTTGTGTGGAATATCTTTTTCCACCCCTTTACCTTAAGTTTATGTGAGTCCTTGTGTGTTAGGTGAGTCTTTTGAAGACAATAGATATTTGGTTGGTGAATTTTTATCCATTCTGCCACTCTGCATCTTTTAATTGGAGAAGTTAGGCCATTTATGTTCAACATTTACTGTTTTCTTCATCACGTTAGTTGCCTTAATACCTTATGTTTTATTTTTTAATTGTATTACTGTTTTATAGGCTTGGTGACATTTATGCTTTAAGGAGGTTCTATTTTGGTGTATTTCAAGGGTTTGTTTCAAGATTTAGAACCCCTTTTAGCATTTCTTGTAGTGCTAGCTTAGTTGTGGCAGATTTTCTCACCATTTGTTTGCCTGAAAAAGACTTGATCTCTCCTTCATTTATGAAACTCAGTTTTATTGGATACAAAATCCTGGGCTGACAATTATTTGGTTTCAGAAGGCTAAAGATGACACCACAGTTCTTTCTGGCTTGTAAGGTTTCTACAGATAATTCTGCTATTAATCTGATAGGTTTTCCTCTATAGCTTATCTGATGCTTTTGTTCCAAAGCTCTTAAGATTCTTTCCTTTGTCTTGACTTTAGAGAACCTCATGACTGTGTGCCTAGGTGATGATCTTTTTGGAATGAATTTCCCAGGTGCTCTTTGAGCTTCTTGTATTTGGGTATCTAGATCTCTAGCAAGGCCAGGGAAGTCTTCCTCAAGTATTCTCTCAAATATGCTTTCCAAACTTTTAAATTTCTCTTCTTCCTCTGGAAAACCAGTTATACTTAGGTTTGCCATTTTATGTAATCTCTAATTTCTTGGAGGCTTTGTTCACTTATTTATTTATTTTTTATTTTTCCTTGTCTTTGTCTGATTGGGTTAATTTGAAAGCCTTGTCTTTGAGCTTCAAACTTCTTTCTTTTACTTGTTCTAGTCTATTGTTGAAACTTTCCACACTATCATTTTTGTATTTCTCTAAGTGTGTCTTTCATTTCCAGAAGTTGTGATTGTTTTTCCTTTATGACATCTATTCATGTGGAGAATTTTTCATCTGTATCCTGTATTTTGTTTTAATATCTTTTTTTTTTTTTTTTTGAGGCAGAGTTTTGCTCTTGTCACCCAGGCTGGAGTGCGGTGGCACGATCTCAGCTCACTGCTACCTCTACCTCCCGGGTCCAAGCGATTCTCCTGCCTCAGCATCCTGAGTAGCTGGGATTACAGGCACCTGCCACCATGCTTGGCGAATTTTTTGTATTTTTAGTAGAGATGGGGTTTCACTATGTTGGCAAGGCTGGTCTTGAACTCCTGACCTCATGATCCACCTGCTTCCGCTTCCCAAAGTGCTGGGATTACAGGTGTGAGCCACCATGCCCAGCCTTGTTTTAATATCTTTAAGTTTGTTTTCACCTTTCTCTGGTATCTCCTTGAGTACCTTAATAATCAACCTTCTGAATTTTTTATTTGGCTATTCAGAGATTTCTTGGTTTGGATCCATTGCTGGGGAGCTGGTATGATCTTTTGGGGATACTATAGAACCTCGTTTTGTTACATTACCAGAATTACTTTTCTGGTTCCTTCTCATTTGCATAGATTATTTCGGTGGAGAGGTCTGAATCTCAGTGTCTCCTGTTCAGATTTTCTTATTCCACAGGGTGATCCCTTGATGTGATGCTTTCTGCCTTACCCTAGGGATGGGGCTTCCTGAAAGCTGGAGTGCAGAGATTGTTATTGCTCTTTTGGGTCTGGTTACCAAGCTAGCTACCAGGCTCTGGACTGGTGCTATGGAATGTCTACAGAGTCCTGTGACGTGATCCATCTTCAGGTCTCCCAATCATGGATACCAGCACCTGCTCTGGTAGTGGTGGCAGGGAAGTGAGGTAGACTCCGTGAGAGTCCATGGTTGTAGATATGTGCAGTATGCTGGCTTTCTGGAATGTATGGTTATGTTAGCAGTGATGTTTTCACATGGACATACTCAGGGACTCTGGTTAGCCAGTATCTTGTAGGCAGTGGTATTAGGTGTTGTCTTCTCCTTACTGGGATGAGGGTTATTCTGTCATGAGTTGTTGTAATGGCCTGAGTTGGTTGGTCTCCAACCAGAAGGTGGTGTTTTCAAGAGAAAACAGTATTAGTGGAGGGATCTAAGCTTGCCCTCAGTTGGCCAGGGTAAGTATTTCAGTTTCTCAGGTGATGGGAGGGGCCATAAAGCTCCCAAGAGTTTATCTTTTGTAATCAGCTACCAGGTTGGGTAGAGAAATACTATCAGGTCAGGGCAGGGTTACACAGGTCTGAGCTCAGCCTCTCCTTGGCTGGGGCTTGCTGCAGCCACTATGGGGATAGAGGGTATTTCTCAGGCCAATAGGATTATGTTCCAAAAGTCATCTTGGCTGCCTCTACTGTGTCATATAGTTCACCAGAGAAGTGGGGAATAACTGTTAGTGAGAGGCCTAACCCACCTCCCATGCAGTTGGCAAGGCCAGTCTCGCTCACGCAGCTGCCCAATAAGACCTTGCCTGAGGCCATGAACATCCCCACTAAAAAAGCAAGCATGGCCCTTGCTCCTCTACATCTGCCCACTCCATCAGCAGCGGCTCCTGTGCTTGAAACTGCAGCAGCTCCTCCTTGTCCCCTGGACTTCACCTGAGAAAATTTGTGCCCAGTTGAAATAACTACAAATTTCAGTTGGGAGTTTCCTTTGCATTGTGACTACTTCCCAATTCCTCTGGCTGCCTTCTCCAAGGGCCCCTATACGATATCATCAGGGATGGCTTCCCTGGGCTTCAGCTGGAGACTGGGACTGCCTGCAAGCCATTTTCTGCTGCTACTTCTACTTTGATATTTCATGTGACTACCTAAATCCATTTCAACTACAGGAGAAGTTAAATCCTTCTTCTATAATCTCATGATCTGGATTTTCAGATCCCCCAGTGGAAATGTGTGTTTGGAGGCAGATTTTCCTTCTCTCACACTTTGGGAATGCTCAGTTTTTCACCTGTTTCATGAAATTTGTAGTAGTGTGCTGCTTCTTTCAAAGGATCTGTGAATCCTTCAGGTTTTCCTGGTATGTTCCTTTGTTGGTTCTTGGAGCAACAGATCACAGTGTGAGTCTCCACATTGTTCTCTTTATCCGGGTGAGAACTGCACATTAGCCCTCTCTCCTAAATCCAATCTTGTCCACCAAGTGCAGTGTCATGACATTTTCAAACAATTTCTTTGGTAATTGACATTTTAAAAAAAATTTCTTTGGTAATTGTGAGCATATGCAAACAATAATATATAAAGTCTATTTTGATGAAATAAAACAATTACTGTTGATGCATTTTACAAATTATTTTGTAATATTTGTATATTACACATTGCAATAACTCCTTTGGAACCATAAAATTTTAAAAAATATTTTAATTTTTATGGACACATAGTAGGTATTTATATTTATGGGGCACATGAGATACTTTGATACAGGCATGTAATGTGTAATAATCACACCACAGAGAAGGAGGTAACCATCCACCCAAGCATTTATCCTTTGTGTTACAAACAATCCAATTAGACTCTTTTTAGTTATTTTAAAATGTACAGTTAAGTTATTATTGACTATAGTAACCCTGATGTGCTACCCAATAGTAGGTTTTATTATTCTTTCTATTTGTTGTACCTATTAACCATCCCCACTTCCCCCTTCAACCCCTCACTACCCTTCCCAGCCTCTGGTAACCATCCTTCCACTCTCTATGTCCATGAGTTCAATCGTTTTGATTTTTGGATCACCCAAATAAGTGAGAACATGTGATGTTTGTCTTTCTGTGCCTGGCTTATTTCACTTAACATAATGATCTCTAGTTCCATCCATGTTGTTGCAAATGACTGGATCTCATTCTTTTTATGGCTGAATAGTACTCCATTGTGTATACGTACCACATTTTCGTTATCCACTCATCTGTTGATGGACACTTAGATTGCTTCCAAATCTTGGCTATTGTGAACAGTGCTGCAATAAACATGAGAGTAAAGATATTTCTTCCAGCCGGGTGCGGTGGCTCATGCCTGTAATCCCAGCTCTTTGGGAGGCCGAGGCAGGTGGATCATGAGGTTAGGTGATCGAGACTATCCTGGCTAACACGGTGAAATACCGTGTCTACTAAAAATATAAAAAATTTTGTGGTGGTGGGCGACTGTAGTCCCAGCTACTCAGGAGACTGAGGCAGGAGAATGGTGTGAACCCAGGAGGTGGAGCTTGCAGTGAGCCGAGATTGCACCACTGCACTCCAGCCTGGGCAACAGAGTGAGAATCTGTCTAAAAAAAAAAAAAAAAAAGAAAAGAAAAAGAAAAAAATATTTCTTCCATATATTGATTTCCTTTCTTTTGTATATATACCTATCAGTAGGATTGCAGGATCATATGATAGTTCTATTTTTAGTTTCTTAAGGAATTTTGAATGCTCCTTACTGGTTGTAGTAATTTACATTTCTACCAGCAGTGTATGAGGATTCCCTGTTCCCCACATCCTCAACAGCATTTGTTACTGCCTGGCTATTGGATATAAGCCATTTTAACTATGGTGAGATGATGTCTCATTGTTGTTTTGCATTTTTCTGATGATCAGTGATGTCTGGCACATTTTCACATGCCTGTTTGCCATTTGTATGTCTTCTTTTCAGAAATGTCTATTCAAATTTGTTGCAATTATTGAATCACATTATTAAAATTTTCCTGTAGAGTTGTTTGAGCTCCTTATATAATATTCTGGTTATTAACACTGTCTCAGATGGGTACTTTGTAAATATTTTCTCCCATTATGTTGGTTGTCTCTTCACTTTGTTGATTGTTTGCTGTGCAGAAGTTTTTTTAACTTAATCTGATCACATTTATCCATTTTTGCTTTGGTTGCCTATGCTTGTGTGGTATTACTCAAGAAATTTTTGCCCAGACCTATGTCCTGGAGAGTTTCCCCAGTGTTTTCTTATAGTAGATTCATATTTTGAGGTCTTCATTTTAAGTCTTTATTTTGATTCAATTTTTGTATATGTCAAGAGACAGAAGTCTAGTTTCATTCTTCTGCATATGAATATTCAGTTTTCCCAGAATCATTTATTGAAGAGACTGTATTTTCCTGAGGGTATGTTCTTGGCACCTTTGTCAAAATGAATTCATTGTAGCTGTGTGAACTTGCTTCTGGATTATGCTTTCTGTTCCATTGATCTACATATCTGTTTTTATGCCAGCACCATGCTGTTTTGGTTACTCTAGTTCTGTAGTATAATTTGAAGTCAGGCAATGTGATTCCTCCAGTTTTGTTCTTTTTGTTCAGGATAGCTCTGGTTATTCTGGGTCTTTTGTGGTTCCAAATAAATTTTTAAATTGTTTTTTTCTATTTCTGTGAAGAGTGTCATTGGTATTTTCATAGGCGTTGAACTGAATCTGTAGATCACTTTGGGAAGGACATTTTAACGATATTGACTATTTCAATTCATGAACATGAAATATCTTTTCATCTTATTGGCATCCTCTTCAATTTCTTTCACAAGTGTTTTATATTTTTCATTATAGAGATCTTTCACTTTATGGTTAATTCCTAGGTATTTAATTTTATTTGTGGCGATTGTTAATGGGACTAAATTTTGATTTTTTGTTTCAGATTGCTCATTGTTGGCATATAGAAATGCTACTGGTTTTTGTATGTTAATTTTGTATCCTACAACTTTGCAGAATTTGATTATCAGTTCTAATAGTTTTTTTGTGGAGTTTTTAGGTTTTCCTGAATATAAGATCATATCATCTTATGATATGATCATTTGACTTCTTCCACTCCAATTTGGATGCCCTTTATTTTGTTCTCTAGCTTAGGATTTTCAATACTATGTTGAATAACAGTGGTGAAAGTAGGCATCCTTGCCATGTTCCAGATCTTAGAGGAAAGGCTTTCAGATTTCCCCCTTCAGTTCCTGTGCTTTTCTTATTGGCAGAGTTTTTATTATGACTTCAATCTTGTTACTTGTTATTCATCTCTTCAGGTTTTGAATTTCTTCCTGGTTAAACCTTGCAAGGTTGCATGTGTCTAAGAATGTGTCTATTTCTCCTAGATTTACCAATTTATTGGCATATAGTTGCTCATTGTAGTCACTAATAATCCTTTTAATTTCTGTGGTATCAGTTGTAATGTCTCCTTTTTCATCTCTGATTTTATTTATTTGGATCTTTTTTTTTCTAGTCTGACTAAAGGCTTGTCAAGTGTGTTTAACTTTTCAATAAACCACATTTTTGTTTCTTTGGTCTTTTGTATTGTTTTCTTCATTTCAATTTTATTTATTTATGCTCTGATCTTTATTATTTCTTTCTTCCACTAATTTTAAGTTTGGTTTGCTCTTGCTTTTCTATTTCTTTAAGCTGCATCATTAGGTTGTTTATTTGAAGTTTTTCTTCGTTTTTTTATGTAGACAGTTATAGCTATAAACTTCCCTCTTAGTACTGCTTTTATCATATCCCATAGGTTTTTTGGTATGTTGTGTTTCCATCATCATTTGTTTGAAGACATTTTTCAATTTCCTCCTTAATTTACTCATTGGCCCACTCTTCATTCAGGAGCATATTAATTTTCCTGTATTTGTAGAGTCTCAAAAATTCCTCTTGTTATCAATTTCTAGTTTTATTCCATTGTGGTCAGAGAATATGCTTACTATTATTTTAATTTTTTGAATGTTTTCAGTCTTGTTTTGTGACCTAACATATGGTCTATCCTTGAGAATCATCCATATCCTGAGGGAAAGAATGTGTGATCTGTAGCCATTGGATGAAATGCTCCGTAAATATGCATTAAATTCATTCAGTTCACAGTGCAGATGAAGTCTGATGTTTCTTTGTTGATTATCTGTCCAGAAGATCTGTCCAGTGCTGAAGGTGAGGTGTTGAATTCTCTAGCTATTACTGTATTGAGGCCCATTTCTCTCTTTAGCTCTAATAATATTTGCTTTATATAGCTGGGTACTCCGGTGTTAAATGTATATGTATTTAAAACTGTTATATCCTCTCGCTGAAATGACACCTTTATCATTATATAGTGACCTTCTTTGTCTCTTATTATAGTTTTTGTCATGAAATCTAATTTGTCTGTTAAAGTATAGCTACTCTTTTTCTTTTTTGGTTTCTATTGGCATGGAATATATCTTTTTCCATCCCTTTATTTTTCAGTCAATGTGTCTCTTTATAGGTGAAGTGTGTTTCTTGTAGGCAACAGATCAAAGGGTTTTTCTTTTTCATCTATTCAGCTACTGTATGTCTTTTGATTGGACAGTTTACTTCATTTACATTCAATGTTATTATTGATAAGTAAGAAGTTACTTTTGCCATGTTGTTATTTGTTTTCTGGTTGTTGTTGTTTTTTTTTTGTCTTCTCTCCCTTCTTTTCTTCCTTCCTGTCTTCCTTTAGTGATGGTAATTTTCTCTGCTGGTATAATTTAGTTTCTTGCTTTCTATTTTTTGTGTATCCATTGTTTTTTGGTTTGTGGTTACCATGGGGCTTCAAAATACTGTCTTATAACCCATTTTTTTTTTTTTTTTTTTTGAGACGGAGTCTCACTCTGCCGCCCAGGCTGGAGTGCAGTGGTCCGATCTCAGCTCACTGCAAGCTCCGCCTCCTGGGTTTATGCCATTCTCCTGCCTCAGCCTCCCGAGTAGCTGGGACTACAGGCGCCCGCTACGTCACCCGGCTAGTTTTTTGTATTTTTTAGTAGAGACGGGGTTTCACCGTGTTAGCCAAGATGGTCTCAATCTCCTGACCTCGTGATCCGCCCGTCTCGGCCTCCCAAAGTGCTGGGATTACAGGCTTGAGCCACCACACCCGGCCCTATAACCCATTTTTTTAAGCTGATAACAACTAATACTGTTTGCATAAACAAACAAACACAAGTAATAATAAAAACTCTAGCCTTACCTTTATCCTTCTGCTTTTTAACCTTTTGTTGTTTCCATCTTTATCTTATTGTACTGTCTATGTCTTCAAAAATTGTTGTAGTTATTATTGTTTTATTGGTTCATTATTTAGTCTTTTTACTTAGGATGACTAGTTTATACCTCAGTTACTGTGTCACAATATTCCGTGTCTTTCTGTGTACTTAATATTACCAGTGAGTTTGTACTTTCAGGTGATTTCTTATTGCTCATTAACATCCTTAATCTTTCTGACTGAAGTACTCCCTTTAGCATTTCTCATAGGACAGGTCTGGTGTTGATAAAATCCCTTAGCTTCTGTTTGTCTTGGAAAGTCTTTATTTCTTCTTTATATTTGAAGGATATCGTCACCAGATATACTCTTTTATGGTAAAAGTATTTTTCTTTCAGCACCGTAAATATGTCATGACACTCTCTCCTGGTCTGTAAGGTTTCAACAGAAAAGTCTGCTGCTAGACATATTGAAACTCCATTGCCTGCTATATGTTTGTTTCTCTTGTTGCTTTTAGAATCCTTTCTTTATCCTTGACCTTTTGGAGTTGATTATTAAATGCCTTGAGCTAGTCTTCTTTGGGTTAAATCTGCTTAGTGCTTTATAACCTTCTTGTACTTGGATATTGATATCTTTCCCTAGGGTTTTGTTATTATATCTTTGAATTAACTGTCTACCCCATCTCTTTTTCTACCTCCTCTTTCTGGCCAATAACTATTAGATTTCCCTTTGGGGGCTATTTTCTAGACCCTGTAGGTGTGCTTCATTTTTAAAAATCATTATTTCCTCTTCTGTTTTCACTGACCGTGCATTTTCAAATAACCTGTCTTCAAGCTTACTAATTCTTCTGGTTGATCACTTGTGCTATTAAAAGACCCAGATGCATTCTTCAGCATGCCAATTGCCTTTTTTAAATCCAGAATTTCTGCTTGATTCTTTTTAATTAAAATAATTTTAAAAATATAATTATATGATATATAATTAGTTATTTTAAATGTATAATTATTTTAATCTGTTTGTTAAATTTATCTGATAGAATTCTGAATTCCCACTCTGCTTTATCTTGAAATTCAGTTTCCTCAAAACAGCTATTTTGAATTATCTGTCTGAAAAGTCACATATCTCTGTTCCACTAGGATTGGTTCCTGCTACCTTATTTAGTTCATTTGGTGAAGTCATGTTTTCCTGGATGGTGTTGATACTGCTAGATGTTCTTGGATGTCTGGGCATTAAAAACTAGGTATTTATTGTAGTCTTCGCCTTCTCAGCTTGTTTGTCCCCATCCTTCTTGGCAAAACTTTCCAGATATTCTGAAGGACTTGGGTATTGTTATCTAAGCTGTAACAGTTTTAAGGGGCACCCCAAGACCAGTAATGCTGTGGTTCTTGCAGACTCATAGACATACTACCTTGATGGCCTTGGACAAGATCTGAAAGGATTCTATAGATTACTGGGTGAAAACTCTTGTTCTCTTTCTTCTTCCTCCCACACATAAAGAGTGTCTCTCCCTGTTCTGAGCCGCTGAAAGCTAGGGGTGGAGTGACACAAGTACCTCTTGGCCACCACCACTAGGACTGTGTGGGGTCAGACCTCAAGCTGGCACAGGACTGGGTGTTGCCCAAGGTCCGCTGTAACTACTCCCTGGCTGCTGCCTATATTCGCTCAAGGCTCTGGGGTTCGACAATCAGCAGGTGGCAAAGCCAGCCAGGCCTGTGTCCTTCCCTTCAGGGTGCAAGTCACCCTAGGTCCCAGATAGGTCCAGAGTTGCCATCCTCCAGGAAGCAGGGACCAGAGTCAAAAACCTCAGAACTCTTCCTGTTCTGTTGTACTGTGGCTGAGCTGTCACTCAAACCACAAGACGCAGTTCTTCCCACTCTTTTCTCTCCTTTCCAAAGGAAAAGGAGCATCACCCTGTGGTCATCACCACAACAGGCCACAGGGGGTATTGCTAAACTACCTCCAATATTCCCTTAAGGCCCACAGCTCTCAAGTCAGTTTGTGAGGAATACTGCCTGGTCTGGGACTCACCCTTCAGGGCAGTGGAAGAGCCATTAAATCTTAAGTGACAAATGGATATTAACAATTTTTCATGTGTTCAACATCTAGAACAAAACAGGTATGTACACTGTATAGATTTTCCTTTGCTAGTATCATAAGTAGAAAAATTAAGAATCTTATTCCCATATTTAGTGTGTTTATGTAATATGTGTTATCATTTATGTGTATAATGCAAATAGAAACTACTGCATATAGCAAATTCTAAATTTCTAAGTTTCATTTCACAAAGAAGCCACTGTTTAATGCTTTTTCAATACTGTGTTTGGATTACTACGTTATGAAAATGTCTTGTGGAACTATTGAGAATTTAGTATCTGTTTCATCATGTAGTCACCTATTTATAAATTGTCACGTTTTATTTTGTTGTAAATACTGCTGATTTAATGGTATATTTGAAACACTGGGCATATATGGAACATACCCTGGAGACCTGTTCCTGTCCCTGGCAATAACAGGCACTCAAGATTAACCAACGTAGTTATGTTGACATGAGCACATTAGAAAAGTCCCTCTGCTTTTTCTTGTTTCTATTAGCATGTTTCTATCCGTTGTTTCTATTGGCATGTTTCTATTGGTTGTTTCTATTGGCATGTTTCCATTGGTTGTTTCCATTGGTTGTTTCTGTTGGTTGCTTCTATTGGCATGTTTCTATTGGTTGTTTCTATTGGTCAGTAATGGCACTGAGCCCATATTCTCAAACTATCTGTAATCCTCAAGTAATTCACTTCTCAAGAACTCAATTCCTTGCATGGCTGGAGTTCTGGCCAGGGACTGATAAAGCTGGAAAATGACCGGTGAAAAAAAAGCAAAAAACAATTCCTTCCAGAATGTAACCAGTTTCTTACTCATATGTGTGTGTGTGTATTTTTTTATAGCTGTGTGTGTATATATATATATATATATATTATATATAAAATAGCTGTTCAATGATTCTTTTCTATGTTATTCATATACAGTCTGAAGATCACATTAAGCACATTTTAATAAAAGTAAGTGTGAGCTGAGTCTAATGAAAAATTTTTATATGTGTCCTATACACCTGTATTTGCAACTAAGTACTATTTTTGCTTTTCAAACCATGTCATCGTACCAGTTGATGTGCAATTTGTTAATCAGAGAGGTTTTTTCAACCTTTTTTCATATTTGCTCTGACATGATGCTTTTTTTACAAAAGGAATATTACAGACTTTCTAAATTAAAATGAGTATATACATCTTGCTAGACTGGGTGTGGCCAACATACCATGTGTAGTCTGAATTCCTTAGCTGCCTTATGGTCTGCTATAGTTACTTTTTGCAGGTAACATTGGATCTTTCTAGTGTAGGTCTCACAGCAACACAGTATGTAGTAACCTATGAAACATTCTTAAGATCTTTTATATTGCATATAACTTGGCCTGCTTAATAAAACTAATAAATTCCATTTTCTATATCTTTAAATTTCTCCTGCATCTTAGCAACTGTATCCTAATAATTTTGTCTGTTTTCCTTGGACATAGAAGGCTTAATGCTATCATCCTGACTCAATCAATCAACACTTGAACACTAACTATGAGTAAGATGTGAGCTAGGATTTCCAATTAAATGCTATAGCATTAATAAGAACTGTTCTCTTCAAAACTTAAAACTTTGCAGTCTTATACAAGCATGTATCCAAAGGAAACAACCCTACCACTTAAAGAAAGCCATATTCTTACACGAAAATTTTTGACTATGAAATAATATCAAAATAATATGATCTCAGAGAACACCCATCTTGACTTTCTCTTATTAGTGAATAAGAAACCAAGTCTTAGCAGAAATAAGTGGGTTACACCAAACAATACTAAGAATTAGTGGCAAAATAATAGAAATGTGTTCTAATTCTGGGTTGAATACTGTTTTTACCTTTCTACCCTGCATCTCTTTGGCCCAGTGGGGTTACGCTTGGTGAAAAATCAAACTTTTTATTGTCTTTCCCACAGCATTTTGGGTGGGAAAGAGGCAATATATAGATACTATTTTAGACATTTTAACATAATTATTTTAAAATGGCAACAACATATAACCTATTACATCAAAAATGTCATAAGTTGGTAATATGATTTAATCACTCATGCGTCCACAACCTATTTATTAAGTTCCTGATTTATAAAGTACCAGTAGTGCTAGCCTTTGGGGACACGAAGATGAAAAAGACTTGCTTTCCTTTTGTCTATGAGCTTATGGTCCAATGGCAGTTAGAGGACTCTAAGCTTAAGACTACAAAATAGAAAGAAGTGCTAAAATAGAGATATATTGTGAGTACAAATAAAAGGTCCATATAACCCAGGTTGAGAAGGCTGTGGAGCAACCTGGTGACACAGCATTTGTCGTGAAGCATGACAGATGAATGGGGAGGTGCCACATGAAGAAGCAAGGTGAGAAGAGCAATTTTATCCTTCCTGTTGCTCAGAACACACACCTTGGAGACAAGAGGGATTCTGTAAATGGAAGTAAGGGATCTGGATGTATCAGACATTGAAAGGTCTGGAATAGTGGGCTATAAGATTGCAGCATAGGTTGAAAGGTCTAGCACATGATCATAGGCTTGGGTGTCAAAAACCGGTGGAGATAAAAGATTAATTCATATTTTAAAAATCATTTCTTCAAACTCAAGAATGTCTTCAATATGCATTTCTTGGAAAGATATATCTAGTTTCTCATAATAAGCTTGTCATTTATCTGAGTTCTAGAGGTATGGCAATGAGCAAGATACAAAATCCATCATCTCAGGCAACTTACAGCCTAGTTTCAAATGTGGGAAGCAGAAAACAAACAAATAAATAACTGAAATGTTTATTTTACTTACTTGTATCTTCTATGAATAAAAGCTTGGTAAGAGGAAAGAGAATGATAGAGGAGTGAGAAATACCATTTCAGGCAGATTGGTAAGGAAGGGCCTAATATTTGAGCAAATTTCAGAATGATATGAAGATCAGTTGGAAGAGTAATCTAGGCTGAGCTAATGGCAAATGTAAAGGCCACAAGGGAGGAATAATCTGGTAGGTTATTTTGCCAGAACAGAATAAGGAGAGAAAAGAGTAGGAAATGATATAAGACAAAAAGGCAGGGAACAGATATTATAGTATCTTTCATATGTAAGGCATACTAAAGACCAGATTTTATCTTACATGTTATGGAAAGCTACAGTAGAGATTTAAGCAGTAGTGTGACTTGAATGATTTATGCATTATAGGTGTAATTGTGGCTCATATGTGGTCAATAATTAGTAGCAGGGCATGAGTAGAAGCACAGAGATGACTTGTAAACTACTGCTTTAGCTCATGGGAGATGGTCACTGGGACTTTGGATGGCAGCAGTGGAGGTGACAGAGAAGTGCAAGTTAAACATACCATGTAAAGATACAGCCAGAAAGATCTGGTCATGTTTTGGATGAGACCTATCGGGGAAAAAAATGAAACAAGGATTATTGTGAGGATTTCGGACTGAATATTCACCCAGGCAAATGACGATACCATTTACTAAGGTGGGAGGAATTGTGGGAAATACAAGGAGCCAACGACGAGACCAAGACTAGGTAGACAAGGAAGTGGGAGGAAAGTCAGAGAAAGCCACGTGATCAGTTTCAACAGAAAGACAGTCATCGACGAACTTAAGTGGTGTTTCCATGTTAAGTAAAATGAGAACTAAATTAATTACTGAATTTATCAAAAGTATGGTAATATGATCTTTTCAAGAGGCTTTCATGGTTCAATGTGAAAGAAAGACTCATTAGGTCAGTCCTGAAGGGAGAGCAGAAAGAAAGAAAAAAGAAGATTTTTCTTCCAAGTCATTTTCTTTCATCAAAAGTGATGGGGTTTTCTATATTTAAAAGGGCAGTCATTACAATGTATTTGTATGCTGATAACAATGATCCAATAAAGATGGATTTGCCAATAATATTTTTCAATTATGGCTTTACAAGAGAACTGTGCCTATGGTTTGTTGAATTTACATTGTACTGCCTTGGTTATGTTATATATTCTGATTATCATAAAAGACAGATTATATATTATTGAATTCTTTTTTTTATAGTTTTTCTTTTTTTTTTTTTTTTTTTAGACAGGTTCTCACTATGCTGCCTAGGCTGGCTTTGAACTCCTCCCACCTCGGCCACTGAAAGTGCTGAGATTACAGGCATGAGCCACAACATCTGGCCAATTTTTTTGTGGAGATGTAGTCTCACTTTTTTTTTTTTTTTGAGACAGGGTCTTGCTCTTCTCTGTCACCCAGGCTGGAGTACAGTGGCATGATTATAGCTCACTATAGCATCAACCTCCCAGGCTCAAGTGATCCTTCCACTTCAGCCTCCCAAGTGCACTGAGACTACAAATCAGCACCACTGATTTAAACACTGTTTAAATCAGGCTTTTTATGTTTTTTTGGTAGAGATGGGTGTCTCCCTATGTTGCCTAAGCTGGTCTTGAATTCCTAGGTTCAAGCAATCCTTATGCCTTGGCCTCCCAAGGTACTGAGATTGCAGGTCTATGCCATCACACCTGGCTTGAATTCTTAATTTTAGAAACTTGAGTTATTCAAGTTTGGTTTATACTTGGAGTGTTTAGACTAAGATAGTTTAATGTTAAAAATTAATACAATATATTACATTAAGAAAATGCACTAGAAATAATAGATAATATTTCAATAAAATCAGTTATATAGGAATAAACTGTAAATCCCCTACACATGTGTAAAAAAATAAATTAGGAGTGAAATAACTTAATTGCAAAATATTAGAATCTTTTTTCTTTCATCAGAAAGAGGAATGCTTATAATCACTATTTCTATTCAACATTGTCTTGGGTCTTAGTCATGAGAATAAGAGAAGTAAAATATAATAATCATAATAATAATAATCATCATCATCCTATGAATTGGAGAGAAGATGGAAAGCTGATAAACTTTCAAACCTATTAGGGAAGCCTACAGCTTGAAAAAGATTATTCAATATAACAACAATGTACAAAAATCAATTATATTTCCAGTAACAACTAATAAGAAAATACAATATTTAAAAAATATAATTTATGATACAATAAAATAACACCTCACAAAATACGTGCAAGATCTTTATGGGGAGAAGTTTCAAACTTGAATGAATAATGTTAAAGAAGAATCACATAAAGAAATATTCCATATTCAAGGATTGGAAGAATCAACAACGTAGTCCATAAATTAATTCCATTTTCAATCATACTCTCAATAATCTGTGCATGTATATAAATGTAATTGAGCAACTGGCTCAAAACTTTGTATTCCAGAGCCAAGGTCTAAGACTAGCCAAGACACTGTTGGAGAAGGAGAACAATGCAGAGAGAATTGGCCCATCAGGAATCATGATTAAAGTAGGTTTCGTACAGGCACAGTCAATTAGAATACTGCAACAAATTTTTAAAAACTTAAAGCAAAGTCTATGTATATACGTAAACTTGACATAAACTCAACCTGTTATTAGATATTTATGTGAAATTTAAAATTGTTTATTCATATTGAAAAAATAAAATTAGATCCCTGTCTTTAACCCTACTTAAAAATCAGTTCCAGATGGATTCAAGGCCTAATGAAACTCGGACCTTCAAAGTCCATAGAGGAAAGCACAAAATAACATCTCTACTATTATTATTATTATTAATTTACTTTGTGTGTGTGTGTGTGGAGGTGGAGTTTCGCTCTTGCTGCCCAGGCTGGAGTGCAGCGGCACGATCTTGGCTCACTGCAACCTCCGCCTTCTGGGTTCAAGCGATTCTCCTGTCTCAGGCTCCTAAGCAGTTGGGATTATGGGTGCCTGCCACCACAACTAGCTAATTTTTTTGTATTTTTATTAGAGATGGGGTTTCATCATTTTGGCCAGGCTGGTCTCAAACTCCTGATCTCAGGTGATTCACCCACCTTGGTCTCCCAAAGTGCTGGGACTACAGGGGTGAACCACCCCACCTAGCTTTTTCTATTATTTCTTAAAGAAAGTGTAAGATAAGGACTCTAGTGGGAGAAATGGGTTACATATGGTTTTGTTAAAATTAAGCTCCCCTCTTCATCAAGATGCCATAAAGAATGTGAAAATTTAAGCCACAGAAAAGACATAGTTGTAAGATATATGTCTAACAAATATTAGTATCCAGCTGCATGAAGAACTCCTACAAGTCGTTAACAAAAAGGGAAATAACTCAAAAGAAAAATAGGCAAGAAACATAGACCAGCAATTTACAAATGGGTAAACCACATGGTTAATCAACTCAGGGAGATGCATGTCTTCACTATACCCAGGGAAATACAAAGAAAAACTACAGTGAGATTTTGCTTTGTGTTTGTCAGGTTGGCAAATACTTAAAAATTCAGCTGTATCCAGAGTTCTTGGGGATATGAACACCTATACTTTCATTCTTGGAGCGATTTTGGAAAATAATTTGGAATAACAAGTAAATATGAAGATGAGAATATCCCACAATAATTATTATTTCTAGTTATATATCCTAAAGAAATTCTTGAACATTAAATATATTGTAAATATTGTTTGCTATGGTAAATATAAACAATCTAAAAGGTCAGCCAACAAGAGTGGAAACTAAATTGAGCTATGGTTATACAACTGAGTGTTATAAAATACTTGAAAATAAAACAATTAGAAGTATATTTATCAAACATGAGTGAATTTCAAAATCAGAACATTGAGTAGAAAATGCAAGTAAGAGGAGCATTTAATGCATGATGTCACTTTTGTAAAGTTTAAGAACACAAATATCAGTAAAATATTCTAAGAATTGAGAAAGGAGAGTAGAATTGGAAAATTACATAAGCTTTAATTTTATATTTGAAATTATATTTCTTAATTTGGGTATTGAAAACAAACATGAAATATTTCATATGTAAACAAGATGTATCTTATTTCAAGTAAACTTTATATAAACATTGAGATTTATGGAAGACACTAGCAAATACTGCTCATTTTATAAGATCTATGTGTACTTTGCTGAATAACTTGCAAAATAATTCTTTAGTTACAATGTCTAGTTATTCAACGTATTAATTAACTTCTACAAAATTGTTTAGAAAACATTCAGGCAAAAAGACTTAATATAATGTTAGATTATGATGCAGTGTTTTTTAGTCATTCGTAAGAGGATTCATTTGAAAGTTTCATCAGTCTTCCCCGTAGATAAGTTGAAGACCACACATTTATAGATCATCGTTTTGTTTAGAAGTTCAATAATTATGATCTCCCTGATGTAACTAATTAAAAATTGGTTGTCATTGTCTTTTTTATCCCCAAATATGCAATGTATGAGAAACACTTCATGCATGTTTGTAAGCCTGGACTCTGATAGGAAAGCCATCTCACTACAGCACACTGTGGTAGTTTGAGGCATTCCATAATGTCAGCTGTGCATGCAGTTCAGGTAGCATGAGCAGCTTTAATCAAGGGTAGAGGAATAAGGTATGTAAAGCAGATGGAACTCTGTAGGGAACACTGAGGAAATGAGCTCAAAGTGCAGATGACATTCTGCAGCTGGTGGAAAATGTTGATCATTTTTAAGCTCACAATTACAGCCCAAAGATGGATGACAAATGAAGCACTGTGAACAAGTATAAAGAATGACAGACCATTCTCACCCACTTGAAGAACAATTGGGAGCTTATATGTGTCTTTTTTCTGGGAAAGCATTAGCCGTTTTCAAGGAAGAAGGATATCTGTGAATGTTTTTGTTCCGCTGTAGAGATGTTAAAATCCTTTTACAATACAGCCGGAGTTACTGACTACATTTATATCAATACTTAGACAAGCGACTCTTCCCCTTCCTTTTTCACTCACACTGGGTAGGGATGTAGTTTATGCGTATTTGCTAGTCAAGAATTCATCTGTGTGGCAATAATGAGTCGCTTCACCTGCGTAGCAAGGAGATGTTACTCTTTGATTCTTGCTGCTTGTAACAGGAATTAGATTTTGATCTTGAATTCAAACCTGAAGACTAAGTAAATGCCATCTTGGATCCATGACTGACCATTCCCGAGGAACTTTAAAGAGAACACTCCCTGTTATTTAAGGATATTTTATAACGTATTGCTTGATCTTCATTAAAAAAAATCACTCCTAATATCTACTACACCACACTGACCTTCCAGCTGTGGTTCAAACATGCTAAATGGGCTGGGCGTGGTGGCTCATGCTTGTAATCCCAGAACTGTGGGAGGCTGAGGTGGGCAGGTCACGAGAGCTCAGGAGTTTGAGACCACCCTGGGCAACACAGCTCCCGTCTCCACCAAAAATACAAAAAATTAGCTGGGCATGATGGCCCACATCTGTGGTCCTAGCTACTTAGGAGGCTGAGGTGGAAGAATCACTTGAGCCCAGGAAGTGGAGGCTGCAGTGAACCAAGATCGCACCACTGCACTCCAGCCCGGGCGACAGAGCTAGACTCTATCTCAAAAAAACAGCAAACAAACAAACACGCCAGATGCTTCTGTTTTAAGATGTTTGCCTGGGCTGTTTCCTCTGACTAGAAGATGCTTCCCCTAAAAGCCTCCCCGGGCTAGCTCTCTCACCTCTGTTTGGTCTCTATTCACAGGACATATCCTCACTGAGGCCCACCCGACTGTCCTGTTTAAACATATAACCCACTCTACCTTTTACCTTTGAAGGGGTTAAGAAAATATCATCCAAAATGTGTCACTTTGTCATGCTGGTTGCTTCAAACTTAGGGCACCTGTAGAACAGCAAATTCAGGCAGGAGCTTTTTCTGAGCTCCCTTTACCTGCCTTAGGAAGGATCGTCCAAAAGGAACTCAACTGTCCCTGCCCCAATAATCTCACCAACCAGAGACGAAAACTCAGATCACAAGAGACAAAAAGAAAGAAAAAAAAAAATCACTGGAAAATTCAACACCCTTAAACTTTACTCAGAAAATTTAAGTGGAAAAAGTTGGCGGGTCTATATAATTTTACAATATTGCCTAGGATTTTATACAAAAAAATAATTATTTAAA
The DNA here is from genome assembly GCF_000951035.1 of Colobus angolensis palliatus. Lineage (NCBI taxonomy): Eukaryota > Metazoa > Chordata > Mammalia > Primates > Cercopithecidae > Colobus > Colobus angolensis. Next base: position 15,892,890 of record NW_012115154.1, on the reverse strand, counting down.
TTATAACATGCTTTAGTTGTAAAGCCATGTTTATATTATAATTGCATAGCTTCAATTTCAACATATATAATGTAAATTTAAAGTTTTTAAATAAAGTAAATTTAAATAATGACTAATTTAGCTTTACAATATGCTCTGAGGAGAAAAACACACTGATTTTCCTCTCCCTTCACACCAGCACCACCACCACTACAACAAAAAACAAGAGAGGAGCCTGGAGGTGAACCCTGCACTCAGCCATCCCCTATGCTCCGGGCCATTTGTCTTTCCCGGAATTTATTTACTCTCCCCTAAATTCTGACTATATGCACTCTACCTTCTTCCCCAGGAAGAGGGTATAGAAGCTTCAAAATCTCACTGGGCTTTTGGGTATTCAGGTCTCTTTCCCGTGGTGTCCTCCTGTAGGTAACAAATTTGTGTATCTTTTCTCCTGTTCATCTGCCTCCCTTCAGATTATTTCATAGACTCCATCATCAAAGCCTCAGAGGATAAAGGAAAGTCTTCTCACACCTACGTCACCTCTATTTTTTCCTGCAGCACACATCACCGTCTAACATAGTCAACAGTTTCCTCCTTTATGACGTTTATTTTGTATCGTCTGTCTCCCCCACCACCTTCTTAAAGGAGGACGATAAACTCCCGGATGTCAGAGAAGTGTGTTTGTTTTTTAACTTTTGCAGATTGTACATATTGACGAATCTCTGCTACCTAGAAAGGTGCCCATTAGTCTACAGAAGTTGAATAAATACTGTGCCTGTCAGGCCTCCGAGCCCAAGCTAAGCCATCTTATTCCCTGTGACCTGCACATACACATCCTGATGGCCTGAAGCAAGTGAAGAATCACAAAAGAAGTGAAAATGGCCGGTTCCTGCCCTAACTGATGACATTACCTTGTCAAATTCCTTCTCCTGGATCAGAAGCTCCCTCACTGAGCACCTTGTGACACCCCGCCCCTGCCAGCCAGAGAATAACCCCCTTTGACTGTAATTTTCCACTACCCACCCAAATCCTATAAAACGGTCCCACCCCTATCTCCCTCTGCTGACTCTCTTTTTGGACTCAGCCTGCCTGCGCCCAGGTGAAATAAACAGCCTTGTTGCTCACACAAAGCCTGTTTGGCGTGTCGACACGCATGACAGTGCCAATAATATTCCTTGACTCTTTCTTCATTTTGTTTTCCAGATCTCTCTCATTATCATCATTGATGATTCCTATAAAATACCCATTTGAAATGTAGTTCATGGAGAGGTGTGGTGGCTGATGCCTATAATCCCAGCTCTTTGGGAGGTTGAGGCAGGGAGATTGCTTGAACCCAGAAGCTTGAGACCAGCCTGGGCAACACAGTGAGACTCTGTCTTTCCAAAAAGTAAAATAAAATAAAATAAAATAATAAAATGTAGTTCAGGGGTTATAGGTCCTACCAGATAGCTCTGTAATAGTAAGTGTAAAGCAAAAAACTTAGAAAGTTTTCACAGGTAAAACAATAAAAGTAATATTTAAAATTATAGACCCCTGTAGAATTTGACCTTTACTTACAATATTTATAAGATACTAAACTGCAAAGACTTTTAACAGAGCAACATAAAAGTATGTGTAAGGTGCAAGGTACTTCTTAAAACCATTGTGGTTTTTTTTGTTTTTTTTTTCTGAGATGAACAGTAAGATAATAATTATTCTATGGTAAGTGTACATACTCTCTCCTTAAAGGGCAAGCAGAGTTGTGAGCATGGGAGCTTCCATTTATTGAACAACTTGCTTTATTCCAAGCACTGTTCTTGGCCTTAAGCACATGAAGATGAATAACATACATCTGATGCCACCAAAGCCAGTGGGAAGAAGACACACAAAATGAGTAATTATGGTACAACCTAAAAACATACACGTTCATTTGCAGGCACCTGCTAGAGTCATCTAAATAATGAGAGGCAGCATATAAATAATAAACACATTGATAACCTAGAACAAATTCTTTAATCTATGCAATATTTCAAAAAAAGTGTTTCATGTTTAATTTTGTAAATATATTTTTTATTGTTGGGGAATTTTGTTTTCAATTAGCAGTTAGTTTAAACTTCAGTTGTACCAGGCTAAAATGAGAGATTACGCTCTTTCTGACATTGCTACCTGAAAAGCTTTGATGCAGCAGAAAAGATACAATTGAAAAGGACAGTTGGATTCCCTATTAACAGGCTAAAATCGCCCAAGATGGCCCTGCCTTTCATGCTGACCCTGGTTCACATCACTGCCCATCTCTTCAAACATGGGAAGATTAAACACATCCAAGCAATTTATATCCTTGGGGGCAACGTGAGCTGTGTGACTTTCCCTTGATGGGTTGTGGCCCTTTCTCATTGCTTCCAATCCAGGCAAGAGGCCTAATTAAAGACTCTTTGATAAGACAGATGACATTATTTACATTAGAAAGGAGAGAGAGAGAGAGAGAGGAAGAGAGACAGAGAGAAAGAGAAAGGAAGGAAGTGTCAGGGCTCACAAAACAATACTCCACAGTGTGGTGCTTTGGTGTGCTGAGTGCCTAGAAATAAAGGAGAACCAAAGTCTCTCTGATCTTCTGTCCCCTGTTTCTTGCTCCCTTTCTCTCCAAAAAGTGCAGGGAGGGGCTTTCTCTGAACTTCCCTTGGAAGAAAATTCCCAAATAATCAATCCCTGGAAGTATTTAATTTTCCCCATTGACTCAGTCTCTAGTCACTGCAGCAGCCCCCATTGTGAGGAGCCTTAGCAACACAGTCTGACAGATCACTCTCCTTAGTGAGGATAATTAGCTAGAAATAGCTTTTTAGAGAAAGAAAACCTTGAAGACAGCAGAGTTAACATATTCAAAGGGACTACAATTGGTGTTCTCAACGTTAATCTTCACAAAAGTACAAATGTATCTGGTGATATCACTCACTAAAAAAAAATTATCTCTGAGGCTTATCAAAATATTAAAGTGCCCCTAAACCCAGAAAATTCTGCCCGCATGCAGGGACACTGCCACACTGCTTTGCTTAGTCCCTTAGGCCTCGGCTTCAGAGCACTTTGTCAGAAAATACCAATCACTTCCCAATAGCACAACGCCAGGCCAAGTGCAGGTCAGCTGTCCGTTTCCATGTGCTTCCCTAACAATCTATAATTCTGGCTGTGTTTGCATTTATTACAGTGTCTTTGTAACATATTTGTTGTAGCCACTACTCTGTTAAGGTCCCTATGGGTGTCATTTTTGTTGTTTAATCCTTATTCCCTTACAGATTACTGATACTGGTACTCTAGTGCTCAATAAATACTTGCTGAGTTAATGAAATAAAATTAAGAATAAAAGAAGTAAAGGTGCCCTGCTTAGCCATCTGGTCACCTGAAACCCAAATAGACATAGATACTTTAATGCTTGAATAGGATAAATCATCATTTTTGCCAAATGCTAAGCTAGCAGATCTCTGATCTGGGAATTAAAAAGATCCAGGGGATCCTCAAGAGGTAACGTTCAAGAAAAAAAATCAGTTCCTTAGCACTTTGCAGGAAGGCAATAAAGTGACTATTAAAATTATCTTGTTTGTTATTTGCTTTTTCAGTATGTTGGCAACACTAAGGTGATTCATTTATGGTAAGTGATGATTATTTCTATAGCGTAAGGCATTACCACCCTTACTTAGGTAAGTGAGATAGTAAACCTTCTGAGTTTCTATTATTATTGTGAAATAAAGTAATTTTTGAATTGTGCTAGAAATAGTCATCTCAGACTTGGAAATGGGTATAGGGACATACTGTACAAACAGCTTAGTGAACAGTGAACAGCTTATTGTTTTTGGTCTGCTGGCCTGGCGGTTACCTGAACCTTTGTTAGACTTGCTACTCACTATCATGGGAACAACAATCACGGGAGGCTCATGGTTATTTACATTAGAAAGAAGAGACACACACACAAACAAACACACATACACACACACACACAGAGACAGAGAGAGAGAAAGGAAGAGGGACAGAGAGAAAGAGAAATAAAGGAACTGCTGGGGTCCACAAAACAATATCCCCAAACATGGTGCTTTGATATCCTGAGTACCTCGAACTGAAGGAGAACCAAGTTCTCTCTGATCTTCTGTTCCCTGTTTCTTGTCCTTCTTTCTCCCCCAAAAGTGCAGGGAGAACTTTTTCTGAACTTTCCTTTTCTGACTAAGGGCAGATCCTCTGAAAGAAACATAATTGTCATGAATTGTCTCTCTGGGAATCTCATCAACCAGGGAAGATGAATTTCTATTACAAAAGGGGTGGACACCATGCCCAGAATGTGACTTAGACTCACACCTATTCTTCTCAGGGCTGCTTGAAGACAACTTTTATTACCAAAGAGACTATATCTGCATGACAAGACAACCTTTGCTCAACATGCATTTATTTCCTTTCCTCACCTCGCATAATTTGTGTCACCACTATCCCTAGAAGCACCAGGCCCCTATTCTTTTCTGTAGCTCAGGATGTTATATAAGCTTCAGTCATCGAACACATTTTCAAGGACCATATTTTGTGGGAATACATGCATATGTATGTAATTAAAATGTTTTATCTCATGTTAATGTACCTAATGTCAGTTGAGTTCATAGATTTCAATGATTTCAATGATCAAAAATTCAGAGGGTAGACAGAAAGTTTTTTAATCCCTATAGAAAAGAAGGAAGGAAAAAAAAGAAATGGACAATGGTCAAAATAATTAATGCTAAGTTATCTAATACGGTCTAGAGGCAGTAGGTATAGCAGGAAACAATGTACTTGAGGTCAGATGATTGAGGGATTAAATCTTCTGCTACTTTACACTATGAACTTGGGCAAATCACTGGAAATATCAAGGACTTAGTTTCCTGAAGTAAAAATGGAGTATCAGACAAAATGTGCTAAGTCATTTTCATCTCTAAAAGCTAAAAATGCCATTTATTCATTGATATTTGTTTGAGAAGCATTTATTGAAGACTATTATGGGAATAACATGATGTCTATTGCAACCTATGTGTAGTGAGCAGATCTGAAGTCCAAAGGATATGTTTTTGAAGGCCTCAGAGTGAGCCACACATGAGGGTGGTTTTCAGAGTTTGCCTGCATTGCTCTCTACAACATAATGCAGGTGGATTCCAAGAGCACTAAGAAGAGTGACCCACTTGTCTAAATTTCAGAAGTGCCAGAGTTGCTGGATTGGTTGGTTCCATTATTTAACCTCTGATACTACTGCTAGAGTGGCATTCTCCCCTCTAAAACAACAGAGTTTCCACAGAGGTAAATGAATTATGTTTCCTATTCCAAACGAAGAGCAGAGAAGCAAAGTGAGTGGGGCAGAGAAGTAGTAGGCTCCAGATGTGGGGCAAGAGATTAGCTGACACCATCCTGTTTTATCCCAAAGGAAGAAGCAGCAGACCACAAAGGTCATGTCCTCATGTCCTAATTTGTTTTTTTTTTTGTTTTTTTTTTGTTTTGAGATGGAGTCTTGCTCTGTCACCCAGGCTGGAGTGCAGTGGCACGATCTCGGCTCACTGCAACCTCTGCCTCCCGGGTTTACACCATTCTCTTGCCTTAGCCTCCCAAGTAGCTGGGACTATAGGCGCCCACCACCAAGCCCGGGTAATTTTTTGTATTTTTAGTAGAGACGGGGTTTCACCATGTTAGCCAGGATGGTCTCGATCTCCTGACCTCGTGATCCACCCACCTCAGCCTCCCAAAGTGTTGGGATTACAGGCATGAGCCACCGCGCCCAGCCATGTCCTAAACATTTAAAAACCAACTAGAAGGTACACCCACTGGCTGAACATGGGGCAATGTGATCATGAATAAGAATAATAATTGCAATAGACTGAATTACAAAACGCCAAATATATAAGCATCAGGTTTCATTGATTGCCTCTGGAGAATACTAGAAAACAAATTTATTTTGAAATCTTATAAATTAAAGAAACAAATAAATATTTATCCTATAATTCCTATAAAAACTCAGGATAATCAACTAGTTCAACAGGGAGCAATTTTTTTTTTTTTTTAAGGATAAACACCCCAAGTGTTTGAAGAACATCATGATTTTGCAACTGCTAATTATTACACTAACCGTCATCCATGGCTGCTAACATAACAAAAGAAAGACAAGTAGGCATTTTGGACCTCTTGATGGAAGGATACTGCACCAATTATAAAATATTATTAACAAATGCAACATAAATCTCATCAAATCTCTAGACCATACCACTGGGAAGATATCAGTTAACAGGACCGTAGGAAACACCACAGGCAGAAGACTTAACTTTCTTTTACAAATAAACTGTTAACATAAGGGGAAGAGAAACAGAGAAAGAAAGAGAGACACAAAAAGACTGCATCTAAAAATTAAGAGATGTAAGAAGTAGATCAACTAATCACTGTGTAGGTTACAGTTCAAGCCAATCGTACATAAAATAATTATAAGACAATTAAGGGAAATGTAAACACCGGATATTTAAAGACATTAAGGAATTTTTATTGTTTCTAGATGTGTTACTATGATTGTATATATTCTTTTTTTTAGAGTCATTGTTTTTAAGAGATACACACTAAAATACACTGATGTCTGGAATTTGCTTCAAGATAATTTCACAGGAGACAGGTACAAATAAAACAACATTGGCTATGAGTGGAAACTTACTGAGGCTGAGTAATGGGGACACAGGGCTTTCATAGGGCTCTCTCCAATTGTGGATATGTTTGGAGGCTGATCACTCAGCAGAGAAAAAAAATCCACACTTCTAATAATATTCAGGGGATTATTACAATTCATACTCATATTAAGCCAGAAATTTAAATCTATTTTCTACCTCTAAATAAGAGAATGACTACCCTCATGTTATCACTATGACCTATATCACACTCCTCAAAATTTTAGAAAATATGAAGTGATTACAGTAATCAACATGTAATGATCAAGTATAGTTTAGGGGCAGTGAATATTTATTTTAGGGACATAGTAGTAGCAGGGGGAGAGAAGAAAAGGGAAGGGAAGTTAAAGGGAGGAGGTGAAGGGAAAGAAAGAAAAAAAAAAAGATATGAAACACAGTACCCTGCAGAATGTCTTCTACACCAGGAAAGGCGGAGCAAAGGCAGACAACCAGCAAGAGAGAGGGAAGAAGACTTGGCAGAAATCAAGAAACAAACTCTGGCCCACCTCTTCTTGGCCCAGTCCTCCAGCTAGGAATGCTTTTCACAGGTTTAAATGGATGGGAGATCAAAGGAAGAGTAATATTTCACAATACATGAAAATTATATAAAACGCACAAGTCAGTGTCCATAAATACAGTTTCATTGGAACTTGGGCGTGCTGATTTGTCTACAGGCTATCTCTGGCTGCCATCGCACTACAAAGGCAGAGTTGAATGGTTGCGGTAAAGACTGTGAGGCCCACAAAGCCTAATGTTACTAATATTATTTACCGTGTGGCTCTTCAGAGTACATTTGCTGACCCCTCGACAAAAGTAACAAGCAAAAAAGGAAAAAGAGGCAGAAAAATACTTTTGCTCTGTAGAACTTTTAAGCCTCCTAGAATGAAACTGAGAAATGACAGTCAGTTCCAAAGGAGTGATCAAGTTATGAGACAGATCAGTGGAGGATGAAAGAGGAGGATTTAACACGCCCATGACCAGGGTCTGTTCCAATTTCCTGCATGAGGAAAGCATGGTATTCTAAGTATAAAAGTACTTGACGACCATTTGTAATTTCTTGTGCAGGTCTATTTAAATTCTGAAATGTAGTTGTTTCATCAATTATTCTGAATAAGGTTGTTTTCAAATATTAAAAGCTTAAGAAACACTTAATGATATTATCTGATATAACTGAATACAAGTGAACCCTAATACACTGCATTGAATCGTATCATCCCCAAATCATGTCCACCTGGAACCCATGAATGTGACCTTATTTGGAAATAGGGTCTTGGTAGATGTCATCAAATTAAGATGACATCTTAGAGTAAGAATGAGCCTTAGTCCAATGACTGCTGTCCTCATGAGAAGAGGGGATCTGGACACGGACACACACAGGGAGAATACCATGTGATGACAAGACAGAGACTGGAGGGATGCGGTGACATGCCAAGGAACTCCAGGATTGCAACCACCAGAAGCTGGAAGAGGCAAGGAAGGACTTTTCCCCCAGAAACTTCAGAAAGAGCATGGCCCTGTGGACATCATTATTTCAGAATTCTGGCCCCCCTTATTTCAGAATTCTGGCCCCCAGAAACTTTCTTTTCTTTTTTTTTTTTTTTTTCTTTTAAAGACAGAGTTTCACTCGTTGCCCAGGCTGGAGTACAATGGCATGATCTTGGCTCACCACAACCTCCACCTCCTGGGTTCAAGTGATTCTCCTGCCTCAGCCTCCCAAGTAGCTGGGATTACACCATGCCTGGCTAATTTTGTATTTTTTTTTTAGTAGAGATGGGGTTTCTCCAAGTTGGTCAGGCTGGTCATGAACTCCTGACTTCAGATGATCCATCCACTTCAGCCTCCCAGACTGCTAGGATTACACGTGTGAGCCACAGCGCTCAACTGACCAATGGTACTTTTAAATCTATTACTCAACTTTATGCATCATGGAAGCGTTTAACTCCTGTTCTATGTTCTAGGCAAAAGATGGAAACAGTGGAGAAGTTTTTACAACATGGTCCTTATGTATAGGGACAGTTTATTTTAGCCCAATGTATTAGTCCATTCTCGAGCTGTTAAATAAAGACATACCTGAGATTGGGTAATTTATAAGAAAAGAGGTTTAATTGAATCACAGTTCAGCATGGCTGGGGAGGCCTCAGGATACTTACAATCACAGTGGAAGGGAAAGCAAACATGCCCTTCTCCACATGGTGGCAAGAGGGAGAAGTGCCAAGCTAAGGGGCAAAATTCCCTTATAAAACCATCAGATCTCATGAGAACTCACACACTATCACAAGAATAGTGACGAGGGTAGCATGAGGGTAACTGCCCCCTAGATTCAATTAACTCCCACTAGGTACCTCCCATGACATGTAGAGATTATGGGAACTACAATTAAAGATGAGATTTGGATGGGGACACAGCCAAACCATATCACCCAATGATAGCAGACATAAGAAAATATTCTTAGTAAGCTCACAGTGTAGGGCTTATGCACTGATAACCATAATCTAAGACATTTGAGAGGCTTAAAAATGAGGATGCTGAATAGAAAGGCTGTAATTTCACCATGGAATACTATGCAGCCATAAAAAAGAATGAGTTCATGTCCTTTGCAGGGACATGGATGAAGTTGGAAACCATCATTCTCAGCAAACTAACACAGGAACAGAAAACGAAACACTGCACGTTCTCACTCATAAGTGCGAGTTGAACAAAGAGAACACATGGACACAGGGAGGGGAATATTACACACCAGGGCCTTTCGGGGAGGAGGGGGTCAAGGGGAGGGAGAGCATTAGGACAAACACCTAATACATGTGGGACTTAAAACCTAGATGACGAGTTGATAGGTGCAACAAACCACTATGGCACATGTATAACTATGTAGCAAACCTGCACATTCTGCACATGTATCCCAGAACTTAAAGTAAAATAGAAAGAAAGAAAGAAAGAGACAGAGAAAGAAAGAAAAAGAAAAGAAAGAAAGAAGGAAAGAGAAAGAAAGAAGAGAAAGAAAGAAAGAAGAGAAAGAAAGAAGAAAGGAAAGAAAGAAAGGAAAGAAAGAAAGAAAGAAAGAAAAGAAAGAAAGAAAGAAAGAAAGGAAGAAAAGGAAAGAAAGATGGGCAGGCTGTAATTATAGGCAATGCCCAACTCAGAGGTCAAGTTCTTACAGAACCACGATCACCCCACAGGGCTTTGGCAGGTCTCTGGACTTTTGTTTTCTATGCTGAAACCATTAATGATCTTAGAACTGCTCCTCCCCATTCCACATTGTAAGTGGTCCCAGCAACCCCAGCATTTGCCTGACCTATTGCTGCTAGCAGTGCCAGGATTGAAAGTACTGAGCATTATTTCTGACCTACACCCTTGGGAATTAAAGGGTGCGAATTGACTGGAGCAGGATATGGGTGGCTAGCAAAGGACCTGAAGCAGAACAAATGATCATATGATTGGATCCCCAGAGCACACATTTCCGAGCTATCAGGAACTAACATTACAAATTCTGAATTTCCCACTTATACTTGCAACTAGCTCCAACCAAGTGCTTTTTAAGAAAACTACGTAAATGTGGTGAAGGGGCTGAAAGATGGGAGATTTAGACACGTGAAAAAGCACTTCTCTGAGATGAGCTTGAGGTAGTTCCTATCTAACTCACATGTTATTGGTGGGAAATTCCTTCATTCAATAAGCGACTCACCACGGGCGCAGGCAATGGGCTTGTTAGTGGTGAATAAAATAGACGTGGACTTGATCTTCAAAGAATATCTTAAAAGATGACACAGGAAAAAGAGACTAAATAAGAATTCAATAGGATGGGTAATTCTCAGGAAATAAATAGGTTTTAGTAAAATAAAAACAACAGGAAGGATCTCCTTAGGGTGAACATGGACCGTGTCAAAGCAATTGATATTTAGGATCAAAAAGTAAGTGATGGAGGATAGGGCTGGGTTGGGAGTGAGGGGCATGGGTAGGTGGGACAGGGGAAAGTTCTAGATAGCAGGAAGAGATGGTACAAATGTTACTGGAAAGGGATCCCAATCTGGACCTTGGATCTCACTCAAGAAAGAATTCAGGGCGAGTCCATGGAGTATGTGAAAGCAAGTTTATTACGAAAGTAAAGGGAAAAAACATGGCTATTCCATAGGCAGAGCAGCCCTGAGGGCTGAGGGCTGATGGTTGCCCATTTTTATGGTTATTTATTGATTATATGCTAAACAAGGAGTAGATAATTCAGGAGTTTTCTGGGAAAGGGTGGGCAATTCCCTGGAATTGAGGATTCCTCCCCTCTTTAGACCATATAGGGTAACTTCCTGACATTGCCATGGCATTTGTAAACTGCCACAACTCCGGAGGGCGTATAGTAATGAGGACCACCAGAGATCACTCCCATTGCATCTTGGTTTTGGTGGGTCTTGGCCGACTTCTTTACCGCAACCTGTTCTATCAGCAAAGTCTTAACTTCCTATTTCATCCTGTGACTTAGAATGCCTAAGGATGTCTGGGAATGCAGCCCAGTAGGTCTCAGCCTTATTTTACCCAGCCCCTATTCAAGATGGAGTTGCTCTGGCTCGAATGCCCATGACACAAAGGTTATAAGAGGAGAGACAACTTGGTGAGTTCCAGAAAAAAATCAAAGGGCTGAATGAGATGGGGCTCAGGCTGAGCTTAGCAAGAAGCTGTTCTGCACAAGGTTTGAGACCCCGAGAAAGAGTGTGGATACCTGACACGAAGAACAATAGGAAGCACTAACAGGTTCTAAGGAGGGAAGCAAAACCATCGAATTCCTGTTTTTAGAAGATCCCTCCGGCTGTTACATGGAGAATGGATTGAGGTCAGTAGGGGTAGAAGATCTTGTAGCCCTGGATAGAGGTGAGAGTAGCTACAATCAGGGTAATGGCAGTGGAGGTAAGGTAAGTACGTTTAAAATATATTTGACAGAAATTTAAAAAATAGAAGTTATTGATGGGTTGGATATGGCAAGTAGTGAAGGAGTGAGGAAAAGAAAAAGAGAGAAAGAGACGAGAGTGTACGATGACTGCCAGTTTTTTGTCTAAATGAATAAACGAAAGAACACATTTTCCTGCTGGAGGGATCAAAAGTTTCATTTTTAACAAGTCAGATTGGAGATGCCTGAGAGTTAAATGCTGACGCCTGCTAAACAACGAGATATAAACATCTGGAGCGTAACAGATGTTGGAGCGGCAGCATGAAGACGGCATTTAGTGCCATGGAAACCGAAGAGATGACCACCAAAAAAAAAAAAAAACAAAAACAAAACATTTAGACATCAAGCAAAGAGAAGCAAGCCCAGGGTAAGGCCTCAGGAACTCCAACTGTTAGAGGTCACGGAGAGTCTTCAAAGGAGATGGAGGTCAATTACATCTTGTAAGATTCTAAGTTAGACACAGTGTATGCTTACTGCATCATCACCAACCTCTCTACTCCAGACTCAGCAACTACAATTTCCGAGGGAGGTCTCAGGACAGGTGGCAAGGCAGAAAGGTAAAAGCGCCACAACAATTGTTCAGGTAAAGTGCTGTGCACGCAAATGATCAAGTGCTAGCTGTAATTGGAAAAGCATTTTGAGAACTGAGATATGGCTGTAAGTTATGATGGAAAGCAAGATGAAGAATACTCTTCACTAGATCATTTGCTTCCATTGAATACATTATTTCAAATGAGATGATGTACATCAGTAGGGAATATTTTAAGCCACCTAACGTTTTTAAATGTCCCCATAAAAATTCTGAAACTTTTTCAATTTGTAAGTATGAATTACATATCGGATAGAGTAACATTTATATCCAGACCTGCACAATATTTCCCAAATGACGCTTCTTTGGAGATTGGAAAATAAGGCATCACAATACAATTGCATGCATAAATTGGTGAATCATTTGAATGCTAAGGTTAAGGGATGATAAACAGAGATCAGGGCTACTAAATCTAGACATGAGTCACAAAGCTAAGAAAGGAATTCATAAAAAGTTTACTGACTATGGCTGTTATAGGAGAGTGACACATTAAGAATAGAGAAAATTTATGAGGACGTCAATGCTCTTTTTATTGAAGGAGATGATCCTTACGTGCCTCCCTAACTTAGTTCCCTGAAAACAATCTGGGTATCTCTACATTCTGCCTCCACTCTGGATTTGGGCACCAGGCAGAAAGTGAGGGGAGGAGGGAAGTCTGGTTTTGCTTTGTTCCTCTCTCTGCTATCCTTTGCTCTCCTTTCACATCAATTTTATTTCTTCTTTTTTTCTTTCATTCTATGCTTTTCTCTTCCTATCTCCTCTCCCATCTCTTCTCTCTCTCATTCCTCTTTCTCTCTTGAATACCATTAATAGAAAGGCCTTTCTATTTATTGTGTGATAAGAACTTTGCTTTTACCATGCTCTCTTTTTACCATATTGCTTCTTACTTTAGAGCTTGCCTTGGTTAATCTATGCTTTTGACTATGATAAAACCTAATTTAGTTGTTCAGGAAAATTTCTTCTCTTTAAAACTGCTATCTTACTTAGAGTTTCTAAAAGCCCAGTTTAAGGCTCAAAGCTGAGAACAATAATAACTCTTAGTTGTAGTGGATATCCAACAGAACTCAGACTCAGACCTTGACTTGGAAGGGGTGGAGAAGGTGAAAACCCAGAAAACAAGCAGATCGATAGTATTTCAAAGCATTATCTTGCCCCAAGAGCATGACTTAAAAATCTTTATATCTGCTATTTGTTAATTCATAAGCAGGTAGTCAAGCCCCTCATCAAGGGCTACCTTTTTGATAAATAAAAACTTGCTCACTGTTATATATGGTGAGAGCTATGAAATGCATGTTATGACACCCAGCGAACTGGTGGGAACCTGTCCCACCACCATGCAAGCCGCTGCCAGCTCCTGAAGCCACAGCCCAAAGCAGAAGATCAAATCCAAGACACCTGAGTGTAGCCGGGTGTGGTGGTGTGCGCCTGTAGACCCAGCTACTCCGGAGGCTGATGCAGGGTAATCGTTTAACCCAGGAAGTGGAGATTGCAGTTAGCCGAGATTGGGCCACTACACTCCAGCCCAGTGTCAGAGTGAGACTCCGTCTCAAAAAAAAAAAAAAAGAGAGACGCCAGAGGGTGGCAAATCCTCTCTTGCCTTGCAAATGTTAGAGTTGTAGAAGTGAATGTGGGAGGTGATAATAAAATATACGTTCACATGTCTAAACCAACCCCTGTGCCTGTCTCTTCATCTTTAAAGCAGACATTAGAACAGTACCTGGCTACTTCATGAAGCTGTTTTCAGGAATAAATGGGTTGCTACAGAAAAACCACTTAGGAGAGAGCCTGTTTTATACTAAGCCCTCACTAAATGTCAACAATTGTTGTAATCCGGCCTTTCCCTTCCTTTGCCAGTTTTTAAAATTTCTAAGAAACACAGATATCGAAGCTGGACACACACTAAACATTCTGAAGCAAATGTGATAAAAAAAAAAGATAAAATCTGATTTTGTCTCCTTCAAAAGCTCTTAAATCTTGATCTCCCAGAATGCCTTATCTCAAACAGTAGGATTACATGTAGGATAAATGACAACAATAGTAGTAGTCAACTATGACCCCAAGTACTGTTCTAACCAATTTCTCATTTAATCCTAACACCTCTTTACATGATAGGTCCTTTAAAAGTGATATTTTGCAATTGAGGAAATGGAGGTTTTTAAAGGCCTAAATAATCTACCCATGGTTAAACAGATGGTAAGTGGTAAAAGGGGGACAGCACCCAGGTCTTTTTGACTGAAGAGCCTGTTAAATCAATCACATGGCTGAAATTAATAAGAGAGTCATGTCACTTATCATCCAGTTCATTTCCTAGGTTTCCCAGAGGAAGAAGAATCGGTACAGTAACTAAGTTCCTTGGCTTACTTGGGCTTTAATTTCTACAACTGTAGAAATTACTAGATGATCGGTAAGACTCCTTCCATCTCTGAACCTTCACAGTTCTATTTGGCCAAAGGATAATCAGCAAATGAACAAAAATGAAGGAAGGCCTTTAGAAACAGCATCATTATTGTTTTGTTCTTTCCCTAAAATTATAATGTCTGTTCCTTTTTCATTTCTCCTAAGTGAAAGTTATTCTGCACGGTTGCCTCAAGGGTAATGTTTGTTTTGTGAGAGTTACAGAAAGATAAAAATATTTCAGTAATAATATTCGGTGTGATGTAATTTTAATGGAAATGATGTTTTGGGTAAGGTTTAATCTTTTTTTTCAAGCTTTTGACTAGCATCCTGCAGCTATGCAATATGTGAGCAGTGGGGATGACTCTCACCTTCATAGCAGCAGGGTATGACCATTTGGAAGAGTTTCTCTAGAGCAATAGATAATTTTGGCTTGAAGTAAGCCTTGATCAAAGATTAGACTCTTCATTTGTCCTCAGGGCCTAGACCTGGAGAAGATATGAGGGGCTTAATGAAAATTCCACAGTGGGATGGAGCGAAATTTATCCTCTATGCCTTGTTATGCATTTTTTTGTTCTTGCCGTGAAAATATGGATTTGTAGCAGAATGTAATTCGTTGCAGATACCATTTAATATTTTCTCAACAGTGAAATGTAAAGAAAACTGTTGGAAGATGTTGAGAAAAAGGTACTAAATTTGTTAACATGAATTGGATCATGGGATATTTCATAGAATCAAGTTTAATTGAAAAATACAGAAAAGTATAAAAAAGGAATAAATTATGTACAGCCTAATCATTTGCAAAAAAAGAGAAACAACCACTTTTAGTGATTAGCATATTATTTTTGTAATTATTGGTGTATTGATTTGCTATGTGGGCTTTTAATTTTTATATGCAATTGTCATAATTATACCATGTATGCCAATTATAGTTGACCATTTTGTTTAGTAAAATTGAATGGTTTATTTTTAAACTATATTGATTACCATTAGAATATTAGCTTTAGAGTATAGAAATAATATACAAACATGTTTCTTCTAGCTAATCATTTTTATTCATTTATCTATTTATTAATTCACTTATATAACAAATATTTACTAAATGCCTAAAAGGAGCAGCCCTTTGCTAGGCACTAAAGATGTAAGAATAAATCAAGACACAGTCCCTGTTCACAGGTACTTAGTCCAAGGCAGAAATAATTATCCTATACAATGTCAGTGATGTGAAAGATATTATGACAGGGGAGACAGAGGAAGAACAGCTAACTCAGACAATGGTGAAAATGATGGTTAGGTAATGTTTTTCATAGATGACATTGAACCATGCTTCTTGGAATATATTAATCTATCACTTAAAAAGACTGGATGAGGGCAGAGATGAAATTTCAGGCAAAGAAAATTTGATAAGGCCCTGAATTGTAAGTAGTTTACTATTGTTGTAACTGACAGCATGAGAGTTTACCTGGTGAGGGGAAGAGCAGGGATGCAGACAGGTACAGGTCTCTGAGGATACAGTGTGCTAGTGGATATTATCCTGAAAGCTACTGGGGAACCAATGAAAAATTCAAGCAGAATAAAATAGGATCACATTTTTATTTTTGTAGGAATATTCTGCGGGTTTTGGGGAGAGTTGGTCATTAAAAGTATAATCTAGAATCAGAAAACCAATAAACATAAATAAAAAAGGGAAGGAAACGGTAAGGTGGTAGCATTGAAGGCAGAGGAAAAGGATTAAAAGATACTCATGTGTTGAATTGTGTCCTCTCAAAATTTGTATGTTGAAGTCTTAATCCCCAGTACTTTAGAATTTGACTATATTTGGAGATAGGACCTCTAAAGAGGAGACAAAGCTAAACTGAGGCCAGGAAGGTGAGCCTTCATCTACTCCAACTGACGTTTTCACAAGAAGAGGAAATGAGGAAAGACCATTTGAAGACACAGACAGAAGGCTGTCACCTGCAGGCCAAGGAGAAAGGCTGCAGACAAAAAACAAACCTACAGACACCTTGATCCTGGACTCTAAGACTCCAGAAGTTGAGAAAATACATTTCTATTGTTTAAGCTACCCAGTCCATGGTATTTTGTCATGGCATCCCTAGGAAACTAATACAGATACTAAGGGAAAAAGTGAAATTACTTGTTTAGTAAATCGATGCTTGGAGTAAAAGGCAACCTAAGATGCAGGAAAACCTGAAGGGTTTTGGTCTGAGTGATGAGTTCACACATATGCCCTTCACCAGTTAGGAAATCCAAGACTGTAGTAGATGATAAATTTAGATTGGCAAATGAAGAGTTACAGGAGATTGTGGAATATTTGGGAAGAGATATCAGCATGCTATTGGAAACATGAAAGCTCAGGGGAGGTGTAGAGATTTGCTGCTCTCTCTCACTCAGCAGTTTTCCTCAGATACTTGGATGTTCCAATCTCTCATTTAAAAATAAGCTCAACAGGGCTTTCCTCATCATTCTATGTAAACTATTACCTCCCACCACCATCATCCACTTCCCTGGATCTGCCTTTATAATACCTATCACCGCTTTCTTAGAATATATAATTTGTCTATGTTCGGCCTCTTCTGATTAGAGTTCAAACTCTGTGAGAGCAGGAAGGTCATGTGTTGTTCACCGACCAAATCCTCAGTATTTATGTATTAGTCCGTTCTTATGCTGCTATAAAGAAATAACTGAGACTGGGTAACTTATAAAGAAAAGAGGTTTAATTGACTCACAGTTCCGCATGGCCAGGGAGGCCTCAGGAAACCTACAATCATGGCGCAAGGCACCTCTTCACAGGGCAGCAGGAGAGAGAATGAGTGCTAAGCGAAGGAGGAAGCCCCTTATAAAACCATCAGATCTTGTGAGAACTCACTCACTGTCATGAGAACAGCATGGGGGAAACCGCCCCCATGATTCAATTATCTCCACCTGGTACTGCCCTTGACACATTGGGGTTATTACAATTCAATATGATATGATTCAAACCATATCAATTTGAAACAGGTTATGGCATGTAACAGGCTATCAATAATTTTTTAAAATAAATAAAAAAATAAATAAAGGAGGAAGGGATGAGGAAGGAAAAAGAAATCAGTCTACCAGCTGTTTCTGTGTGATTCACAAACCAAGTATGTTTTTTATACTTTTAAATGGTTGGAAAGAAGTGGAAGAATAATATTTTATACTGTGAAAATTTATGAAACTCATTTATGTGTCATCCATGGCTACTTCTACCTACAATGACAGAGTTCAGTAGCTGCCAAGGAAACCATATGAGGTCCATAAAGCCAACAACATTGATGGTATGGCCCTCTACAGTAAAAGTCAGATACACACAGTCTACAGGATCTTCCATACTGCTGGTGAAAGTGCATATTGGTGCCACCCCTTTGGGACACAGTTTGTCAGTAATTTCTAAAACTGAACAGCTGTGTAGTCTTATACCAAAAAATTCTCACTAAGTATATACCCCTGGGACACTCATGCACCTTTAGAATAGCTGACATTTGTAAGAATATTCATAGCAGCACTGTTCACAATAGAAAAAACTTAGAGGTGATCCAAAAGCTTATTAATGTGAGAGCGAAAAATACATTATGATGCAGGCATATACAACAATATGGATGAATCTTGGCAATATTATGTTATATACAGCATGATACATATTTTCTAAATGTAAAAATATATTTTTAAGAAATACATTTACATGCAATAAAACTATGAAAAGTACATCGAGAAAATGCAGGATTCAGGTTGCTAATTACTTGTAGGTAGCAGAGGGAGAAAGAGGGGGGAATGAGAAGGACCATAAGTTTAGCATATTATTGACATACTCCATGCTCTTCAGGGGGCCGCTGGGGTTCATAAGGCTTTACTATATTATTGTAAAATAAAAGTTGGTAAGTTATTGATGAATAATGACAGTCTGTCACAAACCACGGATTATAATCAGTCGAACTTTGTGCATGCAAAGTTCAGTTAGGGGAAAAATTTTCACCAAAGTTGAGTTCTAGTCTTAAAACTTTTACTAACCAGCTGTCTGATTTGGGGAAAGTTACTTTAGTTCTCCAGACCTTTGTTTTTTAAACAAAATAAAGAATTGGATCATTTCTAAGGAAACATTCAATTCTAAATGTCTATGATTCTATAAAATAAGTGGTACAGTTTTTTCTTTTCCACTCACAGTTCAAAGAAATGATCAACAGAAATAAATAGATCATTTACAATATTAGATTTTTGTGACCAAACATGCACTTAGGGTTTCAAAAGTCAATCACTCTCTCCATGAAGTAATCAACATACACCCTTACAATGCAGAGCAGCACTTTTGCTTTAATTGCTAGTTGTTGCATTCTTTTCGTAGTCCCTATAATTAAAGAAGCTTTAAGATAAGGCAATGAACCAGTATAAATGTCTCAAACATGAATAAGTGATGAGGCCCCTGTCTACAGACCAGCTGCTTGCCAGCACTTGTTGTGAGGTTGTGTGAATTATTGATGCTATACCATAGTTCCTATAAATGTCAGTTGCCTGAAGAGGCTTACATATCTCTCTTTTGGCATCAGTCTGGCCAGCTGTCCCCTCAATGTTGCCTGGCACTATGATGTGAAGGAAAGAACATAATGGCACATCCAATTAGCTTCATTCTAATTATTGTATCAATATAGAGAAGAGAGTAATTTACAGGTTGATAATTTTCTTGGGTAGTCAAAAATTAAAACCTAGGGCAGTATGTCTTCTTTTGCATTAAAATATCCAAATCTTTGGGGTACTATAGCTGGAAGGGGTGAAGAATGACTGCTTGTGTTGATAAATTCTAATACATCTATTCACATTGTATCCTCTTGTTTGAGAACTGTCTCCTCATAAAGTGGTGAACCTCTTTTGAAATGTTTTTTCTAGACTACCCCAGCAATTTGGTTCTAGCTGATCATCCTTTCCTGGGATCATCTTTTCCCTTCTCACGAAGGAGGGTCCAAATATATCCAGCACCTCTTTCTGCCTCTGTTTTTCTCTCTCTCTGTATGTCCATCTGTCTTTCTCTTTTACCTAATGTCTGAGATTCTATAAAAAATTCTATAATTTATAAAGTAGCTTATCTATCTATCTTTTCCGATTCAGAAATAGTTCTGAGTAACCTGCTTTTTCTACATTAGTATTATGGAACATTTATGATCGGATGGGAGCTTAAACTTTATCTAGATCCATTGTCTCATTTTCTAAACAGGAAAACAAAGGCTCAGGAAAGCAAATTTATTTGTCCATGGACTCATGGTTATACAGAGAGCAGAGAAATACAGCTCAAGACTTCTGGTTTCTAATATAATATAATTTTAAATAATGCAATTTTCTCCCCTAAGTAGGCTATGATGGGGAGTAAAAAACACATACACAAATAAAGTATTTTAAAAAATAAATGCCAGGGTCTTCAAATACATTGAGTTCTCTCTCATAAGGTTCCAAGTAAAATACCACTGTGAGTCTTACTTGCCTTTAAAAGAATGTCTGATCTTCAGAAGAGAGCTGGACAGTGAAGAACAGAATGGCAGAATTTTGCTAGGTATTGATAAATCTTTGCTGTTGCTTTTAGATAAATGATCCTTCAACAGAACACTTCCAACTCTATAAGCATGACTTTCAGTAGCAGTCTAATGTTACAGCTGAGTTTAGGTAATTTTTAGGAGTGTACAAAATCCAAACTAGATCAAGTTCAAACATAAAGCTGAGAAAGGTAAAATATGCTGAGATGTAAGCAAAGCACCCAAGCAGAAAACAGAAATGGGGATTCTCTTGTCTCCGTCAATTAATTGCCTGTGTTGTCTGGCTTATGAGGTTTGCGCAGAGGAAGGCTCACCAACATTATGCTGTAAAAAACACAGGTGTAACATTTCTCTGACTTAAATAAGTGAAATTGTCACCAGCCTTATGAGCTCTAGACCTGCATCTTGTCTTAGCATCAGTTCTGAACTGAGAAGTTTTTATGAATGTCTTATTCATGATGCTAATTCACAAGTGTTGACCCTGCATGCTGTCAATCAAATAGAGAGTAACATCTAATGAAGAGGTAGCTGTGGTCCACATGCTAAGATGTTGAAGTGGTCCCAGGATATAATTAAATGTATTTCAGCTGCAACCACTTCCTTTCCTCACTGCTTTTTGGGGGATGCCTCTGTCCAAATTCCTGTGGTTTGTTAAAATGCCAGTACATACTCAATTCTCCAAAAATAAGGTATCAATTAAACAACTTTGCACTGAAGTGTCACTAGATTTCAAAAGACAGTGGTTGGAAAAGTTAATGATGAGCACAAATGCTTAATCTTCTGTGGGTATGAATGTTACTCTGTTGCCAGGCCACAGGTAGCCCATATGGTGTCTTTGCTTGAATTAGAAAAAGGTGTCGCTTTCTCCACAAATGCAGATGGGTGGCCGAGCATGTGGTTTCCAAGTGGAACAGGAACTAATTTCAGCCCTGACTCACTAGTCTGGCTGCCCTTGTACAAGGAACAACCAACACAACTAATGACGAGCCCAACGGCAGCACAAATGCACAGGTTAGCTGTGAAGAGTATTGTCTCTGCCTCATTCTTTACCCTCCCATTCTCTCCTGTCCTCCCTTCCCTTCCTCTCCGTTCCCCTCCCTTCCCCTTCCTCTTCCCCTTCCCTTCCCTTCCTTTCCCTTTCCTTCTCTCTCTCTCTCTCTCTCTGTGTATGTATGTTTGTAGTATGTATGTAAACTAAAAATAAACTTCTAAGCCCCTCAACTGTCTGAATGGACCCCTCCTCTTGGCCAAGGGCATTTCAAAGTTAACCTGAATAACTAGTTCAGGCCCTGATAGAAAGGCAGAGTAAGATAAGCCTCCTTATACCCTCTTTTCTTTTGAAATTCAGGCCCAGCTGACCAGCATTAACATCAACACAGACCTTAAGACTGATAGAATGGAATCTTTAAGTCTGTTAAGAAACATTTGCAATCTATTCTCTGAAGCCTGTTACCTGGAGGTTTCATCTGCATAACACACCCTTTGTCTCCACAACCCCTTAACATAACCCAGACATTCCTTTCTCTTGATTCTATGTCTTTAGACCATAACTAAACTCTTTCAATCAATTGCCAATCAGACAATCTTTTAATCTACCTATAATCTGGAAGCCCCTCCCGCGCAACCCCTTCCTGTTTCCAGTTGTTTCACCTTTCCGGATGGAACCAATGTACATCTTACATGTATTGATTGATGTTTTAAGTCTCCCTAAAATGTGTAAAATCAAGTTGGGCACATATTCTCAGGATCTCCGTAGGGCTGTGTCATGGGCCACTGATCACTCATATTTGGTTCAGAATAAATCTCTTCAAATATTTTACTGACATATAGCCTATAAAGTGTTATATATATAGATATACACACACACACATATATATACATACATACAGACAAACACATACACTTTTAGAGGGGTAAAATACCACAGAAATTCCATAGAAAATAATTTAAAATAAGTTGGTCAATGATATAAAACCTGAATTAATTAAAGGTGAGAGATAATAAGTATTTATATTTTGGCTTCCAAATTACCTTTGCCTACTATTTATTTCTGGTGGTGATTCCAGATTAATATCATCTATATCTATATACATATATTGATATCATATATATAGATCTATATATCTATACATTAATAGATCCTTATACCTATATGATATAATATATATTATTTACACATATATAATTGTATACAATGTGAATATCTTTATATTTATATAAAAATTTATATCAAATTTACATATAAATTTGTACATATCTTACCAAAGTTATTTTATGCCTAACTCATAGTAATGATATTTATTTGTTTAATGATTTTTAAATTAGAACAGCAGATTAGATTTTTAAATTAGAACAGTATATCCTTATATACTGCATTATTTAAAAAATAATATTAAAAAATATGCATTGTTGAAAAAAAAAGACAATTTAATTACTTAACATCTTTAACTGGGTAAGCCAACCAAGCCAGGTCTGTAAATACGCCTGCTTCTGATTTGGAACTGACATACGGAGATAGTAAATTAAGTCAAGCCACAGAAATTCAATGTATGGGAACTGCTTTTAGGAAAGTGCAGACAGAAGGCTGTGGGCAACACGGAGACTCAGAGACTGATGTGCCCTAGCAGACCCAGGAGGTCCTAGGAAAGTCA
Organism: Colobus angolensis palliatus; assembly: GCF_000951035.1. Classification (NCBI taxonomy): domain Eukaryota; kingdom Metazoa; phylum Chordata; class Mammalia; order Primates; family Cercopithecidae; genus Colobus; species Colobus angolensis. The sequence continues at coordinate 15,870,133 of NW_012115154.1, read as the reverse complement.
CTGAGATTCTCACTGAGGGTCGTGCCAATCAGTGTCTGTCCTGGCTGCACGCCCTGTCTCCAGATCTCCACAGGCCATCAAGGGCAGCCTTCTTCCCTGATCCTGGGAGCTGGGGACAGGGAGTTTTTGTGAGGCCTCCCCGAGAGGCCACCTCAGCAGAGAGGCCTGTGTGAGCATGAAGGCGCCTGCCTGCTATGGCCTCTTCAAAGCAGAGCCGTGTCTTTCTCAGGAGCATCTCTGGATCAGAGAGGAAAAGGCAAACAGCTCTGAATTTTTCACATCAGTAATAGTGGCGCTGCTAACCCTTTTCCAGGGAATTCCATTTACAGATTTAAACATGACATTTTCTTCCCACATCTTATCTACACAAATTTATAGTCTCTACTATTTTTTCAAGGGCAAACCATGTAATGGCTTTGACTCTGTGGTAATAGAATAGATCATCATACCTCATGAATCAACAGCTTTAATTTTTCCATTTTCTATTAGGATAGAATTTGAAAATATTACTAAAATGTATCCATTACATATTTCAGAATAAGGAAATGACTTTCTACGATGATCCTGTATAAAGGAGTAAATAAAGATTTGCCTGCCTTGAAAAAGGTGTTGACTTCTGCTCCTAGATATTTCTACAATGTCCAATAAATGTATACAGATGGAATATTACTTTATGATTTTTTTTTTTTTTTTTTTTTTGAGACGGAGTCTCGCTCTGTCGCTCAGGCTGGAGTGCAGTGGCCCGATCTCAGCTCACTGCAAGCTCCGCCTCCCGGGTTTACGCCATTCTCCTGCCTCAGCCTCCCGAGTTGCTGGGACTACAACTCGCCCGGCTAGTTTTTTGTTTTTTTAGTAGAGACGGGGTTTCACCGTGTTATCCAGGATGGTCTCGATCTCCTGACCTCGTGATCCGCCCGTCTTGGCCTCCCAAAGTGCTGGGATTACAGGCTTGAGCCACCGCGCCCGGCCGGAATATTACTTTAAAATATGTCTTGTTATATTTCATAATTAGGAGGCCCTGGATTGTAAGATACACCAGTATACTGTGCACCACTAAGAAAAAGAAAATGAAACATCTCAAGAGTTCTTCTAATCTTTTTAAAATTATATCACTTTTGTGCATACTTGAAAAGGAAAACATAAGTGACATGACTTGGTTAAGCGATCCCCCAAATTTCTTCTCATTTCATAATCTAACACTCTTGGAACACTTTGCAACTTGAATCATTGATGTTCCTCTGAATGATTCTGTCTGTCTACAAAAGCATTGGTGATAGAGTTCTTAAAAAGGGTGAGCCTCTATTGTCTCCAGAACATTCCTCTAAGACACTGAGGCCTATTCTGCAAGTTTTGATGCAAGTGCCACATGTCCATAGGCAAAGACACCCATGCCACAGTCTCCACTTGGCCAATAGAGATTGTGAGATGCTACCAACAGTAAGATACATGCTGATTTCAGAGATATTGAAATAGTGAAAAATCATGTGAATGTGAGAATCAATGAATTATTTTGTTACCTGAGACGCTGATAGTAAACATAACGTACATATTTTATAATGTTGAGTTACAGGCGTCTCCCCTTAGAGAATATGCTCTGAGTACTTTGGTATCTCCACAATGTAGACATGTGAGGAATACAATTATTTGCAGAGTTAAAATTGATACCTGGATCAGAATAGAAAAATTTAAACTTATATGAGATGGATTGATTTGTATGTCGGAAAGAACTAATTTTAATCTGTTTGACATTATATATATATATATACACATATGTATATATATACATATGTATATATATGTATATATATATATATGAAATGAGCAGAATGGTATTTGTTCCATTTTAAAAGTTAGGAAAAAGAATAGAGTTGTAGGAGCAGAAGTGGTTGGTGATTGTCAAAGCACTATCCGATGGAGAGGGAATTTTATCCAGTAGACTAAAGTAGCAAAATAATGCAACAAACAGGCTTAGCCATATGTCATCAATTCGTGTGATTCATGTAATTCCTTTCATGCTGATTCTAAGCCCCCAAAGGGAGCTGATTATGTAGAACTGCCATAGGGAGAGGATGCAGTAGTTATAATTTTGAGTATCAGGGTTTCTAGATAATTATTTCTCATAAATTAAATTAATTGGCTTTTTAGTTTTATCCATCAATCTACTGAGTTGTATTTAATGGGTCATTCGCTTAGGGTTTCAACACCTCTTGGTTTTCAACAAGGTCTCTGAACAATAATAATATTATGAATGTAATAAATACCACCTTATGAGACTTCCTGGGAATCTGCTTGATAGATTTTCTAGGAACACACATATACATGTTTCTGCCTGCATGGCAAATGTTGGAAGTAACAAAAATGATATCACAATAATGACTAAATAGGCTCTGGGGATTAGAGTCCGCAGTTAAATGAATGTGAACATTGTTTTGCATAAAGAAGTCCAGATTAATATTAGTAGCTTTGGCTATAGTTACTTTTGTATGTTTGGTAAAGTCAGGGTAGGATATGATTAGGATATATATACAATTCTGTTTTACTTCTGTTACGATAATTAGCATAGATACATCACTATTGGCACAAATAATTTCTTTACTACTCAGTCTCTGGAGGGAACTGATTTATTCATTTAAATACTTTCCAGAATGTTTTGTAGACAGAAAATATTCAATGATACTTGTTTTGTACTTTTTAAAGTACTATAGTTTCATATCAGGATATTAAATATAGGAAACGTTTTCATATGTATCATTAAATTTAATAAATAACGCTCTGGGCTAGATTTGAAATGCTCAGAGTTTGTGGCTGCAACGTGCCTCTCATCTCCCTTATAACTTCTTTCTGAGTCCATAAGGCATGGAAATGGCATATTTTGTCAGATTTAGATTTTGTTGAAACAGAGATTACATTTTAGTAAAGTGAACCTATACAGTATGATCGATAACCAACTTAATGTAATCTCTCAATGTCACCTGCAATAAGAACATGCAATCTACAAGTGCCAGTGTAAACTGGTTCAGGATAAAAAATTGAAACTACAAAGCTAATTTACAACACCACAACTCTCATTAGACTTGCCTGTCAATTACAGACATTCACTTATTTGAAACTTCAGGGTATTACAAAAACTCTTTAAAAGCACAATGTCCTTTAAAGAACTTCAGTAAGTGTTATCACTTTTCATAAGTGATACAATTCTTTATATCTTTTTCTAAAATCTCTTTGTTCATATTTTACAGCACAAGGAGAAGAAAATTACATAATCTTACATTATATTCCACAACTCAAATTACTTATATGTATAAATAGGTAGGTCCTTACTATTGTATTTTCTTTAATCAATTAGAAATATATACTTAGCAAACTCCTACTCTATATAAGTTCTCTGCTTTGTATACAATGCATATTTTTATAACACTCATACCACTAGAAACATTTTTTTGCTGTTTTATTTCAGATAACGAAACTGAGCACATGTTGTTACTGCTGAGTTGTTACTAAGCTGGAGTTAGTGACTAGTCTCCAGATTTGAATGGGAGAAGGGAAATTCACTGCTGATATGTCATAAGGCTTTTGTCACAAGAAATCCTGTACACTAACTCTGAGCTACTGGAACCTGCCTTTATGGGCTTTTCTCTTGGTTGACCAGGGGTCTTATATTGGTTTTATTTCCGGGAGGAAAAACAACACAAAACTCATTTTGCCATGCTATGTACTTATTCCAGTGATCCTGATATTGTCCAAAGCAATGTGGAACATTTTGACTGGAACTGTCTATACAGCATGGTTCCATGTATATCAACAATCATGAATCCTTCTCCTATAAAGGCAGATTTGAATTCTGACAATAGCCCAAAATTATTCGTATGTACCTCTGGTGAATAAATACTTTTACTTCTGTCTTTTAAACTAGACTAAAGATCTATTTAAAATGTGATTTGTGTTTTATACATTTATACAGTATCTTACACCTCTAGCATGGCACCTGGAATAAAGTGGAAATTATAATGAAATGACAAAGATGGTGATCACCAACATGACACAAAGCTAGTTTCCACTCTCCTATTTAATAATGGTTGACTCAAGGCCAGTTATCCACCTATGGTTTAGCTGCCTCACACATGAAAGGGAATAGTAATAGCACCACCTACCTCTAGTGGAATTGTTCACAGGAAGCGCCATGTCTAGAACACAGTGTTGGAGAAATTTTAGAACTTTGTTATTGTTGATGTTGTTAAATATGCTCAAAATGTCAGTGATGAATGATTAAGCTATTAGATAAACGAATAATGGGCCAGGCATGGTGGCTCACACCTGTAATCCTGGCACTTTGGGAGGCTGAGGTGGGTGGATCACTTGAGGTCTGGAGTTCGAGACCAGCCTGGCCAACATGGCGAAGCCCAACCTCTAATAAAAATACAAAAATTAGCCAGGCATGGTGGCACACGCCCATAGTCTCAGCTACTTGGGAGGCTGAAGCAGGAGAATCGCTTGAACCTGGGAGGCAGAGGTTGTAGCCGAGATCACGCCAGCCTGGATGACAGAGCAAAACTCTGTCTCAAAAACAAACAAATAAACAAAAAAAACAACAAACAAATAACAAAAAAACACAAAAAACAAATAATGTAAAAACAGGATCGACATTTTGCAAACTGATGGAAACAGACACAGCAATACAAGGTGTTTTTAGGAAGTGTTCAGACTATTTTGATTGGGGTACTTGTGTGAATATGCTGAACCCACTTTAAAAAAATTTCAGCATTTAAGTTTGGACTATCAAAACATAAGTCTCAATTTTTTCATCTGTAAAACTCGATGTGACTAGGTAATTAATATTCTCCTCAGTTCAAAATTCAGTGAGGGTGTAATAGCCACTACCTGAAACTTAGGACTGTGAGCTTGGTAAGGTGAGAGAGTGGAGAGGCCAGGGACGGCAGGGTTGGGCAGAGGGGCAGGGGGAGTGGTCAGTTTAGAATGTCTTGAGACAGCTTGTCTCCTTTGAGGGAAGGAATATAAAACATAGTAATTGTTCATTAAATATTAAATCGGAGTTATAGTTGGAAGGACAGAAAAAGGAGACTGTCTAAAGGACAGATGTGGGAATGAAGAGTACTTGGGTCAACATGCATAAACAGTCAGCAAATAACTCATTAGAATCCAGTTGAATAATTTACTATCAAATCACAACATCTGTGTTTTAAAATAAAGTTATCATGCTGAAGCCTTCTTTGCATTTAGATAAGATATTCAATTTTGAAAATTTGTGAATTGTACTAGTCACAATTCTTGGTCTAAGGTCATAAAAGTTAATAATTTTGGAGAAAAATGTTAAATTAGGTACAAGGGTTTAGTTAAGCCAGAATTTCCCAAGTGTGTATACCACTGATGCTTTGTGAAATATCATTTCATATGATATTGCATTATGATATATATAAACAATATGATGGTCTAACAGCACAGTAGGAAGGAATGTCAAGTGTATTAAACACAATATTTCATGGAAATCTTATTAGAATGAGAATAAGATTTTAAAATGAGAGTCAATTAAAAATATATTTATTACAAAATTAAATAGGTGGTCTGGGGCTTAGTGAAACTTCTGAAGACTGTACGCAAATCACTAAAGTTTGAGAATTGCTTTCTTAAGGTAGTTCATTATCTATCAGAAATTGGCTATAAATGGAACATTAATAATACAAACTTTTCTCATTTTTCAATAATCCAATGTCTCTGACAGCAACAACTGTACCACTGGCATATTATAACAGATTGTTTGAAATCATTTTATACATACTTATAACATTATAAGTTCCACACAATCAGATTTTATGTCTGTTCGTCACTGTGTACCTATACCTGAAACATAAGATGCACTCATAAATATTGGTTTAGTAAATACACTAACAATTATGCAAGCTTAGGTAAACACATTAAAATTCTAAAATCTGTACCTGGAAGATAACAAAGAATGATAAACATAGATATTTCGTAACTCTGGGAAATGATTCACACCCTCTTTCTGCTATCTGACAAAACCTCACTATATTGTACTTGCCATGAAGCTTGCTGTTAATCGAACCACACAGTTTATGAAATTTGAAAAAGAACATAATGACCAGAATTAGGAAGAGATTTGGAACCATGTCAATTAAGAATTTACTAAAGTGACTGGGAAGTGTAAGCGATGACTTAAAGATTATGTTAAAAGAGACCAATTTGCAAGAATATTTCTGAATTGACTTTTTCTCCATATTTATTAAAGATATTCAGTATTGTAAAATAATGTTGGTGAGAAATTAAGAAACAAAGTTGATTTTGATTTAAAGTTCATAAACTTTGTGAGTTTTCTAAGCTTAGGGAAGGCAAAAGACAGAAAAGTTATATCTCTGTTGAAAATGATACTTTAATTTTGGGATATACAGGGTTTTAAAGTGTTTAAATAAATGGTTTCTTTTGTAATTTTCTAAATGAAAAGTTGATATTGACAAGCTTATATAAATCCCATAATGTTTTAATTTAGGAATGATTTATACTATATACTAAATAATTTTCCACTATGGCAGAAAATTAATATACCATTTAAAGCAAGATTCTTATAATCTAGGAATATATTTAATAAATATACTTCACATCTCTGAAAGCATCATGATATAATAATACTGTTAAAGAAACCCTTTGCATGTAGACCTTCTTTTGAACACGATATTCTTATTTCGTTTCCTTTACTGTAATACCATTAACGGAAGAGCAATCAGTGTGAATAAGGTCATGTCTGTAAAGCCAATGACAAATTGAACCGGCACCAAAAATTCATTTTAATGACACTGCAGCAACCAGATGAGTCAAATGCTTAGTGGGGCCATGACAGTCCCTCTAAATTCTAAATGTTTTCATAAGGGTTTTGCCCAAGGCTTGAAACAGAAAAAAGAAAATATCAGTGGTTTTATCAATAAATCTCATGCAAAGCCAACTTCTTTCTAATCATCTCTTTTAATTAGCTGAACTTTTATTCCCCTTTACTTTCCATTATCAACCAAAAGTATCAAACATGCTTATAATAACTGATTTAAAAAATTACCATGCAGATAGGCAATGCAATGATAAAACTGCAGCATCTATGAAACTTTCTGAGCAAGTTTGGTCCTTGCCTACCCAGTTATATACAGATTCTAAAGTGGCCACAGTGAAGGAAGTACTCAAATGTTGTATAGGAAGTTGGAACATTTTGCCATCAAATATTAATAGGAATGGAGATTAGCAGTTCAAAATCTTAAAAATGAATATTGTGTATGGAGATTCTGGATATTTAATAAATAGAATCGGGAACTCTCAAAGGAAAGATAAACTTGAGGATAGTAGAGGTGGTGGGAACAATGACACCAACACGATACCAAGAGAGAGTTCTCTATCCAGAGGGGGTAAGCATTTCTTGCATGGTGTGTTGCTTTATATTTGTTTGCAGATGATATTTAACTCATTTTTTTTCTCTGATCTCATTTTCCTCTGAGCCTTTGTCTATAAAATGGGGTAGCTAGTGAGAAAAAAAAAAACAAAAAAAAAAAACAAAAAAAACAACTTGTTATGAAGCAGATATTGAAGCAAAAGACAGAGCAGTTAATAGAAATAGTGGGTTGCCAATTCCCCCCCTGCCACCCCAATAGAAGAAACTCTACGTGGGAGAACCTTTAAATATTACATGGGCTACGAGTCTTTGTATACATGGGTAGAATGGGGGCTATAGATAGGAGTGATTTAGAGAACAATGGAAGGTGTCCTGTCTGAAAAGATTGCTTCCATATTTTGGTTCATCTTGTTGTTATTCTCTTTGAAGTGTAAATACCACTGAGAGAAGAAACTATTATATTAATAGGCTTAGCATCATGTCAAATCTTCTTCTTCTATCTAGTGGAGAACATAGAGGGAAGACTACAGAAATAAGGACATGTTAAAGAAGCAACAAACAAAGCAAAATGTAAAGGAAACTATTGCTCAAGCTGGCCTGGGATTGTAGTTAATAAGTAGCAGAAGTGGTGCAGAAGTATGATGAATGAACCAAGGGTCATCAGTGACACTATTAGTAAAACACAACTCTTTATAGCACGTTACAACTAATCAACATACTGGTCATGTGAAAGTAACCATCTCTTGCACATGTTTTCCAAATTGACTGCTTTATGTTGACATAGTTTCTTTCATAAACAGTTGGTAAAATGACCCGGATAGTTAGTCAACTCATAGGCTATGTGGTTTGTAATTTACTTTTAAAATACACCCCAAGGACAGTTAGATATAATTGCATGTGTATTAGACAATATGGCTCTATATCCAAGGGTTGGTGTAAGGCTGGTCAGTCATCCTAAGCGAGAACAAAACCCACACTTCATAGGGGTTGTCTAGCATTTCATTAAAAGAACAGATTGTAGAGGTAGATACTACTGCAAGCACATAAGTTGTATTTATCATTACTCAAAATCTGCTATTTCTGTTAGCATAAATTTAATTGTTAGTTGCATTATGGAAGTTGAGTTTTTATTGATGGAAGAAATTACTTATGTTCATGTAAGTTGCTTAGCTAAAACATTTTAGTATCTCTTCACTCTTGCATCAAAAAGATGAAAGAATCTAGTGAACTCTTTACCTTTCACTTTTCATAATGCTGACTGAGGCCTGAGTCCTAAATAGATCTTTTTCATTCATTAGAGGATTCTAGTTACCGGATCCCAGTAGAAGGCAAACTCAGTCTTGCTTCTAGAACATTTTCATATTTACTGTAAAAACAGCCATGCAAGGACAAGTTGGAGCGCCTAAAAGGATAGAGCACTTGGAGTTTTTCACGTTTATAGGACAGATAATGTGAATGATTTTTTAGCATACTGCTAATAAACACATGTCTTCTAATTATAAGTGAGGCACACTCTTACCTATATCAAACTTGTTTTCTTATTTAGCACTGAGATTGGTGGTGGCTACTTAGCTCTACTGAAAAAGTCACAGCAGCAAGGTCTATTCACAGCAGTAATAGTGCCAACATATACCAGACATTCTGCTGGGTTCAGTAGTAAACAAGATAGACATGGTCCTTCCTCAGTCTAGAATCCAGTTAACCAGAAATCAGAGACAGAAGAAAAAAAATTTCAAATAAAAATATATGCCACTAAATGATACAGGAGGTCATCCAAATCTATATTATTTGTGTAAACAGCCTTTGTAAATTATGTTACAGAAAATGTTAACATCTGTTTATGTTTCATTCCATATCTCAAAATTGGGACCCTAATATTTCTCCGGGTTATTGTGAAGAATAAATGAAACACAATAGATGGAGAATTTACCTCGGATACAGCAGAGGATCAATAATAAACACTTGTGTTTTAGACGCTCCTTAACCTACAAGGAACATTTATTAATTTACATTACATTTGGAGATTTTCATACATTTTAAAATGTGTTTTGAAACATGTATTTGAACTATTTGGTTTTATGACATTAAATTACAGAATTAAAAATAAAGAAGGTGCACCTTGGTTAGGATGGTGGGTAAACACTGGCACACTGACACTTAACTTTTATGTCTTCTAAATCCCCTGAAACTAGGGAATTCACACACACACACACGCACACACACACATATATATCCCTAAAGCTAGGGAATACACACACATACACACACACATATACCCCTAAAGCTAGGGAATGCACACACACATGTATACACCCTCAAAGCTAGGGAGTACACACACACACTCACACACACACATATACCCCTAAAGCTAGGGAATACACACACACACACACGTACCCCTAAAGCTAGGGAATACACACACACACACACACACACACGTACCCTTAAAGCTAGGGAATACACACACACACTCTCTCTCAGACACACACCCCTAAAGCTAGGGAATACACACACACACACACTCTCACACACACACACACACATACATACCCCTAAAGCTAGGGAATACACACACACACTCTCTCACACACACACACATACATACCCCTAAAGCTAGGGAATACACACACACGCACACACACACACATACATATTTCCCACAAAGATCAGGAGAATACGAATCAAAACTAGCAACACAATTTTGGAGGCTGGAAAGCAAATGAATACATGCTCACTGACTTAGTAGATCTAAGAATGCTGAATCATAACTTGACAGTCTGGAGAGATGAGAACCAACCCAACTTTTGACTATGAATACATAAAAGATTCAGTAATTAATAAAGTAAGGAGAACTGGATTAAGGCTGTTTGACAGATAGTAGATCCCCAGGTCCCCTAGGCCTTGTGGCTGATTGACTACTCTTCTCTCACTCTGGTAGATAACTGGAGGTTTATCTTCTAAAAGAATCCCTGCATTGAGAAGAACAAAGGATGTAGAAACTACACAGAAAATGGAGATTGTCTACACTTATACTATATACTGAATGACCATGCTCTTGGACCTCTTTCTCCAAATGGTTCCAAGATTGTTGGCAACCAGATCAGAAACCTCCAAGAGAGAAATTTTAAAATGTATCCTTAGAGAATCTGACTAATAAAAAGCAAATAAAAAAAAATGCTAACAACAGGTGAGAGAGTCCAAAAACGGGAACACTCAGCTTCCTGTGCTGTGAGGTGATCAAATAATTTATCATCCAAACGTGGACACTAATGAGAATAAAAGGAAGAGCTATTCACAAGGATATCAGGGCAATGAGAGTAAAATGGGACTGTACTGAGCAAGCCAGGACATAATTTTTACTCTAACCCACAGTAAAGCTCCAAGTCAACAAGACCCTCCCACCCCTAATAATAAACTCACAGCTAATAATAATCATGAATATGAGGAAAGCTGTGAAGGTCAGAAAAATGAACAGAATCAAGGAACTTAGAGAAAACTAAGAAAGAAGGGGAAAAAAGGTGTTTTATTATCCTTGGGATACAAAAAAGCAATAACAGAACACCATTGAAAAGGAAATTTTCAAGAGGAAAAAAGAACTCACATTTAAAACCACAATGGAAAGCATTCTAGAAAGAGACAGTAGCTAAATCATAAGAGACAGAATCACAAGCAGACAAATAAAAAGAAATTTAAGAACATGAGTTGCCAATGTTAAAGTGAACACCCAGCAAATACATGAAAACTGACCTATTCCAAGTCACATTGTTTTGAAATTTCAGAACATTTGGGACAAAAAGAAGATTCTTCTAACTTTCAGAGAAGAAGTAGGCTGTACTAAAGGACCAAGGAGCTACCAGGGGATGTGCTATATCCACATTAGAGAGTAAAATTAAAATGAAGAAGACATTAAATAAAAATCATGAATTCCAATATAGGGGGGACGAAGACATTCTTGGATAAATAAACACAGACATGGTGAAGATGAAGTCCATGATGATGGTATACCCCAGATACAGACAGCAAATACCTCAGTTAGAGCAAACTGAAATGTCAGCAAGATGCTCAATATTATTTTATAGTCTTTTAAAACCTGAGAGCAAAAAGATATCAGATTCTACAATGTTCTGACAAACTTCCCGCTCTGTCCTCCACGTCCTTCTGCCTGGAGCAGCGAAGGCCTTCATTTCCCCTCTCAAAATTATGCTGCCTTGTCCTAGCCCTGAAACCTAGAGCGACACCAAGTGAGCTTAGAAACAGAAGGACAAATACGGGTCCAGTGAAGATAGAACACCATGGATGCACATAAAAGCAAAACATGAATAATAATAGTAATGATGATAAAGTGAATGATATAGAAAGTTCTTGCCTAGTCTCACGTTTTCATGCTGATTTTGTTCAGAAATCTGAGTAAAAACCAAACATGAGATTAATAATTATGTGAAGAGTTTAATTCTAATGAAGCTGTCTGTATCTAAATGCAGCAAACAGATTTTTTGACAACTTCATCGACAGGGATATTTTTTTCCAAAGTTTTATTTTCATTATTCATTAATGAAACAAGTACTTTTATGCAGTAGTCATTTATGTGGGGCACTGATAAGTTTTAGGGCCTCTAGTTTAAGTCAGTTCCAGGAAATAAAACTTCAAGTATGTTCCAGTTAGGGCAACATATAATATTGGTTCAGTTTACTATTTAACTTTCTTGGTTGTGGTGATTAGACAAAGACACAAAATAAAAAGAGAGATTAGCTGCTATATGAGGTTTTCTTTCTAAAATTTCCAGGGACATTCTGATATGAAACTTGACATCCTCAGAAGAAATAAAAGGTGATCCACAAATTGGAAAAACCTAAAGTTTGGAGAAACAGAAACACAGTTATTGGCTTTAAGTTTAGCTGGAAGAGAGAAATTCCTAGTAAAAAAAAGGTATGAGATTATTCCTGTGGTTTTTGATTTTTGATTGCAAAGCAATGAGTTGATCTTAATTGAATTTCCCAACATGTGTGTGTGTGTGTGTTTCCCATCCTGTTTGAATAGTTGATTATTGTAGACTAGGCAAGAGTTTCAGATTCCAAGTGCCAGAGGAAATAAACAACAGTCCCTAGCCATACACATTGTTAGGTCTTTCTCAGATTTTGAGCAGAGAAATTGCATAACAAAGGCAGTGCTTTTAAAAGCACAAAATCGGGTGTCTATAAGATACTGTTTTGTCAGGTTAGATTAAAATATTTGAAGGAAGAGCATTTGCATATAGAGTACGATTTTGGAGGCCTCAGAAGGGCTGAGTGACCTGTTGTGTATCTAAAGCCACTTTGTCTTGATTTCACCTGGGGTCTCGTACCCCCTTTCTGGGTCCTCTCCTGTGGTGTAGGACTCACTGGATCTCAGGGTTGTCCTCTCCTTTTTTTTTAATTTAAAGTTTGAAAACTATTTGAGAACTTCTATAGTATTAACCCATCACTATGACTGACACACAATGAAGACAAGATTGCAAAGAAAGCCTGGCAGACAGAAGCTGTCTACGGAATGAGGCTGAATCCAGAAGGGAGTCTTAGGGAGTGGGTAATCAGTTACGGAGAAGAGTCCTTTACAGGCTGCGTTTGATCAGCGAGTTGGTTCCGAGATTTTCAATTGAAGCTGTATGAGCAGAATTGAATTCAAAGATTTACACTGATTGTGAAGAACTGAAATAGCTGAATGCGTGAAGCAGGAGTTGCTGAGTGATTACAAAGGTTTATAACAAAGACAGCCTGTGAGAGGTCGACAAAGAGGAGAAGATATGTCTGAAAGAAGACATAAAGGACAGCTATTCTCCGAGCGGGTTAACCATAGAGGAGGTAAACTAGGTTAGGAGACAGAGGAGAGAAAATGGCTTTGATGAGAAAAAAATAAAAATGAGTAGACGGAAAAAATGGAGGAAGCCAGTGCACACATCAGAGAAATAGTTATGATATATAGGAAAATGAAGGGGTTACTAGCTTGGTAGTGCCCAATTTATGAATGTTAATAAGCCCTAATATAGAATAGGAGAGCTCTGTGTGTCCCCATTTCTACATGATTTCCTCTCAGAAAGGGGAAGAATGAGACACTACAATCATGTTGTTACAGATGATATCCAGTACAATTTCATTCAATCCTGTTGCATATTCAAACAAGATTTTGTTAGATTCAGTTTAAGACTTTACATTGAAAAATTAACTAGATGTTGGGGATAGAGTTTAAGTTATTCTGAAAGCCGGGCTCAAACCTTAAGGGATGATAAACCTAGGTATACAGGACATATACAAATTATGTAAAGTTCTTAGAAAATTATATTAGAGAAAATACTTATAGTTGAATTAAGAACTAAAAATGTTACTAATTACCTATAATGGTTTATATATTGATTTCATTTAAAAGGTGTCCTCTGATTAAAAACCCCAAGGCATTAGTTAGATAATTAAGAAGTAAATTGTTTATAACAAAAAAGCTATCCAAACCACAGCTAATGAATCAGAGCTGTGTAAGAAGGTTTTAATGATAATGAAGAGATCTGAATAAAAAATGCTCATTTTGGCAATCATATTGTAAATCATACTACAGAATCTAAAATGAGGAGTGCTGTTCCTACATATGTGTGAACTTGTGTAAACATACACATATACACGGTAACTACAAACTAGCTCTGAACACACAAGCCTGGCTAAAAAGTCAAGCTTCATTATTTACTACGTGTGTGGCCCAGTGCTTAATTTCTCTGAGCTCTAGTTTTATCATCAAAAAATGGGAGAACAATAGTATTACCCACCTTGTGAGGTTGTCATGAGTTACTGGACTAGTTAATGCATGTGATATTTTAAAAATGTGCCTGGCATTTAGTTTGCCCTCAATTATATATGCAGGTACCTGTATAACATATAAAATCTTTATCACACAGTGCCTAATGTGTTAGTAACTGTCATTTCTGGTTGACATGCAATTTTTATTTTTGCTTATCCTTATTGTCAAACTTTTTACCAAACAGTATGTTACAACTATAAGAATATTAACAGTAGAGCCTAAGATCTTATAATCTAAATGTGGCACTGCTCTTATTCAAAAGGTAGAAATAAACGTTGTTGGAATTATGAATAATTTACAGAGGCACATAGGTAAGCATGCTGAACAGAATTCTGAAATGGTCTTCAAGATTCCAGCCACCTGGTGGGCCCTCTGGGCATAATGACCTCTCCTAGACTGGGGGTGGGGTCAGGAAATATGATGGGGTGTCACTAATGGGATTGGGCTTCTTTACATGGAAAAGATGAAGAGATTTTGCAGGTGTACTTGAGGGCTGTAATCTGGTGAGTTTGAGTTCATCAAATGGGTAATTATCCTGAGTGAGGGCCAAGTCAGGTAAGTGCTGGAAAGCGAGTCAGAGAACTCCTCCTGGACAGACAGAGCCCCACGACAGGGACCTGGGAGCAGCCTCTGGGAGCTGACAGCAATCTGGGGCCAAGAGCTGGTAAGAATATGAGACGTCAGTCTTTAAACCACAAGGAAATGGGTATGTCGACATTTGAATAAACTTCCAAGAAGATCCCAAGTCTCTGGTAAAATCCAAGCCCTGGCTGACACCTTGGTCTCAGAATGGTGAGACTCTGAGCAGTAGACCCAGGTAATCTGTGCCTTGACACACAGAAACTGTGGATACTAAATTTGTATTACTGTAAACTGCTAAGGAAAAGAGTACAGTCATGTGTCATTTAACAACAGGCATAGGTCCTGAGAAATGTGTCATTAGGTGATCTGGTCATTGTGTGAACATGATAGTGTGTACTTACACAAAGCTCAGTGGTATAACCCACCACACACCCAGGATGTATGGTCAAGCCTATTGCTCTTAGGCTACAAACCTGTACAACATGTTACTGTACTGAATACTGTGGACAATTGTAACAGAACGGTATATGTGTATATAAACCTATCTACACATAGAAAAGGTACAGTAAACATACACCATTATAATCTTTTTTTCTTCCCTCTTTATTATCCTCAGTTTACCAGATTTCCTTCTACCATAAATAGTTCTTTTTTTTTTTTTTTTTTGAGACGGACTCTCTGTCGCCCAGGCTGGAGTGCAGTGGCGCGATCTGGGCTCACCGTAAGCTCCGCCTCCGGATTCACGCCATTCTCCTGCCTCAGCCTCCCAAGTAGCTGGGACTACAGGCGCCCGCCACCTCGCCCGGCTAATTTTTTGTATATTTAGTAGAGACGGGGTTTCACCGTGTTAGCCAGGATGGTCTCTATCTCCGGACCTCTGATCTGCACCTCGACCTCCCAAAGTGCTGGGATTACAGGCATGAGCCACTGCGCCTGGCCTGTAATCTTACAGGACCACCATTCTAGATGTAGTCTACTGTTGACTGAAATGTTATGCGGTGCATGACTGTACTATAGGATAGAAACTGTTTTGCTTTGTGGACACGGGGAGGTGGAAGTGGGTAGGTTTATGATACTTTCCACTGGAGCCCAAGTCCATCACCTCAGTGACCCATTTTCTCCTGCCCACACTGTACTTGTAAAACTTGTGAGAAGCATAATACTAAATACAATGCTAATACCGAGGGCAAGGGCTTAGAAACTTCCATTACAAGCTCTCTATAAATATTAGATTAAAAAGACATGAACAGCTTTTACTATTATAGAGGATAATAGAATTTGATCAGTTAAATCCTGGGGCTTTATAAAGCACAAATTATGTAAACAAGCTTAATGGCTTTTTGATAAAACTGCAAAACCAGGGCTAGGAAGAATGGAAGAGGAGTACTTTATTTGGACTTTAAACTTCACGTACTAGAGCACAGATGCTTACTTAAATTAAGAAAAAAATGAATGCAAAGAGATTTACAGAGAAAATGAATTAGAGGATAGAGGATGAAGAAAAATACTGTCTTAGGTTTAAGGATAGATAGTAAAGTTCCAAGGATGATGACTGGATCTAGCATTATTTACTGTTGTTACTATTAATCATCTAGAAGAAAGAACTAAATGAAGCTTTAAATACAAAGGTTCAGGGTTTCTAGGGAGAGGATGCTGGTAACACCTAAAGAAAATGGAAATGAAAAGCTGAAATGTTAGAAAAAAATATACAATTAAAAGAGGTTGATACTGCAAATACAAGATAGTTTATATTCACAAAGTTTTAACACCAGATTTTCAGAGGGAGCATAAAAATGGAGAAGGAAGGCAAGGCTAACAATGATCACATTTTGTCATGTGCCCTAAGATCTAAAAAAGGAAACCAGGCTTTGGCTTTCACAGGATGATATTTTTCTACAAAGGACTCAGTGAAAAATCTTCTCTCCTCAATGTCATCAACTGTGCGGCACTCGAAATGCTCTATAATTTAGGACACCCCCTAATTTCCACATTTCTGAGAGATGTAGCTCTGAGCTGCAGACAGTCAGAAGAATTACATAGTAGAACTACTGCCTTATGATAAAAAATAAAGACAGTCAATTTATGTCAAACTTAGCCAAGAAATAGTAAATTCAAGCTTGTTTGAGATAAGAGGTTTCTGTCTAAATTATTTGACTGCAAGCAATGATTTTTTTCATGTCTCATGGTAACAAGATAAATATTTTCCTTTTTTTTTTTGTGAATGAAAGGCAGTGTAGAAGTCAACTTATTCCAATTCCTGCACTTTATTTACAAGAAAACCGAGACAAGATTTTTTAATTTTATATTTATTCATGTGTTTTTTGAGATGGAGTCTTGCTCTGTTGCCCAGGCCGCAGTGCAGTGGTGCAATCTTGGCTGACTGCAACCTCTGCCCCCCAGGTTCAAGTAACTCTCCTGTCTCAGTCCCCTGTGTAGCTGGGACTACAGGTACGCACCACCACAGTCAGCTAATTTTTGTATTTTTAGAAGAGATGGGGTTTCGCCATGTTGGTCAGGCTGGTCTTGAACTCCTGACCTCAGGTTCTCCACCTATCTTGGCCTCCCAAAGTACTGAGATTACAGGCATGAGTCACCATGCCCAGCCACAATTTTTTTTAAAAATGTGTTCAAGGTGCTACAGTGACTTTGTGTAGCATCTGCCTATAGGACAACTTTACCCCGTGGAATTGCAGGGACCCAAAGCAACATAGAATCTTACCCTTTTCCTAGTTTTCCTCTGCTTCTCTGTGTTCCATGTCATGGGGTTATCATTTTCAACTTTCTCTATCTCATAAGGAACAGTCTGGCCAACTCATCTTCTTAAATACTCATCAAATCAATCCCTTCTTACTTTAAGTCTCCATTTTCAACTCCTGCATTACTACGGGGGCTTTCAGACCTGTTTCCCTGTCTTATCTCTGGGTCTCCTTTGGAGAATATTTTGCACAGCTGCCAAAGTGATGTTTTTAATATACAATGCCTGATTAAATTACTGTTTTGTTTGAAACCATCCATCGCTTGCTCTCACCTCAGGACAAAGTTTCAACTGCTCTGCATCCTAC
The DNA here is from genome assembly GCF_000951035.1 of Colobus angolensis palliatus. Classification (NCBI taxonomy): domain Eukaryota; kingdom Metazoa; phylum Chordata; class Mammalia; order Primates; family Cercopithecidae; genus Colobus; species Colobus angolensis. The sequence goes on along the minus strand of NW_012115154.1, from coordinate 15,852,268 downwards.
ACAAAGCATTTTATAAGTGGACCTATTTTTCCTTCTCGCGATTTCCCAGCCTCATAACACCCACTTGTTCTTCAAGACTCAGCTCATGAGTCAGCCGTTTTGGGGAAGATTTTGCTGGTGTCCTATGCAGTGCTGGAAAGGCTCTGTCACTTAGAGCATCCCTTGATTGCCTAGGATGTAGCTCAATCCATGGTTCTCCTATACTGTCTATACAGCATCCGTAGAAGGTTCATCATTCCTGGCCATACCACGTTCCCCGCATTCTAGTGGCTGTTATTTGCCATACGTCGGTGGCACCACCACATCCACTGTATATGTGTGCATGGATGCCAAGTTGCTTTTCATTCTCCAAGTCTTTTTGTCATTCTGTAGGATCTAAGCAGTCATTTTAACCTCCACACAGATGATCTATTTGCCCCACAAATGCTCTCAGTGAGAACTTTTTCTCTACTTACCCTCAATTATGTATATTTTTTCAAACACTTATTAAATATTTTAATACTAGAACCCTCATCTCTCTCTGTTGAATTACTGAGGAACATGGCTTGGCTCTGTGTCCCTGTCCAAATCTCATCTTGGATTGTAATCCCCACAATCCCCATGTGTTGAGGGAAGGACCTGGTGAGAGGTGATTGGATTATGGGGACAGTTTTCTCCAAGCACTTCTCATGTTAGTGAGTGAGTTCTCATGAGATCCAATGGTTTTTAAGTGTTTGACAATTCTGTCTTCACATGCTCTCTCCTGCTGCCGTGTGAAGAAGGGTGTCTGCTTCCCCTTCTGCCATGATTGTAAATTTCCTGACGTTTCCCCAGTCATGAGCAACTGTGAGTCAATTAAACCGCTTTCCTTTATGAATTACTCAGTCTCAGAGAAGTTCTTCATAGCAGTGTGAGAACAGACTCAGGGAAGTTCTTTATAGCAGCATGAGAATGGACTAATTCCTCATCCTGCCCCCTGCCTTACCCT
>NW_012115154.1:15843724-15851216 GCF_000951035.1 Colobus angolensis palliatus | reverse complement strand
CATGCCTCAGCCTCCCAAATAGCTGGGACTAAAAGCAAGTTACACCATGTCCAGCTAATTTTTGTATTTTTTGTAGAAATAGGGTCTTGCCACATTGCCAAGGCTGGTCTTGAACTCCTGGGCTCAAGTGATCCACCCGCCTTGGCCTCCCAAAGTGCTGGGATTACATGCATGAGCCACTGTGTCCTGCCTATTGAGTTTCTAAGAGCCCATTCCTGAGATGCTGCTTCTCTGTTACGTCAATCCCCAAATGATATTATCAATTCTCATATATTAGTATGCTAATAATTGGCACATTTATATCTCTAACCCAATCAGGCCTTGGGGGCTTATCCAGCTGCAAAATTTGCATCTCAGTTTAGATGGCACATGGCACTTCACATTTAATTAGGTCAAAAGTAAGTTCTTGAGCTTCCTTTAAAACTGTTTTACTCTTAATTGTCCACTTCTCCTAAATGGCACTATAATTCATCCAGTTACTCAGTCCATATGTTGAGAAGTTATTATTGATAACTGTCTCTCTTTAAACATTCTCATCCAAACTTTTACCAATCCTGTCAATTCTACCTTCAAAACAGATCTCAAAAGGTATCAATTTCTCATCACTTTAAACCATCACTATCCTAGTTCAAGGCAGCATCATCTATCTCTTCATTGAACTTTCACAATAACAGCATCAGAGCTGGTCCCAATGTTTTCATGCTGTCTCTTATAGTAGCCCAAGTGGTAGATGTATGAATGCAATCGAGATCTTATTATCTTGCTTAAAATCTTTCCATAGACGACCACCCACTGCAATTGAAAAATAAATTTTAAAAAAAGTGCACATTTTTTCCTGCCCTACATTCCTTACGGCTGGTCTGCTCTGGCCTGCCCCCACCCACCTTTCCCCTGCTTTATTTTCAGTCCCTCTCTAAGGCTCACTATGTTCTAACGACTGGGATTTCAGTTCTTTGGAATGAGCCAATCTCTCCTGTGCCCTGGGGGATTGATTTATAGCGCTAATTTCCCTTCTTCACCTTTTTGAGTGCTTGCCTCCTTTTATACTTCAGGTTTAGGGGAGCATTTATAATTTTTCACGACATAGAGTTGCATACCAAGACTTTATAGACTACCTCATGCTGTCACTCCCTCTTCTTCTTTAACGTGTATCTCTTGGAAATGGAATAGCCCAAGCCAAGCTTTGTGGCATCGTGCTCTCCTAATGATGTTAAATCCACATTCTTTCCAGGAAAAGGAAGGGTTGGTCAGTGGCAAAGAACTGAAAGGTGCCTGTTGGCCTGTAAGGGAAGATTCTTCAAGGGTCCTTGAACACACTGATGGTCATAGCTATCTTGAATGAATAGAAGAAAAATCTTCTATTTGCAAAAAGTTGTACCTGCTCCTTACAGCTCAGATGGCATCTGAAGTGCTGAGTTAAATTGCAGCCATGCTGTTTAAGGGAGATATTGATGAAGATAAGACATATGTTTCTGAGAAAAGGATTCAATGCACAGGAGAAGCTCTCCTGAGAGTAGACTAGTCCTGTGTGTTGTGTGTGTTCTTGATATGAGAATTGTGTATATTACAGTTTTGTTTCTTTTTCTAATTTTCCTTTGAGATGAATTTAAGAAAATAACTAAAATAAATTCTTAATTGTCCAGTCCAACCCAGGATACCCTGATGTTCCTTGAGGTTAAGAACAGACTTTAATTGTATTATATATTTTCATATATTAGGAGAAACCAGAATCAAGATTCTTATAAATTAAGTCAAGTCATCATAGGTTACTATTTTAGTGCTAATAAGATAAAAATGAAGGTATACAAAAAAGAATTCGAGTGCACTGACAAGTCCAGCTGTCAGTGAACTCTTAGATTAATCTCTCTGGCAAGTGTGTTCCTTCTCTGAGGCATGACTAAAGTTCTTTCTCAAAATAGAAAAGAAATTAAACTGAGAGCTAGCATCTTCCAAATTTCTAGAGGAAATTTTGAAATATAGGGAAATTTAGAAATTTAGGGAAAATCAGAATTTAGGGAAAATTAGAAATTTAGGGAAATTTAGAAATTTAGACGGGAGTACAGTGGTATGCTCACGACTCACTGCAGCCTCGAACCTCCGGGGCTCAAGGGATCTTTCCATCTGAACCTCCTAAGGAGCTGGGACTTCTTCTAAATAGAGATGTGGTCTCACTATGTTGCCCAGACTGGTCAGCTCCCACTTTATTGTCTTCTCCACATGTCTTCCATACTACCCTGTTGTCCTCATCATTTTCCCTTCCATTCTATACCATGCCTGGCTTCCTGATACTGCTGAGAGTTCCCCGCTGGTATCTGCTTGCCTAGAGTGCCATTCCTGGTTTTCCGTTCTAGTTGCACAATCTGATTTCCACTTCAGACATAATGAATCCAAGTCTGCAGGGATGGTGCCAAGAAGTTTGTATAGAAAACAAAACCAAAAACAAGATAAAACTCTATAAATGATTCTGAACTATAGCCAGAAGTAAGATCCATGGGCTGCAAATAATTCAATTTGAATCTTGCCTGAATAATATGGGCAAGATTTATTTATTTGTTTATTTATTTGTTTATTTATTGAGATGGAGTCTTGCTCTGTCACCAGGCTGGAGTGCAGTGGCATGATCTCGGCTTACTACCACCTCTGCCTCCAGGGATTCTCCTGCCTCAGTCTCCCGAGTAGCTGGGACTACATGTGTGTGCCACCAAGCCCAGCTAATTTTTGGATTTTTAGTAGAGACAGGTTTCATCACATTGGCCAGAATGGTCTCGATCTCTTGACCTCGTGATCTGCCCACCTCAGCCTCCCAAGGTGCTGGGACTACAGGCGTGAGCCACCACACCCGGCCTAATATGGACAAGTTATTTAACTCCCAAAGCCTTTACATTTCTTCATCCAATAACTTTTATTGAAGGTTTACCATGTGTTAGACAATAAGCTTAGAACCATATGCAGATTGTCTTATTGTATTCATACAATAATGCTATGAGGTGGGTATTCTCATTAGTTCATTTACAGATAAAGATTCTGAGGCTTATTGAATTTAGCAAAGTTACTAAAGTGCCCAATATTACACATGTGGTGACTAATGAAGCCAGGATGTAAACTCAAGTGTCTGTCTGTCTAAAGGATTTGTCACGGTACTTGACAGATGGTAAACAGTCACACTCAGTAATTACCATCAGTAGCATCTTATTTTCATTACCCTTATCATCTTATACCCAGGAGTTCACATCAAATGCTGGTCTTTTGCTGGAGCCAGTAAACAATGCATACCTCACACCTTCCTCAGGGTTTTTGAAGTGTAAGATGTTGCCAAGTGTCTGATGGACAATCTGTTCTTATCTTAGAGATCTGCACATTTTACACATTGTTGTGGGAGTTGACAAGAACCCATAATCTCATTTCACACGGTAGTGGAGAAAAACTAGGTCCTCTTCCCAAAAAGAAAAGCCCAAATATATTTCATAAAAGCTTCAGGTAATTTTTGCTATTATCAGAATGGGATTTCAGTACTTAGAAAGATTTCCTCTATAATTATGGAGAATTGAGGAGGGTCTGGCATGATCTAAAAGCTTCCTCTAGAATGCGCAGTGAGGATATTGGAGCAGTGATACTAAATTTCCCTAGTCTAGGTTACTAATTCTTTCTTTGGGCTTAACTTTGCAATTTCACTTTCTGGTTTTTCCCCCTACATTCTGATTAAAAAAAAAAAAAAAGATTCTTAATTGTTCACGTCAAAGGTAAACTTTTTGAAAAGCACAGTGTCAAAATGTTTTATTGCATTAATAATACATTTCATCATCTTATCTAAGAAATCCAGCAATATTTTGCTGATCAGATGCTGTCATAAAAGCACAGCACCAAAGAAACAAACCACTGGTGGAACTGCTTATTCGCAACATATAGAAAAGCATCGTCATAAAACATAAATATGACACAGTTACCTGTCATGTTGCAGTAAACTTTCAGAGGCCCCAGAGGTCCACTGCCATCAGGATCTATCCAGTAGTAATTTGACGTCTGGCCTAGGTGTTTGTATGCTTCACAGGAAGGCTCGTAGATAGCTAGAACAAACAAAATATCCTACATGAGCACAGCACAGAACAAATGGCTCCCCAGATACATGCCGCAGTGGCACAGGCAATGCTAGCAAACCACTAGTTAGGAATGAGCATTCTTTGCCTCTAAATTTAAATTCATAATTTGTTTCTTTCTCTATAAGCATTCCTGACCTAACAAAGACATCAGGCTCCCGGTATGACTGTATGCTGGGGAAAATACTAAAACAATCAATCATGAAACAAATGTAATATTTATTTTACTGGGGCTCATGATCATTGAAAACAATATTTAATTTATATTTATTTATAGATATTATCCCCTTACTATAAAAAATTTATATTGGCTGCTTTGTTGGTTATCAACTCAGAGGCCAGAAAAAATTATCCTTCACTCTCTCTGCCTCTCTCTTGTGCATACACACACATACGCTCACACGCACACTTATTTTTTGCATAGTTAGTACAAGTTGTCCATAAATAGTATGTAATTTTGAATCTTACTTTATCTCAAAAAAAAAGGTGAGAGATTTCATTGATTCATTTTATTTGTTCCAGGTGCTTTAATTACATCAAATCTAGTTTGTGTAGAAAGCTGACATTCATGTAATTAAATTACGTTTTTATTCATTACTTCCCTTTTTATTCCAGTGCTCATGACAAATTTTCTTTTTCTCACTGAGACTGCACCTGTTTTCAGAAGTACAAAACGGACATTTACATATCGTCTTTGTAGTTAGAACATCTAAAATGCTACCGAGAAAACTTTTTGTAAACAGCTCCGCCCAGGAATTAATGAAGAATTGAAAGTTCTCTTCACAAAACTAAGATGCGTTTTTGGTAAAAATATGTCTACCTGATACAAAAGCACGGAAGTCTTGGGTAAGTTTCACTTGAATTACACTCTTAGGGGTTGCTGTGTGTTAAATTACAAAATAGTACAAAATAAATTACAAAACATTGTAAAGCTTATATTGCACTAATTACAAATAATTGTATGGTCCTAGAATTAGAGAGCTTTCACTGAGGAGGGTCTCAAGGTCATTGCTATCTCTGGATTTCTAGCCTGGCTGTGCACAAACCTCAGTAGTTACTCTAACAGGAATAACAAGGCTCTGGAAAACCTTGTTTCTCCAGCCAAATTCACTAGAGCCTGGTTGAGATCAGAAAGTCAGTTTCATGGGTGGTCTGATTCTGGGACTTCCCTTTTTTAACCTTCCTCTATACCAAGTTCTCTGTGTCTCCTTTGGCTTTCCATGGCTTCCTCTCTCCAAGGATATTAGACCTTCAACTCTATGTCATTTCAACAACAGTGTACTAGATTCAAGCTTTCTAAAATTCTTTGATCTATTAATTTCTCCTTCCATGCCTCCCTCCCTCATTTCCTCTTTTGCACATAGTTATTGAGGAGCTATGGTGCATTGAGCAGTGCGTTAGGCATTGCAGATACAGCTGTAAACAACACGGATAGAAGACCTTCGGAACAGTGTTTGTTCACTAATTATTTTGGTATTGCTCATTCGTAAACTGCTATTAGAAGAGGATGGGGCTAGAAAGCTAAGCAAAGCCCAGACATCTTTTGTCCCTGTGTAATTATTAATATGCCCACTTTCAATGTCCCAAGGGCCTCATCCAGATGATAAACTACATGGCTGCTCTAATTCAGAATGTCATAGCAAGTAAAACAGTACAACAAAAAGCAGAGGAAAAGTATTTTTAAACTGTTAGCAGGAAGATGGCATAAGTCAGTATAGGTTTTGTATCAACTTAAACAGAATGAAAACTCTGTGTAGCAAAGCAACAGGTTTTAGGGAAGTAATTCAAAAGGTAGAAAAAATATTTAGGCTATTTCCACTATAGGTTGCCAGTTGAAAGATTACCAGTACTTCAACTAAAGTGATATGACAAAGAAGAGAGTAAATAGAACTGATGAACTGATTCAAATGTTTCAAAGGTTTTTTTTTGTTTGTTTGTTTGTTTGTTTGTTTTGAGACAGTTTCGTTCTTGTCACCCAGGCTGGAGTTCAATGGCGCGATCTCGGCTAACCACAACCTCTGCCTTTCAGATTCAAGTGATTCTCCTGCCTCAGCCTCCCGAGTAGCTGGGATTACAGGCATCTGCCACCATGCCCAGCTAATTTTGTATTTTTAGTAGAGACAGGGTTTCTCCATGTTGGTCAGGCTGGTCTCAAACTCCTGACCTCAGGTGATCTGCACCTCGACCTCCCAAAGTGCTGGGATTATAGGCGTGGGCCACTGTGTCCAACCTCAAATTTTTTTTTTTTTTTTTAAGATCTGCAAGACATAGAAACCAACTGGATGGAGGTCGTTAGGAATAAAGAGGCGTTAAGAGTAACCAAAACTCACAATCTTTGCAAAAAACTGTTCTATTAATTTTTTATACCTCTCTCCAGATTATCAAAATTGTTATGTACAGCTCAAGAGAAACCAGGATGTCAGATTCAAATTCTAGTTTTCCTCTTAGTCCCTTTGGCCAATCTGCCCTTGAAACCATCCCCCTTCTTTTCCATTATAATATTTAGTAATTAATCATTGTCTTTTCCTTCTGCCAAAACTCCTTATCATTTTCCTTCATCTGGTATCTTGTTTCCAACAATCACCTTATTAATTGGCTGTTCTACCCAAATATCTCTTTACTTCTCACTAAAGTGTGCTTTTAACCAATGTTGGTCTAGTTGTGGAACATCACTTTAATGTTAAATAATGTGTAATATTTCTTCAATATCTATAAATTATATCACAGATCTTCATCTGTACAAGAACTTTCGTTGTCCTAACAGGTCTTTCTCGGCTTCAGCTGCCTGCCAGCTTGAACGCTGTGCTCTGGTCAGGCAAATTCACCACGGGAGCTTGCTTACCTCATACTCACCCTTTCTGGGGTGGCCTTTGTCTACAATATACTCCAGCTGCTTTCTCAATCTACAAAAGTTCTCAGTCAGAGTTAACAATTAGGCTGGGCAAGGTGGCTCACGCCTGTAATCCCAACACTTTGGGAGACTTAGGTCAGACGATTGCTTGAAGCCAAGAGTTTGAGACCAGCTTGGGCAACATTGTGAGACCCCATCTCTAGATACATTTTTAAAAAATATTAGGCTGGGCATGGTGGTTCACGCCTGTAATCCCAGCACTTTTGGGAGGGCAACGCAGGCTGAAGGTCAAAAGATTGAGAGCATCCTGGCCAACATGGTGAAACCTGGTCTCTTCTAAAAATACGAAAATTAGTTGGGCATGGTGGCAGGTACCTGTAGTCCCAGCTACTTAAGAGGCTGAGGCAGGAGAATTGCTTGAATCCGGGAGGCAGGGGATGCAGTGAGACAAGATTGTGCTATTGCACTCCAGCCTGGGTGACAGAGTAAGACTCCATCTCTAAAAAAGAGAGAGAGAGACAGAGGAAGGAAGGAAGGAAGGAAGGAA
>NW_012115154.1:15780682-15843624 GCF_000951035.1 Colobus angolensis palliatus | reverse complement strand
GGAGGGAAGGAAGGAAGGAGCTGTTTTTCTTCAAAGTGTAACAATTATTGTGCTTCCCTTTAGCCTGCAATAGGCCTAAGTTGCTTTGCCTCATCAATACATACGGAAAACCAAACACTTCAGTCCAAAGTTTTGCATGTATGAAACACCGGGAGAGCTTGTTAAAACAGAAATTCCTGGATTTCACCCCAAAGACCTGGACTCAGTAGAGAATTTGCAGTTATAACAAGCTCCCAAATGATGCTGCCACTACTGTCCTCAGACTGCATTTGGAGAAAAATAGATTTCATCCTGAAAAAAGGTAAATTCAAGGTAGACTAATTTTTATTTATATTTAAATATCCAGCGAAAGTAGGTTACTGAAAGACAATACAGTAAAATTGTATATATGATAAGGTTAGAATGCCAACTCACTTCACTGGAAATATGATAAAATGGAATGGGATACAAAACCGTGTCAAAAGAAATACATAAATACACAGAAAAATGTTTATAAATACATCAAAATAGTAAGAGTTGTTATTTTTCAGCAGTAATATTGTGGGTGATTTAAAATTTTTTATAGATTTCAAATTTCCCACATCACTTTATAATGTGCATATGTTATGTTATTTTGTCTTTAAAATACATTTAAAAATATGTATCTAGAATTTTGACACTGGAGTAAAATGACAAGAATAGGTGTGATAGAGCAGAATCACATTAGTTTTATCATCTGAATAAAGAATTAATAAATTTTAGTTCATATCTCCTTTCTGTCATTTACTGCCTGGATACTCTCCCTAATGTGGTTTTTTCAACTGTAAAATTGAGGTATTAAGTTGGTGCAAAAGTAATTGCGACTTTGCCTTTAAAAGTAATGGCAAAAACTGCAAATGCTTTCATACCAACCTAATAGTAATATCTTCTTCAACAAGTTATTGTGAAGATTAAATAAAATCAGATATTTCAAAAACTAGGAGTTATTGAGTATATTTAATTTTTTATGCAGATAATGAGCTAATGACAGTATTTACCCTGCACGCCTCAGCCAGTTAGCTCTGCTCCCAGTGGAATCCTAGCTGGGTTGCTGCACAATTTTTGCACAGTAAGCCCTAGGAGATGACAGAACACAAGAGCTAAGGCAGCCAGTAAAGAAAGAGAAGGGTCTGAGCCATCGTCGATAATTGAGTTTTGCCAGTAGCCTGCTGACGAACAGAAAGGTAATTGGGTTGATGGTAAAATAAATAGACTCATCAAGTCTATTGATTTATTGGTAAAGTAATTTTTCTCTGTTGCAACTCCAAGTCCCAAGTAAAAGTTTTCATGCTATATATTCATAAGTAAATCTCAGCTATTCAGAAATATTAGTACTGAACATAAATATCAGATTGAATTTCATAGCATGCAGAAATTTAGACAGTGACAGTGACAAGTCCTAAATATCTTTTTTTTTTCTTTTTTTGCGATGGAGTCTGGCTCTGTTGCCCAGGCTGGAGTGCAGTGGTGCAATCTTGGCTCACTGCAACCTCTGCCTCCTGGATTCCAGCGATTCTCCTGCCTCAGCTTCCCAAATAGCTGGGATTACAGGCACCTGTCAACATGTCTGGTTAATTTTTGTACTTTCAGTAGAGATGGGGTTTCACCACGTTGGCCAAGCTGGTCTCAAACTCTTGACTTCCGTCTGCCTCGGCCTCCCAAAGTGCTGGGATTACAGGTGTGAGCCACTGCGCCCGGCCCCTAAATATCTTATCCAATTTCATTAAACAATGAATGTTTTCTGCATATTACCTATCAAGGAAAATGATGAAGTCCTATTGAATGAGTTTCCTCTTGCTGCTATAACGAATGACGGACACTTAGTGACTTAAAATAACACCAATTTATCTTACAGTTCTAGAGATGATGATACTGTTCATAATAATGATGTTCTGGTTAGAAGTTTGAAATGGGGTTCACTGGGCTAAATTCAAAGTGTTGGTAGCACTGTGTTTCTCCTGAAAATTCTAGCAGGGAATCTGTATTCTTGCCTTTCCGGGGTATAGAGGCCACACACATTCCCGGGCTCTTCGTCCCAGTCCCCCATCTTCAAAGCTAGGAATTATGTGGAATATTCTTTGTGCTACATCATTCCAACTCTCTGCTTTCATAATTTCTTTCTCTGACTATTTTAAGGAGCTTTGTCATTACACAAAGCCACCCAGATAATCCAGGATAATCTCCTCAAATCAAGGCTCTTAACAAGTACAAAGTCCCTTTGCCATATAAAGTTACGTATTCACTGGTTCCATGAATTAGGACATGAACCTCTGGTGAGGAACATTATTTTTATCACAACTATATAAAAACTATATAAAATAATATGATTTTATATAAATAGTGTATGGAAATAATATCACAACTATATAAAAATAATGGCTCTATTTAAAGAATAACTTTTATTAAGCAACTAATGTGCTTCCAGTGTTGTGGATGAACACAAGGTATGTTAAGCAGAATAATAAAGAAAGATGGAAGAATGAAGTCAAATTTTCATACTGACTTTAAAGGTCCACACAGCCTTGAAGGTTATGTCTACCAGTAGAAGATGAAACACCATGGCCCAAGCAGAGGATGTGAGAGATAAATTCTGTTAAAGCCTCTGTTCTCTGCTTACATGCAGACGTGGCAGCAGGCCTATACAGGATTGCCAAAACGCTGGCAGAGAGAGAAAAGCAAAAGGTTTAAGAGTAAAAATAAGTAATAGGCATGAATTGCTGGCAAATAAAGCATCAATTAAAGAATGGATAGGGTCAGGGGAGAAACATGAAGGAGGTCCTATTCCCTAGGAGAAGAGCTACAGTTCCATGATGCTGATGAAGTGAGGAAGGCTCTTTCCATCCCTGTCTACTCCTGGTGCTTTGAGAGAAACAAACTTGAAATATACATCCTTCCTGTTGTGACCTTGAAAGCATGAGGATCACTAGAAGTGGTCAAGTATTAACCCATGTGAGAAACTTACTCACAAGTTAAAGCTGAGCACCTACATAAAGGTTATCTTTGGAACATCATAAGCAGTCTTCCTGATTGTAGAGAAGAGGGAAAATATTCACTTGTAATGATTTGATATGAAACTGGGAAAAAGCATGAAATAATTTTAAATCTAATTTTGATAACAAATGCTGTAATCTAACATTTTTCTTCTCAATCAATCGCTTAAGAATGTCCTCACCTTTCTGCTCTTTTATATTGGAGGCGATCACAAACTTACTACATACTCGTACATACTTGCTGTAGGGACCGGGTTATAAGATGCTAAAAAGAGGTATTGGTTTTTCTGGGAATGTCTACCCTTGAATGAATAAAGAAACCTTGTCATGTAAAATGTAGGCATGGCAGCTACATAGTTTATCTAGGGCTTATCTGGGTTGGTATTGTTCAGTGTAGGATGGTCTCTGGGGCCTCCTTGTTCTGCTCCCTTTTTAAACCATGAAACCACCTTCTGATCCTAATCTGACTTTCAGAAATAAGTTTCTATATTGGAAAGAGGTATTTCTCATTAGAAACCATGAAACTGACTTTATGATTATTTTTTTTTTATCTCAACCAGACTCTAGTGAATTTGGTTGGAGGAATGTGTTTGCCCAGAACCTAATTATTCCTGTTAAAGTAACCACGAGGTTTGTGCACAGCCAAGTTGGAAATCCAGAGAGGCGGCAATGACCTTGAGACCCTCCTCAGTGAAAGCTCTCTAATTCTAGGACCATGTAATTATTTTTAATTAGTACAATATAAGCTTCGCAATACCTAAGTCCTCATTAACACTTGAATATTAACCTCATATGTTTTCTGTCTGTTTGGAGTTTTTTTTTTAGAGCTTGAATGAATGCCCTGAGTAAACTACATTATTTCCCTTAGGGACCACTGTCTCATTATCAGCACACAGCAAATGAAGATGGTAGAGAGAGTGTGGATGTAAAAACAGATATTCTGTATGCTAAGATTGTGTCATGAGCTTTCCCTGCATATAATTTCTGTATGAGATGTTATTCATTATAGCCCCCAATGGGTTTGTTCACCTGTCCAAGTCTCAAGGGGAGGGAGCAAATTAGGATTTTTTGTAAAAGACAAAGTTTCAATTTCTTGTTGAAATTACAACAGCTTGTAGTTCTTTTACTTGATAAGTCCTTCAAAAAGTTTCTGAAAGCCAGAGTGTATCTACATTTATTATTTCATTTCTATTCTCTCCCTTCCCCATACTCAGCCCATTTTTGTCTTTTATTTGATCCTTCCCAAATCCCTCTATAATATACATTGGCTCCAAGGCAATGTTTCAAAGAAAAAAAAAATCCATACTATTGCAATGCCAGTCACAAAATCAGAACTCTTTGTCTCTACATCACTGTGACTGCCATATTTCTTGGTGACTTCAATGTCCATTCTTGGGATTCTATGACCTGCACTCCACAGAATATCAAATTTCCCTGTATTTTATGACTAAACCTAAACAAGTCTACTTGTATTTTATTCAGGGTTACTATTAGGTTATAGAAAACTCTAAGAAGGAGAGAAAGCCTACAAAATCCAACAGGCATGCTAGAAACTCACTCTTCCTCAATTTAATGGGTCTGCACGAAGAGGCTTAGCATCCAGTTCATCTTGCTCAGATCCTATAGAGGTTGCTTATGTTGCTCCATCTCCTTAGTCTCCATTCCCATCTCTAACCTTCTCCCTCTCATTTCCTTTTCTTTCTTTTTTTTTCTTTTTTTTTGAGATGGAGTTTTGCTTATCGCCTAGGCTGGAGTGCAATGACACAATCTTGGCTCACTGAAACCTCCGCCTCCCGGGTTCAAGAGATCCTCCTGCCTCAGTAGCTAGGATTACAGGCATCCGGCACCATGCCTGGCTAATTTTTGTATTTTTAGTAGAGACAGGGTTTTACCATGTTGGCCAGGCTGGTCTCTTAACTCCTGACCTTGGCCTCCCAGAGTGCTGGGATTATAGGCACAAGCCACCACACCTAGCCCCTTTCTTATTGCTAATTAATTATTTTTTGAACACCCACTAATGTGGTAGTAGTATCTAACACTATGCCCTGCCCTAGGAAGAAAAAAGTAAAAAAGTCATAAACCCTAGCTCTGGGGAATTTGCTATGTAATATATGAGGCAGGCATGCTAACTAAGAAAATACTATATATAATTTGTTAAATGTTATAAAAAATTATAAAACAAAGTACCCGGAGACTTTAGAAAAATAAATTGGAGAAGCTGATTTAGGACAGTTCGGAAAGACTTTATTTGTGAGTGGTTTTATGCTGAGTCTTAGAGGATGAATAGGAGGTTGCAAGAAAGACAAGAGAAAGACTTTTCCTTACAGTTCCTCCCCAGAAGCATGTGATTCCACTCTTGTCCTCAGATCATTTAATGGCTTTCAAGATTTACCTCCTCTCTTTTTTCCACTGGCTGCATCTTCTCTATTCATCTGCAGTGGTCTCCTCGATCTTAGATTCAAGGGCAGGCAGACATGTGCTACATGCTAGTCCTGTTTCCCAGTCCAATCTAGAGAAACTCCTGCTTCTTAACCACTTACACCTTAGCCCCTCAAGTCAGAATGTTATCACTGCTGTCTCACTTTCAAGAATGTCATTGATACCTATCCTGGGCTTTCACTACGTTCTCATTCTCTAGGACTTTAGTAGACATTGTCACTGATGGCTGACTCCTCATGGAAACATTCTTCTCTTCATTTCTGTGCCCTTATGCTTGTGTTTCTTTTTGCCTCTTGACTGTCCTAGCCTCTGTCTTGCACTGTCATTTTTCTTCTCCTGGCCTGGAGAGAGAGTTATTCTCCGAGGGCTCTGTCACTGCCATCTGCTCAGAGCAATTGTTTAATAGTTAACTTGTCCAACATTGCTCACCTAGAAAAAGGCAGAGCCAGGATTTGAACACAGGAATTCTGACTACAGGGTCCTTACACTTGTTTACACATTGTGTTGAATTGTTTCTACTGATACCATGGAGAAAGAAGGCAAATTTCATTCTCATCATTGAAGGATAGTGTGGAGAAAAGTGAGGGATGTGATTCACTAAGGAAATGACTCTTGGAAGTGTAAATTTTTCTTATTTATATCTGTGTGTGTCTATGTGTGTGTGTGTTGAGGAAAGAAAAATGGAGTAAAGAAATTCAAATTCTCTGTTTGTTTTTAGCTCAACAAATCACAGTTAAATGAAAAATCAGACTTTTAAATTAAAAAGTGTTCATTCTAAATGCAAACTTTAGTCATTTTAAGTAAAGTCATTCTATGATTCAAATAATAAAAAGATAGTTATGTTTTTATACTAATTTACAGCTGTAAAATGTTTTACTGTATTATCTAATTCAATGAATGAGGCAATAGGACTGATTTTTAATTGTTAAATAAAGCCTTTTAAATGTAATGAAAAAATAAACCATTAAAAAAGTGAGCTTCAAAATTTGAAAATGAAATAAGCTGTTTCCCATAGCAGAAATAATTGTATTTAAACTCATATATAACTCAAATAAAAGACAAACAAAATACACCACCCAAAATTGAAGGCTATAGAAGGACACAGTGGGAAGACTTTTAGATCAAGAGTCAGAACTCCGTTTTGTGCCTTGGTTCTGTAACTTACAGTCTGTACGACGTGGATTATTTGCCACTTAAATTTTCTGAGTATAAATTTTCTCATAAAAATGAGGAATTTGATGGAATATTCAAGTTTTACTTTGGCCAAGCACTCTAAGATCTTAATAGTTTATGGTGCATATTTCAAAAGGCCATAATAACCTGAATGTCTTTGCTAAGCCTTTATAATTTCTTGTCCATTATTTAAGTATCGGTGTAGTAATGAAGACATTATTGGTGATTTCCGAGCTCTTATGTCAGACTTAAAAGAAGATTTAAATATAGCTAATCCCGATAGGAAATAGAGAACACTCATCAATGAGTACAAGTTGAGAGTCTTTTTTCAAACTGAAACAGCAACAAGACATTAGCATCCTTGAGAGTCTATTGTTAAAACTGAAACAGTAACAAGATATTAGCATCTGATTTAGGTTTAGGATAAGGAACTTCCCGGGCAGTGGCTTTCTCCAACTTCTTTTGAGAACTGAGGATTATATAAATGTAAGCTTGTTTTGTAATAGGACAGAAATATCAGACTATTGCTATGATTGCTAAATGTGACTTACATTGCTTGAGATTCTGTTAAAGTCCTCTCAGAATCAAATAATGAAATTGCTGGTCTTCAAAGTAAGCCCCTTCAGTAGAGATTAAGGAGTCAATAACTTCAGCATTCCTTACACAATCAAGAACCAGAGAAGTAATAATATTTTCAAATATTCCAGAATCTTAAAGTATCTGCCACTAATCTAGGCACATAGAAACTGCTGCATTAAACTACTTGCACTGTAATGAAAGTTTTTGTGATCTTTATTCTGACTTTATTGATCCTATTTACAGCAGACAGCATGAGAAGAAAAACAAGTTATTACCACCTGCCAGAATAGTTGAACTTGATAATGATATACCTGGGCCAATAGGAGAAACCTATACTGTTTGTCTTCCAGTTTAAGAAAACAAGA
Organism: Colobus angolensis palliatus; assembly: GCF_000951035.1. Taxonomy (NCBI): domain Eukaryota; kingdom Metazoa; phylum Chordata; class Mammalia; order Primates; family Cercopithecidae; genus Colobus; species Colobus angolensis. Next base: position 15,836,060 of record NW_012115154.1, on the reverse strand, counting down.
AAGACTACGTATTTCTGGATAATGTTTACTTTAGTGCACATAAGAACTATGTCATTTTTGCTAAGTTCCTACACGATAGCACAGTGCCTGGTGTCCAAAAGTTACTCAATGAAAGCTCACTGAATATTTAAATTCTATGCCAATAGTATTTTTTTATGGATACTATCTCCTTACCCAGTATTTTCAGATAAATTTATGATTTCTTACAGCATTGTGGCTTAAGTACACACACACATATGTATGTACTATATCTATATGTATATATAGTACCTATATTTTCATGGAACACTGTTTTTCACTTCTGCTTTTACTTGTTAGCTTATCTACTATTTAATATCTGTTGTAGTTATTTGGGGAACAAGATCGTTTCAGAAGGTGCTGGCCCAGTTCTACAGTTGTCTGGCATTGTCTTTCCTCAGGGGCCAGAGACAAAGCAAATGGATATGATGTTGCTGATGAGGGACTGCTCCTCTCCCAGTATCAGCCCCTTCCCTTTTTCTTCCCTTCAGTTTGAGACTCTCTTCTACTCAAGCTCAGGGTATTATTAGTCCATTCTCATGCTGCTAATAAAGATGGATGAGACTGGGTAATTTATAAAGGAGATAGTTTAATGGACTTCCAGTTCCACATGGCTGGGGAGGCCTCACAATCATGATGGAAGATGAAGGAAGAACAAAGGCACATCTTACATGGTGGCAGGCAAGAGAGATTGTGCAGGGGAACTCTTATGTATAAAACCATCAGATCTCGTGAGACTTATTCACTACCACAAGAACAGTATGGTGGAAACCACTCCATGATTCAATTATCTCCATCTGGCCCTGCCCTTGACATGTGGGGATTATTACAATTTAAGGTGAGATTTGGGTGGGGACACAGTTAAACCATATCACTCAGCCCCACTGAAAAATAATTAACAAATGCCACATATATTGTTTCAATAGGAACTTCAATCATGATCAAACTGAGGGATTTTTTTCCAAGGCATTTATTTTGTTAAAAGTGGAAGAATAAAGTCGTATTTGCTAAGGATCTGTAGTACTCATTTCTTATTATGTAGTGCAACTTCTAAATCCTTCTACGAAAACTGTGATATTCCCCCCTCAGGGGAAATTTCCATAAAAGAAACATTTTTATCAAGTATTTGATCATTGACATTCTAATAAAAATAATGTATTGCTTTATATAGCATGTGCAACCAAATAATTCAAATATAATGCATGTGTTATTTAAATAAATAGCTCTGATTCCAGGGTGTATGTGATAAGAAAAGGGGGAAGAAAAGAAGACATAGTATGGATAATTAGCTTCTCTATGTAGATTATATATTACTGTATCAGACACATTGAGCCCGCTGCTTCAAATCCCTTGACTCACCCCTTATACCAGCACTGCTGTAATGACTACTTTTTATAGACCTCAGCAGGATTTGCAATGGGTGATGACCACAGGAAGCATTGGTCTTACCATATCTGTCAAGTATATGGGTTCCCCTTTACTTCAAACAATGGCTGTGATCTGGTCACTTAAAGCTCCTCAGGTCAGAAGTCCAGTTGTCTCTGTTTGCAGATGACATGATTTTATATTTAGAAAACCCCATCATCTCTGCCCCAAAACATCTTGAACTGATAAGCAACTTCAGAAAAGTCTCAGGATACAAAATCAATGTGCAAAAATCACAAGAATTCCTTTACATCAACAATAGGTAAGGAGAGAGCCAAATCATGAATGAACTCCCACTCACAATTACTACAAAGATAATATAAGCCTAGGAATACAACTTACAAGGGACATGAAGGACCTATTCAAGGAGGACTATAAACCATTGCTCAAGGAAATAAGAGAGGACATCAACAAATGGAAAAACATTTCATCCTCATAGATAGGAAGAATCAATATCATGAAAATGGCCATACTGCCCAAAGTAATTTATAGATTCAGTACTATTCCCATCAAACTACTATTGACTTTCTTCACAGAATTATAAATAACTATTTTAAATTTCATATGGAATCAAAGAAGACCCCGTATAGCCAAGACAATCCTAAGCAAAAAGAACAAAGGTGGAGGCATCATGCTATCTGACTTCAAACTATATTACAAGGCTACAGTAACCAAAACAGCATGTTACTGGTACCAAACAGACATATAGACTAATGGAACTGAACAGAAACCTCAGAAATAACACCACACATCTACAAGCATCTGCTCTTTGACAAACCCGACAAAAACAAGCAATGGGGAAAGGATCTCCTATTCAGTAAATTGTCCTGGGAAAATTGGCTAGCCATATGCAGAAAACTGAAACTGGACCCCTTCCTTACACCTTATACAAAATTAACTCCAGATGGACTAAAGACTTAAATGTAAAACCCCAAATCCTAAAAACCCTAGAAGAAAACTTAGGCAATACCATTCAGGACATAGGCATGGGCAAAGACTTCATGACAAAAATGCCAAAAGCAATTGCAACAAAAGCCAAAATTGACAAATGGGATCTAATTAAACTAAAGAGCTTCTGCACAGCAAAAGAAACTGTCACTAGAGTGAACAGGCAACCTACAGAAAGGGAGAAAATTTTTGCAATCTACCCATCTGACAAAGGTTTAATATCCCGAATTTACAAGAAATTTAAACATATTTGTAAGAAAAAAACAACCCCATCAAAAAGTGGGCAAAGAATATGAACAGACACTTTTCAAAAGAAGACATTTAGGTTCCCAACAAACATACGAAAAAAAGCTCAAATTCACTGATCATCAGAGAAATGCAAATCTAAACCACAATAAGACACCATCTCACACCAGTCAGAATGGCGATTATTAAAAAGTCAGAAAACAATAGATGCTGGTGAGGCTGTGGAGAAATAGGAACGCTTTTACACTGTTGGTGGGAATGTATGTAAATTAGTTCAACCATTGTGGAAGACAGTGTGGCAATTCCTCAAGGATGTAGAACCAGAAACACCATTTGACCCAGCAATCCCATTAGTGGCTATATACTCAAAGGATTATAAATCATTCTACTGTAAAGACACATGCACACATGTTTACTGCAGCACTATTCACAATAGCAAAGACATGAAACCAACCCAAATGCCCATCAGTGATAGACTGGACAAAGAAAATATGGCACATATACACCATGGAATACTATGCAGCCATAAAAAGGAATGAGATCATGTCCTTTTCAGGGACATGGATGAAGCTGGAAGCCATCATCCTCAGCAAACTAACACAGGAACAGAAAAACCCAACACTGCATGTTCTCACTCCTAAGTGAGAGCTGAATATTGAGAACACATGGACAAAGAGAGAGGAACAACACACACCAGGGCCTGTTGGGGGGTGTGGGTTGAGGGGAGGGAACTTAGAGGATAGATCAATAGGTACAGCAAACCACCATGGCACACGTAGACCTATGTAACAAACCTGCATGTTCTGCACATATATCCTGTTGTTGTTGTTGTTGTGTGTGTGTGCGTGTGTTTTAGAAGAAATAAAGACAGAAAAAAAAAAACAAAAAACAACAACAAAAACAACTCCTCATGCCAGTGGACCATCAAGCAAAGAAAGGAGTTACTGTACTGGCAGAGGTAGCTTATCTGGATTATGCTGAGGAGACATGGCTGCTGTCCCCTAGCAGGCAGGGAGAAGTATTTCTGGAACCCAGGGAATTGAATGTAATACCTGTTGCTGCTTCTGTGCTCAGTGTTAATGGTGATTGAGCAACTGTAGCATTAGTGGCTGGTGAAGAGCAAGGTAACTAAGGATCTAGATCTCCAGGAGATGAAAGTCTGGGTCACGGCATCAGGCAAGCAACCCACTGAAATACTGGCTTAGGGTGAGTCGAAGGGAAGGATAAGTAATATCAATTATTGCCTTCGATTCAGCTGTAATAATAGGGATTATCATTTATTCCACCAATCTTTTACATTCAAACTTTGCAGAGATTGAACATGACTTTATGACAGATTAGATTTGAGAGAAGACATGAGCAAGTCTCAGTTCTGCAAGGGATGGGCTGTATCAGACACCTCTTGCATACTAATTTATATCCTTTTGGCTCCACCTCTTACTGCAGCCACTGCTGTGGTAACCAATGTCTCCTAGGTTTTAATTAGCTAATCACAGATACGGCATCTACCCTGTTCCTCTTGGTTCTTGCCCTGAGGGTTTCACTGAGGCTACAGAGCAGGGTTAGTGTCAGAAATGTATGTGGCCTTATGCACGCATATGCCAAAAATCTGGTAAAGTCAATGCCCTTGGAGTCACTACAACAAAGGGGGATGAGAATCAGTTTCATCCATGTATACTCCTGGACAGAAAGATCTGCGATGTGTTTCAAAGGGTTCCTCAGGGAGCTCCCCTGGGACTGAGCACCTGACTCAACTGACCACAGTCAACTTGACAATGCAGTGTTGTACTGGCTTTTCCCCTTTCCCTGTACACTGGCTTCGCCAAGCTCCAAGTAGTCACAGAAATCATATTGAGTATTTAAGTGTAATAAAACATTTGTCCTAGGCTAAGAAATTATGATGCACAAGTACACGTCTACTTTTTTTAATCCCCCAAAGATGGTGTTACAATAACTAAGTAAACAGTCTTAGTTGTGGGCTTCTCCCTTGATATTCACCTTTCCAGAAGATTGTTCTACACTCAGCACTCATCTACCATAGAGCAGGCACTTGATAAACAGCTTTTAATGAATTAATATATAATATAAACTGTTATTAAACAGTTAACTTCACTCTATCTGCTCTATCTGAATAAAATTATTAATAGTCCCATTTTTTTTTTTTTTTATTTTGGTGAGTTGGAGTCTTGCTCTGTCGCCCAGGCTGGAATGCAGTGGTGCAATCTTGGCTCACTGCAAGCTCCGCCTCCCAGGTTCACGCCATTCTCCTGCCTCAGCCTCCTGAGTAGCTAGGACTACGGGCGCCCACCACCACGCCCAGCTAATTTTTTGTATTTTTAGTAGAAACAGGGTTTTACCGTGTTAGCCAGGATAGTCTCGATCTCCTGACCTCGTGATCCGCCCTCCTTGGCCTCCCAAAGTATTGGGATTACAGGCGTGAGCCACCATGCCCAGCCCATTTTCTTTTTTTCCTGCTGATCTTGACCATACCAACATGATAATGTGTACATAAATATGCAGTTGCACACACTGACAAAATTTTACAGTAATGTTCTTTACTGAATCATGCCTCCTCTCATCGGTGCTCTTGCATGGGCCCTCCCACCACGATTCTGGGTCTGACTATATGGCTTGTTTTGATTAAAGAGACATTAGCAAATGTGATTGTATTAGTCTGTTCTCATGCTGTTAATGAAGATATACCCAAGACTGGGTGATTTATAAAGGAAGGAGGTTTAATTGACTCACTGTTCCACATAGCTGGGGAGGCTTCCCAATCATGGCAGAAGGAGAAAGTCATATCTTACATGGTGGCAGGCAAGAGAGAATGAGAGTCAAACGAAAGCAGAAACCCCTGATAAAACCATCAGATCTCATGAGATTTATTCACTATTCTGAGAACAGTGTGGAGGAACTGCCCCCATCATTCAATGATCTCCCACCGGGTCCCTGCCACACCACATGGGAATTATGGGAGCTACAATTCCAGATGAGATTTGGGTGGGCACACAGCCAAATCTTATCATATATATAATATTAATAGAGAAAGAAGATAACTCAGGCACAAGTTTCTAGGGCCCATGAAAGTCATGCTGTGGCCCTGGAAAGAAGACTTGCATTTTTTTTTAAATTGGAATAGCTATTTTCAGATTGCTTTCTGAAAGCATGTAACAATTTTCATTTTTTGCCAGAAATAGAAAAAAGTACCCTTTTAACTCATCCCCACCAATAGTACTTATTATCACTTTTAATTGTTTGCCACTGTGATGGGTATGAAGTGATAGCTCATTGCTACTTAACCTGTATTTCTCTTACTACCAGGGAGCCCGAAATATTTTTTTGGAAGGCTGGGGCCATTGAAATGTGCTCTTCTGTGGGCTTCTGAGTCATTGTTCTTTGCATAATTTCTAAGAGCTGTTTGTATGTGCCATAACTGTTGCAAACATAATTTGCCAATTGATTATTTGGAGAAGAATATTATATGTTATACATTTACAGACAAAAGTTTCAGATTTTTACCCATCTCTGATGGCTTTGGTAAGAGGTTACCTCAAAGCCTCATTTGTACATGTAGTCTTCTGTATTTTCTTCCAGTTTGAAAACACTTATATTTAAGGATTTAATCCCTCTAGAATATTCCATGACATGAAGAATATTTATAAATTGTTTCATTTAAAACAGGTAGCTTTATGTTTAAAACGAATAAATAATAATAATTGTTTGCTATCACAAACCTACAGAAAAGATATGGTGAATTGAACATAGAATGGGAAGGCAAGAGATTACTTAGCCTCTCTGAAATTAGTTTCCATTACAAAAAGGGAATTGAGTTAAATCATGGGTTTTCAAACGGAGTGTATGGAATCTTGAGGCTCACCATGGTTCTTTGGAGATTTACAGAAATGAGAGATGGATATTCCCCAAACAGTGAGGGTTAAGCTTCATATAAATCCTGTCAATTACTGGCTTATTATATGCATCAAGATCATGCCTAATGGTTTTATTTGAGGGGGTAGAAATGTTTAGGAATGAAACATAAAAACTCTGAATTAGATAATCTTCATGTCCTTCTTCTTATATAATTGTTCAGAATAAGAATGAGAAGGTAAAACAGAGGGAAAAAAAGGAAAGTAGGAAAAAACTTCCAGATTAATCTTCACAAAAATAGTATAAGGTAGGTATCATTATCCCCAAAGGAAAATCTAGGTTTTCTGGAGCTTGAATTTAATGCCATATTGGAATCTCTCTGTAAGAAAAAAAGTGAAATATTTAAATACAAATGCATATGTCGGTCTGAACATGGGCAGTGGGAGTGTGCTTGAAATCATTCCTACGCTAGATGCCTAGCAATATGTGACAATATAGAGAAATAACTTCAGAGTTCATAAATATTGTCACTAAAAACAAATTTATGGATCTCAACTTTATCTCAGCATGACAACAAAACTGTTAAATGTTTCTCCAAAGATCTTCACCAAGTGATGGAAGAAAGTCATATTGAAAGAGACAGAGCTCCTCGCTAGTCACAGTTAAGCTATCTTAATGTTGTAAATTTAACATAAGCATATGACTACGTGAACATATATGCCCCATAAAAATAAAAGGCCCTGAAGCTTAGGTCCCATTAGTTTCTCAGTTAACTTCCTCTGATTATTCCCAGCTTACAAATCAAGACACTAAGTCTCATTGAGATTTAGGAATTTGCCAAAGTCACACAGCTCATCAGTAAATGAAGTCCTGGATTTCAGCAGGTGCTCTGCCTGTGGGGTGATGCGACTTCTGCTGTCCAGTACAAACTCATACTTTCTTCTTTGCTTTTTTATTGGAGCTTTTTTTTTTTAACCATTGAACAATCCAAATGTCTCTCTGAACAAATTCTTCATTTAAAAAAGAATAAAGGAAAAGGATATCACTTTAAATGGTGAAGTGTGTGATAGGTGAGGAGGCAATTATATGATAAATGAAGAGTTTAGTTAATTAGATTATTATAGCATTGGACTGTAGCCACTGTGTCCAGGAACTAGTCTATTAGACATCAATGCTGCGATAAGGCTATTTTGAAAATTAAGATGTAAGTGGAAAAACACTTGATAGTCATCTTCTCACACTTCGGATTTCAAAGCACATGTGGACGTGAACTACCTGAAATTCTGAAAAAGCTTCATAAGGAGATGACGTGCTACTGGCTCTCACTTACAGGCACGTCTGTTATCTGGGCCAACACTGTATTATCCTGCTTGCACTTTTTATTACCCAATCAGTTGCTGGATGATTTCACCTAAGTCGTTAATGATTAAGTGGGGCACATATAGAAACTATATAGCCTTGCTCCATTTCTTTTCCCTTGGTGAACACAGAAAGGCCAAACTCATTTTAATCATTAAACATAGTATGAGAAGGTTAAAAATACTCTTTTAAATAGTTCTATGCATTCCATGATCAAATAGAAATATATTGAGTGTAACCAAAGTTTTGAATAATTCATGCCCTGCTCACCTTACCTTACTGGGTATGATTGAAAATTGGCCATATTGATTTTGTTGCCCAGTATACAGTGAGATCTCATTTATCTGACATCATTTGGGAGTGAGTTGTTCATAGAACCACAGAATTTTAGAGCTTGAGAAGACCTTTGAGAGCGTGTAATCTATCTCCCTCACTGTAAATACTTATAATAATTACGACAACAACAACAACAACAGCTGTTTGAGGTCTTCCTATGTGTCATATTCTATGCTGAGTGTTTTGTAAGTGTTGTGCCATCTGTTTTTCACAGTAATCCTGTGAGGTAGGTATTACTCTTTCCATTTTCAAAGGAGGAAAGTGGGGTTGAGAGCAATTAAAGTAACAGAAGGCTATGGAGCTTGAAAGTAATGGAATAGAATGAGATTTCAGCCTATAGCCCCTGTTCTTAGCCACTACATTATACTAAGAGTTAAAGACATCATATGGCTTACTCACTCAAAGTCATTCACTAATTTAGTGTCAATTACCAGAGCAGAATTTGGGTGTTCTAACTGTTACCATCTTCCCCCTGTATCATATACACTTTAAAAGGAGTAGATCTCAAACACAAATGGAGTTTTCCTTGCTATAAGCACTAAAACTCATTTTATTTTAAGTATCGTTAGTGGAAATCATTCTACGTTATTGCAGTTTCCTGCCTCCTTAATCATACTACATTAAATATAATTGCTATTTCTTGCTGACTCAGGTTTCAAAATTACCTACATCAATCACTAGATTATGCTGCACCAATATGACACCTTTATCAAACGATCCCAGAAAACTTTGTTTCATTAACTTGCTCCTTTTTTTTTTGGTGACAGAGTCTCGCTCTGTCACCAGGCTGGTTGGATTGCAGTGGTGCACCAGTGTAGTACACCTTGGCGTACTACAACCTCCAACTCCCTGGTTCAAGTGATTCTCTTGCTTTAGCCTGCCAAGTAGCTGGGATTACAGGCACGCGCCACCATGCCCAGCTAATTTTGATATTTTCAGTAGAGACGGGGTTTCACCATATTGGCCAGGATGGTCTCGATCTCCTGACCTTGTGATCTGCCCTCCTTGTTTCCCTTTATATAAGCAGTGAATCCTTACAATATATTGTTACTTGAGAGGTCATGTTGCTATTGTGCAAATTCTAATTGCTCTTCTTGTATCAACACACTGAAATATAAATTACTCTTCATATCTGTCACAGGTTAGGAAACAATATAGGCAGGTTTGTTTAAATTGGGAGTTTGAATAACTAAACAGAACAAATGTGACCTCCAGGTTAGAGGCGACTTTCTTTGGAGGTATTAAGCTGCATTCTGAAAAGTGAAGTGGAGGCAGTCAGAAGAGTCCAGGGGAAGTGCTGTAAAAGAAGGAAAGAGATGTGTAAAGTCTAGGAGGGAAGAGTGTGATGTCTGGGGGGTCTAGAATGACACTCAGAGTGACTGGAGTCCAGATTTCAAAAGGAGCAAGTAGGAGCTGATGAGACTGCAGACAATCAGGGACCAGGTCTTCAAAGAACTGATGCTTTAACTGAAGGACTTTGATTAAGTCTCAAAGTAATGCGGAACATTTGAAGGAGTGTAAAGAAGCAGAATGAGATGATCAAATTTTATTACAAATTTCCTTCGGCTGATATCAGCCTGGACATGAGAGAGTTAACAGTGGAGTCAGAAAGAGCAGTTATAGAGCCATCGCACGGCTTTGAAATATCATCCTCTCAGAAGTTAGTATCCTCATTTCTGTAATAACCAAGAAAGAATGAACAATTCCTAAAAATGCTGCCAGCTCTAAAACTCTGTATTCTGTGATTCTTTGGGTTGTGATTATTCCCAACACCATGGTCCCTAGTATGTGAAGAAATAAAAGTTTTTGACTTGGTGTAGGGATCTCAGTCTCTACTTGATTACAGCTGGAAGTTGACAGTGTCACTACATTGGCATCGTTAAGCAATCACAGTCAGGTTTTAAGGCTGCTCTGACATTTATTTTCCTGGTCTGAACAAATGTAAACATTTATGATGATGGGTGTAAAAACACAACACAATTCAGCTTTCAAGAATTTCAATTTGTTTAGTAGTCCAGTAATATTCTGAGACTGTCCTAGTGGCTTCTCCAGAAGGAGGTACTAGTGAGTGGATAGCGTCATTGTCTAAGTGCCTGGACTTTGAAGCCAAAATAGTTTGGCTCTGGATGACTCTTCTGTTTATGAGCTTTGGAAGTATCAGCACATCACTTAACCTTTAGTGGCCCAGTTCCCTTATCTGTGGAAGAGGAATAGCGCCATAACCTATCTCATAGAGTTTTGTGAGGAATGAACATTTAGAGAGTCTTGTACTTACTGAGTGCTGTGTAAGTACCAACTCTCATTATGCTAGCTATTATCTTCCCAAGGACCATTAACCTGGAAATGAAAGAGATATGGAGAATACTAAAGATAAATGGGAATTTAGCTTATATTTTTTGAGAGAGACACATATATATATGTGTGTGTGTGTGTGTGTGTATATATATATAGTATATGTGTGTGTGTATATAATTTCTTTTTAAATAAGAATATATTGGCTTATTAATTCAACCCTAACTTACAAACATTCTAAAATCAGAACTAACAGTCTAGATAACTTAAAAACATTAAGCCCAAAGTTGGCGTCATTCAGCCTCTGTATAAGTTGTTATACTAAGAGACACCTCACTATCTTGGAAAAATCAGAGTTTCAAAGAGTACTAACGGTTCAAAATTTTTTTTCTTACGTTGAGCTGAAAACACACTCCCTGGAGCATCTTACTAGGGGTCCTAATGCTTTTCTCCCTTAACAATAAGCCTTTAATTGATGAAACTAAGTAGAGAAAAAAAGGTAAAATACTCAGGAAAAAAAAAACTGGCATAAACATGATATCAGGCCTTTTAGTTGAGGATTATTGAATTTGTTTTTACTGTTTTCCCTGGGAAACATCCAAACTACAGGTGGCTTTATGAAAATTTCAAAGAGAGGAGGGAATTTTTTTTTTTTTTTTTAATTGTCTCACTCTGTTGCTTAGGCTGGAGGACAGTGGCATGATCACAGCTCACTGTAGGCGTGACCTCCTGGGCTCAAGAGATCCTCCTGCCTCAGCCTCCCAAGTAGTTGAGACTACAGGTGCATGCCACCTTGTAGGCTAAATTTTTATTTTTTTAGACGGAGTCTCACTATGTTGCCCAGGCTGGTCTCAAACTCCTGGCTTCAACTGATCCTCCCTCCTTGGCCTTCCAAAGAGTTGTAATTATAGGCATGAGCCACTGCACTTGGCCTAATGTGTTTTTGTTGTTGCTGTTATTGTTTTACTATTTTTTTTTTTAACAGGGCTACTATGACTCTAGGAGAGAGTTGGAAACAGTATAAAAAAGTTGTACCCTTCACATAATTGTCTGCAACAGAAGAAATTTTCATTCACCAACAATCACATTTGATTGAACATTCTTAAAACATTGCTTGATTTTTAGGCCACCTTGACTTAGATTTTCTTATTCCGATTAATGTTGAGTTCCTTCTGTCTTAAATTTGACTTGCATCACTGTGAGGAGTACTTTATTAAAAAGCTTCTTGGAGTTCATGAAAATATTTGTCCGGAAGGTCAGAATCAAAGAGTCACCACTAACTCAGTTTCCTGGGAGATTTTTAGTGGTTTGTAAGTAAATGTTTTTTCAAATTCATATCAGAAGAAATAATACATAGAAATAATATATTCAAGGAATCTTTAGTTAACATCTAGCATGCGCAACATCCATTTTTAGGTACTATAAGGAAGAATGCACACAAGTTAAAAATAACCCTTTTTGTCAGCACATTTTACGTAGGATCCATTTTCAGAGTCAAAGTATAAACATCTGAATCAGTACAAACCTTTATAACATGGATTTCTGGACCCTTGTTAAATGAAGGCATATAGTAAAAGATGTGTATGTTTCTTTGAAAATGGTTATTCATTTTAATTTTTAATTGAATGAAAAGTCCACATGATCAGATTATCACCCTGTAATTAAGTCATGCTTGTATTGTGTTAGCATTGGAGATTTCTTTAGTAAGGAGCTACAACTTTTTTTTAAAGGTTCTTTAACAAAAAATGACAGAGATGGCCTTTGTAAGTAAGTAAGGCCCCATTATAACATATTCAATTTGATAGTAGCCAATACCACACTTACATTGAGAACAGGTACTTTGCTTTAGCTAAATATTACATGTCACATTAAATTAATGTTGATCATTTGGAATAAATTAACTTTGTCATTCAGTTTGAATTTAATTTTTAAGTTTGTTTTATGATTATATAAGAGTTCTAAGCATACAGACATTCATAGCTTTATGATTATGAATGCTTAATAGAATAATCAAAATAGTTTAATTTACCACTGTGTATTTATATTTTTAAAAAGGTACTTATTTGGAAAACATTAGGAGAGAGTGTGAAAGTCTCAAACTACCTATTAGAAAGGTTATAACTGTGTTACTCACATTGTGTTTAAGGCTAGATTGAAAGACCAGCATGGTTCTTTCCACGTTTGGGAATCTGTAATGTAAAGTACTAAACTGTATTGCGAAAGATTAGACAAAGGATGTATCACTGTGGTCTGGGTGTTGAATGGAATAGAGCAGGCAGGAAACTGGTTGAATCGTAATAAAAGGGTCGGATTTAGAAAGATAGGGAATAGAAGACAGAGGAGTGTTCATTCTTAGATGTGTGGATAGAGAACTGGGATTTTTATGCGACTTTAGAAGAGTTGGCGTGGTGAGAAGGGAGGCTTTATGGCCAGGCATAGGTTAAACATGTTATTTGAAGCTATGTTCAAGGCCTGGGAGGTAGCATCAGGCAGTATGAGCAGTTGCGGGTGGTGAAAAAGAAAGTGATTGCATCAAGCAGCTATTGAAAAACGTGAGTCTAATGGCAGAGAGGGGGGTGCAATAGGAAGTCGGCGAACTCTGCGTGTTAGCATTGCTCTCGCCACCTTGAAATGCACTGAGGCCTCTCCAGGACTCCTCTCCTTCCCACTGAAGTAGATGTCCAAAGATTTCAGACACGCACACCGCGGACAGATACTTCCCCTCGCTCGCAAAAACTCCAGTGGCACTAGAAGTTTGGAAACAGCAGTCCCAGTGGGCACAAGGCAGCTGGGGTCTGGGGCCTGACTCCTCTCTGTCCCTTTGGTGTCCCCCAAAACTGTTGGAAGGGAGTGAGCACGAGGACCAGGAAGTCCTTGTTTGTTTTTCTTCATAAAACTGATCACAGCCAGAAATGATATTTACTTGTCTTTTTGTTTCTTTCCACCTAAAAAGTAAGTTTCAAGAGGGCAGGGGCTTTATCTGTACCTACTCACTGGTGCCTTTGCAGCACCCTGTACATGGTAGATGCTCAATAAATAGTTGTTGAATGAGTAAATGAACGAAAATATACATGAATTTATACAGATGAAGAGTAATTGGAGAGAAGTTTCAAAGGAGGAATTGATTTTAAAACGCTGGGAAAAGAAACATGACATTTTAGACTCATCTGGTAAATTTAGTGGATGCAATAAAAGTTGTCTTGGGTAGCTTAGTTCTGGCCACGGTGAGTCATAGAAGTGCTCAGAGTTTCAGAGATTTGTTTCTTCCCCTACTGGGATGAGTATGTGTGGATTTCTCTCTTCTTCCTGTCTGGTTCTAACCTCCTTGTGGGGAAATGCTATATGATCAAGGATACCAGGACTGCCTCTTGACATATTAAAATGGAATATAAAGGAATTTAGTAAATCCCTAATTCTTGGCAATGTCTGTCTTTAAGTCTGTTCCAGTACATTGCTGCAGACTGGGAAAGCCTATTTTTGCTGACAGAGGGTGAATATGAAACTGTTCTTACTACTGTATTTGCATTCTTACTGTGACCTTCGCAGTCCTCACCTCCTCCCTATCTTCTCTACTCACTGATGGAAGCTTGGCCTGAAAGGGGAGAAAGTCCTACACAGAGACACCAAGGAGCCAGGCAAATGGAGATACTTCCACAGCATTTATTTCCATTACACATTCATAAGATTGGAACTGGAGGAGGAAAAAGCCCTTTATTCATCCAAAAGCAAGAGCCCAGAGGAAGCTGAATGATCATATAATGGCAGTCATCTTAGATTGTAGGAAGTTTTCATTCCCCAACTAGAAGTATTTTTCCACTGTAATATTTAATTTCCACCTTTTAACTGGTTGATTTTGACACAGCTGGTGGCCACCATTTTCGAGACAGTCTCGCTCTTTCGCTCAGGCTAGAGTGCAGTGGCCTGACCTCCACTTACTGCAACATCCGCCTCCCGGGTTCAAGCAGTTCTCCTGCCTCAGCCTCGTGAGTAGCTGGGATTACAGGGGCCTGCCACCACGCCCAGATAATTTTGTATTTTCAGTAGAGACAGGGTTTCACCATGTTGTCCAGGCTGGTCTCCAACTCCTGACCTCGTGATCCGCCCGCCTCCGCCTCTCAAAGTGCTGGGATTATAGGCATGAACCATTGCGCCCAGCCTCGGCCACCTATTGTTATCAGATCTTTGTTAAGCTGTAGTTCAATATTTAATAACCCCCTGGATTATGCCACACGTTGGGGTAGGGTGTGGGTAGGCAGGAAGGGGCACCAAAATGACAGAGAACAGTCAGGCCCTGGACCCCAGTTTCCTTACACCCGGTAGGACTTCTGTCACCAAACTGCTGGTGCCACTTGAATTTCTGCAAGTGAGGGCAAATACTTGTCCACAGTGTAAATATCTGAAGTCTTTGGACATCTACTTCAGTGTAAGGGCGAGAAGCCAGGGAGAGGCACTTGATACATTTCAAGGTGTGGATAGAAGTGCTAAACTCTCATCACAATCCTGCTTCCTCTTGATTGTGAGAGTCAAATGAAATTATCACTTGTTTTTACTGCCCTTTGAAATTTTGATTCCTAGTTCTTTCTCCACCTGAAGGCCACTTTAAATTTTAAAAGTCCTATCTTTGAAATAAAGATTTATTTTCTATGAAATTCATGGGTTTTGCATACCTGCAAAAGACTCAAGTTTTAGTAATTTTCTTGGGAACCGTCCAAAGTGTCAGTCACTTTATGAAGCCATCAATCTGAAAGTCCCCTTGGCATTCAGAATCGTATGATTGCCCTATTTTGTTCCATGGAAGGGTACTACTGGCTCATTCTTCTGTATCCTAAGGAGGCATGGGCAGAGGAAATTGAGCTCTATCTTGTTAAGAAATATAATTCTAAGTGGCACTGGGACCATACGAACTGATTTAAATAAACATTTTCATTAATATTCAGTCTTAGAGGCCTGTATCAAGGTTTCTCAACCTCAGCACTGCTGACGCATTAGGCTGGAAAATTCTTTGTCAGGGTCCCTCCGGTGCTTTGTAGGATGTTCACCAACGTCACTGAACTCTACCATTAGATACCACAGCAACCCCCACTCAATGGGACAATCACAAATGTCTCTAGGCATTGCCAAATGTCACCTGGGGTCAAAATCACGTCAGGTTGAAAACCACTGGCTTACACAATGCCCCGAATCAGGTTGAGCCTCCATGTTGATGGAGAATTGTGTAATTCTAAAAGCCAGAAAGTTAAAGGCAATACTAATCTCTGTAAACCACGGAATAGCTTGCTAACTGAATAGCAGTATTATTAAGATCTCTCAGTCTCTTGATTCTTTATCTGTAAAGGATGATAAGAATGAAATGGTTTAATACTAGTTCTAATGGCTTCGCTTATTAATAGTTCACACTTATTACATGCTTAATGTGTCTTCAGTTTTAACTGTTGCTAGTACCACTGAAGCTAGTATATAATTATGAGTATAGTTAAAACTATTCTTACCAATGCCTTGTTGGTCTGGTATCACTGAGGCAATGAAGTAAAAAGTAAGGTGTTTTTTCTTTCTTGAAATGGGGCCTCACTATCTTGCCCAGGGTGGTCTCCTGGGCTCAAGTGATCCTCTTGCCTCAGCCTCCTGAGTAGCTGGGATTACACATATGAGCCATTGTGCCTGGCTCTAAATAAATACTTTTTTTAAAAAAAAAAGCTTATTTTTTTAAGCATGAAGCTTAAAAATCTTCATGTTGACCCATCAGCTGACTTTAAAAGATTCAATTTTATAAATATAGGTATTTAACTTTTATTTCTGTATCACTAAAGAGTATACACAATGAGTACTTGTCCCTTGAGCTCATTTTTCCTACTCATATTCCTAAGTTTATGGAAATCAGTTCTGGGAAGAGTTCACCCAAAGGTTTCATATTTATGAGCTTTAGAAAAGGTAGACACTTATGTAAACATAATCAGGTCATCAAAAAATTCACAACCTTCTGTAATATTTGATTGTTAATACAAATTTTGTCCTAGGCATGAATAAACATCATCTTTGAATTTACAGTAAGAATAAAGTCTTTTATGATAACTTTTAGTTCTTTTTTTCTAAGATCAAAATAAAACAAAGCAACATCCCCAAACACAAACTAAATTCCAGCTATAGCTTTGTCATTGTCATCTATGTGTTCTCTCACATATCATCTGAACTCTTTTAGTCTACATTTACTCATCAGTAAAACAGAGGTGATAGCTTTTTATTTCCCAGAGTTCTTACAAAAAATAAATGAGGCAGTATATGAGTAAATACTTCAGGAATCATATTATGTAACACAAAAGTAAGATATTTAAATGGTTTGGCTGTGTCCCTACCCAAATCTCAACTTGAGTTGTATCTCCCAGAATTCCCACATGTTTTGGGAGGGACCCAGGGGGAGGTAATGGAATCATGGGCGCCGGTTTTTTCCACACTATTCTTGTGATAGTGAATAAGTCTTACGACATCTGATGGGTTTATCAGGGATTTCCGCTTTCAGTTCTTCCTCATTTTCTCTTGCTGCTGTCATGTAAGAAGTGTCTTTCACCTTCCACCACGATTCTGAGAACTCCTCAGCCATGTAAAACTGTCAGTCCAATTAAACCTCCTTTTTCTTCCCAATCTTGGGTAGGTCTTTATCAGCAGCATGAAAACAGACTAATACAGTAAATTGGTAACAGTAGAGTGGGGCACTGCTGAAAAGATACCCAAAAATGTGGAAGTGACTTTGGAACTGGGTGACAGGCAGAGGCTGGAACAGTTTGGAGGGCTCAGAAGAAGACCAGGAAATGTGGGAAAGTTTGGGATCTCCTAGAGACTTGTTGAATGGCTTTGTCTAAAATGCCAATAGCAGTATGAACAACAAAATCCAGGCTGAGGTGGTCTCAGATGGAGATGAGGAAATTGTTGGGAACTGGATCAAAAGTAACTGTTGTTATGTTTAGCAAAGAGATTTTGCCCCTGCCCTAGAGTTTGTGGAACTTTGAACTTGAGAGAGCTGATTTACGGTATCTAGTGGAATAAATTTCTAAGCACCAAAACATTTAAGACGTGACTTAGGTACTGTTAAATGCATTCAGTTTTAGAAAGGAAGCAGAGTATAAAGGCTTAGAAAATTTGCAGCCTGACTATGAGATGGAAAAGAAAAACATGGCCGGGCATGGTGGCTCACACCTGTAATCCCAGCACTTTGAGAGGCCGAGGTAGGCGGATCACAAGGTCAGGAGATCGAGACCATCCTGGCTAACACGGTGAAACCCCATGTCTACTAAAAATACAAAAAATTAGCCGGGCATGGTGGCAGGCACCTGTAATTCCAACTACCCGGCAGGCTGAGGCACAGAAGGGCGTGAACCCGGGAGGTGGAGCTTGCAGTGAGCCGAGATCATGCCACTGCACTCCAGCCTGGGCGACAGAGTGAGACGCTGTCTCAAAAAAAGAAAAGAAAAGAAGAGAAGAGAAGAGAAGAGAAGAGAAGAGAAGAAAAGAAAAACCTATTTTGGGGGGAGAGATTCAAGCCAGCTGCAGAAATTTGCATAAGTAGCAAGAAGCCTAATGTTAACCCCCAAGACCATGGGGAAAATGTCTCCAGATCATGTCAAAGACCTTCACAGCAGCCCCTCCCATCACAGGTCTGAAGCCCCAGGGGGAAAAATTGGTTTCATGGGCCGGGCCCAGGATCCCTGTGCTGCATGCAGCCTAGGGACTTGTTGTCCTGTGTACCTGCCTCTCCAGCCATGGCTGAAAGGAGCCAATGTACAGCTTGGGCTGTGGTTTCAGAAGATGTAAGCCCCAAGCCTTCGCAGATTCCATGTGGTGTTGAGCCTGCAGGTGCACAGAAGTCCAGAATTAAGGTTTGGGAACCTCTGCCTAGATTTCAGAGGATGTATGGAAACGCCTGGATGCTCAGGCAGAAATTTGCTGCAGGGATGGGGACCTCATGGAGGTCAGTATGGAAGGGAAACGTGGGGTCGGAGCCCCCACACAGATTACCAACTGGGGCACTGCCTAGTGGAGCTGTAAGAAGAGGGCCAACATCCTCCAGACCCCAAAATGGTAGATCCACCAACAGTTTGCACCTTGAACTTGGAAAAGCCACAGACACTCAACTCCAGCTCCTGAAAGCATCTGGGAAGGAGGCTGTATCCTGTAAAGTCACAGGGGAGGAGTTGCCCAAGACCATGGGAACCCACCTCTTGTATCAGTGTGACCTGGATGTCAAATCTGGAGTCAAAGGAGATCATTTTGGAGCTTCAAAATTTGCCTGCTCCACTGGATTTCAGACTTGCATGGTCCCTGTAACTCCTTTGTTTTGGCCAATGTCTCCCATTTGGAACAGCTGTATTTGCCCAATACCTGTAATCCCATTATATCCAGAAAGTAACTACCTTGCTTTTGATTTTGCAGGCTCATAGGTGGAAAGGACTTGCCTTGTCTCAGATGAGACTTTGCACTGTGGACTTGAGAGTTAATGGTGAAATGAGTTAAGACTCTGGGGGACTGTTGGGAAGGCATGATTGGTTTTGAAATGTGAGGACATGAAGTATGGAGGAGTCAGCGGCAGAATGATATGGTTTGACTGTGTCCCCACCCAAATCTCAACTTGAATTGTATCTCCCAGAATGCCTGTGTGTTGTAGGAGGGACTGAGGGGGAGGGAACTGAATCAAGGGGCCAGTCTTTCCTGTGCTATTTTTGTGATAGTCAATAAGTCTCATGAGATCTGATGGGTTTATGAGGGGTTTCCGCTTTTGCCGTGTAAGAAGTACCTTTCAGCTGGGCGCAGTGGTTCACACCTGCAATCCCAGCACTTTGGGTGGCTGAAGCAGGCAGATCACAAGGTCAGAAGTTCGAGACCAGCCTGGCCAACATAGTGAAAACCTGTCTCTACTAAAATTACAAAACTTAGGCAACACGGTGGCACATGCCTACAGTCCCAGCTACTTGGGAGGCAGGAGAAATGCTTGAACCCAGGAGGCAGAGGTTGTGGTGAGCCGAGATCATGCCACTGCACTCCAGCCTGGGCAACAGAGCAAGACTCCATCTCAAAAAAAAAAAAAAAAAAGAAGTACCTTTTGCCTTCCACCATGATTCTGAGGCCTCCTCACACATGTGGAACTGTAAATCCAATTAAACCTCTTTTTCTTCACAGTCTCAGGTATCTCTTTATCAGCAGTGTGAAAACAGACTAATACAGATTTTTTTTTTGTCATTGCCACTACTGTCACCACCATCCCCACGATTATTGATAATACACTGAATAGTCAAAATAACATTCTGGACCTTTCTTGAATAAATAAACACTAATAGCCAGAGAGATAGCTAAACTTTTATTAGATTGGGACCTTATCACACCTGGTGTAGTCCTGTGATTTCCCAGCAATTTGAATAAATTTTTCATGTTTAAAAACCTAACGGAACATTATGGAAATAGTCAGAAAAAATCTTTTTATCCAGCTCTGTTGATAGCAATAAATGTATATCCCCTTTGAAAACTCTAATGATAAAATTGCCTACGCATTAAATGTTTATTTTCTGGAAATCTGTAGTCCTAACACATGAAAAATATACAAATATACTTTGCTTTTATTTTATTAAACCTCAACGCCCTTGATTCCCTGGCCTCTGCTTGAAAGAAGTTGGTAACATCGCCATAATAGTTTGACTTCAATAAAAACGACAACGTAAACTAAAAAAAAAAAAAAATCCAAAAACAGCACTGTTACTTTGCTCTGGAAATAGGCTGTGAAATAATTCTCTGAAAAAGCCGCAATGTTATGCTGTAGCCTCATGATCTAGTGTCAGGTGCTTCTCCAGAGAATGTGGCACAGTGCCTATAATATAGTAATATGAATAAGTGAATGAATAACAGAAGGAAGGAGAAAAGGAAGATTGGTTTCTGTCTTTTTATGGTGGAGATCACTTTCAAAAGCCAAAGTGAATCACCAGAACAGATATAAACATTAGTTAAATATATTTGCTAATCTTTATTTGCATTGGGAAAGAGAAAGCTGACCTTCTCACTGAGACCCATGATACAAAAACAATCCAGATTCTCCAGTATCATTTTTCATGATATGGTGCTGTTAAACTCAGAATCTACAAGCTCTCAAGAGTACAATGTAGAGAGATGGTGCTGATATACTCACATATTTTCTGTGCTGTTTGATTCTAAAATGGACACGTATCTTTTCCATTTTATGATTAGCATAACTTTTTTACACATTGTTCCACTTGCCATCATGAAAGATGGTTTCATCCCCATGGCCTGGTTCTTTTCCTCTGTTTATCCAAAGGTTGCCCAGTAGCTACTGTACTGCATATGTTCTGAGCTCATCTACTGTGCGCCATTTTAAAAAATCACAAAAGACACTACTGACTTCCTACTTACCTCTGCATTTGGCTATTTGATAGAATACTGACCTGCTCTGATTGGTATTATAATGGATTTACATGTAGAATCAATTCCTGGGCTCTCCTCCGATGCCTGTTCTTATGGGCATTACATATCCTACTTCCACTGTTCCCTCTCACGTGTGGGCCAACCTGGGTCCCTTGGCCAGGAATATAAAATTGTTACCAGAAGAGAGAGACCATTTGTCCCATGATTAAACCATGAAAGAACCATGAAGGAACATGAAAGATGTACAAGAAAAACAAAAAAGCTAGTCTGTATGTGAGCACACATGTGTGAATGCATGTGTGTACATGTATGCGTGCACATGTGTGTCTGTGTGTGTTGCATGTAAAGGAGAGAGTGAAAGCTAGCACACTGAGGGAGGCCAAATGAGAGACAGAATGAGTAAGATTCTGTTCATGCTCTGCATCCTCTCTGAGCCCCTCTCTGGCCTCCTGTGCCATGAGACACACCTGCATCCTTAGAAAACCAACCAAGGTGGCCTTAGCACAGAGAATGTTACACTTACGGGCAGCCCAAACTACCCTAACCCATGCAGTCTGCCTTATGCCATGATCCCTGTGAATGAGGAAATATAACTTCATGTATTTTTCTCCCCTAAATATTCTTCTGGGTTCAGCTACAATTGAGTTTGACTATTTTGAGTAAAATAACAGCTTTCCCCCTCAGACATTTATGTCTCTCCGTGGACTTTTTTGGGCTCAAAGGGAGCCTGCGTGGCCACACACAGTTGCAACCAGGAAGTGTGTAAAAGTCAACATCCTTAGAGTCCACCCTGAACCAACACAGGACAGGAGTCAGTGACTAATGTCCCAGCATCCCCACGTACCAAAATGTTTCTCAGAGACTCTCCAGTGGGTTTCAGCTCAATTGATAGCAGCAGTTGCTCCCTATCAATGCACTTTTTTTTTTTTTTTTTTTGGCTTTCCTCCCTCTCCTGTCTTACGATCTTCACTCCTTCACTTGGGTTTGCCAGGATAACCTCCCAAATAATCCTTCTCCCAGTCTCAGGCCAGCCTGGGTCTTAATCTCAGAATCTGCCTTGAGAAGAATCAAAACTATGACAGACGCCAACCTTCCTTTTGTAAAAAGGGCTTCCTAAGGGAATGAGATAGTTACACGGCTCACACCTGCCCCTCCCTAGTGTGCCTGCCTGCTCCCACCTGTGCCAAGAGTAAGAGGATTCAAGCCATTATAATTTAAATTCGGCTACATAATGTGGCTCCAAATGCTACTTGGTAAAAACTAACTGTATTATTTTGACAAGAGTTTTAGAATACATTTTAAAAATTCAAAGAGCATTTGCATTATTTACAGGGACTTTCATACAGTATGTATACATTTTCTTGAGGAATGCTATCTTTTAGAAAATGAGGTACAACGTGGCGCATACTGAGAAGACTTAAGATGCATTTCCAATTTTGCAGCTTTTCACTTTTTAGGACCTTGGGTATGCTCTCTAAGATTTCTAAACCTTGGTTTCTAATTCACAAAATGTGAAAAGAAATACCTGTCTTGACCGGGCGCAGTGGCTCACATCTGTAATCCCAGCACTTTAGGAGGCCAAGGAGGGCGGATCACGAGGTCAGGAGATCGAGACCATCCTGGCTAACACAATGAAACCCCATCTCTACTAAAAATACAAAAAAGTCAGCCGGGTGTGGTGGCGGGTGCCTGTAGTCCCAGCTACTTGGGAGGCTGAGGCAGGAGAATGGAGTGAACCCAGGATGCGGAGCTTGCAGTGAGCCGAGATAGCGCCACTGCCCTCCAGCCCAGGCGACAGAGCAAAACTCCGTGTTAGAAAAAAAAAAAAGTAAAGAAAAGAAAGAAATACCTGTCTTGCATAATTCATGGAAATCAAAAGTGTACCTGTTCTATTGGTTAATGTTAACTTGTTCTAATAGTTAATGGTGCCTTAATGATAGAAAAACTTAATCCATGGCTTATATTCTAAGGAAATAAATGCGAGTACAAATCAGGCCATAGTCCCCAAACCCCAAATTATTTAGAAATGTCTTTCTTCTTTCTGTTAATACTTGACATACCGGTGGAAGAGGACTAGTCATGAGCACATGATTCCTCCATCTTTACCAGCTAGCCTAGGCCTGAAAGACTCAAAGAGGTTTTCATTTTCACTTAAAAAGTCTAATTGATTTGGTTTGCACATACTGAAATATACTTTAGAATCTATTGACCTATATGCTCCAGGTTCTAGCTCTTTCTTATGGTTGAGGCAAAAAATGAACATTAGCCTTTAAAATCAGGACCTTGTTAAAAAATCATTCCTCTAAGCAATGAGCACTGAACCATTATTAGGGTGTTCAAGTTGATTGTATATTTTTTTTCTTAAATATGCTACTTGTCACTGATTTAATCCTCATGAGTAAAACTTTACCTCAAGCTTGATATCTGTATTCCAGACAGGCTGATTATAGCGTATTTTCCATAGGCTAGGAGAATATTACTGCTAGAAGGGATCCCAGAAACTGCTTAATTTTCTTCTACCTCTTCAGTCCACAAGTAAAAAGAGAAAGCCCAAACAAATGAACTTATTTGTTCCAAAGTCACAGTGTGAATCAGATTTTTTAAAAAATGCCAAAGATTCAAGCATCCCTGCAATGTTTTTCCACAACAATCTTTTCTTTTCTTTTTTTTCATATGGAGTCTCACTGTGTCTCCCAGCCTGGAGCGCACTGGGGGTGATCTCGGCTCACTTCAACTTCCACCTCCCACGTTCAAGCATTTCTCCTGCCTCCGCCTCTCGAGTAGCTGGGATTACAGGCACACACCACTACACCTGGCTAATTTTTGTATTTTTTTTTTTTTTTTAAGGACGGGTCTTGCTATGTTGCCCAGGTTGGTCTCAAATTCAAGCATTTCTCCTGCCTCCGCCTCTCGAGTAGCTGGGATTACAGGCACACACCACTACACCTGGCTAATTTTTGTATTTTAGTACAGACGAGGTTTCACCATGTTGGACAGGCTGGTCTCAAACTCCCGACCTCAAGTGCTCTGCCTGCCTCAACCTCTCAAGGTGCTGGGATTACAGGTGTGAGCCACTGCGCCGGGACTAACAATATTTTCTAGAACAACTGGACTACTGGCTCCTTGAGATCCTGTAACCCATGCTCCTGAAGAAAAAGTTTCTGTTGGAAAATAAATTTAGGAAACAAGGAACATATCAGAATATTAAAGAGTCGTAATATTAATACAGTTAGTAAATATGTTTACTGAAGTAACTTGATCCTAGAGAATTTCTTTTCTCCCTGTGTATGACTTCTTAACATAATCTTCCCTTCTTATGTTAAGACGTGCAGCCCCATTGCATCCAAATCTTCCAGAATAATGTTCAAGGACTTGGGTTTCAGATATCCAATATTTTTTCACTAGCTTCTGCCTACCCATCCAACTATATCTGCTGCCCATTCTTTATATGCTCTGGACACGCCCAACCATTTTTAGTTCCCACAAGTATCTGGTATCTCACTTCTTTCACATGTGACACTTTATCCACTTAGAATATGATTTAAGGGCTTTGAGTGCTGGTTTGCATTGCTCTCCTTATTTTTGTCTCTATTTCTGTCTCTCCTTGTCTTTGCCCACTTATAATACGATTTAAGGGCTTTGAGAGTTGGTTTGCATTTCTCTCCTTATATTTGTCTCTGTCTCTCCTTGTCTTTGTTATACAGACACACATGTCATTTGCCATTTAGAATTCCTAAGACAGCATATGCTCTGTGTTTCTTTGACATCAAAAATATTATTATAACAAAGATACGTTCCTGATTCTCAACTTAAAGATGTATGACAATGTTATGTCAAAACAAATATGTTAGGCAAAAATTAAGGCTAGATTGTCTCTTGAGATATTTTGTCTCCTGTTTGTGGCTCTCATGCCTGCCAGAAATGCCAGCCCCCGACTTTCCCTGCTGTCAGAATTTCACCAACAGCTGATTTCACCATCCTTTCTTTGCCTGCTAACAAGATATAACAAGCAGTTGCTTCACTTTCTAGGTTTTACCCATGCGTAAGTGCTTGGAGTCATTTTTAATTGTGGAAATTATTCAGTAGAAACTGAACCAGTAGAAATTATCGTATTACCCAGGTTTCTGCTGGCCCTGGTGTCATTGTGAACACCAGAGCGGTGGTTTTTCTCCTTTACTTTGTTTTTACTCCATTCTCTGGTCCCTCTCCTGATGACTCACGGTGGAGGATGAACGTAGAGTTGGAACTCCTATGCTGCACTAACTTAAAAGAAAATGTCAGAGCTGCTTTGAGGGCCACTGAGACCCTCAACCAGACTTTTCAATTTATCTTCTGCACACAGAATGCATGTTGCACTAGGTGTGCTGACCTGAACCTTAGTTATACATTCCTCCAGAGTCCCTAAATGAGAAGAGAGTCATGCTCCTCTAAGTTCTTGTCACACTGCAAAATCCAGCTGATGAGTTGTGCCTCTTTGGCTTATAAACTTTTGCCTCCCATACTAGAAATTATATTTTAGTCTTCTGTGAATGTTGGGGACCTAGCACAGTGCCAGGGCATAAGGAGCCATGCTATTTTTTCTTTTTTTTTAGATGGAGTTTCACTCTTGTTGCCCAGACTGGAGCGCAATGGCATGATCTCGGCTCACCGCAACCTCTGCCTCCTGGGTTCAAGTGATTCTCCTGCCTTAGCCTCCTGGGTAGCTGGGATTACAGGCATGCACCACCACGCCCAGCTAGCCATGCTATTTTTTTAACTGAACCAAGCAGTGGGGATTTATAGTAATAGCAAAGGGATATTTTAAAGAAAAACCAAAGCACTATTTGCAAACATCTAGGCTATAGACATGGTGTGAGTGGAGCAAAGCTACTATGTGTGCAGTTGTGTGAGAGTCTGACCTGAAGTTGTATCAGTGAATAATAAGAGATCTATTTTATACATTCCTAAGTCATCCATGGAACTGCAGCTGAGGTAAGCAATGTCAACGGACTTACACAATGTTTCATTAAATATCAAGTTCCCAAACTGAGGAAAATGTTTGACCTTAGTACTTAAATATTGCAGAGGAGTATTAGGGGCAAGTGAAAGAGATTAATCACCGTATTTGTTTTCTGGAGGTAACCTGAATGGAAGTCTATTATGTTCAATTATAATTTATAGCTCCATACGAGACATTTGTACAAAGCACATGGTCTGTGCTGTGAGCTAGGCATGGGACTTGAGTAAGACAGGAACCTGGTTGTTGAGGAATAAGAGCCTGAAGAGACACACAAGGAGACAGGTGCTCACAAGGCACCTGTGCAGTTCAGAATGCCCTGATACAGGGGGCCAAGCTGCTGCAGAAGCAGAGAGGAGGAGGCTCAGCTGTGTGGAGGGAGCTTCCTGGAAGAGGAAATTCTTCAGCTGTCTCCAGGAACAGACAGAACTTATCCAGACAAGGTAGGAAAGAAGGATGTGTAGGGAAGCTTCTACGGTGACCCCAAAGATCCCCAACTCCTGGTATTCATGCCTTTGAGACTCGCTGGACCTAGCGACTTGCTCCCGAAGAATACAATATGGTGAAGTGACGAAATGTCATTTCCGTGATTAGGCTATTACAAGACTGGCTTCTGTTTCGTGCATTCATTCTCTCTCTCGCTCTCTCCTCTCTCTGTCTCAGAACTCTCCCTCTTGGTGAACCGGGATGCCATGTGGTCAGCCCCATGACGAGGCTACATGGGAAAGAACAGATGTGCCCAGTCAATGACTAGCCAAAGAGCTGAGACCTGCCAGCAGCATTTGAATGATTTTGGAAGTGGATCTTTACCCTCTTGGGCCTTATGATCAGTGCGGCCCTCACTGACATCAACATCTTGATTGCATCTTGATTGTGAGAGACCCAGGCCACAGGCACTCAGCTAAGCTGTGCCTGAAATCTTGACCCACAGACACTGTGAAATAATGAGTTCCTTGCTTTAGGCTACCACAGTCTGGAGTAATTTGTTACTGTGTAACACATAACTAGTATGAAAATGAATTCATTTGATTGTGTTGGTTTACAAGTTTGTTATTCATTTAGAAATACGTTTCAAATACATTGTATTCCCAGACATATGAATAAGGCAGAGTAACATTTTTTTTTCTTGTCTTCAATAAACTATTATTTTGTAGTAGGTCTTTTTTTGCTGGGCCAGAAAATTCTGAAGTTTGAATATGGGTAAATCATCAGCTATCCATGTTTTTCAATGGATTTTAAAAGGCATTCTTTCAAACTTTTCTCCTCCAGAATGTGAAGGTGGCAAATTTGTAAAACTGAGAATATGGAAATAAATGTTTTCTGCTCCTTATCCCACCAAGCCATTTGTTTCTAACATTTTGGTTTTTAATTCTAATATGCTCCCTTGAATTTTTTTTTAATTTATAGTCTCTGCTACAACTTTTGGTAATAATTCTAAATATTGCACATGAAAATAATATTGTGAATAAAAAAGGAAGGTGCAAATTTTAGTTGTTTTTCTAAAATACTTTAATTCATTCATTTTCTGTTCCCCAGGCATTTACTGAAAATACTGGTGGAAGATTTCGATAATAGTTATTAGGAATACCTAGATATTCCTTTAAACACAAATTAAAATCAGAAATAAAAAACCAATAAGTGTATGCTACGGTCAGAATATTTGTGTCTCCTCTAAGTTCATATATTGAAATCCTAATCCCCTAAGCTGGTGGTAAGAGGTGGGGAACTGTGGGATGTGATTAGGCCATGAGGGTGGAGCCCTCACAGGTGGAATTAGTGCCCTCATAAAAGAGGCTTCAGAGAGACCCCTTGTGCCCCTTATGCTACGTGAGCACACTTGTGAGAGAGTGCCATCTATGAACCAGAAAGTAGGGGACCCTCATCAGAATCTGCCAGCACCTTGATCTTGGACTTTCCCAGCTTCCAGAACTGTCAGAAAATAAAGTTCTGTTATGTATAAGCCATGCAGTTTATGGCATTTGGTTACAGTAGCTGGAACAGGCTAACAGATGGTATTTAGGAGCTGAACCACTCTCTGAGTTCTGCATGAGGGATATAACCTACAAACCTGGGAGTACAAAGGGAAAAAATTATTTTTTATAGATAAACATATTCAAGAAAGCCTCATAAAAGTGCCTGGTCTCACATTTCCACACAGGAAACTTTAGCCAAGGCGACTTTGAGCCTCTCTCTATATTCCTCTCACTCCCACCCTGACCCCCACCTTCACAATCACTGATCCTGGTAAGTGAAGAGGGGCAGAAAATGACTCATCTATTTTGTGAATTTAGAAGAAGAAACAAAACCTGATCAGAGGAGCAACATTTATGCTCTCCATTTCAGGGTGCCCAGGAGCAATATTCTCGCATCTTCCACATGGGAAACTTCTTGGGGCAGGCTATTCCTTTGCCAGGGGAGACTTCCATGGAATGGGAGTTCAGTTTTTGCATAGACAGTAATATTAGCAGTATGCTTAGACTGTAGGTAGATCTAAGCAAAGCTTTCACATAAGCTTTTATTGTAGTAAAGCAGACATTTTGATAGCCAGCTTTTTTCTACCAGGCATCTTATTTCTAAATTGATCTAAACCTTGCACAAGAAGAAAGGGTCATGCTTCTTTTGTTCCCAAAAAAGTTACAGCGAAACTATGACCAATAGAGGAAGGAGGATGGCATGAACAAATACACTGAAGCAGGCAAATTAATGGAATTTATCCTAGGGATTCCAGGAATGGGAAACAGTCCATTTGGTGGGAATGCATTGTTAACATAGGAGAGAAATGGAAAATTAGCCAGGCAAGGTGGATTGGGTGGATCCGGAATACCAAGATAGGCATTTCCGACTTAATCTGGAAGGTGGGGCAGAGGCCTTAGAGGTGTCTGATCCAAAGCATTGCTCACATTCATGTGGCCAAGAAATGTTAACTTTACTGTCACTACTTACCAACCCTCACACTAGTCATTAGCAACAGAAGAGCTGTCCCTTCGGAGGGAGATATCCAGAAATCTGTGAAGAGTCAAACCCTAGGGGCAAATGAACTGATGGGTTGACAGAGGACAGGGTTGACGGAAGCTGAGCATGGGCCTTCTGAGACTATAAGAAGAAGAAAACACCCTGAAAATAACACATTAGTAGGAGAAGAAATGGAGAGTTTAGTGAATTGGAATTTTCTGGAAAGCAAAACACAAAGTCTTATAGAAAGGTTCTAACTTTTCTATAAGGACACTCATTAGTGTCAAATGCTCTTGATAAACAGTAGGCCTATGTCACCTTCTCTTAGGAATGGATAGGAAGACAGACACCAAATGCAGACCTTTACATTTCGCTCTTGTGTTCCTCCTCTGTGGAAGTTAAATATGAGTACCTGTGTCTTAGAAACTTAGAGGAAGCCATCTTTGCACGTCATTTACCAAACGGGCAGAGCATGAAGCGAGTACCATGAGAGACACTGACCTCAGCGATAACACAGCTAGTTGTTAGAGCTTCCTTCGAAGTGTAATATTTACAGAGCAATAGTAGTAAATAAAATCATCCTTCTGAGAAAAATTATGTAAAGTAGGAACCACTTCGTGCTCTACTTGACTTGATATTGCACAGGAAGCTATAAGAAATGTAACTTATTCCTGTAGATTCTCTATTTTTAATTTGCAATTAAGTTCCCTTCAGTATTTTTGATCAGAAATACTATGGAAACACATTAACATTCTAAATGCATTTTCAGCCCCAATATTGGCTGCCAAGTATTCATGTTCATAAGAATATTAACTCAGTTTTCACACTCTGGCTTCTCATACTTCTAATATTTTGTCCAAAATGCAAGGACCAGATTATTTGGAAAGACTTTTTCTAAAAGATTATTTTTGGAAAGAAGCTTTCCAAAGCTTTCAATGACTCTTTGAAAGTTTACATATCAAAGAAAGGCTCCCTCTAACAGGAAAAATGTTAACCTACTGGTCCTACTAAAGACTTTATAATTCTTGAGTGGTCATAATGCTTTCTAATTTCTGCTTCTATCACACAGTGAAAAAATACTTGATTTTATGAATTAATTCTTTTTGTTTGTTTTGAGATGGATTCTCACTCTGTTGCCCAGGTTGGAGTGTGGTGGTACTTTCATGGCTCACTACAACCTCGTCTCCTGAGTTCCAGCAATTCTCCTGCCTCAGTTTCCCCAATATCTGGGATTACAGGCACACCACCATGTCCAGCTAATTTTTGTAGTTTTGTTGAGATGGGGTTGCACCATGTTGGCCAGGCTGGTCTCCAACTCCCGACCTCAAGCAATCCACCCACCTTGGCATCCCAAAGTGCTGGGATAACAGGCATGAGTCACTCACCTGGCCAAGTTTATTCCTTTGAAAAATAATCACAGAATACAATTTTAGGTTTGAGGTAGGCAGAATAATGGCTTCCCAAGATGTTACTGCCCTATCCCTGAAACCTGTGGGTAAGTTACTTTACATAACAAAAGGGATTTTGCAGATGTGATTAGGTTAAGGATTTTGAGGTGAGAGATTATTTTAGATTGTCTAGATGGGCCCAACAGAAACACAAGGATCTTAACAAGTGAAAGAGGAAGGCAGGGTAGTCAGTACCAGAGCCATGCGATGTGAGAAACATTACGTCAGCCATTGCTGGCTTTGAAGACGGCGGACAGAGCCCCAAGCCCAGGAATGTGGAAGGCCTCCAGAAGCTAAAAAAGAATGGACCAGATTCTCTCAGAGCCTCCCGGGGGAATGCAGTCCTGTTGATTTTAACCTAATGAGACCCATTTCAGACTTGTGACCCCCCAAACTGTAAGAAAATATATTTGTGTTGTTTTCAGCTACAACATTTGTGATAATTTATTAGAGCAGCCCTAGGAAACAGACTTTTGTTTTTTTTTTTTTTTTTTTTTGAGACAGAGTCTCTGTCACCCAGGCTGGAGAGCAGTGGTGCTATCTCGGCTCACTGCAAGCTCCGCCTCCTGGGTTCAAGGGATTCTCCTGCCTCAGCCTCCCGAGTAGCTGGGACTACAGGCGCCCGCCACCACGCCCAGCTAATTTTTGTATTTCAGTAAAGATGGGGTTTCACTATGTTGGCCAGGCTGGTCTAGAACTCCTGACCTCAGGTGATCCACCCACCTTGCCCTCCCAAAGTGCTGGGATTACAGGCGTGAGCCACCGTGCCCTGCCATAATTTTTTATAAGGTCTCTTTTCAGGGTGGTTGATATGAAGGGGTGTGATAATAAAATCAAAGCACAAAATCCAAGGTTAGAAACAAGCCTGGCTACATTCTTTCAGTGCTGATTATTTCAGTGTTTTTGAAATCTATAAAAATACTTGAGAGAGCACATGATCTAACTCTGTCCACCTGAAGAGCTAAAGAATATTTCTGATCTAGAAAAACACTGGCCTTTGACAGACGTATGTTTTCCTAGCATTTGTATGTACATGTGCTAGATCGCAAAAGATGATGCTGGGACAGGCCCCCAAAGTCCAGACCTTGACTAAGGTAAGAGGTCAGCATCTTGCCTGTCTCCTTCATCTTCTGCTTCTTCATCCTAACGGTCTACTACCTTCTCTCACTTATTTTTTCTCTCCCCAATCTCTCACATTCTCCTTTTTTTCCTTTGTAATTTTTTCTCTTTTCTGAAATTTGTCATCATGTGAAACTGAAGTTACTCTTTTAGTTCCATTGATCTAGAAAGTTTAATTGTTTCTATGTTCGATGTATGTTCGTTTCTTCTCCAATGATGATACACTGCAGGTATAAGATAGATATTTTTGCAAAATCTTTCAGTTGTTCCCCAGCATTGTGGGAGGCTGAGACGAGTGGATTACGAGGTCAAGAGATCGAGACCATCCTGGCTAACACGGTGAAACCCGGTCTCTTCTAAAAATACACACACACAAAAAGTAGCCGGGCTTGGTGGCAGGTGCCTGTAGTCCCAGCCACTCGGGAGGCTGAGGCACTAGAATGGTGTGAACCTGGGAGGCGGAGCTTGCAGTGAGCCAAGATCACGCCACTGCACTCCAGCCTGGGAGACACAGCGAGACTCTGTCTCCTAAAAACCAAAAAACAAAAAACAAACCAAAAAAAAAAACAACTTTCAATTGTTCATGCTTAATTTTAACAGTAGCTACCAAGAATTAAATTCACCTTTAAGGAATTGATAACTATATGCTCTTAACTCCATGCTACATGATAACTATATGCTCTTAAACAAAACAAGACAGGGTGAGGTGGGAGGATCACTTGAGCCCAGAAGGCAGAGGTTACAGTGAGCCATGATCACGCCACTGCATTCCAGCCTGGGCAATAGATTGAGTTTCTGTCTCAAAAGAAAAGGAAACGAGACCGGGTGCGGTGGCTCAAGCCTGTAATCCGAGCATTTTGGGAGGCTGAGACGGGCGGATCATGAGGTCAGGAGATTGAGACCATCCTGGCTAACACGGTGAAACCCCGTCTCTACTAAAAATACAAAAAACCAGGCAGGCGCCTGTAGTCCCAGCTACTCTGGAGGCTGAGGCAGCGTAAACCCGGGAGGCGGAGCTTGCAGTGAGCTGAGATCCGGCCACTGCACTCCAGCCGGGACGACAGAGTGAGTCTCCATCTCAAAAAAAAAAGAAAAGGAAACGAAAAGAAAAACAACTGTGCTTATTTCTAGATGGTGACGCAATGGATGATTCTTATTTTTTTTTCTTCATAAAAATATTTTCTATTTTTAAGACACTAAAATGGCTGGGTAAAAAACTGTCTGTTAATTCCATTCACTGTTACTTGACATTTTTTAAAAGTCCTTTTTAAGGACTTGATATCTTCATTTTCTGGGACATGGATTAAATATTTGAACGAAAACAACTACCAATGCCAAATAATGCTGACAGAGTATCCAGTCTTATTTACATGTGTGCCAATGAATCTCAGGTCCTGAGTCTTATTTACATGTGTGCCAATGAATCTCAGGTCCTGTTTATTGTTTCTTTTGTTTATCATAGCTTTCTTTAGTTGACTTACACTTATTTTGCTACTCCAGTGCTATATACTTATTATGCATTTTCAGAAACAGCTTTTCTGAAATCAGTGAATGGATCTTCTATGTCCCAATTGAACTTTCTCTCCCACAGCTGCTCAATTTGCTGTTTGTAATGAAGTTGATGTTTGGATGTTTCTTTTCTTTTTTTTTTTTTTTTTTTTTGAGATGGAGTCTCGCTCTGCCGCCCAGGCTGGAGTGCTGAGGCCGGATCTCAGCTCACTCACTGCTGCAAGCTCCGCCCCCCCGGGTTTACGCCATTCTCCTGCCTCAGCCTCCGGAGTAGCTGGGACTACAGGCGCTTGCCACCATGCCCGGCTAATTTTTTGTATTTTTTTTAGCAGGGACGGGGTTTCACCGTGTTAGCCAGGATGGTCTCGATCTCCTGACCTCGTGATCCGCCCGTCTCGGCCTCCCAAAGTGCTGGGATTACAGGCTTGAGCCACCGCGCCCGGCCGGATGTTTCTTTCCAAGCATCCTTTTAGCGCATTGTGAAAAATTCAACAAGGAAGTTCTCCCTGCCTGCTGTATTGAAGATTTAAGAGTAGGAGTATTTGTACTTGACGTATAAGATCCTAACCCTAACAGTCAGAGCTGCCTCTGAAGCATTAAGAAAAACTCTTTGTGAATAGCATCGGATCCCATTTCACAATATTTCCCTTGAAT
This sequence comes from Colobus angolensis palliatus, assembly GCF_000951035.1. Taxonomy (NCBI): domain Eukaryota; kingdom Metazoa; phylum Chordata; class Mammalia; order Primates; family Cercopithecidae; genus Colobus; species Colobus angolensis. Next base: position 15,802,475 of record NW_012115154.1, on the reverse strand, counting down.
ATCTCAGCAAGACTGATTCCAAATCTTAATCCAATTCATTACGTCTTGGTGGGGTGTGGTGGCTCATGCCTGTAATCCAGCACCTTGGGAGGTCATGGCGGGAAGATGACTTGAGGTCAGGAGTTGGAGACCAGCCTGCCCAACATGGTGAAATCTGGTCCCTACTAAAAATACAAAAAAAAAAAAAAAAAAATTTAGCTGGGTGTGGTGGCGGGTACCTGCAATCCCAGCTACTCGGGAGGCTGAGGCAGGGAAATCGCTTGAATCCGGGAGGCAGAGGTCACAGTGAACCGAGATCGCACCACTGCACGCCATCCTGGGCACAGAACGAAATTACATCACACACACACACACAAAAAAATGCACGCACACACACACACACACAAAAAGGAAAAGAAAGAAATTCATTACATTTTGTGGTTTTCTGAATAAGAGATGCTCGTGGGCTGTATCTAGCTATACGATTGACACAGGGAACTAGAAAGAAGAAACACTTGAAATTAAAAGCTCAGCGCTTATAAATTATAAATAAATTTTTTGTGCATTATTCTTCATATTCTGTTATGATGTTAAAAACTAGAGCTAATCCTGGTAGTACACATATACACACACACACAAACACTCTCTCTCTCTCTCCCTCTCTGTCTGTCTCATACACATACATAAGTAAGCTAATGGGAAAAACTATTGCACATACATCATCAGAATGTGGTTATGTACTTCAGCAGTATTGCTTTATCCCAAGTAGATTTAGGTAAGCTGGATTTGCAAATCAACTTTAAATGTGTTTTGCTTCTCTGACACTTGTAAGTGGAATTTTAATATTGGCCCCTAATAATGTTTTGCAATTAACCAGCCTTTTAACACGGAAGTAAGCAATAAACTAATGCTTTAACACTTTTTTAATTGAAAAGATTAAGAGAAGCTAATTAATTTGTAAACTGTACATAGTGAATCATTGAGCCTATGATTAATTTTGTCTATTTTTTTGCTGTACACATGAGTAGTTGTAAAAAAAAGCAAGTACAAATATATAATTAGCAAGAGACAATTTTTATCAGTTCCTGGAAATATTTGTCCGTGCATTGTTTTGCAATCACATTATAAGAGTTTTACTACGTTTTCTCCTAAAATTTTAAATGATTTTTAATCTTTTGTTAATTCATCTAGATTTTAAGTCTCTTATCTCTGCTATAGTAGCAGCAATAGAGTCAGACTTAAATTTCCCAGTAAGAAATGGTGTGGGGCTATTCATTTTAAGATCCATACTTAAATTGTACTTTGGTTTTTACCTTTCATTTCAGTATCAGTATATCATACCATAACTATCTTGATGTAAGCACTCAATATTTTCCAACTGAAAAATCTACAGAATCAGGCTTTTGTAGGTCTAATTTCAGCCCATTCTCTTCAGACTAGTTTTGTTGCTGTTCCCAGCACAAATAAATGAATGTAGTTAATCCAAAAAATATTTATTATGTACCTACTAATGTTCTGGACAATTTTTTAGATGCTGGGGAGACAATTATAAACATAAAAGACAGGTGAGAGTCCTGAGCTCATGTAATTAACATTCTAATTGCAGGAGACTGGTGATATAGCACACAAGTAAGTAAAAGATGTAGTATATTAGAATATAATGGGCTGGGCACAGTGGCTTATGCCTGGAATCCCAGCACTTAGGGAGGCCGAGGTAGGCAGATCACAAAGTCAAGAGATCGAGACCATCCTGGACAACACGTAAAACCCCATCTCCACTAAAAATACGAAAATTAGCTGGGCATCGTGGCGCATGCCTGTAGTCCCAGCTACTTGGGAGGCCGAGGCAGGAGGATCGCATGAACCCAGGAGGCGGAGGTTGCAGTGAGCTGAAATCGCACCACTGCACTCCAGCCTGGGCAACAGAGTGAGACTCATCTCAAAAAATAAAAGAAAAAAAAAGAACACAATGAACTATGAAGAAAAATAAAGCAGACAAGGGAGATAAGGAAAACAGAAGTGAGGTTACCATTTTAGATACGGTTTTTAAGGTGGGTCTTGAAGAGAAGATGACATCTGAGCGATGACTGGATGGAGTTGATGGATCATCCTATACAGTAGGTAAGTTGCAAGAACAGCATATGGCATGCCCTGAGAATCTAATCCTTGCCTGATGTGTTCATGGGACAGCAACACATTCAGTATGACTGAAATGTGCAAGCAACTGAGTGAGCAAACAAGGGGAAGGGCAGTAGAAGCCAAGATCATCGAGGTATAGTTCAGGACCTTAGAGGCTGTTGTCTCTGACATGAGGTTGGACATGACCAGGATGCATGTTCTAACAGAATCACACTGGCTTTTGTGATGAGAGTGAATATGGCCTGGGTGAAAGTAGGTTGAGCAGGCAGGAAGCTACTGCAAAAATAGACAAAGGACAATGGTGTTTGAACCAGAATGGCGGTGATAGAGTCATTGAGAGCAGAACTAGTTGATGGGGTAGACGTGGGGTGTGAGTGTAGAGAGGCAGCCAGGATGGGTTTTGGCCTCAGCAATGGGTAGGATGGCCCATTCTCTTCTCTATACTCAGTGTGGATAAATTCTTACCGAATTTTCTGATCTTCTCATTTCCAGCAGGAAAACACCCCCCCCCTTTTTTTTAGTTCAAATCTCACTTTCTAGCAATCTTAACCTAATTAACCTCATGCTATTCTAAACAGTCCATTAAACTGCATTCCCTTGGGCCTGTGGCTAGGTTTATTCTGTGACTTTGTCCTGATTAGAATAATTTTCAGGCTTTTATGTTAAAAAGCTTGAAAACAAGATATAAATATATAATAGACTTTTAAAGCAGATGGTAATATTTAGATTTTAAAAATTGAAACCTATTTAAAATGCATATATGTTTAAATATGTAAAATATATATTGACTTTACTTATAAACAGAAAATAAATATTAAAATAGATGTAAAAATCTATCTACATCTATTGATACATAATATCTATATCTATATCTATATCTATATATATTATACCTTCATCTATCCAAAAGACTGCAATCTAATTAAAGAGTCAAATAAATACATATGGTTGTTCTGTATTGGTCTTAGTGCCTAATACATTATGACTGTGATTATGGGGATATAGTAGCAAAGCCTACTGTCATTGTATTGTTTTCTAATTTTTTCATGTAACACAAGGATAACTTTTCATGTAACACAAGGATAAGCAAAATGTGGTATTTTGCTTACAGAGGGGTGAAATTTGCTTGAGTAGATTTACGTTGTTTTCAGTCCCAGCAGAGATCTGGGTGTCAAAGTGCTCTCTCCTTCTGGTGAAAGTACCATGTGGTGGTGGTTGGCCTTCAGGTGAGGGGAAGGAAGAGGGCTGTGATTTCAGGTGTGAACTCCAAAACAGAAAAAATCCAGGTCTGATCCTGGTCTTGTCTGATACTTTCTTATCTCTGGTGAAAATGCAAATCCTCCTGGGAGCAGATTAAAACCTGTGTCTCTGGTCTCCGTTTTAATGGAAATACACTTATACATGAGAGGTAGAGATAGAGCAGGAAGGTGCAGGGAACCTGAGGGCAGCCCATGTCTCTAAAGTGAGGAAGACAGGCACAGATGAGCAGCTTTTCAGCCTGTATTTTTGGCTTGCTTCATTATTGTGTATTTGGCCTTGAGTCAAGTCTGGGGATGGGAATTCAGCACTTGCTCCACTGATTTCTATGAGTGTAATCACTGTGGTTAAAAATAATGTTCCTTCACATACATGGAAGGCTTTATAATCAACGTGTGTTTCCTGCTTTTAACATTACAGCAATCCCCAGAGAGCTGAGTGGAGAACCTTATGTTTATTTTTTAGATAAAAAAAATGAGCTGCAAAGAAAGTGGCTTTACCAAGGCCAGCTACACATTTATAATACATTCATAATACATTGTCATGCAACTACTATTCTGTAGGGGTACAACGGGGGAAAAAAAAAAGGAAATCCACAGCCTCTTGCCTTAAGAAGATTATAATCCTTTTGAGTATTTCGACAAATAAATAGGTATTTTAAATATGAGTATGGATTTCAAATACAGTAAAACTAAACATCTGGTCTTTTATTTCTATTTAGTTTCTCTTTACCACAATATTTTAAAATGAAAATACATGTATCATTTATTATACAGATAATACATGTTCACTTGATTTCAACTAAGACAATTTACTAAAAATATGAAAAAATATTCAAATGACATACTCATCACTTAGCAAATATCATTGTTAACATATATAACTTTATGTTTTTTTCTTTCTTTATATTTTCAACCAGGTATTATCATTTTAGTTTTATTCTCTTTTTAGTATAGAGTAGGTTTCTTATGTTTTCTCTGTCAAACAATATAGCTCTGCTTGCTAACTCTAATTGTTTCTTAGTATGTCATTAGATCATCATTTATTTTACCATCCAACTATTGACAGATGTTAAAATAGTTTCACATTTTTCATCATTCAAAACTATGCTGAGATGAAAAGTATACGTAAATCTTTGTAACCATGTCTTATTATTTGCTTGCTATACAATTCTAAGAATGGAATTGTTGTCCAAAAGCCACGCATATTCGAGTTTTACAGTGTTGGCTTCTGGAAAGTGATATGATAGACAGATCTTGATAGATCTTGATTTAAATTCAATTTATGCTTCTTTAAATGAGAACAAAACATATAGTTCCTAATGATAAATAACTTTAGATAAGCTAGTATATTTTTTAAAATCTCTTTCTGATATCATGAAAATATTCTGACTACTTCAATCTTTAGTTATGGGAAAAAATGACTTATGAAAGTTGAATATGGCCAGATTCTGCAATAGGTCTGGGTAACTGTGACCTAAACTGTAGATCATCTAAAGCGTAACATTAGGAACTGTTGTATGGACAATTAATCTTTATATGGACACTTCTTTTATGTTGCTAATGTGAATATTTAGTACTGAAGATTTTGATTGTGCAACAAAATTTAGAATTATCTCTTCAAGAAAAGTACTCCCTGGTTCCAATAAACTGTCTCAAAAGAACAAGTACGCAAATGGGAGTGTGGACATTGTCACACCACAGAATTAGTAATACGTGAGTGCATGCATGTATGAGATGTGTGGGCACGGCGATGGTGAGTGTGGAGAGCTCCCTATTTTAGGATATAAAGTGCATTAGGTGGGATCCCATGCTGTATGTTTTCACCAAAATCCTATTATTTCTTCTCTCAAAAATGTGTCCAGTTTGTATCTTACTAAGACTCTTCCAAGATAATGCTGTCTACTATAATGCTTTGGTCAAGGTAATTACATGCATCACGAGACCACTGAGTATGATAAAAACAAACAAACAAACAAATACACAAACAGTTTTCATCTAGGTTTACTTTGGCACCTGTACCTCCTGCTATACAAAGCACTTTTAAGGCATTTTCTTTGCTCACGTAAAGTCAGAGAAAATAGGTTAGGTCTTATTTAGGGACAATCAGCCCAAAATGGACATAAGAAATAAAAAGTTCAGGCTGAGGCAGGAGAATGGCGTAAACCTGGGAGGCGGAGCTTGCAGTGAGCTGAGATCTGGCCACTGCATTCCAGCCTGGGCGACAGAGTGAGACTCCGTCTCAGAAAAAAAAAAAAAGGAAAAAGAAAAAAGAAATAAAAAGTTCTCTGGTGGCTACTATAGTGGTTTGTCTAATCTTTGTCGCTTTGTTGCAAAGAGCTTTCCATCTACACAATGACTACGTATGATTGGATGCCGTTAAATACTACTGTTAAGCACTTTGGGGAGCTATGGGTCTGTTTTTAGTCTCCTTTCTCTCTTTCTTGCTGATAAATGTAAAAGAAAATATTAACTGGGCTTAGTTTAGAAACATTATGTATACATTAAAAATATGCCCCATGATACTAGATCTGGGATAAAACTCATTAACTTACTATTAGAAAGTTACTAAATTACTTCCTAGTTTTATTGCAAAATGCAAAAAAAAAAAATGTTTTAAAGGATAATTAGCTTTTTCATTAAAAAAGGAAACCGGTTTGAGGAAGGAAAAAAAAAAAACCTTGTTTAAAGAAATGAAGAATTAAATAGTGGAATCATTACTCTATGAATTCTTGGTGCTCATAACACATTTAAATAGTGTATGAAGCTCAGAACAAAAAGAAAAAGTGCTGGAGGGGCTCAAAGAGTGTGACAGGTTGGTATTCCCGATGTACTAAATGCATCACCTTTTGTCACTGACATAAAAAAGGTAGCCAGAGGGGCGAAAAACTACAAAGGATTGCAGTTGTCTGTATGCACTGACACAATAGCTTAACTCTTATTTGGTTGCTTCAGAACAGTGGGAAATAATGCTTATATAGATATATATATTTATTATATACATTATTATATATCATATACATATATGAATCTGATCTTATGAATCAGAAGGGATGGTGTCCAGGAGCCTGTACTTGTATTGACTTACTCATGTGATCATCAAATAAAATACAATTTAAGAATCACTGATTTAGAGGAAACAAAGCAAAAAACCATATAGACATGGAACTGTTGGATTGACTGGTGGTATCCAAGTTCATATATATATGAGGAAGCATTACATATATGTATATATGTATATATATGTATATGTATATATATGTATATGTATGTGTGTATATAGGTATATATGTATGTATATATACAGTTGTAGGCCTGTCATAGGAGCACTTACTTATGAAAGCTAAAATTTAGAAATTGAGTATTATAATAAAATAAAATTTCCAAGCAATATTTGTCATATACTAACCTGCTAAATCTTTTGTGAAGTGCATATCAGTTGTCATACTACTTGGGAATTATGAATTAATAATAATGCAAAATTGATGAGTATACTTATAAACCATTAAACTTTTAGAGATTTATTTTTCATCTCTTTTGCATGGCATTGGTTGTACTTTTACTTTTTGGGATTTTTTTTTTTCTGGCACCATTTGTAGTCATCACAAATACATGTTCAACGTAAAAAGCAAAGAATCTGAAATGAATGATTCAGAACATAAGCTCTACCATATTTCCTTGCCTGCTATCCTCATAACTGGGACTCCCTTTCCTTCTGAAGTCCTTTGTCAGTGTATTCTGCAGGGATCTCTTTGACTATGTCCTCTGTTCTGGTGCGCGTGAAGAGACTGAAACTCTTGATCATGAGGTAATGGAAAGTCTGCATGGCTAGTGGTATACATGACAAGGATAAGGTGGAATGGTCGCCAATTTGCTCTGTAAAAGGCCACTAAATACTAGGTTTTAGCCCTCAGAGTCTGGGGAACTTGAAGTCAAAGAAGGGAAAGAATTAGAATAAATAGGACCCTAGACAGGTTTCATCTTCTGATCAGATAGAAAGACTAGGAGAGAAAATATTTTGCCTACTCACATTGGGACGAATCCTCTGCTCTGAAATCTCCTCATAAGCTCAGTGAAATTCAGATTCCATGACTCTATTACAGACCTTATGAATCAGAAGGGATGGTGCCCAGGAGTCTGTCTGTACTTGTATTGCCTTACTCATGTGACCATCAAATAAAATAGACTTTAATAATCACTGATTTAGAGGAAATAAAGCAAAAAACCATATAGACATAGAACTGTTGGATTGACTGGTGGTATCCAAGCTCAGTAACTAAAGCTTAAAAACCTCTTTCCTTCAATTTCCAGAAGTGCCCAGGAATTAACTGCCAGATGAAACAATCTGCAGAGAAAACCTCTGAACACATTCCAGGCAGCATAAAAGGATTAAACTTTATATCAAAGACTCACTTTACAAGCAAGGAGACAAGCAGAAGAGAGCTTTTCTGTCCCTAAAGTTTCTTTAACTAGGAACCTCGTCTTTCTTTTTACAACTATATGTAAGTCAGCTTAAAGTGTAACTGCTAAGAACAGTGACAGGGACCCAATCTCAGTGATACCAAAAAATTTCCAAATGTGTGACTAATATCAGGTTCTCTCTCACTTGATACAGATTAGAAAGAAAAAGCACAATGAAGGGAAGAGACAGAGAAAGAGAAGGGTGAAAGTTTAACCCAAGTCCAGCTGCTTTCCTTCAAGCAAAAAAGACCAATAAGTACTTTTGGGAGTGTCAGGTGCTTTCCTTCAAGCAAAAAAGACCAATAAGTACTTTCGGGAGTGTCAGGTTGGATATATGTGGAATTTCCATTCATTATATGACAAGCATTTGTTCAATACCTACTGCATCAGTCCAGTACTGTTTTTTTGGTATGAGAAGTTAATAAGATGTTTTTTGACATCAAAAAGCAAATATCCCACAACTCCATATTGCTCTTTCTTTGACAGGGTCTGTACAGCATGCTGTGGGAGAACAGAGAGTGGGGGCCCTAAATCAGATTTGGGATGATACAATGTTTCCTGCAATCAAAGAGACTTGAGCTGAGTAATGAAGAAAATGCCAATGATAATGAAGTAAAAGAGGGAGTTTGCATTCCATACAAAGATGTGTACAAAACATTATAGCATGCTCAGAATGCCTGCAGCTGAGTGGGAAGTTGGTAAAGGCTAAACTATATAAAGACAGGAACAAGATTATACATATTTCGTGAGATTAGTTTATTCAAATTTTGTATTTACAACTTTGGAGATTTATGAAAGGGTTTTGTATTATTCCATTTTCATACTGCTATAAAGAAATATCCGAGACTGGGTAATTTATAAAGAAAAAGAGGTTTAATGGACTCACAGTTCCACATGGCTGGGGAGGCCTCACCGTCCTGGCAGAAGGCGAAGGAAGAGCAAAGGCACGTCATACATGGCGGCAAGCAAGAGAGAGTGTGCAGGGGAACTGCCTTTTATAAAATCATCAGATCTCATGAGACTTGTTCACTATGCTGAGAACAGCACAGGAAAACCTGCCCTCATGATTTAATTATCTCCTGTCAGGTCCCTCCCATGACACATGGGGATTAGGGGAGCTACAATTCAAGATGAGATTTGGGTGGGGACACACACAGTCAAATAATATCCACATTTAACCTGGTAAGTCATGGCATCAAATTCACACTTTTGCAGATGTGTGAAGGATAAACTGAAGGCCCTTAAATCAAGAGTTGGAAGGTTTTTGCTGTTATTCAGAAATGGTATCTGTGTTGAAGTATGACCTGAAGAGGAAGATGGGATACAAATGGCATTCCAGAGATGGAAGATGCTGAACTTGCTGAGTAATTAGATGTGGCTAGATTACTGGCTTCAGTGGCTGGGTTGCTAATGGACCATTTTTCCTTTATAGGAAATGCAGGAGGAAAAGGAAGTCTGGCTGGAATGGGGGACGGGCGCAGAAAGAATAAGTTGATTTTCAATATGCCAAGCTTGATGCAGGGATATAATGGCTAGGATCTACAGATATCATTCATTCAACAATGATTTATTACATTTGTACTATGTGCTGGTCACTGTCCATCAGGACATTTAATGGGCCCAGCAAAATGTTCTGGAGTAGCAATATAGATGAAGGAATCACTATGTAAATGGAAATTTACATAGTGGAAATGTATGTATTACCACTATTTACACAGTGGAAATGATGCCATAGTTAGGGACAGTAAGGGTAAGTGCATATGTTGAGAAGGAAAGTGAGGACACAGCTGGAGAGCACCACTATTGAAGGACAAGGCTAAGGAAAAAGCCCAGGGAGTATACTGAGAAGCAGAGGCTTGAACTAAACTGAACCCAAATGAAGAGCTGCTGAGTTACAGAAAACAAAGAAAACCACTATAAGAAAGAGAAAGCAACTTCTGTAAAATATAGATGTCCCATTTATATAAGTTACCATCAATTTGCCAATATAGAAGTAACTGATGAGAGTCAATCCAGTGATACAGAGAAGATGGTAGCCACATTGAAGGGCTGAAGGGTGGACTGGTGTGGGGAGGAGCAGATGAAGAGAGACAACCTCTTCGGGTTACTTAGCTGAGTCCGTAAGAAATGTTGTTGAGAAAGATTAACAATTTTTAAACATATGTTACTCCACATTTTTACCTTATTTTCATACCCTTGCCTTCTTATCTACTTTCCTGTGTGTCACATTTGCTCACTTGACTTACGGTCACCTACAAGCACTATTACTAGGTACCAGAAGCTCTCTGGAGAGTAGGTCTGAAGGAAGCAGAGGGGAGAGAGTGTGCGGTCCTGGGAAACCCAGGAAAATGGAGATCCATCGTAATGTCCACGGCTGCTACTTTGGAGAGCCTACAATAGGTCTGATCGTGAGTGTCCACTTCACATACATTTTAAATTGTTTTTTTCTTTTAAGAAAACAACTTTCAAGGCAAGTACAATCACTTTCATTTGACAGGAGAGGGGAGTGAGGATCAGGGAGGGCAAGTCACCAGCCTCAGCTGACACCCACAGTAAGTGACGGAGTTGGGGCTAGAACTCCAGACCTTTTAAAATATCACAGGAAGGAAGAAACAGCTGAGCAAGTGTTTTTGTTACAGCTAGTGTTGAAGAACAAACAGTGGATAGATGTTGGTGGCCCAGGTGGCTCATCCCCTAAAGCCTAGCCTTGTATGATCAGGTTAAACAAGTCACACCTTCAAGGCAACTAACTACATTTAGTACAATTTTAAAAGAAATCAATTTAAAAAGATACAACTTTTCAAAGGCCCAGGGGTTGATTAGTAGTCGCTGGAAGGAGGTGTCAAAATTTAGAAACTTAGACCGGTCATGGTGGCTCACACCTGTAATCCCAGAGTTTTGGGAGGCTGAGGCAGGTGGATCACCTGAGGTCGAGAGTTCGACACCAGTCTAACCAACATGGAGAAACCTCGTCTCTACCAAAAATATAAAATTAGCCGGGCATGGTGGTCCATGCCTGTAATCCTAGCTACTCAGGAGGCTGAAGCAGGAGAATTGCTTGAACCTGGGAGGCGGAGGTGGCAGTGAGCCGAGATCGTGCCATTGCACTGCAACCTGAGCAACAAGAGCAAAACTCCGTCTCAAACAAAAAACAAAACAAAACAAATAAAAAAATTTAGAAACTTGAAGGGCCCGAGGCTTTGGCCAACGATGGCTCCATTTCCTCATATTGATGGGTCTTAGAATGGTCCTAGTGCCTGGCCATGCCTTCCTCCATTGCTAGTAGTCTTTAATCATTTTGACTATTTCTATCACAAAGAGAGAAAGGTTTCATCAGAAGGCTCATGACATCTCCTTAGCTAAGAACTGGTTTGGTCTATCATTATCTTTTACAACTGTTCACCCCACTCTGCTGTAATGATAAGTGATGTTTGAACCAGTTCTTAAGAGACTCCTTCTTGACAAGCGGAGGGAACGAGTGACATATTCCCATTACAAGATCTGATCCAAATCCATTTGACTCTGATCTTTCTGGACCTGGAAAAGATCCATTTGTGAACTCAGACTTTCTCCAAAAGGCACTACAGGGAAGAAGTGGCAATGATTCTGACAGGAAAAAGCTTTTACTGCCTGTCAGTTTTATGTCTATTATGACCTACAGCTCTACAGGTTGCAAAATACTTATCCTATCGGGAACTATAGCGTTTAAGGTCATTTGTTTGGTGATCGATAGCATTACATAAAAAGAAGCTGGAAAAAGAGAAAGCAAAATTAAGAAAACAGATACATTTGTTCCATTTAAATAAATCTCCTTGCTCTTTTGCATTGTTTCTGTCCCTTAAATCCTCCCAGATTTACAGCTAAGTGCGGATAATTGCTGGAAATAGTCACGAATTTTATAGAATAATTGGCTCTATTTTAAGACACACTTTAGTGTGTATACTACATAGTGTGGCTATAAAATAATAAAATAGATTTTTGCATGTTGCTGCTGGATATCATTCTCATTATTTTTAGTCACACATTGTATATGTGTGTGAGCATGGCAACATTTCATTGTTTGAAGGGCTTTCATAGTTTTTAGAAGTTACAAAATAATAGAATTAATTGCTTTGAATTTAGTCATTTTGCACTGGGCAAATATTGATTTCTTTCCCAACACCTTTAATTTCTAATGGAGCTTGAAATTAACTTTGGATTTTAATTCTATTTTGTTCTGGGTTTGCACATCAGGGCCATTAATAACGTCAGGAGAGTGCTGAGAATACTGTTTCTGAACCAGGGGCCCACAGTGAGCTTTGCAGCATTTGAATCTTCATCCTTCACAGAATTGGGGATAATCTATGTGGGGACGTGTATCATACTAGTATTTTATGAATGAGGGATCAAATGAAAAAAGTTACCCTGTGAAAAGTCACCCTCTTGTCACTTGCTAAAGTTTGCATCAGTGTGTGCATGGGTGTGTGCACCTGTGTGCATGTGTGTGTGCATATTTAATCACATTCAAAATGGGTAGGGAAGCAAAGGCCAGATTTTCCCTAACCCAAAATGCCTGGAAAATGAGTCTTTCTGATTCATATATATAGTTTTTTAAATTATATTTTTAAACAAAAAAATACATAAAATCTCTATATGCATTTATATTAATGTAAATATAACTAAAACAAAATTTAATGTAATTTAAATATGATCTTTCTCAATTTCTTTTTTTTTTTAGACAGAGTCTCATTCTGTCACCGAGGCCCCCAGGCCGTAGTGCAGTGGTGCAATCTTGGTTCACTGCAACCTCTGCGTCCTGGGTTCAAGTGATTCTCTTGCCTTAGCCTCCCGAGTAGCTGGCATTACAGGCGTAACACCATGCCCAGCTAATTTTTGTGTTTTCAGTTGAGACAAGGTTTCACCATGTTGGCCAGGCTGCTCTTGAATTCCTAAGCTCAAGCAACCCACCTGCCTCGGCCTCCCAAAGTGCTGGGATTACAGAAGTGAGCCACCGTGCCTGGCCTGAAACATTTTAAATGATTGTATATTGTCTTCATAAAATGAGGTAGCTAGAAGAAATGATTGCCAAGACCCCTTGGGAGCCCTAGGCTTTCATACATGTCTCTAGGTCAGTGAGCGTCCCCTCTTTTCTCAGAGGTGCCCTGAACTTACTGCCACAGCAGCTGCTCTCAGGCTGATGCACTTTACTGGGGACTCATGTCAGGAGCTACAGGACAGGGCTTCTCTACTAGAGCTACCAACAGAAAACCAACTTCTCGGAACCACTTCCCACTCTCCTGCCTGTTTGGAATTTCTGGTGCTCTGAGAGTTGGAAATGCCATGGCAGAAGGGAGGGAGTATGGAAAAGCACAGATTTCACAAAATCAACAGGAAATGGTTTGAAACTGTGGCTCTGCCATGCACTTTGGACTTCAGTTTTTTCATATGAAAAATAAAATATCTTCCTTACGTGCAATTTTGAAGAATGGAAAGTTCAATATCTAACATGCTTCCCTCTCTCTTCTCCTCAGGGTTCTTTCAGCTTACATAGTGTGTTCAAAATGAAAAATTTAATCCATGAAGACTATTAGGTTTTGCAAAAAGAGAGAGAGAATAGTTAACTTAGGCCCACACAATTTATTTTCTGGGAGAAAAAACTGTGGGTAAAACACTTGGAAAAAAACTAACTGAGTGTATACATACCAGAGACATTATACAGAACTAATTGCTGTCAAAAATTTGTTTTGTAAAAAAGAGAAATCCCTTTAAGTTTGAGTGAGCAAACAAGATTTCACAAAATAAAAAGAGAATGTGACTGAAGCCTACAGAAAGTAAATTTTGAGTGTGGTAAAAGTGGGGAGAGGAGAAATCTGGGGTGCAGGTTAGGGGATGGCATAACAAGGCATGGAGCTGGGAAAGCATAGGGGACGTAGGGAGCTCCGTGCCAGACATGAGCAGGCATGGCAAAGTGGGGTGCAGAGTCCCTCAAAAGCTCACTTCCACCCAGAACTCATGATGGGGTCGTATTTGGGAATACAGTCTTTGCAGATGTAATTTGTCAAGATGAATTTGTACTGGATCAGTGTGGGCACTCAATCTGATGGCTGGTGTCTTTATAAGAGAAAGGAGAGAGATTCTGACACAGAGACGTAGAAACACACAGGGAACATGGCCCTGTGAAGGAGGAGGCAGAGACTGGAGTGAAGCATGTATAAGTCAAGGTATGCCAAAAATTACTGGCAATCAATAGAAGCCAGCAAAAGGCAAAGAAAAGTCTTTCCTAGAAATTTCTAGGGGAGCGTGAACTTGTCAGCACCTTGATTATGGACTTCTAAACTGCAAATCTGTGAGAGAATAAATTTCTGTTATTTTGACCAGCAAGAATGTGGTTATTTATTAATGGCAGCCCTAGAAATCGAACACTTTTGGCATCCTATGCCTTGGAGACATCTGTTAGGAAAAGCATAGAGGGTACCTCTCACTCAACTATTGCTTTTCTACACCCTTCTGATGGTGTATAATAGAGTCCTTGCCTCAAAATGTCCACAAATCCATTGTGTTGATATCGAAGCCTACTTTTCCTGCTAATTTCTTTTTTAAAATTACAATCTCATGGAGGCACACATGACAAATAGAATTGTATATATTTAAAATGTACAACATGATTTGATATATGTATACATTGTGAAATCATTACCACAATCAGGTTAATTAACACATCCATCAACTCAGATTTTCTTTTTTGGGTGAGAACATTTCAGATCTACTCTTTTAGCAAATTTCAAGTGTACAATACAGTATAATTAACTATAGTCACCATGTTGTATATTAGCTCCCCAAAACTTATTCGTCTCGTCATTGAAAGTTTGTACCTTTTGATCAACATTTCTCTATTGTCCCTACCCTCAGTTTCTGCAATTACCATTATTTTACTCCCTGTTTCTGTGAGTTTGACATTTCATTTTTTTTAGGTTCTCTATATCAGTGATAGATACAGTATTTGTTTTTCTCTGTCTGGCTTATTTCGCTTGGCATTCTGCTGTCCAGGTTTAGCCATGTTGTCACAAAGTGCTTTGATGTGCATTTCCCTCACACTTAGCATGTGATTCCTCCAGCTTTCTTTTGCAATTGCTTTGTCCATTTGGGGTCTTTTGTGATTCCAGATGAATTTTAGGATTTTTTTTTTCTATTTCTGAAAAACATCTGTTTGGAATTTTGATAGAGATTTCATTGAGTGTATAGCTTGCCTTGATATGGATATTTTAATGGGACAAACTGTTAAACTCTTCCAGTCTGAGAACATGGGTTACCTTTCCATCTATTTGTGTTGTCTTCAATTTTTTTCATCCATGTTCATGGTTTCAAGGTATGGATCTTTCACGCACCTCTTTGGTTAAATATATGCCTGAGTAATTTATGCTTCTTGATACTATTATAAGTGGAATGATTTTCTTAATTTTTCTTTCAGATAGTTCATTGATAGTGTATAGAAACAAAACTGATTTTTGTATGATTTTGTATACTGCAACTTTACTGAATTTGCTTGTTATTCTAATAGTTTTTTGGTGGAGTCTGTAGGGTTTTCTATGTGTAGATGCTCCTGGATTTACCATGGGGTCACATACTGATAAACTGATAAGTTGAAAATACCAAAAATAAAAAATGTATCTAATACATCTAACATGGCAAACATCATAGCTTAGTCTAGCCAACCTTAAATGTGCTCAGAACACTTACATGACCCTATAGTTGGGCAAAATCATCTAATAGAAAGTCTATTTTTTAATACAGTGTGAAATACCTCATGAACCACATATTGCTAATCTAGGAAAAGATCTAAATTAAAATTTAAAGTACACCAAATTGCACTAGTTTCACACCACTATAAAATTGAAAAAGTTGTAAGTCAAACCATCTGAAGTCAGGGACCATCTCTCTATAAGAGTATGTCATCTGCAAACAGAGAAAAATCTAACTTCTTCCTTTTGGATTTGGATGTCTTTTTTTTTGTCTTCTTACCTCATTGCTTAGGACTTTCAGTGCATTGTTGAATAGAAGTAGCAGGAGTGGGCATCCTTGTATTTTTCCTGATCTTTGAGGGAAAGCTTTCAGTTATTCACCATTGAGGATGATGATAGCTGTGGGCTCCTCACATATGGCCTTTGCTGTACTGAGGTATGTTCCTTCTATATCTAGTTTACTGAGAGTTTTTATTATAAAAGATGTTGAATTTTGTCAAATGCTTATTCTGTCTCTGTTGAAATGATCATGTGATTCTTATCCTTCACTCTGTTTATACGGTGTAATCACATTTGCTGATTTAGATATGTCAAACCATCCTTGCATCCTAGTGGTAAATCCCAGTTGATCATGGTGTATAAATCTCAGAATGTGCTGCTGAACTTGGTTTGCTACTATTTTGTTGAAGATTTTTGCATGTATGTTCATCAGGGATACTGACTTGTAATTTTCTTTAATTGTAGTCTCCTAGTCTGGTTTCAGTATCAGGGTAATGCTGGACTCATAAAATGAGTTTGGAAGTGTCATGATATTTTTCCATAGAACAAAACTCAGCATAAAGAATATCATGTACCATATATCAGGAACATTATCAAATGAAAACAAAATTCTTCTCTCTTATCGAGAATTGAAAAGAATTTAAGATGCTGTATCCCACAGAGAAAGCGTCTCTCGTGTAGTCAAGGGCTTTGTATGTTCCGAATCTGATGAACCTATCTTTATAGTCATTTGAGAGGTATGTGTATATATCTGGGGGTATGTGTGTGTGTGTGTGTGTGTGTGTGTGCATTCAGACACAGTTACTGTTTAGTTGCTGCAAATTTTATTTAATACTTACTAAGTACTAAGCAGTGAGATAGGCATTTGTGTTCAAAGATGAAAAGCACCTGGTCAGTGGCATTAAGAAGAACAGTGGATAGAGAACTTATGTCAATACAATAGGGTTGCTGATGACATAAAGAGACTTATATGAGATATACCTCCAGGAATGATTATTATTTGGTTTCATTTTTATTTGGGATCTATCTAATATAAGAACTGTCAATGTGTTTATATTGTTCATGGTTTGTAAGTGACCAGAGTGGTCTGCTTTTGCATTCATAATTTTAATGTAAAAATGTCTATGCCTTTGTCTTTGATAAAGTTTTAATAACTGATTTATAATCTCTCTTATTGTTATAAATGAAAAGCCTTTCTGCATAAAGGATAAAAGAGTAAATGTCAGTGATAGATCATACTGCTAATTTTATCCATAAACTGTTTCCAAAGAGGCATTAATGAATCACTTATGCTTACTACCAGTTTTTAAAAAAAATCTTGCTCTGGTTTTACATGGAAAAAAATACTATTCTTTTGACTTTAAAAATTCTTTTTGACCTGAAGATTACTTGATTACTTTAAAAATAGATAAATTTCCATTTCTTCTAGACTGCATTTATATTATGTTTAGGGTCATTTGCAATGCATATAAAGCACTCTATTTGTCCACAAATCACACTATAGAAAGCACAGAGCTAGAAACACTAGTGTTCTCAGCCTTGCCATCCAGAGGTAACCTGTCCCTGTTTGCAAGTAGTATGATCTTATATACAGGGGAAGAGTGCAGCTCTCTCCTCCTTTTCTCCCCACCCAATCTCCTAACTTCTCTTCCATATTCTTTCTCCCTCCTGCTTAAGTCTTCCTTATTTGGTTAAAGGCAGTAGGTAGCCACATGCTTGGGGGAAAGAACTAGGGTAAAATTTGGGAAACTGGGGTGGTTGCAGACCTCTGTAAGAAGGTAGCATTTCAGAGTACTCATTTTGTAGGCATAGTTGCTAAGTTTAATATACCATTATATCACTAAGTATGTTAAAAATCTAATAAATTACCCCTTCTAAAAACTTGTATATTTATTCTTAATTTTTTTAAGTCTGTAGATAACAAGCTCATCTTCCCAACCACCAAATTTCTATTCATTTATTGCACTTTTAGAAAGCAAAATGTTTCTCAAGATCCACGTATGATTTTTTCCACTGGGCTTCCTCATTTAAAAAGTACAATGAAAACACAGTTTTCTTAAACTACTCAATAGAGAGACTACTGGAATCTAAATGATCCCAGCATGACAATTACAGTTTGTGCAGATTAAATTTGTTTTTTTTATTACCACATGTGAAACTGATGTTAATCAAGTGTCAGTGTGAGCCCATTCCTTGGATAAGTAACCACATGTGGTAGAATTTACTACCTGATATTCATTTATCTCATCTTAAGATAGGTGGTGAATGAGAAGCATAGGGTGATGACAAATGGGGGAAAAAATATATCACTTTGAATGTGAACTGAAATCCTAATTCAAATCCTCTAGAATTTTTAAATAGCAAAGAGATTACTTGGGTTTTAGACTAACACGCTTCTGCTATGTTCAAGGTCTTTCAATATCTCATCTATATGTATAAAGGAAGAGGAGAAATGTTACTTATTAATCAACATTTTTCTTGATTACTAATAGCAATTCAAATGCTTCTCAATAAATTTCTCTTCCATACTACTTTTGCCCTATGCATCATTCTGTATTATTATCTTTACTTCTAAAATAGAAGTAAAAATAGGTTTTTAGCTCAAAAACCTAGTATAGACTGTAGAAATGAAGCTTAGCAAAAATGACCTCTGTTCAGTGGAACTGTAGCAATCACACCACAGGAAAGCAAAAGTTGTAAGACAGACTTGATGCTACGTTTTATCTGGTAAGAGCGGAAAATATGTCATAAGCAGTGGATCCAGCAACAATGAGAAGAGAGGGAATTGTTTTGCAATGACTGCACTTTCATTGTCCGTCACTGACTGGGCTTCCCCTCCCAGCCCACGTCTCTTCAACACCCTTTGGGATGACTGGCCTTGTGGCTAATCAACCACGTGGTCAGGTGAAAAGAGAGAATTTTAAAATGATAGTTTGGGCTTTCCCATCAGGTGCTGTAACACACATGAGTAGACACCTATACTAACAACCAAGCATCAGGTACCGTTGTCTGGAGTTTCCTACTTGCCTTACTCAAGGCCATCTAATACACATGCAATCCCAATACTTCTCTCCTGGAACTGTGATGCTGTGGGAAGGCAGGAATCCTTATTATTGAGAATCTCTCCCTTGTGGAAGTTCAGAAAATGTTCTTTTGCTCTTACACATAGCTTAATTAAGTCAGCTTAATTTAAAGAACTATACAAGAGAAATATAGTGCTTTTGGACAATAAATTAACAAAGCTTGTGCTGTTCACCTAGCTTCAGGTAATTTAGGAACCTGTAGGACAATCAGTCTGGCCTGCCCCAGTGCAGGTTTTATTATCTCAGGAAATCTCTACCTATGTCATTCAAACTCTAAAGGAACTCATTTTCTGAGTAGGGATATGTTTCCATCAAATGCTTGAATATTCTCTAAATGGGATAACTCAGCAACAGATAGCCATATGGTAGAAAACACACATAGGCTTTTCCAGAGCTCTGAATCCCTTTGCAGTAGTACAAATGGGAAGCATTTTCCTCTTCACAGCCAGATTCTTAGAGGTATTTCTTTATCCAGTGTTGCTGGATGGCATCACTTGGCCCTACCTAGCCTAGTGAAAGTTGATCACATGACTTGGCAAGGAAGACATGTTTAATTACTATCTCAACAGGCCCAGAGAGTGGCAGAGAGTATTAGGACAATTTGATGCCTGCTAATGAGTAATGACAGCAATTCTGTACTTGCCAACATCGTCTGGCATTTGGTGCTGGCATCTGTGATGCCAAGAATAGTCTTTCAAGAGTAGAGTAGGCATATTTTTCAGACAGGAGCTACTATGGCAGCTTTGGGATGAAATTGGATGATGAGACTAAGGGACTACGAGCCCTTGAGAGTTTTTCTGATTTTACTTAAAACCATACTCTTTATTCAAATCCATATCCATTTACATTATTTCACTTTTATTGGCTAAGTCTAAAGATTTCCACATCAATGATTTCACAAACATTTGAAAGAAGTCAGATGGGAGAATACCCCAAAAGTCAAGCATCAAAATTTGCTTGGAAACTGCTGCATTTTTTGTAAGAAACTATTGCTTGTTAATGGTGTTAGACGTATTCATCAAATATAACAAGAGGAGATTATTTAGGTGGATGGATAATTTCACCCCAGATTACAACAATCTTTATATTTTTATAGCATTCTTTTGCCAGGAGGGAGAGAAAAGGAGGAAGAAAAGCAAAGTGCAGCAAACAGCAACAATAAAATGAATGAAGTGAGTATTCTGTTTATCATGATTTTGTAAAATAAAAGTAAAAAAATACAGGAACCAATAATTCAACCTTCAGAATTTCTTCTGTGAATGGCGCAAAATCAAGAGATTCCTCACTGAGTAGTTTTTTAATAGAATTTAGCAAACAAGTCCAGGTGTCTTAATTTCGGAAGACAAAAATTTGATGCAGCTGAGTCACAGCTGGACTGCTCCTGAGGGGAGGAAGCATCTCATTATACCAGATTTAGGTTAATAATCACAAAGTTAGCTTTGTTACCTAAGATCATACTATAAGCTAAATAATTGAGGTGTACTTTAATAAAATAAAAGCATTTGTATCACTTTCAGTAAAGAAATGTTAACAGTTAAAAGAAGTGATATCAAATCATCCAAATGGTTTTCAAAAGTGCACTGTAGGCATTGTTCAGCAGCCTTACCAGTTCTCCTTACCTCAGAAATAATTGAGAGCCCATAACCTGTTATGGGAAAACTTAAATATCATTCCATGACATTTCTTTCTTCTAAAGCACTATTCTCTAACCTTTTTGGCACCAGAGACTGGTTTCATGGAAGACAGTTTTTCCATGGATCATTTTTCCATGGATCAGGAGGTAGGGGATGGTTTCAGGATGATTCGAGATTCATACATTTATTTTGCAATTTATTCCTATTACGACATTGTGATGAATAATGAAATAATCACACAACTCACCACAGTGTAAAATAAGTGGGAGCCCTAAACTTGTTTTCCTGCAACTAGATGGTCTTATCTGGGGGTGATGGGAAACAGTGACAGATCATCAGGCATTAGATTCTCTTCAGGAGCGTGCAACCTAGATCCCTCGCATGTGCAGTTCACAACAGCATTCGTGCTCCTCTGAGATTCTGATGCTGTTCCTGATCTGACAGGAGGTGGAGCTCAGGTGGTAATGTGAGCAATGGGGAGTGGCTGTAAACACAAGTGAAGCTTCACTCCACCACTGCTCACCTTCTGCTATGTGATCCAGTTCCTAACAGGCCACAAACTGGTACTGTGGGAACTGAGGACTCCATTTCTAATGGATATAAGTTGTTTCATGATGTAAAAAAAAGTGACTTATGAAGAAAAACATCTAAAGTTATGCTTTGATACAGAGGTGCTGAAAAACCACTATCTTCTGGCTAGCTTCACCTATGACTCAAGTCTGCACCTTGCTGCTCCTTTAACAAGACCAGTCTCTTCACAGTGTTACATGTATAACCATGGCTATCATCTATTGAGAATTGACTACACAGTAGACAACATGTTAGACATTTCACATATCAGCTGAACTCTTTACAAGAATATTGGCAGGCATATACTATTATTCTTATTAATAATGAAATAGGGCAGTGGTGTGCTAGTAAACCAGCTCTATTAAAAGTATCTTGATATACAGGGTTTGTCAATTTCCCTAGTATAAATTCTTCCCCTGCGGTCTGGTTCAAGCTACCAAGGTTTACCAAGGTTGTGATTCAAGCTACCAAGGTTTACCAAGGTTAAACCATCAATTCAAATTTTTTCGAATATTTAACAATTACTTCTGTTTCTCTACAGAACTCTGAAAGGAACTTAGCTCAGAGTTCAGTTCCTGCTTGAATGTCTTCCCAAATATCTTGGTTCACATTGTTCTCTTTCTCTCAGATCATACATACTTCCTTGATATTAGTTGGACACATAAATATCTGTT
>NW_012115154.1:15777330-15780373 GCF_000951035.1 Colobus angolensis palliatus | reverse complement strand
ATTATTCTTATTAATAATGAAATAGGGCAGTGGTGTGCTAGTAAACCAGCTCTATTAAAAGTATCTTGATATACAGGGTTTGTCAATTTCCCTAGCATAAATTCTTCCCTTGCGGTCTGGTTCAAGGTACCAAGGTTGTGATTCAAGCTACCAAGGTTTACCAAGGTTAAACCATCAATTCAAATTTTTTCGAATATTTAACAATTACTTCTGAAATTCCCTTCCTTATCTTCAAATTAAACTAGACTCTTTCCCTATATCCTTTTTTTTTTTCCATAATTCAACCTGACAAATGTGTTAAAATTGGTGTTTTCTATTCCTTTTTCTCTTCACTCTGAACCTTGGATAAAACATACACTGGGATTCAGACTACAGGGAGTTTAATGAATAATGCCAGCTCCCTCAAGACCTAGCACTGGCATTTTATAGCTTTGGAGAAGTTCATAGGATCACAGCATGTCTCTACAGCACATTGCTTTTCAATATGCATTTGCAGATCAACTTCTTCTTTTTTTTTTTTTTTGCCAAGACTCAAAGAGAAAGACATATTTTTGAAACTATTGAAAGAGTCTTTGCAAAACTGAAATTAAATCCTTTCTTTCTGTATTTAATCTTGATCATCATTCCAAAGCAAGACATGAAAAAAGGGATTAATTTGAAATTTGGTCTGCCTTAGAAATGTAAAGATCCTTGGGCTGTGTTCCTCCAAATAACCTGCACTATTTTAATCCAGTGTAATTTATTTGGTTGTAGCCAAAAGATAGAATGACCTTTAAATCCCCTTCCAACATTTCTACCCAGGTAGTACTTTCACAGCTCTTTCCATCTGATTTTATCTGTAGGTGCCAGATGAATATGAGAGTAAAGGAGCTGCTGGGATGATTGTTTCTTTGTGAAAAAGTGTGATTTCAGGAAGTGACATCACTTGCCATTGTTTCCCTTAGCTCCCAATGCTTTAGCTCTGGTGAGAATGTGAGCTTTTCTTCTAGAGAATACACACAGCTGAGCAAGGGTTTATTAATATTTGACTTGTGTATATTCTATTGAAAACCACATTCTCTACCAAGCACCATGCTGAAGTTGCATCGCCTCACCCTGATTTCTCCCTGTCCATCTGGTAAGAAAAACAAACCCAGAAATAGAGCAAACAAACCCTTTGAAAATATAATCTGAAAAGTTAAAATAATTGCTTAAAACAAATAATTTGTGACAAAGTATTAAATAAATTTATTTTTCCCCTATGTGTCTACATGTATCCATATTTTGTAACATGAAAAATGCCAAGCTAGATTCTAAGAGATAAGAATGCCGTAGAATTTATTCCTAGATTACAATCCCGGTGAACCAGAGATGTGGAAATAAGGTGATAAGAACGTTTATTTTTAATGAAACTATACACATTATTGGAGGGGGCTACATGCTAGTATTCTTGCCCTCTTCTGTCCTTTACTTCACACTCCAGCATCTATTCCATATATGGAATGGAGTCAGTTCTCAACATAATTGATGAATGAATAAGTGATGGTAGCAGTATGGGTCCTTAGTGTCCTGCAGTCCTGCAGTTGAGTCCCATAGTCACTCCTTAGTAACAGGGGCACACTGAGCATCCAACATAGATTGTGGTGTGGGAATGGGATGGAAAGTAAAATTGAAGGAATTTGGTAGTTGCTCGCTTGATAACACAGGTGCACAACCTGACTACATAATGCCATAACTAGATTGGAAAGAGTAGATGTACCCCATGCACATAAATCAGCTAGTGTGGCTATTATACTGGCTAATAAAAACCTTTATGTTTTCAATGCGCATTTACTGAAATATTGAGATATGCTATGATCTTTTCATTGAGAATCAATGATATGAAAATATGGCCTGTGTTCCGAATGAAGAATATACTGATGAGTAGATGCGACTTATACTCAAAGTATACTTTGACTAGATGTTTTTTGAAACTTAGTGGCATAAGTTCTTTAAAAGTAGGATATTTTTCTGAATTTAAAAAGCACTTCTTTTTATTATACTTTCAGTGCTGGGGTACATTGAAAAAGCACTTTAATAAACAATATCTCATTGAATTTTCAAGAGGAAACTTAAGTTTAGAGACACTAAATGACTTGTCTAAAAACACAAAACCAAGACAGCACAGAGGAGCGGGGGCCGAGAGATGGGGAGGAAAGTGATTAAATCGGAATCATTCCTATTTTATTGCTGTCAATAACCTGTGGCGTGGACTGGAAAAGCTGATTTCACCTTCTGTATGAGTGAAATCCACAGTAACACAGCAAGTGTGTTGGAGGAAACGGGATTTCTAAAGCACGGAGACAGTCATTTTTCGGGAACTTAGACAAGTCCAAGTGATGGAGAAGCAAGTTTGGCCACATAGCCTAAGGATCTGAGGGTTTGACATCAGGACATCTAATTTCAAATCCTCAGTGTTTTCCCCTCTCCATAACTTCCCTCTAGCAAGGATACACATATAATATTACACGATAAATCAAAAGATTGTTATGTTCATGTGATTCAAATTTCATAGAGTTTAAAATAAACTTCTTGTCATGTACTAGTAATTATTTAAGCATATCAGTATCTATTTCAGAATAACTCCTACAGTTAGTCAGTATAGTAATTGATCACACTCTATGATATAAGGGGTCCCCAACCTGTTAGGAACCGGGCCTCAGAGCAGGAGGCGGGCATTACCGCCTGAGCTCCGTCTCCAGTCAGATCAGCAGCAGCATTAGATTCTCATAGGATCCTGAACCCTATTGTGAACTGTGCATGTGAGGAATCGCGGTTGTGCACTCCTTATGAGAATCCAGCTAATGCCTGGTGATCTGAGGTGGAACAGTTTCATCCTGAACCATCCCCTCACCCTCCTCCCCTACCCCGGTCTGTAGAAAAACTGTCTCCTACGAACCTGGCCCCTGGTGCCAAAAAGTTTGGAGACTGCAGATCTAAGATATCATTTTTGTTGCAACTTACTTTGCTACTGTTACTGTAATGTCATAGTTCTCACAAATTACAGTAATGAATGGGGGTGTCT
>NW_012115154.1:15767430-15776610 GCF_000951035.1 Colobus angolensis palliatus | reverse complement strand
GTGAGCAGAGGTCAAGCCATTGCACTCCAGCCTGGCTCCACAAAAAAAAAAAAAAAGAAAAGAAAAGAAAAGAATAAGAGGATTTGACCTAACTACAGGCTCATGGAAAGCTTTTCTGAGATGACTGCTGAGCTGAAATCTGAGGGAGGAGTAGACATGTACTAGACAAAGCAGAGAGGGAGATGTGCAAATGTCCTGTGGTGGGGGTAGTGGTATAGGAGGGGGAAGATTGTGAGAGTGCAGGGCATGCATCAAAGACCGAAAGGAGGCCAGTGCACTGAAGGGGAGAATGGGAGGAGCAGGAGGGGAGGAAATCAGGTTAAAGACATGGCCATATCATGTAGGACCTGGCAAGTCAGGTGAACTTGTCCCAAAGGATGGGGATTCCAATTCCCTAAGGCTAAATATCTAAGCTTTATTGTAGATACCTGATATGGTTTGCCTCTGTGTCCCCACCCAATCTCACCTTGAATTTTAATCCCCATGTGTTGAGGGAGGGACCTGCAATCCCCACATGTCAAGGGAGGGAGGTGATTGGATCATGGGCGAAGTTTCCTCCATGCTGTTCTCATGACAGTGGGTGAGTTCTCACGAGATGATGGTTTTAGAAGGGGTTCTTCCCCCTTCGCTTGCAGTTCTCTCGCTTGCCACCATGTCAAGAAGGTCTTTGCTTCCCCTTCGCCTTCCACCACGATTAGAAGTTTCCTGAGGCCTCCCGAGCTGTGTGGAACTGTGAGTCAAACCTCTTTTCTTTCTAAATGATCCAGTCTCAGGTATTACTTTATAGCAGTGTGCGAATGGACTAATACTACATCCAACACAATTCTTACCCAATGACTGCTTGTTTTTGTAGCAATGCTCAAAAACTCCAAGTTAGCATTGATGCCTAAGTTGTAGAAACTCCAGATGGACAGAGATACCAAGTTTCTTCGTGCCAATACATCTAGCTCTTTAAGCCCTATGTTAGTGTGACTACAACAAGTAGGATTAACTTTGTTTTGAAAATTATTCTTTGAATTAAATAAATTATAGGTGAAATTATAGGTGGATTATCAACGACATGGTATGGGCTGTTGAAATCCACTGTGCCTCTCAGATGTGCTATAATAAGGTGCAGTACAATTTACAGTTTACACATTTATGAACCCAGAGGAAATGCTCTAGCATATGGCATGTACAATTGTTACCTTGTACATTTAATTTTTTCTCTAACATTGGCTAGAAAAAATTTTACTTTTGCTTTATTTGGCAATGTCAGGACCCGTTCCTTACTAGTATTTCAGAATTTTTAAATCTTGTGGTTTTAAAGTTAAAAAAGAATTATATAGGTCACCTAGTTTATCTCCTCCCGTTTCCTCTGGAAATGTGAAGTCTATATTTTTGGGCAATGTGAAAACCTCTCCTTTAATAAAAAGATCTGCAAAAATATTTTCAGTCAGAATGCACATCTGACATTTAATAAATTTCCAAGGATAACATTGCTTATTTTTGTCAAACACTAAAATACTATCCTTTGACCTCTTGCATTCATTAAATTAGCCAAAAGTTTTCACATTATGAGGATATTCTAATGAATTTTTAGAGCAGTTCCACACAAGGACCTAATAGTATATATAAGAATGATTGGCCAGGCATGGTGGCTTACACCAGTAATCCCAGCACTTTGGGAGGCCAAGGTGGGCAGATCATGAGGTGAGGAGATCCAGACCATCCTGGCTAACACAGTGAAACCCCATCTACATTAAAAATACAAAAAGTTAGCCAGGCATGGTGGCATGTGCCTGTAGTCGCAGCTACTCGGGAGGCTGAGGCAGGAGAATCGCTTGAACCTGGGAGGTGGAGGTTGCAGTGAACCGAGATCGCACCACTGCACTCCAGCCTGGGCGACAGAGCGAGACTCCACCTCACCAAAAAAAAAAAAAAAAAAAAAAAAAAAAAAAAAAAAAAAAAAAGAGAATGACTGAAGTCTGAGAGAGGACCTGACAGCATGGTAAGAAAAAAGTGTCCACTAAGCCTTGAGATAAGGGATAGTTTTTTGAATTTAATTTATGTGAACTAAATGATGTAAAATCATTGTGAAAGTGTAAGGAACGTATGTGTAAAAGACAGGATGATAATTAGACACTAAAGAGCATTTGCAGTATTGCAGAGCTTGGAGACCAACTAGAGCATATCTGTGTAGCAGTGCTATGAGGAAAGACTCCAGCTAGAAACATGGAGTTTTGCTCACACGAAAGACACATTCTTGGCCAGGCACGGTGGCTCATGCCTGTAATCCTAGCACTTGGGGAGGCCAAGGCAGGCGGATTGCCTGAGCTCAGGAGTTCAAAACCAGCCTGGGCAACATGGCGAAACCCCGTCTTCACTAAAAATACAAAAAAATTAGCCAGGCATGGTGGCGTGTGCCTATAGTCCCAGCTGCTTGGGAGTCTGAGGAAGGAGAATTGCTTGAACTTAGGAGGCAGAGGTTGCAATGGGCCAAGATCGGACCACTGCACTCCAGCCTGGGCAACAGAGCAA
This sequence comes from Colobus angolensis palliatus, assembly GCF_000951035.1. Classification (NCBI taxonomy): domain Eukaryota; kingdom Metazoa; phylum Chordata; class Mammalia; order Primates; family Cercopithecidae; genus Colobus; species Colobus angolensis. The sequence continues at coordinate 15,774,090 of NW_012115154.1, read as the reverse complement.
GACTCCATCTCCAAACAAAAGATACATTCTTACAGTGCTTCTGGGAGAGTGAAGCAGGGATAAGTCAACATAATAAACACAAACAAACCAACATGATCACTTCAGTCCCTTTGTGATGGTTTGGTGTTCGGATATGCTACAAGTCAGTTCTTAAAGGATTTGTGGAGAGTGGAATGTTTGTATAAGAACATATTTTCAAGTATAAAACGTCAACAATTTAATGTATTTGCATTTTGTCACAAACTAGCCTATTTTGTTTTTAAACAACAAAAACTAGCTTTCCCTTTCCTGTGATCTGACTGTCTTCTGTGATCTCTGGCTTTGTCTGTGGGAGACATCCTGGCTCCTCAGGGGAGTGGTTCACGAATGACAGTCCTCCAAGCCCTACAGATAATTTATGTAAAAAGAAAGTCCCCATGTACACACAAACCAACAAATGAAAACAAGAGACATAGGTTTAGGAGGCATACAGATTTATCTTAATGCTCTTCAATTCTTCTAGAGAAAAATACTATGGAAACTGGTCATTCACGGCAGTCCAAATCTGCCATAAAAGTGACAGCAAACAATGTATGGTGACAAGAAATTAAGGGACACAGTTTGTGATTTGGGCAATTATTGGTATAGAAGCTCAAAGGAAAAGGACAATTGCTCTGAAAGTGATGAAATGACAAAAATTTATTGAGTACCACATATGCCAAAGTTATTCTCAGCATCTTACGTGCATCATTTCATTTAATCTCTCAATGGCTTGATGAGGTGAGCACTGTTAATTATCTATTCCTACAGGAGAAAACTGAAGCTCAAATAATTTAAATGGCCTAGGGTGCAAGTAAGAAAATGGTAGAATCAAAGTCAACACAAGGCACTGCGATCAAGCAAAAAGGCTTCTCTGTTCCATCTTGAACTAGAACTTCTAGCCTTGATGATCACAGGTCACTCATAGCACTGCTGTCTCATCCCGACCAAGCCCGGGCTGGTGTAGAAAGTGTGCGAAAATACTGTGGCCTGTAATGTTTGAAACTCTAACAAATGTTCTGTTATGTTAAACTTTAGATTTTAGTTAGCTGCTTTTTTTAATTAAAAAATACTATTTAAAATAATTAGCATGATTTCTTTTCAAGATGAATGTTTGGTCTTCTGCAGGAAATAATGAAGCAAAATATTTTACGTTACTTACAAAGTTCAAACCCACAGAATACAGAATAAGTAACTGCAAATCTCAGCTCACTGGCTTTTAGAACGCCAGGAGACTTCGGTCGAAGACAGTGCAAGAGAAGTCAAACGATTGACCACAAAGGCACACGGCCTGATGATTTTATAGCTAGCGTCAGACACATCGGAGACTGGGGTCTTTGCACTTCCATCTTCTTGCTATGAATGTAGTCACTGATTTAGTAAAAATGTAGAATTGTTCATTCTGTGTCAAACTCAATGACATACATTTTATCTTCTTACATTTGTGCCATGTGACATTTTTGACTAATCCATGTCGGTAAGTAAGACTGTATCAAGTCTTTCAGGTTATTAGGAGGCAAGTGGCCTTCAGTAAGCTACAATGTACATTTTTCAGAAGAAAATAGTCACCAGCCAACCCTCTCTTGAATTATGCAGTATGGTCTTTTCACCTCTATTTATGCACAGGTTGGATATTCAAAATTTTGGCTTCATTTGGAGAAGACAACAAAAGATGAGGCTTTTATTATTAAAAAGAATGATTCTGCTTTTAAAGATCCAACAAAATGAAGCAAGGAACAAGCAGGAAGGAGCAGCAGAACAGAAGACAATTTTCGTCTTTTACCTTTCAAACTGGCCACCAGTGCCAAACCTAAACACACTTAGGACATTTCTAATCCTTGGAGTCATTACCCTTAAAAAACAAAATAAACCTCAGCTACTCAACCAGTAGCATACATTTTAAATTATTATTTGCCTTTTTGCTGTGTATTTTAATGATAGAAACAGCTATATAAAAAGAATAACTTACTTTTCAGTTCAATAGAAAAGCCATCACTGAGATACAAAATCCTTGCAGCCACTACCGATTTCTTGCTTTTGACCACCAGTTAGCATTACCGTATTTCAGGAACAAGATCCCTTGTAATTAAATATGGTATTTATAACATACGACACAAATTACGCTAGTAAAGGTATCCAGTTTCATCAACATAATTCTAGCATCATATTATATTTAATAAATGTCACATACTGCAGGTTAATATTCTGATGTGATTGGTGAGGAAAAATTTTAGTTATAACTCTTTTCTTTGAATTAATTTCAATATCAATCACTTTTATTCTTTATTCATTAAAATACTTTCATATATGTAAACACAGATAATGAATCTAATAAGTATCTATTTTGACCTTCTTGACATCTTTCTATTGTTAGTTTTGTAAAGATTTCCTTTGTCTCTTGTTTTCGAATATTGACCTAAACAAATAAATGTGTGCAACTTTGTAAGTCAACATTTTACAATATATTCAAAACACCATTTCTTCTTGCACTTTATTACAAATAACACAATGGAAAGGCTTAGAGAGCTGTATGACATTTTTACTATACCCAGGGCTCTACTCTGAGATAGTTTGCTTGTCACTATTTCCTAAAAGTAAAGTGAAATCTGTTTGTATAATCGGAGGATTTAGATATCAGAGTTTCAGTGTTTGGGCATACTGAGAGAAGCTTGAATCTCTCTTTTTCTCTTGCGCTTCCTTCCCTACACATACACACACACACACGCACATACATATGCACACACTACCCAACAGTTGACTCTCTTCTCGTAATCATACGATTTATGCCAAATCTGTTTTCAAATGTGCTTTGTTTTCAAAAGTGTTTTGCAAATGGCGATGCATTACTGGAAAATTAATATTATAAGAGCATTAAATTTTTTAAGTATGAAAATTTACTTTTTATTTAACCTTTTGGAATAAAGTTATTATATAAACCAAGGCACATTTGTGTTATACTAGTCATTTTTGCATGTTACTTTTTATTTTTGCCATTTAAAAATATTTTTACCTCTTATGTTTTCATTTTACATCTATTGGCTTTTAGATATTCCATTTCGGACTCATTTCTTTGATCTAAAAAAAAGGTAGCCGAACAGTTGGGCTAAAGCATGAAGCAGCCATCATCCAGAAACTAAATGTTCCAATTACACTCTGTCTCCCTCTCTGATTAATTGATAGATGAGGGTCCAGTCAGAGACATCACACTAACACAATTTCCCAAACAGTCAACCCAACAGACATGAGTTAGACACAGAGAGGCGAATCCAAGTTTGGCCTTCCAATCTCAACTACGTCGTTATGGAACAGAGAAAATGATGGTCCTTCTTTCTGAGTCATTTTTACTCATTTTACCAGAGAACATATTTTAACAAGTAGAATAGTATTTTTTTTTTTTTTTTTGGAGAAATGACAATTGGAATCTTGGTTTTTCAGATTCGAGTGATGTATTATGTGGATTATTCAGGTTGCTGAGCTTCAAAGCACAGCCCAAGACTTGAGATTCTCATGCAATTACAAGATTAAAGTGAGACGAATTGGCACTCACAGTTGTGGCAGGTGGCCCCACTGTATCCTGTCTCATCACAAGTGCATCTGAAGCTGTCCCATGTTTGCGAGCACTTCCCACCATGCTCGCAGTGATTGGGCACACATCTGTCAGAGAGAGAGACAAACAGAAATAAACCAACAAACAAATGAGATTTATGAGTGGCCAAATTCCAAGCTGTCTGGGCAATAGATCATTTCAATGCCAGGTTGCCTTACCAAGGCAATTAATCCTTGTTAGTTTAAGCAGATTAATATGATTCATGATGGAAAGTGCCAAGTGCAACAAAGATGATGTATCACAGGCCTGGTGCTTCCCATTTTTGAGTAAACAGTAGACACTAACAAACAACCGAGGGATTTACTTGAATATCACAGATTCATTTCATTTTTCTTTTACCCCAAAACAAAGACAGCAGCTAAATTCCCTCCTGGTGAAAGATCAAAGAAAAGTTGTCTTATTTCTTGTTTTATTATATTCTTTATCAAGCCAAATACTGACTTAAAGCGGGGTATCACCAACTTTTTCATAGCAATTTGAGTTTTTGAAATAATGTCATGATAACAGCAATGAAAATATACTAACCTAGAAAGAAAAGACTTCTACGACTTCCAAACACCTATTTCCCACTGGATAACTAAAGCAGCCTGCTTAAAGAGGCAGCAAGCATAATACAGAGGAAAAAAATACAGGTTTTCTTTTCAAATCCATGTCTTTTTATTAAGATGACTAATTGTAACTATGTAACTTAATCTTTCCGAACCTTAGTTTTCACCTTTGAAAAATAGGATAATTCTATCTTACAAGTAATTTTAAGGTTTGGAGATAATGTTCACGAACTATTAATAGACAACGAATAGGCAGGAAATAGTGGGCCAATACATGGAAGCTGGAGGTATCAGAATCACAGCCTCCAGGGCACAGCTTGACTGTACCTCAGAAACTGAGAGGCTGAAACTGGTCCTGAAACCTCCCTGCTTCAATGGCACAAACCCTTTCCTTCCTCCTGGTTCCATCCATCCGCTCATCCCTCCCATCAGTTCCTCTCTCCATCTACCCCACAACCTGATTTTTGTTATAATCCTGCTGAAGATGCTCACAGATAACAAAGGTATTCCTTATGATGTACCAGTATTCACAAAGGACATCTAGACTTTCATAGGGAACTGTCAAGAACAGGAAAACTTCCCCAGATTAAAATAGCAGAATCTATAATCATGGGTCACAGGAAAAGGACAGATAAAGACCCACCCTACAAGCAACCCCTTTATCATAATGCCCTAGCAGTTCCCTGCTACAAAATCTGATAGAGCTGGCCTCAGAAATAGCATTCTCCAACTCCTGTTTCCAATTGACCACTAGCCATGCCTAAAACCACCTGTAGCAGGGCTTGGCTCAGTTTGGCATGGAGCCCCTGGCTCTGAGTAGCTGAACTGTTCTTCCACAACTTTTTACAAATTTTTACTCCTGCAACAAACATGGATTGAGCACTTGTTGTATGTACAGAACTATGGAAAATAGAAGGTGACTAAGACTGCACTCACAGCCTTGCAGAAGAGCTCATAGTTCATATAGAAGTAGATACTGTATGTATGAAAACTACAGCTCAAGGAAGAAATGAAAAAGAGTATAATTCAGGGACAAATAAAGTACTATGGGATTTCACATGAGGAATCACACATACATTTTGGGCACAATTGAAAGCTTTTAGGTTGAGACTCAATAAATGGACAGGACTATAAGAGAAGAAAATGAGAGGAAGAACTTTGGGGAAAAACACAATATAAACAAAAGCATCTTGTTGACTTATCATGAGGGATGGAAAATTCACCCTAAGTTTAATAGACACTTACTTTTTATAAAATATGGGCTCAGTGTTATCAAGGCTACAAAGATATTTCATCTCCAAATTTGAGTGGAGGTGGGTAGGGATCTGATTAATGAAAAACGCAAACCCAGAAGAATTTGATGAGTCATAAAAGGTATATGAAATGCTATAGAAATTTGGATACTAGAGGAGTTACAGGTGGATGATAAACAAAGGGCTTCATAAAGTTCATAACATTTCACCTGGGCCTGAAGAGTTGTATGTTTATGATTAAAATGTTGAAAATCTTTCCTAGCAGAATAGGTGAGAAAAGCACTGATACGGAGGTGGAAGAGTGAAAGTAGCGGGCAGTCCAGGGTTGTGAGGGTCCTTTCCTATAGCCACTATTCTGTACGGGCCCTGAGGCATGGGGACACACAGAGCAGAAGGTGTTTACATCCAGAGCAGGTGGTTCTCCACATCATGGAAGGGAGCAATGGGCCAGACACTTCAAAATTATATGAAATTAAAACATCCTTGATACTTAATTTTGGAATTCAGTACGTATATGGTGTTGTATGGTATATTTACTTTCTAAATTATTGTGGGTTAATATTAGCTCAGCCTAATATTGAAAGTAATTTACATCAGCTCATTATATCAATTAATTCGGGGGAAGTAGTGCAGAAGTGTACTGAGTAGCAAAGGAAAACCAGGCTGGAATCTAAATGTGGTGTAAATAATGGGCAAAGTAGAAAATCATCTTGATTATAGAAAAGATTACTGTGTTCTTACACGCATGCAAAAAGCATATATCCATCAAGTGAGATTAATGAATACAAGTCATCCCTCTGTATCTGCGGGGGGATTGTTCCGCACCTCCCTTCACCCCATAGATACCCAAATCCACACATTTTCAAGTCCCTCTTATAAAATGGTGTACTATTTGCATTTAACCTATGCACAGCCTCCCATATAATTTAAATAATCTCTAGATTACTTAGATTTATCATTGTGTTGTTATTTATTTTTTTTTTTTCTATCTGCCATTGGTTGGATCCACAGATGGATTTACAAATATAGAGGTCCAACTGTACTTAAAAATTCAGTATTAAGGATTTCTTTGAAAGTATTTTTTTATTTAGATGAAATTTTAATATTTTTCTTCTTTGAATATTATTTTTATTATTTATAAATTTACTTATTTATTTTTGAGACAGAGTCTTGCTCTGTCACCCAGGCTGGAGTGCAGTGGCACCATCTCGGCTCACTGCAACCTCTGCCTCCC
>NW_012115154.1:15754800-15765890 GCF_000951035.1 Colobus angolensis palliatus | reverse complement strand
TGTGTATCAGAGTAACTTGCTGTTCTGTATCAACAGAATCTTGGGGACTCAAAAGTAGTGTTTCTCAAACCTGCGTGTGGATAGGAATCTCTTGAAAATCTTAACGATTCTGATTCTTGCAGTCAGAATTGGAGTCTGGGATTCTGAAATCCTAACAAGGTCCCAGGTGATGTACATGTGGTCGGTCAGAGAACCATGCTTGGAATAACAAGGCTCCAGAGCATCACACTTCTCTGCAGCAGGGCCTCAAAGGAGAATGCAGATGCTGAGTAGGAGGAGAAACAGCCCAGGAAGGGAGCACAAGGAGGGAAGACAGCCTGCAGCCGGGGTTAACATGATCTAGTCAGTCATTTCTTCTAAGACTACTTTTCCACAGGTCTTCCTACCATGTTTTAATCTGATCCACTCAGAGTGACATATAATAATCTTTGTCATCTCATTTGGTAAGTTAAATCATTTCTGCACCTGATTGTAGACTTCATATAATTCAGAGAAAGTGATCACTGACTATAAAGGCAGTTTCGTTTCTTCGTAAAATCAAGTTCAGCATTCTTAATCCCAGGGTCAGCTAAGACTTTCGCCGCGCTTACATCACATACAAATAACAGTGCTAGAATATTTAATTTGCTTTTAGACTAATGCCAATTTTACACCTGGACATTAAATATGCCTTGGTCTAAACTTTAGCAAAGACTGCTTCTAGGTTACTGATAGCTTATTTTTGTAAATGATTAGACCATTATTTAAAACAATTTATAAGTTATTATTCCAGTATAAATTGCCTCCTTAATTTATGAGTTTTTCCCTTCATCTCAGCATGAAATTTTATTTTTGCTTATTAAGACAAGAAATATATTTAGAATGCTTGCTTCCTTGACTACTATTTTTCACACTCCTGACTCTCAGAGCTGTTTCCATAATCATAGCATTTCTTCTGCATTACCTTCTACCTTGATCTCAACAATATTTGAGTACTTTTCTTTCTATACTAATTAGATTTTGATTTCAGTTGAAAGGATATTCTCTATGGAGTGTCTTCTATTTATTTTATTCTGTCTTCTATTTATTTTATTCAAATAGAAATTATATAGAAAAGTGATCACAATTCCCATAACTAATTTAATATTTTATTACTAACTAACATTATAGGGGTAAAACTAGAAATGCTAATGTAATGCTGGTGGAGCTCCTTCAACAAGCGTTTATTGATAGAAATATTTAAATGCTAAGATATTTACTGTATCTCCAACATTATGCCCAAACTTTTCATTAAAAAAAAAAAAATCAAACCTATTTGGTCTACATCTATTGATCATTATTTTGCTATGATGAGATAAGCAACTTAACTTGGGTTTTCTGCCTCTTAAACCTTTTTTATTATAATAAACTAGAGTTCACTTTATCTCATTTTGCTAATTTACTTAGAGCTCTACTTTTACAATATATTCCTCATTGTTTTGTAAATAAAATGTCTTTTGAAAGATTGCTAGCTCACAGGAGAAGAATCTGCAAAACCATCTGTCTATTCATCTGTCTCCAGGTTGAACTGTATTAAACCTAAATAAATAACCTTAAGTTCCTTTAAATCAGTCAGTCGCCTGCTCCACGTAAGACACTCTAAAACAAACTCTGAGAAACAAAGAATAAAGGAAGTTTCATTCTCAAGAAACTGTATTTATTCATGCAAACATAATTAGCAAGTGAGTTCTATATATATATATGCCAGATATGAGAAATATTGGTACAGAATGAAGATCATAGGCCACTGTTTTATGTATGTACAGAAGTTTTATGGAATAACAGATCTTTTGAAAGAAAGTTTAGACTTGGGTAGCCTGGAAGGAGGAGGAATCCCCTTCTACATGGAGGGAAGGCAAGGGCCCACACGTTTAGTTAAGCACAGAATGTGGTTGTGAAGTAATGAATCAGTGAGTTTGGCTAGAGAAGAAAGTTTGCACACAGCAATGAAGATCACAGCAGACAGTTGTGGGTGCCCACGCCGCGGCCCTTTCCCCTTTCTTCCTGTCATCCCCTTGCTCTTGCTCAGATATCCAGCCTCCTTCATGTGGCCTGTGCCTTTTGGAAAGGGGTGCTATTTCAGTCTCCAAGGAACAAAAAGGAAAGAGCCAGGCTTCTTAAAAAGGCATTAAGCTGTTGCATACTCTTCTGCAAAATTTACTATCCTCTTCTATAGCAATAGAATTTACATCTTAACATAGAACCACCACCAGTTACAGACAATATTTTCCAGGCTTTAAGTTACGTGGCCCTGTGACTAAGTTGAAGGCAATGGAAGTGCCATGGGCAATGTCTGGATGAAGCCCCTAAAGAGAAGGATATGTAGTATTTTTCCTTTTTTTGTCCTTCCCAATCTCCTTCCAGAAATGAACCTGTGATAGTGAGAACTGAAGAAGCCATCTCAGAACAAAAGAGGGAATAAAAGGAAAATATCTAAGTAATCTGAGCTTTGCATAGCATATCAGCCCTGGGCCACCTACCCAAAGATTTTCATGAGAGAGAAATAGAATTCTGGATGTTTTAAGTCACTGTTATTTTGGGTCTTTATTATAACAACAAATCGGCCAGGGTGCTGTGGCTTACACCTGTAATCACAGCACTTTGGGAGGCCAAGGCAGATGGATCACCTGAGGTCAGGAGTTCAAGACCAGTCTGACCAACATGGTGAAATCTCGCCTGTACTAAAAATACAAAAATTAGCTGGCTGTAGTGGTGGGTGCCTGTAATCCCAGCTATTTGGGAGGCTGAGGCGGGAGAATCGCTTGAACCCAGGAGGTGGAGGTTGCAGTGAGCCACGACTGTGCCATTGCACCCCAGTCCAGGGGGACAGAGCGAAATTCCCTCTCAACAACAATAACCAAAAAAAAAAAAAAAAAGAGAAATAGAGAGAGAAAAAGAAAAAAACAACAAATACATATATCCTAACTAAAATAGGACTGCAGGTCCTCTACTTGGATGCTGACCTATATCTTGCCTTCTTATTACGACAAAATACATTTGGTGACTGCTATTATTTAAGTCATTTATGTGTTGCCTTATATGCAGCTGAAAACAACTGAACTGACAGATGTTAAACGGACAAACATAGATTGGGTTCAGACTGTAAAATGCATTAATTATTACATTAGGGATTTTCTTGGAGAATGTAGCTTTGTTTGTTCATTCAACTTATATTCATTGAGCACCTACTGTGTAAACTCTGCCATTTGATTATGGTTTCTTATCAAGAAGCTAAATAGCAGGAAACAATATTTATGGGAGATTGTGTGATGATCTACAGTCAATTCACTGTTCGAGGGATTTTTGAACTTTATCCAGAGGCAAAATAAAACCAGCCATCGAGAGATGCATCATGGAGATATATTCTCTTCACCGCTAACAGAATAGTTTTAACTAGCTTTGGCATTTAGAACATTTTTTTTTACTAGGCATGGAAAGTATTGAAAGTCTTCAAAAATGAACTTACTTGATAAATTCGTATTTTAAAATATTAAGGTAGTAATAGGTGTAGGATAGACAGGAAAGGGAAAAACTAAAGGCCAGATAAACTGAACAGCTATTTTAATGCTCCAGGTAGAAAATCTTAAAAACCTGGAGTAGAATGAGACCACAAGAAACCCAAAAGGATTAAAGAGGTTACATTATTCATTTATTACTTGGAGGTAAATGAATTAAGATGCCTCAGATATTTTGTGTGTAGAAACCAGTGATAATCAGTGGCATTTTCAGTTTGAGGTAATAACTTTTCTTATTTAACAAGGAAGTTTCGAACCTGACAGGTTTTGATAGAAATTCTTAGGAAAATAAATTTTAAATTTAAACTCATAATTTGTTTTCTCATAATGGGTTAAATTTAGAATAATTGTAAACTATACTTCTCCCCTAAAAAATATTTAGCCTTAATTCCATCTCATCTCTTTTGTTGGAGGAAAAAAGATGACCATAACAAAAAGATACAAGAAATATTGTGCCCCAAAGTACATTTTCTGAAATGCACAGGAATATGTAACATGATACTTGTTTTAAGTATCACGTTTGAGTTATCTGCTTCTCTGCTTCACGTCCATAGATACATTTTATTTCACCACAACCTGCTGTTTTTTTTTTTTTTTTTTTTTTTTTTTTTTTTTTTTTTTATGACAGAGTCTCACTCTGTTGCCCAGGCTGGAGAGCAGTGGGGCCATTTCAGCTCACTGCAACTTCCGCCTCCTAAGTTCAAGTGATTCTCCTGCCTCAGCCTCCTGAGTAGCTGGGATTACATGCGCCCGACATCATGCCCAGCTAATTTTTTTCTTCTTTTTTTTTCTTTTTTCGTATTTTCAGTAGAAACGGGGTTTCACCATGTTGGCCAGGCTGGTCTCAAACTCCTGAGTTCAAGTGATCCACCTGCCTCGACCTCCCGAAGTGCTGGGACTACAGGCGTGAGCCACCGTGCCTGAACAACCTGCTGTATCTTTGATTACAAATTGCAGGGGCAGACTAGGAAAAGTTTATGGGTAGGCATGAACTAGGAGAGAGAGTATATAGTGAAATGTAGGTGAGAGAAAGGAAGATGAGAGATAGAGGAAGCGAGAAAGACATCCAAGGTACTTAGATGTTGGGAGAATATAACCACAAACATTACTAATGGGAGACTTAAAAAGTCATGATGAATTCTAAAATTGATACAAAACATAAACACAGAGGCTGAGAATATTCTGAAATTAAAGCTCAATAGTTAAGATTATCAATAGTAGATAAAATATTTACTAGATCCACAGTAAATATAAACTAATATTGGTGCATTAAAATATAGATAGATCAATAGAATTAAAAATACAGAAATAAATACAAAGATTCATACAAGTTATGTTAACAGTGGCATGTTAAGTCAGTGGAACAAATGGTTTACTTAGTAAATGATGGAAGACAACCAGCTACTCATGTGAGAAAAAGAAGACATCCCCTTCTTCCTTCACCAAAATCAATTCCAGATAGATGAGAGATTTAAAACATGGCAATAAAAAATAATAAGGCATGGTGGAATACTTTTTATAAACAACTAATACAGAGGGTCTTTCTAATGAAGACACAAATCCAGCAACCATTAATAAATTTCACTACATAATTTTTGTTTATATCGTGAGTGACCAAACACAGCCAAATCCAAAGACAAATTGGTAAGCATATTATAATGTGGCAGACAAAAGGCCATTTTCTTAATCCTATAAAAAATACTCAGGAACTAATAAGAAACGTTTTGATTGGAATATGAGTAAAGGGTATGAACAGGGCAGTTCACAGAGGAAAAAAACACATAAGTTTTAAACATATAGAAAATGTTCAACATCATTCATAATCAAAGCAGCACAAATTAAATTTCAATGAGATTCATTGAACATCTCTCTGATATTTAATGGGAAAAGCCTTCTCATACACTTTTGATCACAGTGCACACTGGAGAACAATTTGATGAAGTCTATTAATTTCAAATGTGCATATATTGAGACCTAGCCATTTCATGTCTAAGAATTTATCTTATACATGCATTAGTGTACTTTCCCCAAATCCTATTTTAAAATGTTTATTGCATCATTGTTTGTGTCAGCCAAAAAATCTAAGGGAAAATATTTATTGGTTAGAAATGTAGTAATAAATTAAGGGATTCTGTACAATGGAACTCCTGACAGCCATTAAAAAGACAAAGCAGATCTATGTGTACTGATAAGGCACAATCTCAAAAATATATTGCCAGGGGAAGAAAGCAAGAGGTATAGAACAGTGTTTATAATATGCTTCCATTTGTTTTAAATGACGATTGTTCTGGCTATTGTGTGAAAAGTGAATTGATTGTGGTGATGCATGAAGGTCAGAAATCTCCATTTTCCCCTCCAATCACTCTTCAGCTTTCCCCTCCCTGCCCTCAGCTCCATGAGGTGGAGTACACTGAGAGATCCTAAAACCTCTGACTTCTCCTTGATTGAGCTTAGCCAATCAGCAGGAGATTGGAGTGGGCAGAAGCTTTCGGTCAGGCTATGCATTTTCCTGGTTCTCTCTTGTGAGGTTGCCTCAGTCAGCCTTCAGTAAGAAAGTCAGTCACTTCTCTTGTGTGCCCTGTGCTACACTATATTATAATGATTTGTTTTTATTTTCAGTGTTTTGGGTTGTCACAAGAATGTCACTTTTTTTTTTTCCAGACAAAATCTCACTCTTGTCCCCAAGGCTGGAGTACAATGGTGCAATCTCAGCTCACTGCAACCTCCGCCGCCCAGGTTCAAGCAATTCTCCTGCCTCAGCCTCCCGAGCAGCTGGGATCACAGGCGCCCAACTAATTTTTGTCTTTTAAGTACAGACAGGGTTTCACAATGTTGGCCAGGCCGGTCTTATACTCCTCACGTCAGGTGATCCGCCCGCCTTGATCTCCCAAAGTGTTGGGATTACAGGCGTGAGCCACCGTGCCTGGCCAAGAATGTCACACTTTTAAAAAAAACTGTGGTTCATCTTGGTTCTTGAACGCATCTGAGCTCTCTAATATCTGCATCCCCTCATCTCCTTGGGCCCGGGTGGTGTGAGTTCTATAGCTGCTCTTCCTGGATTCCTGCATTTTCTGTGTAGGTCCTTTACCCTTTATCCCTTGTAATTCAGTCATTTGTAAAAACAAAACCTTCTTTTTTTATTTTTTTTGAGACGGAGTCTCGCTCTGTCGCCCAGGCTGGAGTGCAGTGGCGCAATCTCTGCTCACTGCAACCTCTGCCTCCCGGGTTCACCTCATTCTCCTGCCTCAGCCTCCCGTGTAGCTGGGACCACAGACGCCCGCCACCGCGCCCGGCTAATTTTTGTATTTTTAGTAGAGATGGCGTTTCACCGTGTTAGTCAGGATGGTCTCGATCTCCTGACCTCGTGATCCGCCCGTCTCGGCCTCCCAAAGTGCTGGGATTACAGGTGTGAGCTACTGCGCCCGGCCAAAACTTTTTGAAAGTACCTGAATTTAAGTGGATCGGCTCTCTCCTCTTCGGAATGTTACTGATATCACAGAAATGGAGAATCTGTATTTATATCATCACCTATATCCACATCTATCTATCTACATAGGCATCAATATTCTTATCTGTGAATAGAATGTTTCTGAAAGAAATACATTGGATGCTATTACAGCGGTTTCCTTGGAGAGGACCTGAGGTGCAGGGAAAACTTATATTTGACCATATTCCCTTTCGTATTTTTTAAAATAAATTAAACCATAGGTACTCATTATTTTGTCAATGAAAACAAATTACTTAAATTAAAAAAAAAATTCAGGAAGATAATTGGACCCTCAACACAATTACACAACCAGAGCAGGGGAAAATTTTCCGGCGCTGCCGCTATTTGACAGGAGCGTCTTTGTTGGCATGCACTCTGTGTCCTATCTCCTCTGGCTTTGTCAACCCATTCAACTGATACTTTTCCAAAACGATCAACTTTTCTTCTGCATTACTTCTCTCAATATATCGTCATTTATGTTATGTAAAACAAATGACGAAACTCTCCCTTTCACCCCCATAACCTTCTCCAGTTCCAAATTTCCCTAATCCCTTTCATAGACAAACTCCTTGAAAGATTCCTTGAAGCAAGGTCTTAACACTTCAGTTAACTCCAGTCTGAAATCCACTCTCATCTGTCCACAAAAGCTCCTTTTCTCAAAGGCATTCACAACCTCCATTTTCTCAGTCTGTGAATGTCTCTGAACTCACATTATTGCCCTGAGTTGATTCCTGTTTCTTCCTGGCCCCTCCTTAACTGCCTCAACTCTGAGTGCTGGCATCCTTAGGGCTCAGCCCTTGGCTTTCTCTAAGAAGGATCTAAACTTGTATCTCTAGTTGAGACTTTGAGAGTCTCAAACTTGGACACTCCACCTGCTTCTTGATATAATCACTTAGAAGTATCAGAGGCATTGCAGGGTGACTATGATCAAACATATCTTTGGATGTTATTTCTCTAATTTTGATACTCCTCTGGTCATCCTTATTACAGTTCATGGCACCATGAAACCAGAAGTCATTCTTTACATTCCTTTCACTTCTACATCAGTCATTAACAAAGCTTTGTAAATGAAAGTTTGGAAACTTGCTCCAGTCTGTCCACTTTTCTGTGTCTCTGCCACTCCGGTTCAACCCACTAACCCCACCCACACCGTTTTGCAGCTTCTTGACTGGACTGCCCACTCCCAATCTTGCCTTGCTTTAATTCATTCTCAGTAAAATGCCAGATTGGTCTTTCACATGCCATGTTACTTTAAAAATCGTTGACGGGCTGAGTGTGGTGGCTCATGCCTGTAATCCCAGAACTTTGGGAGGTGGAGGTCGGTGAATCTCTTGAGGTCAGGAGTTTGAGATCAGCCTGGCCAATGGTGTGAAACTCCATGTCTACTAAAAATACAAAAATAAAAAACAGCCAGGCGTAGTGGGGTATGCCTGGAATCCCAGCTACACAGGAGGCTTGCGCAGGAGAATCGCATGAACCTGGGAGGCAAAGGTTGCAGTGAACTGAGATCATGCCACTGCACTCCAGCCTGGGCAATCACGTGAGACTCAGTCTCACAAAACAAACAAACAACAACAACAACAGCAAAAAAAAACAAAACAAAAAAAAACCCTTTCATTTAGGAAGAAATGAGCTCTTGTATGTTTCTGCATGATCTGCTACCTGCTTCTCCACTGCCGTCTCATGCCCCTCTTCTATAGCATAACCCACAGAGAAGCAAAAGAAGGGCAGGTGTCAACTGGACACTGAGCAGAAAAGTGTGAGGCTGCCTTTGCACGCACATTTCTTTTTTTCAAATACACTCTTTTCCCCAATCTTTACAAAAAGATCTGTATTTTTTGGTTCTTCCCTTAAATGCAATTTCCCAAACCTTTCTCCTCTGTCTTCCCAATCTGAGGTAGTCACCACCTTCATCTACATTATCATTTGTCTACATATCTACATCTGCTGTCTGGCATTGAGTAGGTTACCAAGAAGTAATGGTTGAAGGAATTTTGAGTAAGTGAATATCAATTAGTTCAAACAGTTGGAAATGGCTGTCAGAACCATTTTTCTTTCTTAAAAATATTTTGGCATATTTGCTTTATATGAACTCTTTCAAGGAAAGTCGTAGACATGACAATACTTAAACATGCATCTGCTAAGAACATGATTCTATATAATCTCAATACCATTGTCCCAGTTAAAATACTTCCCTAATTTAACATCAAATTCTTATTTCAGATTTTTCCACATGTCTCTTTTGTAAATAGCTACCATCATCTCCCAAACAGGATTCATTTAAGATTCTCACTTTCTGGAAATAATAGGCCTGTTGTCTTGTAGAGTTTTCCTTTGTAGTGTCACTAATTTAACTTCTAATATCCCCTGGAACTGCCTGTAAACTGAAAGGTCTAAAGTTTTTGTAAGTTTCAGATTAAACTTTTTGTGCAAGAGTGCAAGGTGATGCTATGGTCTCCATCTTGCATCATACAGTTATGGCTTTTTTCAGGCTGTTAAGTTTGGACACTTGGTTAGGTCATCTGATAGGTGATTAGACTTCATCTCCACTCCACTACTCTTAGTAAAACTCACCAAAGATTTCCACATTGTAAAATCTAATCAGCAGCCAGCATTTGACCTGGAAGCATTCTCCAGTTGGCTTGCAAATTTCTACACTTGTTTGATGTTTCTCCTTTACCGGCTGCTCCTTCTCAGTCTGTCTTTTGCTGCCAGCCCAATCTTCATTTCCCTGAATTTTGACAAAACATCGGTGGGCCCCAGAGCTCGACTTCGGGCTGCTTGCCTCCTCTCTTAGTACTCATCTTGGTGATCTCATCTCATCATATGGACATCAGATTATATTAACCTCTCTGTGTGACATCTTCCGTCAGGTATCCACTAACCACCTCAAAATAAATAAATAAAACTTATTTTTGTCTCTGAAATTTTTCTTCTCAGTCATCCTCAATCACTTAATGGCCACTCCATTCTTCCCGTTTTTCAGGTAGAAATGATCTTGGACTCCTCACATCCTTCATCTAATCTTAGTTCCACCTAAAATCTTACCATCTCTACTGCTATTATCCTAATCCAACATACTATCATAGCAGGCTTGGATTATTTCTGTGGTTTCCTGGCTGGTGTTTGTTTTGCCTCATTTGTATCTCCTCTCACCCAACCTATTCTACTCTCACAGCAACCAGGCTGATCCTTAAAAGCCTAAGTCTTGTTTAGATGGCTTCCTACCTGAGTAAAAGAAACCTTACAATGGTCTAGGGAGCCCTAAATTACCTGCACTCCACCCCACCTCATTCAATTCCTATTGAATTCCTCCTGCTCACTCTGCCTTGTCCACACCGGCCATCTTTGCTCTTCTTCCAGCGTCACTAGCTGTGGGATCTTTGTGACTGCTAGTGTCTGCCTAAGAATGCTCTTCTCCCACAAAACTTCATGGATACTTTTTTCATCACTTTTGACTTTTTGCACAAATGCCATCCCAATGAGGCCTGCTCTGATCACTCTGTTTAAAATTGCAGCCTGACCTCCTGGTGCTCTGCCCTGCTGTTGCTTTGTTGTACTCCTTCTGCTAAAATGCAATGAAGGCGGGGATCTTTGTTCACTGGCATCTAGTGCCTGGCACATGGCACATACTTGATATTTTTTGAATGAATTTCACCCTACTTCAATTCAGGGTTTTCAGATCAGTATTTCATTAAAGGAAAGATTTAGTAAAGCGGAATACTTCCTTAGTAAGATACTTCGGGAGAGGTTTCCCTGAATTACAGAACGGACATGGAATTGAACGGATATTTCATAGGCTGGCTTGAGGGTTATGTGCTCCACTAATGGTTACCACAAAGGAGCTTCATGTTTTAATTTTTTAGCTCTTTTGTGTATTCACTGTGAAAATAGGGCAGTTTTTGGCTGTCACGGTGGCTCATCCCTGTAATCCCAGCACTTTGGGAGGCTGAGGTGGATGGATCACTTGAGCCTAGGAGTTCAAGACCAGCCTGGCCAACATGGCGAAACCCCATCTCTACTAAAAATACAAAAATCAGCTGGGTGTGGTGGTACCCTTGGGAAACTGA
>NW_012115154.1:15733893-15753810 GCF_000951035.1 Colobus angolensis palliatus | reverse complement strand
CTGGAGTGCAGTGCTGTGATCATAACTTACTATAACCTCAAACTCCTGGGCTCAAGTAATCCTCCCTCTTCAGCCTCCTGAGAAGCTAGGACTACAGGCATGCACCACCATGCCTGGTTGATTTAAAAAAATTTTTTTTAGAGATGCGTTCTTACAACGTTGCCCAGGCTGGTGTCAAACTTCTGGCTTAAAGCAATTCTCCCATCTTGATCTCCAAGAATATAGGATAATAGGTGTAGCCACAACACCCAGCCACAGCTATTCTTTCTTAAAGAAATTACTAGTATGAGTAATTTTTATTGGAGAATATAATATTGTGTTAGTCATTTACTTATTTGTATTTAGTGGGTATAAGTGCAGATGTCTCACATCCATATATGGTTGATCTAAAAGTCTGATCTTTTAGTGTATCCATCACCCAAATAGCAAGTATTTTATGCAATAGGTAACCTTTCAATACTTACTCCCTGCATCACTTGGGAGGCCCCAATATCTATTATTTCACTCTGTGTTTCCATGTGTACCCATCATTTAGCTCTAACTTATAAGTGAGTTCATGTGGTAGTTGATTTTCTGTTTATTTCACTGACATTGTATTTTCTTATGAGAATAATTGATGAAATGTTTTAAAGGAAGTGACGTTTTCAATAAAATTACCATGAAAGCAATAATTAAATTATTTTAAGGTTTATTCTTCTGAATGCGTACAAGTAGTTATAGTTACTTAATTATAGAACTGTTTTAAGTTTAACAAAATAGGACAATTTACAAATATATTATTTGAAGTGGGAAGTCTCTTTTAATTGCTTCACCATTTTTTACAGCCCTGAAATCAAACTGAAACATCCCCTTAGATAAGCATCATTGCATTCTGATCTCCCAAATATTCACTAATGAAGAACAGTTGAAATGTCTTATTTTCAGTGTGATTTTGCTTAAAAAGCATCAAACATGCTGCAATCAATATTCTGAGAAATAAGGAGACACAAACGGCTTCTAAAAGCCTACATAAGATACATTAATTTAAATAAAAGATATTCTCCCAAGGCAGAAATGTGTAATTACTAAATTATTATTATTATTATTTTTGAGGCAGAGTTTCACTCTTGTCACCCAGGCTGGGGCACAATGGCATGATCTCGAGTCACTGGAACCTCTGCCTCCAGGGTTCAAGTGATTCTCCTGCCTCAGCCTCCTGAGTAGCTGGCATTACAGGCCACCACGCCCAACCAATTTTTGTATTTTTAGTAGAGACAGGGTATCACCACGTTGGCCAGGCTGGTCTCGAACTCCTTACCTCAGGTGATCAGCCTACCTTGGCCTCCCAAAGTGCTGGGATTACAGGAATGAGCCATTGCACAAATTTTTATTTTCTGGGATGCTCAGATATTGGGGTCAGAAAACATATCCCAAATGAAGGCCTCAGTGGCAGTCTCAGAAGCAAAAGTTTTTCTCTGTACTTTCCCTGCTTTCCTGTGTCTAGGTACCATTCTCCCCCAAGGTTAGTCATGAAAACTAGAATCCCTCTTCCCCAAAGTGGGTCATAGAAACCATAACCCCCTTTCCCCAAAGCTAGCCATAAAACCTAAAAGTATCACTCTAATTTTCCCTCCACCATTCTGTGGAAAACCTGGCCATAAGAAATTATCAACACACAATTGATATATTGTATATTGTTTGATCGTAGGTCATAAAACCTCCATTCCAGTGAGGGTCCTTCCATACCCTGAAGGAAGGGATGCTGTAGAGAGAGGCCAAGAAGAACTTAGGCCTTGCTGGGTTTTCCCACTCAATCTATTAGCATTAGATCATACCCTTTTCCTTCAGTCATATTTCTTGATGGCTGCCCACACTTGGTTGAACCTAATCATTAAAAATGGACAATTTCCTCTGTATCTTTGGGCCTTCATTCTGCAGGCTCCCATGAATACGCATTAAATACATTTGTGTGCTTTTTCTCCAATATGCTTTTGGCAAGTTGATTTTTCAATGAGCTTTGAGAGGGCCCTTGGATCCCATTGTAGATATAAATATGGCAATGTTTACATTGAGGTACACACACACTAGATACAATTAACTTCTTTAAAACGTGCATTAAATGTTGACTTATATTCAGAAGATACAGTAAGATTTGCCCCAACTCTAAAAAAGGAAAGGTAAAAATAGTAACCAGTGAAGAACTGCAGCAAAGAAGAAATTCCATTAGCATATGATTTGCTGAATCAAGTCTCCCATGATTTCAGGGTACTGGATGCCTAGAACTGTCCAAAGACACACAGACACGTGGACCCACATTTTAAAAACTGGAATTGACCCCATCAAGTCAGGAGATCTAATAACTTTGTAAAGGATACAGCCAAAAGAATTAGTGTCTGCCAAAATATTGGTGATACATTTGTTGCTTTATGCTTAAATTGAGCAATTTGCCATGTAGACATATAAAAAATGTTTCTATGTCCACAGGCAAGATATGAAGTCAAATCTCCCTATGAGAACACAATTTATGTGCATGAAATCTTCAGCAAAGACTACTGACATCACTGCAATTTACAAGAGCTATAGATGATGAGAAATCTCAAATGAAATACACTTTTCCTTTTTCAACAAAATTTTAGATTCAAGTTATGTATGTGAAGATTGTTACATGGTACATTGTGTAATGCTGAGGTTTGAGCTTCTATTGAATCCATCACCCAAATAATGAATACAGTTTTCCATAGGTAGTTTTTCAACCATGTCCTCTTGTCTCCCTGCCCCACCTCCCACCCTTGGGGTCCCCAGTGTCTACTCTTTCTATCTTTGTGTGGACGTATACCCATTGGTTAGATTCCACTCCACTTATAAATGAGAACATGTGATATTTGATTTTCTGTTTCTGCATGAGATCACTTAGGAGAATACCTTCCAGCTGCATCCATGTTGCCGCAAAGCACACGATTTCACCTTTTTTTTTTTTTTTCCTTTTTTTTTTGAGACAGAGTCTTGCCCTGTCTCCCAGGCTGGAGTGCAGTGGCACGATCTTGGTTCACTGCAAGCTCCACCTCCCGGGTTCATGTCATTCTCCTGCCTCAGTCTCTCAAGTAGCTGGGACTACGGGCGCCTGCCACCACGCCCGGATAATTTTTTGTATTTTCAGTAAAGACGAGGTTTCACCGTGTTAGCCAGAATGGTCTCGATCTCCTGACCTCATGATCCGCCCGCCTCGGCCTCCCAAAGTGCTGGGATTACAGGTGTGAGTCACCGCGCCAGGCCGATTTCACTCTTTTTATGGCTGCATAGCTTTTCATGGTGTATATGTATCACATCAAATAAAATATATATCAGGAGAGAATCATTATAATTGAGCCTCTTGGCCATGAAGATTGTTTACACAGTCTTAGACAACTGATGTTACATTCACTTCTATGAATATGGTTGGAGATCTTTTTATTTTTGTTTCAGACCTTAAGGTAATAGCCTGTTAAAATCACAGTGCTATGAAATTATCATGCTGCATGTGTGTATGTTTTTCTGTTGTTTCAAATTTTTAAATTGTAAAATCCACATCTGTTCACTTCTCCTGGGTTCAAAGAAATTTCAAACCACTGAAATGGAGTGGTAAAATTTAGAGCTAGAAAAATTATAGAATTCCTTATTTAATACCTTTGTTTTACAGATGAAGAGGCTAAAAATTACGGCAATTCCATATTAAGAGTGCTCAAGGTCACAGAGCACACTTGTGACACAGTCAGGACTTGGGCACAAATTACGTTTTTGTTTTTGTTTTTTTTTTTTTTTGAGACAGAGTCTCACTCTGTTGCCCAGGCTGGAGTGCAGTGACACAATCTGGGCTCACTGCAAACTCCGCCTCCTGGGTTCATATCATTCTCCTGCCTCAGCCTCCTCAGTAGCTGGGACTACAGGTGTTCGCCACCAGGCCCAGCTAATTCTTTGTATTTTTAGTAGAGACGGGGTTTCACCATATTAGGCTGGATGGTCTCGATCGCCTGACCTTGTGATCCACCCGCCTCGGCCTCTCAAAGTGCTGGAATTACAAGCACGAGCCACCACGCCCGGCCCTAGTACTTTTTAATGCCACAGAATGGTCTTAAGTTACAGTGGAGAATCAGAGCTGCCAATCAGAGATCCTCGGAAAGCACACAATATACACTTAAATAATTCGCATTCGCCAATAAATAAACAAACAAGCACACACATATGTATTGTCTTCAAACAACTGGGATGTCTTTTGGCTGGATACTCCCCCTGTAACGTCTGGCTCTAGCTTTTTTCTTTTTTTCTTTTTATTTATTTATTTATTTTTTAGCACTGGATTCAAATAGGTACACCGTGTTTATGCAGATTTTTAGTATTTGTAGACTGAATAAGTTGCAATGAAGTTTCTGACATTACTTTTATAGCTGATTAAAAATAAATATTGTGGTAAACTATTTAAACAATTGCTACTCTTTTGTTATGGTCCTTGCTGTTTTACCTATTTTTCCTGGAAAACATGCCCTTTGGAAGGCAATGTTTGTTGTAAATTGAGCTAGCTACAAGTCTCTCTAGAAGAGGCCATTTGTGATACATACTGTTTGCAAAAAGGCTGTCGATTTTGCCAAAAAGTGAAGGAAAGAGATCTATGCTACTGGAGTTGGAGGATTTGAACACGTTTAAAAGAAGGCAGGTAATTAAGGTTTCTGATCCTTCAGAAGGCCAAGAGATACTGGATTAATAGGTACATGACACAGGGTTTTGTTTTATCTTGTAATGATTTTACTCTCTCTCTCCAATTAGATTCTAAATTTTGGAGGGAGGGTTATTGCTCTAAGACCTGGGTCTGAGATACAGTAGACACTCAATAAATGTGTTTTAACGACTGAGTTGAAGAAAACAGTTTAAGGAACTTGTCGTCTATTTTATATGTTCAAGCCCAAAAAGAATCAAAAAAGTTCAAGGTTGTAAAATTTTTTTAAAGCATCTGTTTTTAACAGTTCCTTCCGTGATACACTTAATTATGGCCAAATACATTAAACAGCTTTCCAGAGGTCTCACAGCTTGCTATTGCCATACAATTCTAAGATTAATATCCTTAATCCTTGTCTTTAGACTTCTTCACACTTGTTTCTTTTTCTGTTAAAAAATGATAGAGGACCCAGGGCACCTATCTGATCTCATAAATGTCAACAAGTAGCAGGAGATAGAACTGGTGACTTACACACTTATTCTTTCATCATAATCTCATGCTTTGTTTTAGTAAGGATGAAACATAACCTATTTAAGAGTGTGTTAATTCAAGTAAAACAGTTTTACCATTTTGGTATTTACAGCACATTCAAAACAAACATGTTCACAACTTCTTCTCTTGATAAACTTATTAGAATATGGTATCCCATTGATTACACAGTATTGTCACTATTTATGTGAATACTCAGCTAAGCAAGACTTTATAGAAATAAAGAATTTCAAATGTATTCTCAATTAAAGGTCTTAACTTGTTTATAGAAATTCTGGTTACCATGGTGTACAACTGTCTTATTCATCTGTTTATATCCCAACGTCAATTGCTAAAGATTGTTTTATTTGTTTTTATATGGAATTAAATGTACTGATATCTTTAGGGCTCCATTTGAGAAGACACATTCAAATCAAAACACAAAATTGACTGTATAAGTAAATTGGCTAACGTTAATAGGGGCTGGAAAATGAAATGTTTTCTAGAGAAGATATCTTTAAGGTCTACTGAAGAAACCACTAGTGAGAATTAAGCAGTACTTTACATTCTTGTTTATAAATGAAAAGGGTATTTATTGCCTGCCTATTGTGTTTCATGCAGCTTCATAAGCACTGGGGATTCTAAGCAAATCTGGCAAATTCAGTGCAATGCAGAAAGTGTTTTCGTAGAAGCACGGGCAGGATACTGCGGGGCATACAGTGTTGCTATATATATGATGCTATCTACGGTGGTGATGGGGAGCCTCATCCTTCTGGAAGCTCTTTAGATGTGGTGCTTGAGCTGAGTTTGCAGGGCGGGTGAGGGTTAAGAATATGAAAAGGAACTCTGGGTCACGAGAGCAGTGTGGGCAAAATTAGGTATAAAGGCTGTTAGCAACATGGTCAATTGTGTATTCTGGGAATCTGCTATTGCTGAAACTTTGAAAGTAAAACCGGGAGAGGAAAGAGATGTTTTAATTATTTTTATATATGACAAATGATAACATTAAATATTGGAAAGATATTATATTGTTCACATTCTTATAAGTTAACTTTACATTCACTTAAATGCTGCTATTTTCAAATTTGGCACTCAATCCCTAATTTTAGTTTTAAGTTAAGAAATCAAGACTGTACCAATGATTCTACTGTAGTTACTGTTCTATGATAGATATGCATGTTCAAAAATTGTTACTATAAACTCATTATTCAATTACTCTTCAGTTCACTAGAAACAAACAAACAAAAAAACATAGGAAGTCAAAACATAGCTTTCTTTCAAGCCCAGAATAATTAAATTTCAGAATCCCCCCCAAAGCTGGACCACTTTCAAGAAAATAATTCATCTCACATGAAACTAATTTTAAAGAAAGTAATAACAATGAAAATCTGTTTTGTTAGCAAGCACTTGACTTTATAAATGGTCATGAAATGATGTGGCATGCTTAATTTTAATTACAAACAGTTCACTTCTACAGATTTATTATCTTACATAAAAATGGTCTGATTGCCCTACAGAAAAATGGATAGGCAATACTTTGATCCTGATTAGAGGATCTTGATCCTACTTTTATTCTCTTCAAATTATTACAGCAATAGCATTTTTTTGAAACCATGGTCTTTCTCAGCATTTCGTATAACCAGGAAACCTGTGTGTTTTGGGGGCTTTGTGTCTCAGTAGCAAAGATGCACTTCCAAACCTCATTACTGAAATCTAAACTTGAGTTTACTGGCAAATATTTCATTTATTTATTTATGTCAGTGTCGATTGTTTTTGTCATTACTGTGAAGCAGTCCTCACGTATAAATATTTTCAAGTGTCAAGACAGTTTTCCATTGTATATTATATATTAAAAGGCAGTTGGGAGTCTTTAGCATTTTCCTTCTCTGTGCGTCTAGGAATTCATTCTGGTTTGTCATGATTGAGGTTAACTCAAAATATACCACCACGACAGAACTTCTCCATCAAAAAAAGTTCTACCCTCCCAAATAAGTCAATATATTCAGCCAAACAATTGACTAAGTAGAAAGATCTGAATTACTACTTGACTTCCCTAACTAGATGCAGAATACTATGGTCAACATGCAATTCCACAGCCCCACGCACACCCAATTCCACTGACAGCTGCATCAGATGGTATCTAATGGTTAATGCCAAGGAAAGCTTTCCACATATGTGAATACTCAGCTATTAGTGTAGGAACCAATTTCCTCTTAAATGAAACTCACATAGGGAAATAAACTGCAAAAAACAAAGCAAAACTGAAGAATCTTTTTGAGAAGAATGCATACACAAACTCTCCTCTGAGGTGGCAAATCTGACCTAGGTGCCTTCAAAGCCCAATTTCAAAATGATTAACTTCAGAATTACAGTTGGCTGAGGGGGAAGTCTAAACCAGATGGTGAAACAAAACCAATTATGGCCAAATATATTAAACAGCTTTCCAAAGCTGTTTAAGCAAAGCAGCATTTCTTCATAAAGTCAACTTATGCAGCCATAGATTTGATGGGAGGTAGGGGGGCAAGGTAGCACTTCTGCTTAGACTCGCGAAACTGATGCCTTTCATGCACCCTAATACAGTTGTGTTAGGAGATACCAGAACATGTCTGAATAGGAAAAATGGCAGGGATGATTACCCGCCAGCACCCTATTGTTTAAGAGGCATAAGTCTTAGAAGGCATAACAGACTCCAGCAATAGGAGTCGGCGTATACATTTCCTTTGGGCAGTTGAAATCGGGTCCCGGCCACTCTCTGTGGAGCAGCACCACAGAGATATTTATTTTTCTTTTCTTTTTTTTTTTTTTTACTTTAAGTTCTAGGATACATGTGCAGAACGTGCAGGTTTGTTACACAGGAATACACATGCCATAGTGGTTTGCTGCACCCATCAACCCACATCTACATGAAGTATTTCTCCTAATGCTATCCCTCCCCTAACCCGCCAGCCCTCAACATGCCCCGGCCTGTGATGTTCCCCTCCCTATGTCCATGTGTTCTCATCGTTCAACTCCCACTTATGAGTGAGAACATGCGGTGTTTGGTTTCCTGTTTCAGACCTCTCTATTTCATCATAGATCAGTGTCCTGGGAACAAGTGATTTTCCAGGACAGAATACTTGTTTCCGACTGTTTCTGTAACAAGTTTCCACAAACTTAGTGGCTTACCGCAACACACATTTATTGTCTTAAAATTCTGGAGGTCAGAAGTCTAAAATGGGGAAGTTCTTGTTGGAGAGAAACTGTTTCCCTGCCTTTCCAACCTCGAAAGGCAGTCCGCATTCCTTGACTCACGACCCATTTCCTCTATATTCAAGCCAGCAACGTAGTATCTTCTTTCCTCTCTATCCTGCTTCCGTCCTGGTAGTCTTTTTATCTCCTCTCCATTTCTAACCTTACTGCCTCCCTCTGAAAAGGACACTGTGACCACATTTGCAAGATAATCTCTAAACCTCAAGATCCTTAATTTAGTCACATCTGCAAAGTCTCTTCTGTCACGTCAGGTGACATATTCACAGTTTTGGGGATGAGTACATTCTGGAAACCACCTTTCTATCATACGTAAAGGGCTACTTTTCTAGCAGTATCCAGAGTGAAATCATAGAACCAGAGGTACAAGGCAGCTTTCTCAGCTCAAGCAGAATGTGGAGAGAGGATAAAAGAAATGCAAAAATGGAAGATATACCCGATGGCTGGGCTGTCCCACTAACCAAATGCAAATATTAAAACCAAAATTAAAATTAATTAAATTAAATACAATTTAAAATGTAGTTCCTAAGTTAGTTGCATTAGCCTTATTTTAAGTGTTCAACAATCATGTGTGGCTAGAGGCTACCATATTGGACAGTGCCGATACAGAATATCTCCATCACTCCTGAAAATTCTGTTGGGTAGGACTATTTAGAGTAATATTCTGGAGATAGTAAACCATAATACGGTGGCACAGTGGGACAAAAAAAAATCGATTTCCTTGGCTGAATGCCAATGGAATTTCTTTCTCTCTTCATTTCATGCATGTGAAATACATATGAGAAATGAAGTCAAAGTGTTTACATTCAGTTCACAAAATATTTATGCCAGCTCCATACTTTTAAAATTCTGCTTGAGTTCATTTTGGGGAAAAATTTATATTCCTAAAATGACCTTCATTTCAAGAAAAAGTTAAGACATATTGATACTAGGAAACCTGTTTTCTGGGATAAATTAGATTCCAATTTCTCAATCTACATATTTTACAAAATATTACAAGCTCATTCTCTTGACACGGGGCACAGCAGGAGGGAGAATATCAGGCAGTGCTGTGCAAAGGTTGCCATGCCCAGGGGATCTTCCTGCATGTCCGCTTCTGATCCCTCAGCTCATAAGTAGAGGAGCCCTTCAGGTCAAGTCTGATATCAAAGCCCTGGCATATCTGTAGTAGAACTTTCTTAAGTGATAGTTTTTCATTTTCATTTTCACTGATGAAATGACAAGAAGCTCATAACTTAGAGATAAGCAGCATGAAAGTTATGTCATCAACACAGTATCTCAATAAATAGGCTTCTGCTTGTGAGTCTATGCATGAAAAGCTTGCAATTTGATGAATTTTGTATGAATTTCAGATGAAATTGGAAATGAGGACAAGTGCCGAGAGAGGTTCATGATATTATTTATAACACCGAAAATGGAATAAAATCTACTGTTCAACACTAAACAGGTAGATAAAGAAATCATAGCACATTTGATATATTATGCAAATTTTCAAAACATTAGAATTCTTGATGCACATAGAACCTAAAATGCTTATGTTTGTTTTTTTTCTGGTAGTATCAATAGAGACAACATATCAATTATTATTGATTATCACCATCATTTAATGTTTATTAAAGTGATGATTTCTTTCCTAGAGTGAAAAATCCATAATAAACCATGGAGTGCTTTGAGGCTTAACAAACGTGAGTCTGAATGTTTCTTAAAAGGAGAGATATCCTAATACAAGGAGAAAGAGCTGGAAACATGCTGGAGAAGATGTGGCCCCCCAAAACTAATCATGGTCTCCCTTTTCAAAAAACCAGTGAACTTCAAGAATTAAAGAAAGGTCAGATTTTTTTTATTTTTGATGGTTCATTGAAAATAAACTATGTAGTATAGGTGTTGCTTATTATTTTTTTAAAGGGAAAATGCTCTAATTGTTTTTTCTTTCTCGAAATTGTCTTGATTACAAAATAAAATATAATTGTAAGAACTTTGTAGAATACTATTTCTAGGGCTTGCTCATTCATTAATGTGTTCCTTCATTTATTTAACCGGTATCTCGCAGATGCCTATTATATGACAGATAACAGTTTTAGGTTCTCAGAACGCAAACAGCGAAGGGAATATAAGAAAAACAGGAAAAAAAATCTCTCGTATCGTGAACTTTGTAGGTTCATGGGAGGAGACAAATTATGGACAACTAAATATATGGTAAGTGCTACAGTGAGATATACAGTAGGGTTCAGGGGTACAGCACAGTGGGAGATTGGCTTTTCTGGTGATTGGCACTTGACCAAGTCATCAGCGATGTAGGATATGGCAGAAGAAGAATTTCTGGCTGAGAGTTACAACTGCAAAGAACCCAAAATGGAAGCACATTGAGTCGAAGGAAAATGACATTCTTGATGTCTGGTGAGCTTTAATTTTCATCGTCCAACTTGTAAGTGGTGGAAAAAAGCCCAGAGAACTCCTTTACAACTTCCAACATTATTTTTTTTTATCGGTTCTTTTTCTTTGTTCTCCCTCTTTTCATCTTGCCTTTCTCAGCATGACACAGTGAAATGAAAGGCATTCATATTTGGCTTTTTGGAATAGAAATACGAGAACAAAGGAAAATTTCAGAAAAAAAGGAAAAGTACTGGTCCAGTTAGTTTTGAATTCGTATCGAAGGCCCGACTACTTTGGAACTTTTAAATGATTTTCATCAAGAGATGAGAAGTAGTAGAAACTCTTAGTGGAATAATTATTGACCACAATTTCTACAGCACTGCTTTTACTGGTGTTTCTACCCTCATCCCCAGATGATTATATAGACCTCCTGGTTAACATTCTCTCCCTGCCTTGACTGACTGACTGCTTTCTACAAATGTTTGATTCCAGCCATTAATATGGTTGATCCTTTTAAATGTCTTCTATTATCCCATCCATTCCATTAACATTGCTGCTTCACCTTCTCAGGTTCTCATCGCATCTTGGTTGTATTTTTTTCCTGTGATTAATTTTTCTACAGTACCTAGTTGTATTTTTTTCTGTGATTAATTTTTCTCAAGTACTGTTTCACAGCAACCAATTTCCCTCTTTTCCATGCAAGGTTCTCTATTGAGATGTTTCCTCTTTTCTTTCTTTCTTCTGAGTCACAAAATCTCATTGTTCTAGGCACATGTCACACTTGCCCCACACTCTCCAATGAAACAAACAAAAAAAAAATTGAAAAACTGTTATTTGGAATTGAGGTTAAAAGGTTTTCTGCTCACCTTCATAATAGCTTCAAAACCGTTTGTAATTTTATGTAGGCCAGTGATGTCTGTATGTTAAAGTTATGCTTGCCATCTTATTAAATTCTCTCTTTCTATATAGTAGTTGTTACATTGATTCTTTTCAGTTTTCAAGTAACTAATCATATCATCGCAAGCAGAGGTAGTTCTAGCTCTGTCTTCCCAAGTTGTAGGCCTCTAATTGCTTTCTTTGTCATAGATCTCCAGTATAATATTAAATCACAGTAAAAACAGTGGGTAGCACCGTTCCAGTGGAAAGGTCTCTAGTGTTTGTCCTTTAAGGAAGATGCTGGCTAAATGCTGGCTTTTGATGAAGATATAAATAAAACTATATATACAGATATAGTCCTATACATACACACAAGTACACTCTCATGTTTACAAAGGAGACATCAATTCTTATATAACAGATAGTTTTCATTTTTGTTAAAGAACTAGTATTGAATTTTGTCAAATGCCTTTTCAATATCTCTGGAGATTATCATGTTGCTTTAATTATTGGCTCTATTTATATGATGTGAATCATACTATTGGACTTCCTAATGTTGAATTGCCCTGGTTTGCCAGAAGAATCTCCACTTGATAGTGTGATATTATTTATAATGTGGGATTCAATTTTGTTGTGTTATTTTATTGAAGACGTTTGCATTGACATTCTGGTGAGAGTGGTTTGAGTTTTTGTTGTTGTTGCTGTTGTTTCGATTTGTTTTTGCTTTCTTTTGGTAAATTCTTTGCCAGATTTTTCATTGATAAAATTACTTTACAAAAAGAACTGGGTAAGTTTCCGTCTATTTCTATTCTCTGCAATAGTTTAAATCAAAATTTTTCTTTTTACTCATAATGCTATTTTAGCTTCCAAAGAGTTATTTGTTAATTTAAACTGAGATGATGAGGATAGAAATGTAGACATATGTCTTAGAGAATGGAAATTGTATGAGGTTTTGAAACTGAATAATCTGAAAACAGTAAATTCTGGCTTTATTATTTATTACCTGCATTAACTCAAGCAACTTATCGAAGTTTTTAAAGTCTTTGTTTACCCCTTATTAAATGGGAGTTATAATAACAAATATGTTTTTAGTAATAATCATACCTTTGTTCTACCAGTGAATACGTAGATGTGGAAATTACTGTTGTATATCACTAATTCCTGATTTCAGAGTTATTCAATCTACAAAATGTTGAAGAGAGTTTAAGGAACAAAAATGAAAATAAATTAAACCGAAACTTTGGTGAATCAAGTCTACTTCTTCAATATTAAATTCCTTCTACTTTCAGATATGGTGCATTTAGTATTAATGAAATGGGTGATCAGAAAGTCAGAGTTGAAGATGGGGAAGCATTTCTATCACTAGAGAAAATTATTTCCCAAGGTCCTCTGGAACACACAAAATGCAAGTTTCCATGGGTCATACAGGCAGCTCTTACACACCAAAAGTAAGATGAAAGACCGTGATCCTGTCAAATGGGGGAGTCAGTTTCTCAAATGGAATTTTAAAATATAGATCCTCTGCAATGAGCACCGGCAGACCTGGTGTTATTAAAGGTCGTTGGGATGTGTTTTCTTAAAGTTGCAGTGTTGGCAGCTTTATCATGAGCCCCGACCTTTCAGGAATATCTACTGCAGGACTTTTATTAAAATCCTGTTCACTTTACTCATGTCAAAAAAAAAAAAAAAAAAGGCTAAGGCGTCTTGAAGGTTAATGGGCTCTGGGAGAAGCCTTCCTTTAGACATTCTTGATTTCAGTTTATAAACCATTCAATGCATTCCCTGATGAAACAGCACCAGTTCTGCTTAGATTTTAAGGCTTTAACTTAAATTTCATTGTATCCTTGAAGTTATAGGGCAAATACCCGGAAGTCATAGCTCTGTTGGAAAACTGTCAGCAATATTAATATATTTGTGATTTTGCTCAAATATAAAATGATATACTGAATATATATCATATCTTGTAATTATAAGACAATATAAAGGAAATCACAAAATACTGTATAATACAATAGAAAAGAGAAAAGTCTTGTATGAATAGTGACAATTTATAAAACAAGAGAAATGCATAACCTTGGCTGAACACATAGTTTACTTAAACTCGACATCCTATTGCAAAATAAACAAAATATAAGATTGGAAAACCAACAAAAAGCCACCAAAGAAAATTAATTCCATGTTTGAACTAGAAATGTATGGCATGGGAAAATATTTTAACAAGTGTAAACTAAAGTAAGATTAAACAGAGAGTCAGTGCTTACTTAGCACATATGGGCAGGAAACGTTTATTGAATTAATATATGAATGAACACACCAAAAATTCACAAATCTTTAGTTGATGTAAAACTCTACGTCTAAAACAAATGCAAATGCTTTGAGTTATAGAATTTTTGTTTTATTTTTGTCCCAGTTTTACAAGCCGGTTCCTATAAATAACAAATAAGAGACCATGGTGCATCTCAGGTTTCTGCTTCACAAATTAATACAAATTTTCCCTTTCTAACATAGATACGTGGGAAGAATACAATTCTCAAAAAATCACAATGAAACAGGCACAATTTGGCCTTATTTCCACTTAGCATTTAAAAATATATTAAAGGACTTTTCGTGGCATTTTTATTTTTTTTAGCTTTTAAGTTTGGGGTACAAGTGCAGGTTTGTTACTGAGATGAACTTGTGTCATGGGAGTTTGTTGCACTTTAATTCTTACAATTTATTATTTCAATTCTAGATCTCATCAGTGAAAACAAAAGAATTATTTTCAGGCTCACTTAAATGAATGTTACTGTACAAGTCACTTAAATAATCTGAATCGAGGTTTACTCTTTTTTGAAATGTAGAATATAATGCCTAATTCACATGGTTAGTTGTGAGAACTGAATGTGAGAATTTATAGAATTATTGAATGATTCCTGGGAACCAAGCCCTGTGCAAGAATCTAGGAATACAACGTGCTGAGACCATTTCCTGATTCAAGAGTACCACACTGTAATGGGGAGACCACATATCCGTAAAGCAGCAGCTACACAATAATGAGAAAAGTATCTCATGGTAACTTCACTTAACTCTGAGACAGCAGAAGTCATAGGGAAGCAGGAAGCCTGGTGTCTCTGATTCTTCCTGAAGCACCTGGACTAGGGGAGGCATTACTGTTTGAATTTTTAACGATGAGAAGTTTACCAGGAGGAAGAGGGTTGGTATAAATAGGCAGCTATGAGACTTGCAGAACATGGCATGCTTAAGACAACGAATCTTTCATCTGGCTGAGGAGCAGGCTCTGCCTGCAAGAGAAAGGGAAAAAGAGGACAAGGAGTATTCTTGCCTTTCATTTCTCTCCCTTTTCTACTTTCTCCCATCTTCTTTCTTTCCCTTTCTCTCTTTTTCCCTTTCTCTTTTTTTCTCCCTTTCTCCATTTCTCTGTTTCTACTTCTTCCCTTCCTCCTCCTTCCCCTCCCTCTCCCTCCATCCTGTTCTATTTTATTTTTTCTAGTTTCTCACTCCCTTATATTCTTTGGCTTTCTTCTTTATTTTCTCCCTTTACTCTATCCCCTTCCTTTCCACATTACTCTGCTTTTCTCTTTCTTTTACCTTCTATCTTCATTCTATAACATTTCTTGCATACTTATATATCAGGCATTAAGCTAGGGAGACCGGATCCCCACCATAATCTAGCAATATCAATGTAATGTAATGACTGGCATATATATTAGGTTACACCAAAAGGTGAATTCTTTGCATAAATTATGTTTAATAACACATCCAATTAGCAGGTACAATTGCCTTTTGTAAAATTTAGCATGAACTTCTTTTCCTATATAAATATTAAAATATTTTCTCCTTATTACTTTTTATTTGTACTACACCAGGCTGATTTATAGGAAACACTTTGATCTGCTTGTTTTGAAATTGTGCTTTT
Source organism: Colobus angolensis palliatus (assembly GCF_000951035.1). Lineage (NCBI taxonomy): Eukaryota > Metazoa > Chordata > Mammalia > Primates > Cercopithecidae > Colobus > Colobus angolensis. The sequence continues at coordinate 15,738,205 of NW_012115154.1, read as the reverse complement.
AATTATATTTAAAGAAATGCCCTAGGTGGTTTTAGAAATAATTTACTAACAATGTATATTGCATGAAGGTCATTTCTCATCTATAAAATAAGCATCAAAGTTCTAATTATAATCACAGTAGAACCATAAACTGTGAACCTGTTTATATTCTGTCAAGGCCAGCTACTTTTTGATATAAAAAAATGATTTCTCTAAGATGCAATCTGAAACTACTAAGGAGTGGCATGTATAGGACTTGGACAGAGGAAGTTTGAATATCCATCTATCTATGTGTATTCATATAAATTTAGTTCTATGTAATCTTTCTTAGAGTTTGTCTCTAGTATTTGTAATCAAAAGCCTATCTCAAAACACTCATGTCATTTTATCATTTTTCTACCCATGAATTAGACACCGTCTTAGTCCATTTTTGCTCCTATAACAGAATACCTGATTCTGGGTAATTTGTAATACATGGAAATGTATTGGCTCTCAATTCTGGAATCTGAGAAGTCCAAGATCAAGGGGTGAGCATCTGGCTAGGGCCTTCTTGTTGCCTCTTCCCCTTGCAGATGGTGGAAGAGCAAGAGAGGACAAGAGGTCACCAAACTTGCCCTGTGTCATAGCACATATCTTACTCGGGGGGGTGGAGCACTAATGACTCAGTCACTTCTTAAAGGTTCCACCTTTTAATACTCTTACAATGGCATTTACATTTCAATGTGAAGTTTTTTTTTTTTTTGGGGGGGGGGGGGATTGACGAAGAAACAAACATTCAAATCATAGCAGCCTCTTTGTAAGAATATGAAGGATTCTTGTCCTGGACTGTTAGGGACTGGGAGTTGGGTGGGGGTGGGTAAGAGGGTGCGGGAGTCATGATGGGCAGAGCTGTGGGGTCAGAAACCACAAGTTTCAATCCTGGGTCCACTGCATTTCTAGGCCTGTGATCTTGAGAAAGTTTTCTCTGGGCCTTAGTTGTATTATTGCTCCCACTCTTTCTCCCATTCAGCTTCAGTTTGGTAAGTCACGACAGGGAGGGAGTTTGAATTAAAGAAATAGTGACAAAGCGAGCAGTGAGATAACTACACCAGTTGCTATATTGTCTGAAATTTGTGAAGCTTAAGTACAAATTTGGTTCCTTAAGCATATATTCTATGCCAACGAGATATTATTAGTGGTATCCAAAAAGTAGAACATGTGGTTCTTTTACTCAAGTAATTCATAGACTTGTTAAGAAATTGACAAACATACCCCTGAAGGGCTGTATCCTTTCAGTGTCAAGGAGACTCCATGGCTCCAGACTAGTGTTCGTTTCTATGCAGATTTTTCAGTTGTGTTCTATAGTCATGTAAGGAGATATTAATGCAGAGTAGTTTTTTGCCTCAACAAAGGACCCATATATTGACTGTCCTATATTGACTCTTCCCTCAGCACATTGGTAGGTGGTGGAAGAAATGAGATATTCCAGCTGAGGAAGCATATTAGCCAAGGCAAAGAGGCAGGAGCATGCATGGTCTGGTCAAAGAACAGTAAGGGTCTGGCCTGTATTTAATGTGGAGTTGTTTCATCCATGAGTGGGATTCTAGATCTATTGATGCCGAGTGATGTCCTAGGTACTGAGAATATAATGAATTAATGTCCAGTTTAATGGAGGTGACAGACAAATACATAGAAAATTATAACATGACAAATGGGACAAAGTATTATAGGAGTAACTTTATTGAAGAATAGTAAAAATTGTGGTAGGATAAGGAACTTTGGCTTATTAATTTACTGGGTCTTAAAGTCAAAATAAAGGTTTTGAATTTGGTCTCAAACACTGAGAAGACTTGTAGATTTTCACATAGTCAAATGTTAAGATGAATGGAGTCATTTATACAGGCTGATCTGATGAGTACGGCTAGGTAGGAAGGTATCTTATTTTGCTAATACTGTATAATAAATTGCCACAAACTCATCAGCTTAAAACTACACAGATTTATTATGTCACATTTTCTGTGGGTCAGGAGTCCAGGTGAGCTTGGCTGGGTTCTCAGCTTAGGGTCTCATAAGGCTGAAATCAAGGTTGGTAAGGGTGGGTTCTTGTCTGAAGGCACTGGGGAAAAACTCTTGAAAGGTAATTCAGGTTGGTGGAAAAATTCAGTTCTTTTTTTTTTTACTTTTTTCTTTTTTTTTTTGAGACAGAGTCTCTCTCTGTCGCTCAGGCTGGAGTGCAGTGGCTGGATCTCAGCTCACTGCAAGCTCCGCCTCCCGGGTTTACGCCATTCTCCTGCCTCAGCCTCCCGAGTAGCTGGGACTACAGGCGCCCACCACCTCGCCCGGCTAGTTTTTTGTATTTTTAGTAGAGACGGGGTTTCACCGTGTTAGCCAGGATGGTCTCGATCTCCAGATCTCGTGATCCGCCCGTCTCGGCCTCCCAAAGTGCTGGGATTACAGGCTTGAGCCACCGCGCCCGGCTAAAATTCAGTTCTTTATTGCTGTAGCATGAGGATAATGTTTCCTGACTGGATGTGAGCCAGACAGGGCCACTTTCTCTCTGAGAGACTCCTCATATTGCATCTCACGTGGATATCTCCAACTTCAAGCCAGGAATGGCATTTGAATGCTTCTCATATTTCTAATCTCTGTGACTTTCTCTTTTTCCACCAGTGGGAAATAAACGTTCTTTGCTTTTATAGAGTGATGTGAGTACATTAGGCTGATTTGGATAATCTGAAAGTCAGTTGTGCTATATACTATAACATGATCATGGGAGTGATACCTTATCATAAACACAGGTTTTGGGGATCAGGACAGGACACCCTTGGGTGGGGGATTTACCAATTTCTGCCTACCACAGGATGGGGATTGAAGAGAGAAGGATGTCGCAAAGTGGTAACCACAGAAAAAGAAGCAGGCATATAGGAAATCAATTGGATGCAGAATTAATGTGATTGGCTGACAAATTGAATATTGAGGAATCAAAGCTACAAGGGAGAAGAAAAGCAAAGAATGTTTGTGTTTTCACATCTGAATTCCTAAAACAATTTTAGAATCAAAAACAAGAAACATGTCAAGTCACTTGTGTTGGGAAGAAGAGTTTCCACTAATATCCCTAGCTCCATTCTAAGAATTAGACTATTATTTTTCCACCTTAAATCAAACTATCCAGATGTTTATATCTTAGCCATTTCAACCTTAAACAGATATTTTTCTTATATAAAGTTTTATTGTCTATGTCTTTAATCTGAGACTTCCTCTGAGAAATGGCATTACTGAATTTGATTTCTCCAGTCCTTGAAGTGTAAGCTATCTTCCACTTTTAACTTTTAGCTAGATAATATTTTATCGTCTACTTTTGAGAGAGGATCAGCTCCGTCTTGCCAGGATAACCATTATAGTCAACTCACTGAGCCCAAGGCAAACACACGTTGGTTGTGGGTTGCCCACGGTGCTAACCTTGGCAGATTTGCATAGTGAGGCTGCACGCTAGATGAGAACGTTGCTTGTAGCCATTCTGAGGAGTCAAGGAATGTATGAAATGACTCCTCAGTCATGCTTTTGCATTTTATGTTCATATTTCTCTTTGAAGGAAGTAGGCTAGTTACGGATAGACTGCAAATGTCTATTGCATTTTGCACTTTCCTAAGATTTCTTCTTGTAGATAATTTAAATAGCCAGAGAGCATTTGATATGTTACCCTTTCAATAGGTATATGAGTGTTTTATACAGTAAATTATTTATCTTGCCTGTCATTAGGATTCTCTGCTCTGCTAAAACCAAAGGAAAAGTGCCTTTGGTTAAAGAGATTTCTGGTTCATTAGCTTCTTAGAGCATTATAAAATGTTAGTGTTTTCATGATTTAGAACTATTTGCAAAAAGATGCTTAGGGTTCTTTTTTATTCAAAGAGTTTATTTATTGAGGTCTTATATATATATAAATTATACAAGTAGCAATGGGGGAATTAACATAACAATAGATTACAATAAAAGAAGCCACCCAAGGTAGCAGAAATAATGCCAACTATGTAGACAGAGAGCTAAACCCTAAAGCAATTTTAAAAAAGCAATTTAACTTTATTTTTATCATATAAATTTTCATAAATTTTCAGATAGTATACTACCTTGAGTTATTTCATGATGCCTCTTCCCATCCCTATTACATTGTGAATTTATGTATATGTATATGACCGAAAATGTGAACATATTTCCTCTATTATTAGAACACCTTTTATTTAGCATCATAGTTACTATTTAAAAGAAGATCAGGAACTAATATTTTTGTCAATTGCTTGCCATATACTTGTTCAGTATTTCTAGTAAAATTTTATGATACTAAGCAATGGGGGTGCAT
>NW_012115154.1:15635864-15729308 GCF_000951035.1 Colobus angolensis palliatus | reverse complement strand
GTAGAATATTAAAAAAATTAAAATTGAAAAGAAGGTAATAAAAATTACCCCAAATAGGCTGGGTGCACTGGCTCATGCCTCTAATCCCAGCACTTTGGGAGCCCGAGGCAGGTGGATCATCTGAGGTCAAGAGTTTGAGGCCAGCCTGGCCAATAAGGTGAAACCTCGTCTGTACTAAAATTACAAAGAAAATTAGCTGGGCTTGGTGGCATGTGCCTATAGTCCTAGCTACCTAGGGAGGCTGAGACAGGAGAATCGCTTGAACCAAGGAGGTGGAGGTTGCAGTGAGCCAAGATTGTGCCACCTCACTCCAACCTGGGTGACAGAGGGAGACTCCATCTCAAAACCAACCAACCAACAAACAAAACCCCAAATACTAAAACCTTAAATATTGAAGTCACTGTAAATATTTTGGTGTATTTTTATATCTTTTTCTCTAAGTATGTCCCTAAATACATATCTATATACAAACATACATATGTGTATCTAAATAGATACATATTCCCAGGTAGAACACGTGCACAAGAACATGAAGGTGAAAGCTATTTACATGTGCATTCTCTAAAACTATCTGAAATCTGTCCACTTGTCTGCATCTTCTAGCTCCATCATGGTTAAAGTAAGCGTCCCTTATCTATTCCACAGCTAAATCTGTCTCTTCTCTATCTCTTCTTCACATAGGAGTCATAGTAATTAAAAAAATAAAAACCTGATTGTACTACTTTCCTTCTTTAATGCCTTTTCTTGACATTCTAGTGCACTTAGGATAAAGTGGAAAAATATTGCCCTAGTCTGCAAGGCTTTGGGAAATGCAGCCTCTGCCATCTCTTCATCCATAAGCCATCCTATTGTCCACTTGTCTGCATCTTCTAGCTCCATCATGGTTAAAGTAAGCGTCCCTTATCTATTCCACAGCTAAATCTGTCTCTTCTCAATCTCTTCTTCACATAGGAGTCATAGTAATTAAAAAAATAAAAACCTGATTGTACTACTTTCCTTCTTTAATGCCTTTTCTTGACATTCTAGTGCACTTAGGATAAAGTGGAAAAATATTGCCCTAGTCTGCAAGGCTTTGTGAAATGCAGCCTCTGCCATCTCTTCATCCATAAGCCATCCTATTGTCCACTTGTCTGCATCTTCTAGCTCCATCATGGTTAAAGTAAGCGTCCCTTATCTATTCCACAGCTAAATCTGTCTCTTCTCAATCTCTTCTTCACATAGGAGTCATAGTAATTAAAAAAATAAAAACCTGATTGTACTACTTTCCTTCTTTAAAGCCTTTTCTTGACATTCTAGTGCACTTAGGATAAAGTGGAAAAATAGTGCCCTAGTCTGCAAGGCTTTGGGAAATGCAGCCTCTGCCATCTCTTCATCCATAAGCCATTCTATTCCACTCTTTAAATCTTCTTTAGTCACACTGACCTTGATTTTCTGATCGGACACCCTAAAATTCTTTTAACCTAAAATGCTACTTCTTTATGTGGAAGGCATAAGATGTATCTTCTATTATAATTAATGTCCAGAGAAAATATAACATTTTAAACTTTGCCCATAGCTGATTTTGTCCTCACTGTGAGTCCCTACCAGCTGATGTGAATAGAATTTAACTGAATACTCACTGAATGTTAAAGCATAGTCTAATTCAATAATGTCAACAGTCTCTTGAGGTGGTGTTCTTGGAAAAAGTTGTGTCTCTTCTAATTGTAAGGAAGATACAACAGTTAGGTTCTCTCACAGTCATGGTTGTAAACAGTGGCAGACTTGGATATGGGTCTCAGGTCTTTAGCTTCTTGAACCTCAGTCTACCACTAACTCCATTATTGATGATGTGGACAAATTAAATGTCATTACTTATGGCCCCAGGTAACCCAAAAATATTGTTTCAAATTACAAACCACTTTCAGTGATACACTTAAGGACTCTCTCAGCTAAAAGCAAGAAGAAATTGATCCTGTATCATTTCATTTCATTTCATTTCATTTGAAGGAAACCTTAACATAAACAATGGCATAAGTGGAATTAAAAAGGATGTTAAGAAGGAAGAGTGCCACCTTGGAATCTAGGAAACAAAACATAGTAGCTCAAAAGTTAGTGAGGGGTGGGGGAAGGAGAGAGGAGGCAGAGAGCAAGAGCGACAGCAAGAGAGACATACGGAGACTCACAGGTTAAAAAAAAAAGAAACAGAGCAAGTGTGTCTTGCCCTGATCCTTGTGCAACTGACATCTTGTGGACTGTTCCATAATGGTATGCAGGTATATGGTGGTAGGCAATTTATCAGAGTCTTCAGATTCCAAATAAAACATCTGCTACAACCACTCAGATCCTTTGATCCACTCTTTAAATTTTCTCCATAATAGAATCATCTTAAAATTAATGAGTCTGAGCCAGGAGGATCACTTGAGCCCAGGAAGTCAAGGCTACCGTGAGCCATGTTCATGCCACTGGACCCTAGCTTGAATGACAGAGCAAGATCCTGTCTCCAAAAATAAAGAAGAAAGAGAAAGAAAGAAAGAAAGAAAAGAAAGAAAGAAAGAAAGAAAGAAAGAAAGAAAGAAAGAAAGAAAGAAAGAAAGAAAGAAAGAAGGAAGGAAGGAAGGAAGGAAGGAAGGAAGGAAGGAAGGAAGGAAGGAGGGAAGGAAGGCATTGATTAATGCAGCTTCTCAGTTATTTTGGTATCATGAACAGAGTAATCTGAAAGGAGAATAAAATAATTCTGGACCCACTGAAATGTATTTTTCATAAGCTAATAAATCAACAAATGCCTGTTGAGAATGTTAATAAAACTAAGAATGACAACTAACATTTGTTGAGTACTTTATGTCACGCAGTGTTCTAACACCTTTATCCTAAAAGCAGTGCTAAGTACATTTATTTTTATTCACAACAACCAACAAGGAAACTGAGACAGGGGCTATTCTAATATGTCTAACCCACATAAAATACCATGTGAAAATAAAATTTCTGGATCCACAATTTTGGGACCAAATCTGTAATGTGGTGCCCCCTAACCAAGTGAATCCTACCTGTAAAGGCTCTTTTTGAACCACTAGAATGTTCTAGCACCATTGTCTCACTGTTTCGTAAAAAATATTTTTAAAATTAATGCTAAAATTCCAAGGATAAAAGATAGAAGGAAGCACCACCATCTGTTATAATAACTTTAAATCATCCATAAAGCAGGAGGGCACCTGTCCCTGCTGAGAGGACAGATCAGGTTAACATTCTGCTAGTCATCTGATATGGTTTGACTTTGTGCCCTCACCCAAATCTTTTGTTGAATTTTAATCCCATAGTTGGGGGAGGGATGTGGTGGGAGGTGATTGGATCATGGGGGCAGATTCTCTGCTTGCTGTTCCCCTGAGAGAGTTCTCAAGAGATCTGGTTGTTTGAAAGCGTGTAGCACATCCCCCTTCACTCTTTCTCTCTCCTGCCACCATGTGAAGACGTTTTTGCCCTTCCACCATGATTGTAAGTTTCCGGAGACCTCCCAGCTATGCTTCCTGTAAGCCTGTGGAACTGTGAGTCAATTAAACCCCTTCATAAATTACCCAGTCTCAAGTAGTTCTTTAAAGCAGTGTGAGAATGGACTAATACATCATCCTTTACTTTCACTCACTTTCCACACCTAGGCTTTCCTCCTGCACTTGCTCTCTCCCTGGCTCCTCTTTGGCTCTTGCCCAGTAATTCCTCTTATCTCATTGGCATGGAGCTTTTTGGAAAACATTTATTGTCAAATAATCTATGCAGAGCCGCTTCTTCAGATAACCTATAATTTTAACAACCTAAAAAATAAAATTTAGTGGTTTTAATTTCACTCTTAGTGAGTTAAGGGGAATGATGCCAGTTAAAAAAAAAAAAAAAAAAGGAAAGAAAATTTAATTACTAAAAGAAATACATTATGAGATTTCTAAAGCAAACAAAATTTTTCTTATATGAAACATTAAAGAATATAATGTAAGCTTTAGAATTATCTATCCATTTTATTAAATATTTTCACTGATTTCCATTTTTGAGGCTAGGAGTTTACAGAAAATTATTTTAAACCTAAGACAAAAGGCTGGCAACTTGTTTTATCTTGTCTTGGGTTTCATTTTGTTGATCTTTTGTGCTCTCAAATTGCCACGGGCTTTGGCCAGTTGTTGCACAGTTTTTCTTTGTTGGAAAAGCGATAAGGTTAATGACTGCTATGTTTTCCTAACCATGTTTCTAATCTAGCAATTTTGCCCCTTAAAGGGTAGAATAGATTCACCACTAACATATAAATAATAATTTCCTGGGGAACTTCAAAAAGATGATTAATGCCCTTGCCTTTGGGTGTCTGTTCTTTTAAGTGACTGATAGGAACAAAACCAAGACCATACAAAAACCTTTTTACTGTGAATAGAAAATGCGAATGGTGCATAGGAGACTGAGATCCAAAGAAGAATGAAAGCAAACCAAACTCAGGAATCAGTGGCAAACAAATGTAGCTGGTGAATTTCTACTTCTTGGAGGAGATAATCTTCCTGAAATAGAATCACAGCCAGTTGCTTTGCTAACAAATAACTGCAGTGTTTATTTGAACACTGTATTTGGATTGTGCTCTTTTTAATGTTTTAGGATTGGTAAATCTGAAATTGCATATTAAAGGAAACATGAAGTCACAAACGTATCTCTACACACACTCACCCGTGTCTGGAATGTCTATATAGAAATTTAATCCTTAAAATGTTGCCGTATGCTGGAATACTAGAATCTAAAAAGAGCTAAAAAGAATGTTACAAATTAGAGGGCAGAGCAAGAAGCCTCTACCGATCATCGCCTGACTAGAACACTGATTTAACAACTGTCTACAGAGAGAAGCACTTTCCTATGGACCGAAAACCAAGTGAGCACTCACAGTGCTGGCTTTTCACTTCATATTACTGAACGAGTGACTCGGAAGGAGAATAAAATAGTCCTTACTTGCCTATTCAGGACTATTGCCACTAATTGCCATGCTGCCCCCCCTCCACCACCTGCGGGCAGTGGCAGCATGGGTGAGGAGAACATTTCCACGTGCTGAGGAGAGACAGCCTGCGGCAATTTCAGTCACTGAACTCAGTGGTGTCCTGTTACAGCAGAAGGGAACACCAGACTGAACTCGGCTGACACTCACCCATGGAGGGACCATTTAAACCAGCATTAGTCAGAGGGGAATCACTGATCCCAGTGGTTGGGAGCTTGAGTTCCCGTAAGTCTCACTACTGCTGGCTAAAGTGCCCTGGGGCCTGGCCCTAAATAATCTTGAAAGGCAGTATAGGCCATGAAGACTGCAACTCCTAAGTCAGTCCTAGTGCTGAACTGGGCCTAGACCCAGCTGACTGGGGGTGAGGGTGGGGCACACAACCTACTGAGATGCTGCTATCCAGGGTGGCTAAGGGAGTGCTTGCACCACCTCTTCTCTAATTCCAGGCTGTACAACTAACTGCTCCATGAGAGACTCCTTTTCTCTGCTTGAGGACAGGAGACAGAAGACTGGAGAAGATTTTGTCTTGCCTCTTGGATAGCAGCTCTACTACAGCAGGATAGGGCAGCAGTCAGAGTCATGAGGCTCCCCTTTCCAGGCCTTACCTCCAAGATAACATTTCTAGACATACCCTGGGCCAGAGAGCAACCTTCTCACTCGAAGGAAATGATGCAGTCCTGACAGGATTTATTCACCCTGGTGAATAAGTCCTTGGGCTCAAATAACCAGCAGCAGTACCTGGTACTACACTGAGGGGCTTGGGCGAGACTCAGACTTGCTGGTTTCAGGTGAGACTCAGCACTTTTCCAGCTATGATGGCTATGAGGTGAGACTTCTGCTTAAGAAAGACAGAAGGAAAAGCAAAGGAGATTCCATCTTGCACTTTAGGTACCAGTTCAGCCACAGGGGAGTAGGGCACAAAATGGGCTCTTGGAATCCCTAATTCCAGCACTTGGCTGCTGGATGAAATTTATAAACATTTCCTGGGTCAAAGGGGAGCCCACTTCCCTGAAGGATGAGTCCCAAACCAGGCAGCATTCACCACAAGCTGACTTAAGAGCCGTTGGGCCTCAATGGAACATTTTTGGTAGTCTGGCAGTATTCCCTGAGGACCTGCAGTGGCAGTGGCCATGAGGTGAGGCTTTTTTGCCTTTGGAAAGTGGAGGGAAGAGCGGGAAGGACTGTATCTTGTGGTTTGAGTGCCAGCTCAGCTGCAGGACAAAAGAAGACAAAGTAGATGTTTAAGTTTGTTGACTCTAGTCCCTGATTCCCAGACAGCACATCTGAACCCACCCAGGGCCTAGGGGAACTCGCAACCCTGAAGCGAAGGACACAGTCCTAGACGGTTTTGCCCCCTGCTGACTGTAGAGTCCCAGAGTCGAGGAAACATAGGCGTAGCCAGAGAGTGGTTACAATAGATGCTGCGTAAGACCCACTGCTGTGCTGGCTTCAGGTCCACCTAGTGGTGGTTGCCATGGGGGTGCTTATGTCACTCCACCCCCAGCTCCATGTGGCTCAGAACAGAGAGAGAGAGAGAGAGAGAGAGAGAGAGAGAGAGACACTACATTTGGTTGGAAGAAAGTAAGGGAAGAGAACAACAGTGTCCATCTGATAATCCAGAGAATTCGCCTAGGTCTTCTATAAGACCATCAAGATGAATCTGTGAGTCTGCAAGAACCATAGCATTACTGAGGTGCTCCCTAAATAAGGAACAGCTTAGATAACAACACCCGGGTAATTTCAAATACCTGGAAAGCCTTCCCAAGAAGGACAGGTACAAACAAGCCAATACTGCAAAAACTGCAACAAATACCTAATTCCTCAATGTCCAGACACAAATGAACATCTACAGGTATCAAGACAATCCAGAAAAAGATGACCTCACCAAACGAACTACATAAGGAATTAGGAACCAACCCTGGAGAAACAGAGATATGTGACCATTCAGACAGAGAATTCACGAATAGCTGTTTTGAGGAAACTCAAAGAAATTCAAGATAACTCAGAGAAGGAAATCAGAATTCTGTCAGATAAATTTAACAACAAGATTGAGATAATTAAAAAGAATCAAGCAGAAACTCTGGAGATGAAAAATACAACTGACATACTGAAGAATGCATCAGAGCCCTTTAATAGCTGAATTGATCAAGCAGAAGAAAGAATTACTGAGCTTAAAAACAGGCTATTTGAAAATACACGGAGGAGACAAAAGAAAAAAAAGAATAACAAACCATGCCTACAGAATCTAGAAAGTAGCTTCAAAAGGGCAAATCTAAGACTTATTGGCCTTAAATACAAGGTAGAGAAATAGACAGGGGTAGAGAGTTTATTCAAAGATACAATAAAAGAAAACTTTCCAAGCCTAAAGAAAGATATCAATATCCAAGTACAAGAAGATTACAGAACAGCAAGCGATTTAACCCAAAGAAGACTACTTCAAGGCTTTTAATAATCAAACTCCAAAAGGTCAAGAATAAAGAAAGGATCCTAAAAGCAGCAAGAGAAATGAAAAAAATAACATGCAATGGATCTCCAATACATTTGAGAGCAGACTTTTTATTGGAAACCTTATAGACCAGGAGAGAGTAGTGTGACATATTTGAAGTGTTAAAGGAAAAAATCTTTAGAATAGTATATCTGGTGAAAACATCCTTCAAACATGAAGTGGAAATAAAAATTTTTCCCAGGCAAACAAAAGCTGAGGGATTTCATCAACACCAGACCTGTCCTGCAAGAAATGCTACAGGGAGTTCTTCAATCAGAAAGAAAAGAATGTTAGCAAGCAATCAGAAATCACCAAAAGGTACAAAACTCACTAGTAATATAAATACACAGAAAAACAGAATATAACATGGTGACCATGATGTATAAACTACTTTTATCTTAACTAGAAAGACTAAATGATAAACCAATCAAAAATAATAACTACAACTACTTTTGAAGACATACAGTACAATACGATATAAATAGAAACAACAAATAGTTAAAAACCACGGACAAAGTTAGAGTGTAGAGCTTTTATTAGTTTTCCTTTTGCTTGCTTGTTTATGCAAATGATTTTAAGTTGTTATCAGCTTAAAAAAATGGGCTATAAGATAGTATTTGCAAGTCTCATTATAACCAGAAGTCAAAAAACACATAACAGATACACAGAAAATAAAAGGCAAGAAACTAAATTAACCAGAGAAAATCATCCTCACTAAAAGGAAGACAGGAAGGAAATAAGGAAGAGAAGACCACAAAACAACTACAAAAAGGAAAGAACAAAATGGCAGGAGTGTCTTTACTTATCAACAATAACATTGAATATAAATGTACTAAATTCTCCAACGAAAAGAAGTGGCTGAATGGATAAAAAAAGAGGATCCAATGATCTGTTACCACATTTCACCTATAAACACACATGTAGACTGAATATGAAGGGATGGAAAAAGATATTCCATGCCGTTCGAAACCAAAAGAAGAGTAGGAGTTACAATTCTTTTATCAGACAACATAGATTTCAAGACTAAAACTATAAGAAACAAAGGTCACTCTATAATGATAAAGGGGTCAATTCAGCAAGAAGATATAACAATTTTAAATATATATGTACCCAACATTGGAACACCCAGATATATAAAGCAAATATTATTAGAGCTAAAGAGAGCGGTAGTCCCCAGGGCAACAACAGCTGGAGATTTCCACACCCCACTTTCAGCATTGGACAGATCTTTCAGAGAGAAAATCAACAAAGGAACATCAGACTTAATATATACTATAGACCAAATGGATCCAATAAATATTTGCAGAACATTTCATCCAATGGCTACAGAACGTACATTCTTTTTTTCAGACCATGAATAATTCTCAACGATTGACCATATATTAGGTCACAAAACAAGACTTACGACATTAAAAAAAATGAAATAATATCAAGCATCTTTTCTAACCACAATGGAATAAAACTAGAAATTAATGACAAGAGCAGTTTTGGAAACTATACAAATGCATGGTTAAACAATATGCTCCTGAAAAACCAGTGGGTAAATAAAATATTAAGAATATTGGAATTTTTCTGAAACAAATGATGATGGAAACACAACATACCAAAAACTATGGGATATGACAAAAGCAGTACTAAGAGGAAAGTTCATACCTATAAGTGCCTACATCAAGAAAGAAGAAAAACTTCAAATAAACAACTGAACAATGCATCTTAAAGAACTGGAAAAGCAGGAGTAAATGAAACCCAAAATTAGTAGAAGAAAATAAGTAGTAAAAATCAAAGCAGGAATAAATTAGATTGAAATGAAGAAAGCAATATAAAAGACCAATGACACAAAAAGTTGGTTTTTTGAAAAGTTAAACAAAATTGGCAAACTTCTAGCCAGACTACAGAAAAAGAGAGAAGATCCAAATAAATAAAATCAGAGATGAAAAAGGAGACATTACAACTAATACCACAGAAATTCAAAGGATTATCAGTGGCTACTTTGAGCAACTGTATGTCAATAAATTGGAAAAATCTAGGGAAAACAATGGACAAATTCCCAGACAAACACAACCTACCAAGATTGAACCATAAAAAAATTCAAAACCTGAACAGACCAGTAACAAGTAATGAAATTGAAGCCATAATAAAAAATCTCCCAGTAAAAACAGCCCAGGACTTGATGGCGTCATTGCTGAACTCTACCAAACATGCAATGAAGAACTATTAACAATCCTATTCAAACTATTCTAAAAAATAGAGGAAGAGAGAAATAGTTTCAAACTCATTGTATCATGCCAGTATTACCTTGATTCCAAAACCAGACAAAGACACATCAAAAAAAGAAAACTACAGGCCAATATCACTCATGAAAATGGATGCAAAAATCCTGAATAGCAAACCAAAAAAAAAAAAAATTCATTCACCATGACTAAGTGGGATTTATCCCTGAGATGCAGGGATGATTCAATATATGCAAATCAATATGATACATCATATCAACAGAATGAAGGCCAAAACCATATAATCATTTCAATTGATGCTGGAACATTATCTGATATAGGCCGGGCGCGGTGGCTCAAGCCTATAATCCCAACACTTTGGGAGGCCGAGACGGGTGGATCACGAGGTCAGGAGATCGAGACCATCCTGGCTAACACGGTGAAACCCCGTCTCTCTGCTAAAAAATACAAAAAACTAGCTGAGCGAGGTGGCAGGCGCCTGTAGTCCCAGCTACTCGGGAGGCTGAGGCAGGAGAATGGCATAAACCCGGGAGGCGGAGCTTGCAGTGAGCTGAGATCCGGCCACTGCACTCCAGCCTGGGCGACAGAGCGAGACTCCGTCTCAAAAAAAAAAAAAAAAATTATCTGATACAATTCAACATTCCTTTTATGATAAAAACTCTCAAAAACTGGGGATAGAAGGAACATATCTCAGCATGAAAGCCATATATGACAAACCCACAGCCAGCATTATACTGGATGGGGAAAAACTGAAAAGCTTTCCTCTAATATCTGTAACATGACAAAGATGTTCATTTTCACCACTATTATTTACCATAGTAATAGAAGTCCTAGATAGAACAATCAGACAAAAGAAAGAAAGAAATGGCATTCAAATTGGAATGGAAAAAGTCAAATTATTCTTGTTTTCAGATAATATGATCTCATATTTGGAAAAACCTAAAGACAGCACAAAAAAACTATTAGAACTGATAAATTATGTAAAGTTGCAGGAAACAAAATCAACATTAAAAATTTGTACCATTTCTATATGCCAACAATGATCTTAAGGAAATGAAAGATCTCTATAATGAAAACTATAAAACATGAAAGAAATTGAATAGGACACCATAAAATGGAAAGTATTCAATTTGTATGGATTTAAAGAATCAATATTGTTAAAATGTCCATACTACCCAAAGCAATCTACAGATTCAATGCAATTCTTATCAAAATATCAATGGCATTCTTTACTGAAATAGAAAAAAAAATCCTAAAATGTATATGGAACCACAAAAATACCCAGAATAGCCAGAGCTATCCTGAGCAAAAGAACAAAATTGGAGGAATCACCTGACTTTAAATTATACTACAGAGCTATAGTAACCAAAATGGCATGGTACTGGCATAGATCAATGGAACAGAATTCAGAAACTAGAAACAAATGTACACACCTACCATGAAATGTTTGACAAAGATGCCAAGAACCTACACTGAAAAAAGACATTCTGGAATATTATAATCTAAAAAGAGCTGAAAGGAATGTTACAAATAAAGAAAATTCCCTAAAATAAAATAAAGCAAAAGTCATTTGGCTCCTATGGTTAAAAGACCAGGGTTTAGCTAGATGGACTTTCAGGAAAAGCTCTATGCAGCCCAGTGTATAAATTGGGCTTCGCAGTATATTTGCAAGTAACATCAAACTATATACTTTCCAATTTCATGCTAATATCTCCTCTTTACTTAATTCCATCTCATTATCATAAATGTAGGAATTAGATGTTCATAGTCTATCAGCAATCCCTCTGGTGCTGGCTTCTTTCCAAGTGTGTCCAGGCCACATACTATTTCCATGATTAAAACTATGTGAAAACAAAGTGTTCACCGAGACCAAAATGGCCTTAGCATTTCCCTCAGCTGGACTAAACTTTACACAGGCTTCCTCCTGACTCTAGGTCCCTAACTTCCCTTTCTTAAATAATTTACTTTAGAAAACAAGTAATTGTAAGCTCTTTCTTTGCCCAGTTGAGATGTAAACCTTGTTTTAAAGCTTCTTGCCAGTTTTAAAACCCTGGAATATTTTCCTTAAGCACCCAGGAGCCATCACTTTGAAATAAAATCATTAAAGGGATACAGCCTACACGGGAGTGTGGGTGGGAGCCTAACTTCAAGGAGCCTTGCTCTAAGTTGTAAAACTACCTCCTGTCATGAACATAGGAGAAAATTTACTTCATCTGTGGGTAAAGCCAGTGAGCAAGCACAAATGGCCTACACAGATTCTCCCATTCCAGCTCTTAAAAACTCTTCATTCCTTTTTTTCAATGGAGTTGAGCTCAGGCTGAGTTACAGCTTCTCTCTTCTGTTACAAGTTTTGAATAAAGTCCCTCTTGCCTGTGTAACTTTGCCCAGTGGAATGTTTGCTTTGACCAGGTATATTCTGATTTTATCTTGTAATTTTCACACTTATCTACTTTCTGTTTTCTTATTGTTTTTTAGTTTATCCCCTTTGGAAATAAGTGGATTTTCTCAGGCCATATTATAGTTAGCCCTGTTTTTCATGACTCTGATACAACATCAAATCAAAAATTTTAAATTAAAATTTAAAATTTCTGGAATAAATTTATTTAATCATACTTCTTAAACCAAACAACAACAAAAATAACAACAAACAAAAACTTCTTGTTGATGTTTCTCAAGAGAGAAGGTTCCCTGGCTAGTTAATAAGGGTATCTAACCTATTTGGTATATGTGATGTTGCTTTAGGAAGAATAAATTATTCAATGGCTTAATTAAATAATGAAATAAGACCTCTTCATTCTTCTAGTAGCTTGTAATCTTATTTCAGTTGCCCAGGTGGGGCTCCTCTGTAGGATGAAGCTGGAGAGAGTACCGTGACTACTCTGGCACCATTATTGCTTATGTTTAAATGATAATCAATTGGTATATTTGAATGGTAACGTGAAACTCTTAAATCCTTATAAGATTTAAATATCAAAAAATAAAAGAGATGAAAAACAAAACCAGTGTAATAATAAAAAATAAAGAGCAGAAAGAGAGAAAAGATTTATTACATACTTACAATTTGCCAGAAATTTTCCCCAATGCATTATGTGTGTTATTTTGAAAATCCTAATAGCAATACTACCAATAGGTGCTATTATTCCTATTCTACAGATGAAGACACCATGGCCCTAAGAATATAAATATCTGCCTCAAAATAACACAATTAATAAATGGCAGAACTTGGATTTGATAATCTAAGAAGGAGCTCAGCACCACACCCAACATATTTAACTGTTACACTACAGTAGCTCTAGGCTTGCAGCCTATAAACATTAGAAATGAGAACATTGGATGGAATAAGGCAAATTATACCAAACTAGCTAAAATGGCCAGGTCTCCAATAACAGCCTTGCTGAGTCACAAACATTCTCGTGTATGAAGAAATGTTTTTATCTGCTTCTTGCTGCAATCCATGAATATATAGTCAGTCTCAGATCCTAATGCCTAAGGAAGTGATTCTCCAAGTATGGTCACTATCACCTGGTTATATATAAGACGGGAAAATTCTCCTACTTAATCAGAAAGTCTGAGGGTGAGGACCAGCAATCAAGCCCTCCTGGTGAGTCTAGGCTTGCTCAAGTTCCAGAATCACTGGTCTAACGCGAATTTTGGCAGAGATCCTTACCTCTGCTACTGTGGTGGCTCTCGTGCAGAGTTATTATCTGAATAATACCCTGCAATGATTTGTAGATTTCCAACCTGCAGTGGGCTCTACTCATTTATTGTGACAAAACTGATAGGGACTATGCCTTTTCTGAGCACAATTTGATCTTAAAGACCAAGAAACTTCATTTCAAAATCTTGGCATTTCCTGTGTTACCCAGAGCAGGGTTTGTACAAAATGCTTTCTTCAGATCTCTGTTGTCAGATGAATCAATATAATGATCGCCATTTTTCACTCTCCTGTTGCCTCAAATTCAGAAAATAAAGCTACTGAGGAAATCTGTACAAATTCAGCATACCCCCACCTCAGCCCACACACACAAATACCTGAACCACAGGAAAGACACAAGATAATGTGCGGCATGAGAGTTAAAACAGAGGCCAAGTCTTTTAGGTTACTGCCACAGTATAAAGAGGAGGAAGAGGAGTCTGGGTAGCATAGTCTGCACAGCTTAGTCTGCACAGCATAGCAGACCATGGCATATTTACTTGAAGTACTGTCACGTCCAAGAGGGGCAGGTGCCCCATGTACAACTAAAACCACAAAACACTAAAGAAACCATGTAACTTCCTTTACGGTCCACTCTTTTGGATAAGCAAAACCAGCTTTCCCACCTGGTTGTCAGCATCTCATCAACATAGACAAATCCATTATATACAGAACAAGACTATCCTTAATTGTATTTGTTTAAAGTCCATATACAATTAATATATGTAGATGGAAAATACTATGAGCCTTTAAATAGTATTATTCTTGATTTATTTTTCTTTCAGAAAACTGCTAGACAATTCTGTCTCTGCACATACAAATTAGAAGGGAGTGTTCAAACAGTAAAATGAAATAGATACATAATTAATTCAATATCTTGGTAGACAGTATTTCAATTTTGATTTTGAAATAATCCTGGAGAGGCCTTTAGAAATACACTACAAATGTAAGGAAAATAGGGTTTTTGAGTGGTCACACACTAGATCTTATTTTCATATATCTACTTTAGACTGATGAATGGAAATCAGCATAATTATTAACTGGAATGGTACAGTATTTTCCCAAGATATTAATCTCAGCAATTGTGGCATAGGATACTACAACTATTAGCAAATAGAGTGCATAACCTTGAAAAGGAAACCTAGTTAAATAGGCATCAAGAACATATTTCTTCACTTTGTATGCTCAGTTCTAACCTTGTAGGCTCTGTGACATTCAGTAAGTCTCAATATAGCTTCTTCATTTTTTTTCCTATTAAGCTTAGATTATTTTAGAGGACTGATAAGGTATTTATACAGAGTAGAAAAAGCTTCTGAATACTTTAAAATGCATGTATTATTTAAAAGGACAACAAAGCACTGCTATTTTAATACATACTAATTTCATTGTTCTGAGATATTTGAACATGTCAACATTGTGTCATTGTTCCTACCAAGGTCATACAACAAGACATATCAAAGAAAATAAGTTGCTTTTCAATTTTGACATTTTGACTTTCTTTTAGACATTCACAGAGTTCCAGGTAGTAACATAGCTCTGTCTACCCACAGGCAGTTTGAAAACACCCAGAGGCACTCATTTTTTTTGTAGTTAGTAGGACATGGAGGAGAAAGCTGGTTCACAACAAATTTCGATTGATCTGAAAATATGAAAACCCTAAAATAGGCGGGAAATTTCATAGGTAACATTACATTCCAATATAAAATTCACAACTTGTCCTCCCAGAACAAATGTCTAAATCAGTCATCAACACTTTTGCCTGAAAGGCCTCTTTTTTATTGATTCACAAAGCAAATATGAGTCTTCACTCTTATCACCAAGAAGTTGTCCCAGAGAGCCCTGCAGATCACAGCCCTTTCTTCTCAAGATCCAAAAGTAAAGCAAACACTCTGTGACCAAATAAACTACTATAGAGTGTCTACAACTTTATCCCAACTCCAATCAGCTTCAGGCAGAATTTTCAATTTAAAATCCGTGTCATATTGTGAGGTAGAGAAAAATAACTAATAATGCATTTATCACCTAAACAAATTTGCCTTAAAATGAATGCAAAATACTCACCCACGGAACTTAACAACTCTGGAAAAATAGTATTTTAGAGGATGATGGTTGAAGAATTAAAAATTATGATATAAAAGAAGCGTCATGACACAGGGGAAAGATTCAGCACTCTGTGGATGGTCACTCTATCAAGGACATTATTCTGATTTCAAATGTCCTGTGCTGCCGGTGAGCAAGGTAGCAGTCCTTGTGCCTGATTATCTACCTTTCTGCTTTGAACTGAATCATACCTGTCGCTGCCAGGCACCAGTGTTTTAGAGCTTACGCGTTACATACTTATTAAAGCCTATTGGATGTGATAAATATTCAAATAACCATGCAAATGCATATTTAATAGTAAACTAAGGTAAGTGCCAATGAAGGAAAGCAACACAGCTCTAAGAGTGCATGAAAACCAAAAGGACTTTGGAGTTTAGGAAAGGCCTCCGTAGGCAGGTGATGTCTGGGCTGTGTTTGCAGGATGAAGAGGGGTTAAGTGAAATGGGCAGGACGTTCCAGAAAGAGCACTGTGTGACACTGGGTCACAGGAGGAGCATATGATTTCAAAAAACACTGTGACTGTGGTTGGGAGATTCGGAGGATGAGTGGAGAGAAATTGTGTGGAAATAGGCTGGAACTATCAGCAAGGTCCAAATGGGGTTTTTCTTGGTGCTCACTGGACAAATCATTGCTGGGCAACTTTTGTGAAGCGTATTTTAGATAACCAATGAGACTCACAACATGTAGCCAATGTGGGAAATAGTGATGTGGATAAATAATAGTTAATGTCGTAACACTTTGGGCATACAACTGAACTAATAATTTACTTGGTAGGAAGCTTCAGCATGATTTCTATTTTTTAAAAAACACAGCTCTGTCTCTTATCTTCCTTCTAAAGCTACGATTCTCTGTTAGGGCTGATTTGGCTTCCTTATCCCTCCCAAGAGCTATTTGGCAATGTCTGGACACAATTTGCTTGTCACAACTGGAGGGGGTGCTATGCCATCTAGTGGGTATAGGCCAGGAATGCTGACCAAACATCTCACAATGCACAGAGACCCCATAGCAGGAAATGATGTAGCTCAAAATGTCAATAGGGCTGAGGTTAAGAAACTTGGCTCTAAAGTGTTTTAAAAATTTAAAGAGTTTTCCATGGTCTCTTGACCTAATGCACAAGATAGATCTTTGTGTATTTTCCTACACAGAAAACAAGGGGAGCAGGTCAGATTTCAGGATATAAGAAACAGGAAATGCATTTGAGATCCGTATTAAACAAACCCAGATACATTGAAAGGCAAGTCTTCACTGGGAATTAAATTTAGGAGTTTTTAGAGTACCCAAAAATCAAATCCATGGAAGAAGTAAAAGAACAAAGATAAAATGCTTAGTGCAGAGCCTTCAGGAACTTCTAATTGCCAACTAGGTAAAGGAGAATAAGCCTACAAAAGGAAATTGGCAAAGGGCAGGCAGAACTCAAAGAGATAAGAGAAAAACAAGAGTGGGATGTCATGGAAACCAATGTAAGATATTGTTTCAAGAAAGATAAACTGATTTACAGTGCCAAACATACCCAAGAGGAAAAAATAAGGAGAGGACTGAAAAGTCGATTTTATTAAGAGACATGGCGGTCATTAGTGACCTTTGTAGAGGGCTGTCTTGGTTGAGTGATGGAGGTGAAAGCCAGATTGGAGCGGTCCAGGATTAAGTGGCAGTGTGGAGCTAGAGACAACTCCTGTACAAGTCTTTATTGTAAAGAGAAGCAGAGGTTGTAGGGGCACATGTGTGAAATCAAGATTAATATGGGACACACTCAAGTATGTTTAAAGGCTGATGGCAGTGATTTGGTTCAAAGCTAGCAGTGCAATATACAGGGAAAAGTTTATAGTTTAAAATTTCTCAGAAGGTATGAAGGGACAGGTTCCAAAAGAGATAGAGAGACACCATCTCTATTGTCACAGGAGGGATAGAACCAATAAGAAAATTCATTGATTGCTTTACGTGGAATTCATACAAGGTTTGTGACCAGATATGTAAGAAGAAATATTTATTTATCAAATAAAAGAAAAATGAGAAGTGGTTGACATTAACTACTTTTCAGTTGCTCAAACCAACCTAATCAGGAATTCGACAAGTCAGTCATATGATATGGCCTGCACTTCTCCTAACTTGCTGCTGCCCGTACTGTTCCCTTCATCCCATGTATCCTTTTTTTTTTTTTTTTTGAGACAGTCTCACTTTGTCACCCAGGCTGGAGTGCAGTGGCATGATTTTGGCTCACTGCAAGCTCTGCCTTCTGGGTTCACGCCATTCTCCTGCCTCAGCCTCCCAAGTAGCTGGGACTACAGGCGCCTGCCACCATACCCGGCTAATTTTTTGTATTTTTAGTAGAGATGGGGTTTCACCATGTTAGCCAGGATGGTCTCAATCTCCTGACCTCATAATCTGCCCGCCTCAGACTCCCAAAGTGCTGGGATTGCAGGCGTGAGCCACCGCACCTGGCCCCTTCATCCTATGTATCTTACCTACTCTGAGTTCTCTGGGAATGTTTCTCTGCACGCTGTAATGCTCCCTCCTTTATGATGAGTTGGAGTCATCATAATGTACTGTAATTATTTCTTTACTGTTTAATTGCTCCACTAGACTAGGAACTCCTACAGGGCATGGCCACATCACGTGTAGAACACTGGTGGGTGGTGCCTGGCAGAGACAGTTGATAAGCACTTGCTGAGGGGATTAGTTTTCTTCTTTATTTTTAAGGTAAACATCTCCCCATTGGATTGCTGGCTTGTACTGGCAAAATTATGCATCTAAAAAAATTACACATTGAACTATCAATTCACATATATGTACATGTATCTCTGAGAATACTTCTGAATAACCTCTTAGAATGCAGGTTTCTCCATTCTAAGTATCTTCACTGAACAGATGGGTTAATCCTGAGATGGTTAGAAAAACCAGTTAAATAGAAATTCTGCTAACTAAAAGCCAAAATTCTGTAATCAAGCCAATTAACTGGGCCATTATCAAATCTCTTTTTTCCTAGACTGTGACCTCATAGAAGGTAGAACCTTTTTCTAGCTAAATATACAATGCACTTGTCAAAATGTTTACTTAAAAATAATTGTACTTGGCTCATAGTGAGTTGAGGGGGAAAATGGGATAAGAACACAAACATAAATAGATTCAGGTTTCTGACACCAAATATCTATTTTCTGCTTTGACATCTAACATATATGACTAAGTCAAACAATCCTAAAATTAATATGAAACCAAAAAAGACCCCACATAGCAAAAGCAAGACTAAGCAAAAAGAATTATTCTGGAAGCATCACATTACCCAACTTCAAACTATACTACAAGGCTATAGTTACCAAAACAGCAAGGTACTGGTATAAAAACAAGGATGTACACCAATGGAACAGAATAGAGAACCCAGAAAAAAAGCCAAATATTTACAGCCAATTGATCTTTGACAAAGCCAACAAAAAAATAAAGTGGGGAGAGGATACCTTATTCAACAAATGGTGCTGGAAAAATTGATAAGCCATATATAGAAAAATGAAACTGGACCCTCATGTCCCACTTTATACAAAAATCAACTCAAGATGGATCAAGGACTTAAATCTAAGATGTGAAATGACAAAAATTCTAGAAGATAACATCAGAAAAATCTCTTCTAGACGTTAGCTTAGGCAAAAATATCATGACCAAGAGCCAAAAGCAAATGCAACCAAAACAAAGATAAACAAACGGGACCTAATTAAACTAAAAAGCTTCTGCACAGCAAAAGAAATAATCAGCAGAGTAAACAGGCAACCCACAGAGTGGGAGAAAAGCTTCACAAATTATACATCTGACAGAATCTACAAGGAACTCAAATCAACAAGAAAAAAACAAATAATCCCATCAAAAAGTGGACTAAGGACATGAATAGACAATTCTCAAAAGAAGATATACAAATGGCCAACAAATATATGAAAACATGCTCAATATCACTAATTATCAGGGAAATGCATACCAAAACCACAATGATATACCACTTTACTCCTGCAGGAATGGCCATAATTTTAAAAATGAAAAAATGATAATCTGCAATTAGAAAAATATGGAAAAAGACTAAATATCCATTGACCAATAAGTGGATAAATAAAATGTGGTATATATATATGTGTGTGTGTGTGTGTGTGTGTGTATGTGTGTGTATATATGTGTGTGTGTGTGTGTGTATGTGTGTGAGTGTGTATATATATATATACACACACCATGGAATCCTACTCAGACATACAAATGAATGAAATAATAGCATTCACAGAAATCTGGGTAGAGTTGGAGACCACCATTCTAAGTGAAGTAATTCAGGAATGGAAAAACTGAACATAATATATTCTCACTCATAAACAGGAGTTAAGCTATGAGGATGCAAAAGCATAAGAATAATATAATGGACTTTGAGGAATCAGGGGAAAGAGTGGGAGGGGGATGAGAGAGAAAAGACTACACATTGTGTATACTGTACTCTGCTAAGGTAATAGGTGCACATAAATGTCAGAAATCACCACTAAATATCTTTTCCATGTAACCAAACACCACATGTTCCCAAAAAACTATCGAAATAAAACAACAACAACAAAACCATAACCTTAGAAGAGCAGGTATTACAAAAGTAGGAAATAAAACACAGGGGGATTCTTCCTCTTGTCTCCTTATCTTTCTAAAGCATGAATCTGTTTTAAGTGAATAATAGAAGTTCCAAAAGCAGAGAATCCAATTTATAAATAAACTGTAAATCCTATGTAAAAAAAGTGTTAGCTTCCATAGAACAAACTGAATAATAAAAAACAACTATTAAGGTTGAAAAGAAAGGTCAACTATAAATTGAATCCAGACGGGAGCAGTCTAATTCAATGCAATTTATGCAATGCTAATTGTATTGCCAATTTTAATCATTAAATGAGAGGTATGAGGAAAGAAAAGTGTGAGAGAGGGCCTTCACCTTACATTGTCTAGATGAAAAATGACGGTATCAAATAGCAATACGAAGTAGTTTTATTATTAACTGCAATTAAAAAAGCTGTAAAGTTAGTAAGGGCAAAGTCATTTAGCAAATATTTACTGAGTAAGTTATAAGGCTCAATCTTTAGGCAAAGTGCTGAGGATTCATTGTAGGTTTGAGTATTCTGGGAAATCTTCATGAGGAGGTAAACTGGAGCTAGACTATTTGTGATCTCCTCAATTTCCCCAGTTCATCATTCATCCAAGGACAAATCAAGCTGTACTGTTACTGATTAATATTTATTTTAATATGAACCAATTACATCTACATTTACTTTATTTGCTCTATTCTTTGCAACGGGAATTTTCACGTTTGAAAGATAACGTTACTATTTTTTAATTTAACTGAAACCTAAAATTTAAAAATTTGTCAGATTTTCCTTGCCTTATACTCTTTCTTTTAGCACTTTTCTAAGATTTACATATTTAGATTTGCATATAAAAAGTGAAAGCCATCATAAACAAATAGTTGGTGTATGTCTAATGCAGCTTTAACCTTGTCCTTTTCCTGAAGTCCCATAAAAGATAAAGGCTGATTGCTTGGAGTCCTCTTGGAAAATGAATAGCAGGCAGAGAGTGCATGTGCCTGCATTTGTAAATGGTAAAAGCATCTCTGAAAAATATCTATTTTTAGTTAGTACTTCTCTTCATGTACTTCACTGTGGCTGCCATTCAATTTTCTCAGTTTTCAATGTGAACATGATGTAGTTCATGTACTCCTTGTTGTTTTCCCTACTGATTATCTACCCACTAAAACACCCAATCTCTGACTTAACCTTCAAAACTCTCCATGATGTGGGCCTCCTGGTTTTATTTCTACATTTTATCCAAACTATTGTTAAACTTTCTCAATCATGTCTCCATGCTCAGTCACCTTTGCCTCTGTTTGCTCCAATAATAATCATATTGTTCATATGACCTTATCTTATCTCTGTTGAAAGAACCCGTATTCAATAAAGCAATTTCAGATGTTTCCAGTTAAGACTGATTTCTGTTTTGCTATTGTTTGAATGATGGTGGCTTTTCAAAAATTCAAGTTGAAACTTAATCCCGAATGCAGCTGTATTAAGAAGTATGACTTTTGGGAGGTGATTACATCATGAGGACCCTGAATGGGAGTAACGTCCTTTAAAAAGGGTTCAAGAATACATGGAGCACTCTCTTGCTCCAGGCCATTCTTTTCACCATGTGAGGAGACTGCATTCTTCTCCTCTGAAGGATGCAGCAACAAGGCACCATCTTGGAAGAAGAGCAATCCCCATCAGACAGCATTCCTGCTGGTGCCTGGATTTTGGACTTCCCATCCTCCAGAACCATGATAAATAAATTTCTATTGTTTATAAATTACCCAGTCTGTGGTATTTGTTATAACAACACAAATGGACTGAGACAGTTGATTATCAAAAACCACCTGGCAATACATCTATTTGTGACTTTTATGTCACTTATATATAGAGGATGAGTATAAGAGTGTTCATCCATCCATCCATCCATCCATCCATCATTTATCCATCCATCCAACAAAAACTAATTTATTCCCTAAAAATCTATCACAAACTTTTCCCCAGGTGAGACACTGAAGACATAGTGGTAAACAAAGCAGACTCATTCCCAGATCTTTTAAAACCTGACAGATTAATAAGGGAGGCAGACATTAGGTGAACAGCAAAAATCACAGATGTTTTAGGTTAAAATGCTATGCTTTTGGAGCCATGATCTTTTAATATATTTTCTGTTCTATTCATGACATTAAGTAAAGCACAGAAATTTATCTTGATGGACCTAGTTGTGCAGGACACATTAGAAAAAGTACAAACTCCTAGAATAGAAATTGAAAGAAATCTTTGCTCAGTGGAAAGGAATTATTAAACATTTTGACTGCAAGCTGATTTGAAACTTCAAGTACAGCTCCTGAGATCTATGGTCAGAAAAGTCATGTTCAAGAGTTTTATAATGATCATATCCAATCACAAATGTTTTGGATATCCATGATACAAACAAACACACACACCAAAGAAGCACTTAGTTGGTCTGTGACTTGAAGTTTTAATAGTGAAATCATAACTGAGTAAGGTGAAAGTAACTCTATAACAGATAATTAGGACTAATGAATATTTATAGATAAGATTTCTATTTATGCTCTTTATTAAAAAAAGCACATTTGGCCAGCTTAAAGGTAAAGTATATACTCCCTGTGTACACATCACCATATATTCAGCCCTATTACTGACTGATATAGAATCTTGGCTTACAGGCACAGAATTCTGCTCAAGATAAGATTACCATTTACAAATTACTGATTTTTTAATCCCTAAATCTTAAATTGATGGGAAATGACATAGAACTATACAACATAACCTTTTAAGATTTCTACAATAAAATCAATTTATACATTGGCATTATCAGTCAATTAACATTGATGTTTTTGAGCTTTAAAATTTTGTTTAACGTTAAAATAAATGAAATATGCATCAGAAGCTTCAGGTGGAAATACCGTGTCAAACTGAGAATCAGAACAAAATCAAGTAACACATGATCAAATCAATAGGAAAATACCTCTTCAATAAAAAATGCAGACAAGAAGTTCAAAAAAATTCATCTCTTCCATATTTTCCAGTTACCCTTCCTTGGGTATATGGACCAAGGATTTAATAGAAGCATTCTTTACCAACGGATACAAAAATGAGAATTGTTATCAGAAAAAGATCCAGAAGTTAGGTAGCCATGTTAAATTCCACACGACTTGGTTTGACAATGGGGTGGAGAGCAAATAGATGATTGTGAGGCTGGGCTGGATGCTCAGATCAGGGAGTTTCTACAGATATTTATAGAATATTTTGTCTCTGCACTTTGGGCTTTTTCAGGAGAGCTGAGTAAGTTTTCTTACAGGATTAAAAAAAAATGTATAAAGCAGCTGTAACATGAAGGAGCAGTCTTTCTTCACCACAATGAAAGAGGCTGTAAAATACAGCCTTATGGTAATATTGTAAATACAACTTAAATCCTCTCTATTCTTCGTACCTACCTGGATAATTCCAATCCTGAACAGAGATTTTTTTTTTCTTTTTTTTTTTTTTTTAAAGGCAATGGTCATTGTGTGGAACAAGAAGGAGGATTAGGAGGATTAGAATTTTTTTTCACAGTTTAGAAACACTTCTGTCAAACAGGCATTATTCTCATCATCTGAAAACAAAAACAATTTCTAAATAAAAAAAATCCACTTGTCAAACCTTTGGCTTTTACACTGAATGGGATGGGGATGAAAACACCTCATTCAAATGCATCACTCTGGCTGTTGTGCTAAAATTAGACCATGGGGACAGGGCATGGGTGAAAGCAGGAAGATCAACTGGAAGGTTACTGCAGCAATCCATTCAACAGATGGCCTAGAAGTGGATACAATGGAGATGAAGAGAAATGACTGGATTCTGGGTATAAATTGAGGGTAGAGTCATTCCTGATAGGTTGGACTTGATGTGAAGGTCAGGAGGAAGAGTTAAAGATGAAGCTAAGGTTTTTGGTTTGAGTGAATAGATGAATGGAGTTGACATTTACTTGTACGGAGAAAACTGAGAGAGGAACATTTATTTTTAATGGTAGTTTGGTATTAGAAATAAAGAATCTGAGATGTTTGTTAGACTGTGCTGACTGGGAGCAGGCAGTTGTGTGTAACGTCTAAAACTCAATAGAGGACATACCTAGAGATATAAGTCAACATACAGACGGAACATAGAACCTGGATGAGATCTCCTACAGAGTAGGTGTAGACAGAAAGCAGTAAAGGTCCAAGGAGTGAAACCTGGGTCTCTTCACTGTTTGCAGGTAAGAAAATTGAGCAGACACTTAAATGAGAAGGAACAGTAGGTTTAGTAGGAGGAGAAGCAAGAGAGAGAGAGAAACACTAAGGAAACTACAAGAAAATGTTTCCAGAAAGAGGGAATGATTTGTATCAAATGCTGCTGAAGGTAATGATTGGGAATTTTCCACTAGATTTAGCAGCATGGAGATTGCTGGTGACTTGACAGGGACTGATGTGGTGGTGAGTAAAGTCTTTTTGAAATAGGTTCAAAAAGAATGAAGCAAAAGAAAGTGAAAGCAATGAAGATTGTTACTTTAAAAAAGAACAAGAAAATAAGTAGGTATTTTAAATAACTGGGAAATGTAATCAGCTGAAGAGAAAATGGATAGATTGAAGGTATTGGGGGAGAGGAGGAAATGGAGGAGGGGAATGAAGTAGGACTGCAACACCAGGGTCCCATTGAAGGTTAGGAGCCATGAATTTAAATTGAGACCAATCAGCATAGGCCTGTGGTTTTCCCCAGCCACGTTCTTCCATTCTTCCTCCCAGGGAGATGCCAAGCACAGAAGTTTCACTTAATCAGCATTGCTGTTTTTCTGAGCAAATGTTAGGAAAGGGAGAGAAGCAAAGAAATCAAAGGTGATTGCAAGGGAGTCATAATGATAGAACATGGGACTAAAGCTAAGTGGAAGGGAAGGGAGCACATGAGTGAACAAGATATAGTAAAAAGGTACTTTTGTTACAGTTAATTTAGAGAGCTTCAGGAAATGAGAAGCGCAACTTTGGAGCAGTCGTAGCTAATGATTATATTGAGTTCCAGGAGATGATCTTGGAAGTGAGTGACTAAGACACGCTAGAGGATGATATCAGTGGAGGAGGTCCAACATTTAAGAGATAGGTTCATTGAAAGAAGGGTCTACATGGATATTGGAAACGCCAAAGAATACTACAAAAGGGTTATTGAATCGTGGAGCAGTGAACCAGGCATTAAAATCTGCAAGGATGATGAGGTAATGGGCCAAGGGTCTATACATTTCCTTAGAGAGGAGGTTTAGTGAATTGTTTATTCCTTAAAGACAGACACAGTGGAAAAATGACTTTGGAACCACTTCAAAAATATAAGTAGTGTGTACTCTATAATTATTAAGATTATTCAAGGTCTGTTCATCATATTAAGCATTTTAATCAGGGTTTTCTTTGGGCATTTAAATTACTGCTTGACTGATTCCATGATCCTTGAAACAAACATCAGCTAGCTAACCTAACTTAATTAAGAGACTCCTATAAATTAAATTCTATGACTTTCATAACAACTACAGGTATTTCACAAGAACAAAATTTAGGGAATTAGGGAAAGAACTTTAAGGGTGGACAGAATGTGACTTTTATTTTTCATCATGTGTCTTGCAATTAAAAGAAGTCCTTATATCTCCACCTGTTGTACAGGACGCTTAGAGCCTGGTGGTGGTCGGCCCGCAAAGTCTTAGCAACTGCTATTCAGTTCCAGCATCTGTTCGCACTTCTTGACTGGTCAGAAAAGTAGCTCAATCATTCATTATCTACAACTGACTTCTTACAAAGAAGGTAATTTTTTTTTTTCTTTTGCCAAACTCGTATGCCATAAAGTTATATCTAAAAATTATCATTAGATATTTGCAATTGGAAAACTCGGTTCCAAAGCAATAATAACAAAGTATTTTGTGAGCTTAAAAATATGTTCAAGTATTTAAAGGGTTTTGAAAAACTACATTTACTACAAATATAATGCCACAGGAGGTAACTCTGATATGTTCACCACATCCATTTCAGTGAACTTAAAATTGATCCTCGATGTAAAGAAGGTATCCATACTCAAGTATAAGTTTAGTTAATTATCTGTGACCATGTTCTGCTTAGATGGTATCAGTATTAATGATCCTCCTGAACTATCCCTTCAGTGTGTAAAAGAACTTAATTAAGGAGATTGCATCTGTCAGGATCTAAACATGGTCTAAACACCCCAGGAATGAGGCATAGGCTTCTTTGCTTCATTATGGAATGATTATAAATTTAGGATAATAGCAGAGTAAAAAATTGCATAAGGCAATTTCAATACTATGAATTATATAATCAGTAGTTACACATATTATATATCAGATTACATATACAGTATGTATATATACACATACAATGTATATACTGTATGTATACACACATATGGTGTATAAATTGAGGGTAGAGCCATGGCTAAGAGGACTGGATGTGTGGATGTATATGTACTCAGTGTGTGTGTATATATACAATATATAGTCTATGTATATATATGCTATATATATATACTGCATATATAGTGTATTTATATACACACACACACACTATTAGGCCATTCTTGAATTGCTATGAAGACATGTCTATGACTTGGTAATTTATTCAGAAAAGAGGTTTAATTGGCTCATGGTCCTGTAGGCTGTGCAAGAAGCATGTTGATGGCATCTGCTCAACTTCTGGGGAGGTTTCAGGGAGCTTTAGTTATGGATAAAGGCAAAGAGGGAGCAAGCATCTCACAGGGCAAGAATGGGAGCAGGAGAGAGAGATGAGGGGGCAGTGCCACACACCTCTAAATGACCCGGTCTCGTGTGAACTCAGAGCAAGAGCTCATTCATCACCAAGGGAATGGCCCAAACCATTCATGAGGAATCCACCCCTATGACCCAAACACCTCCCATTAGGCCCCACTTATAACATTTTAACATGGTATTTGGGTGCGGAAAAATATCCAACCTATATCAATATCTATAGATGTATATATCTTTATGCATATATATCTCAACACACACACACATACACACACACACACACAGACATATCAGGACATGTCAGATCACTAGATATTTTAATAATATTAAATAGATATTTTATTTTTGTAATTTAGATAATATGGATAAATAAACTAGTTATTTGTATTTGTATTTTAACATTTTAAAATAGAATGGATGCTGTGACTCTTTTGAATGAATAGAAATGCTGACAATCCTCCAATGTAACCTTTCTATATGGAAAGAAACTCTACAATGTCTACCATGTATTAATATTTTTCTATCAAATTATAGTTGCTATTTCTCTAATTTCAATATTTTTATATATACCTGGCTGAGTTATAGCAGAAACATGGTTATTAGAAAATCCTCTCAGTGGAAATGAGCTTTTAAAATAACATTTTACATGATGCTAGAGACTGCTTTTCAGAACACCTACTCATTTGTTAGTTGCTAAAATAACAATGAGGCAGTAATAGCTTAATTCAAAACAGTGATAATATATAATTCATAAAGGTCAAACCCAAACTCTTTGAATAGAGATTCCATCTATCTTCCTCTTAAATGTGTTTCTGTACTTCAGGGATAAGCTTTTTTTGAAAGATTGCATTGCAATACTTTCCAAGAATTACTTTTTTATGATCCTTCTTTGGAGGTGAACATCAAAAAGGAAACACTCCTTAACCTCCTTCTTTGTCATAAATTTTGTATTCTCAGAGGACTAGATTACAAACATTGACAAAATTTCAGAGTCCTCCCCTAGGAACTCATGTCCACAACTGGGTTCTGCAGTTAGAATTGTTGGTTACTTTCAGAAATTATTAATACAACATTAATACAGAGTAAAATTAATGACAAGTATTTTTAATGTCAATCATATCCCATATAAAATCAGAAAATGAATGCAACACTAGTATTTCGTACTTTCTTTAAATATCCATTTATTTAAATGAGTTTTTTGAGGGAGTAACTTTCAAATATGCATCCCTGCGTTGGTGCTACCAGAGGGATGTTGCCTGTTGCAGAAAGTAACAGAATGAAATCACAAATGTGATCTTTCGCTGTATGAAATACCATGACACTTTTCTTGACCCTCAATAAGTACCATTCAATGAATACATTAGTTATTTGGAAATATTTGGGGAGCAATGTTGAACACATGCCATGTCTAACCTCATTTCCACTTGTTTCATTACTCATGACAGCACTGCAATATTTAATGAAACTAATTCACTTTAATGTCACCAATTGTGGTACTCAAGATGTACCTGTTTATTTTGTATTCAGAACACCAAATAATCCTATAAAAATTATACCTAATGCCTTAGAATGACTAGGTGCTGCTGGAGGAAGTATTTTCTACAACACCTCAATAGAGACGGCATTTCAACATATGACCCTCTCCGTATACTGGACTTAAATAGTAAGTGTAAATTATTACTCTCATTTCTAACAGTATACATTTGGTGAATGGTACAATTTATAATCTTGGAAACCATATTCCATTAGCAAGTTTTTGTTTATGTTTTTTGTACCTTGTCCCAATAGTTAACATTGAAATTATTCACAAAGATTAACTCGTGCCTTTGTGTGTCTAGTAGAATCTCTGCTTCTAAGCTTTATTTGATAAGATATCTGGGTCGGGAAGGAAAATTTGACTCCTATCAGTGATCTACCCAGTACAGCAAGTGGCATTGCAAAGACTCAAGAAATACCTAATGACACCCAGGTTAGAGAATTTTGGAGAAATCACAATCTATACCTCTTCTAGAGCTTCAACTCTGAATACATCCTGCAGGCTCATGTGCTTCTTGGATCACGTCTGAGACCAGATCAAGAAGAATTATTTTCAAATTTGATGCAGTAACGTTGCTAATATACTAAGCCAATACCTACAAAAACACTGGTAGATAAGCCAAATGGGAAGCTCCAGCTGAGATGTATGCTAACCCTGTAAGAAAGCTTCCAAGAAACTTGAAGCCAAAATTTAAGCTCAGGCACAGGAAATATCGTAACTTCTGCCTTCTTTTTCCCTTGGTCTCAGTCTTCAATCATGATTGTAAAGAGGCAATTTATAAATGAAATTATTAAATAAAAATAAGGCATCCTGCTAGATAGTATATGATGTAGAACATAGAGCTCATTTTTTTTGCTCTTTTTAATATTCCAAATAAATATCAAGAAAAAAAACTTCTTCTATGCCCCGGCCATATATCTGCATCTTTGTTGTTGAATATAAGGCCCACACAGCTAAAAATGCTGCCAGGAGGCTTTGGTGGTGGGAATGAGAGGGCAAGCAGGGACTCCTGTGGTGCCAAGTTCCAGCTTGAAAGCAACAGGGAACTTGCCTGCAGGCTGGAAGACAGCAGGGCAGGCAGGGGCTAGAGAGAAGAGAGGAAGGCCTGGATTCTCCTCCCTGGGGAAACAAACATTCACTCTGAAACTCTACACTTCAGTGGTGCTTACTGACTTGCTTATATCATCTTTCATGTGGTGGCTATGGATTCAACCTTTGAATACTCATTGAAATTTTTTTGGCATTGGAAATCTTTCTTCATAGACTATGTAGGTTTTATTTTTAGGAAGCATGCTTTGAACCACAGTATTTCTGAGTCCATTTAATAATGAGTACTTTGACCACTGAGTTCAGCAGAATTTTCATTCTTTATCAGACACAGTGGTCATGAAAGTTTCTTTAGACCTTGTTCCCCGGTGAGAATAAAGCTGGTGCTTTGAGGACTGAAGACATTACCGAAAGCTTTTTACTTACCCCTAGACTCTATCCTAACTTGCAGTAAAGTAGACCATTGTTAAATTTGTCCCACTTTCTTTTATAGAGAAAGTGACTTTTGTCCTTTGAATAAGCTGTATTGATTATTAATGGATGGCATGGGATAAGCCCATTTGCCAGCCAAGTGTTTGAAAATCAGACCATATTTTTCCTTTTGCTATAACAACGTGCTATAATATAAGTGAACTTGTTTCTTTCCCAAGCCAGTCAACAAAGCCTAATCCTAATTATGACTCACTGTCCCTCATTTTTAGACTATCATTACCCTGGGGAAACACATTTGCAATTTTACATTAGGGTGAAGGAAAATTTTTCCCTACTAAGTGATAGCCTCGAAAATAATAAATTGTATAAGATGAACAAGCCCAGACATTCTCGGTGTGACTTTATTAGTGACCTGCATATCCATGTCTATATAACAAAAGGGATATCATGGCTTATGTGTTCTGAAATGGAGAATAAAGGTCCATTTCAGAAGTCAGAATCAGAACTTTCCCAGTACCATAGACATAGATCATTCTTCAGTCAAGCGCTCATACACCAGGAACCACCTGCTCAGTAAAAGCTGTGCTTTCCTTTCCGAACAACAGCAAAAACCACCAGAAATCAAATTTTCTGATTTTCCATCAATGAATCTTTTATTGTAGAAATTTTCAGGATGTGTTTAAGAAGAATATTATTCATTTAAAAAATAAATAAGTACCATAGAACTACGCTTTCCATCGCTTTGTAAAACAGTGGGTATTGGCATATAATTGTTATTGTATGATTATACTATTATGTAGTTATAAATGACTTTTACAGAACAAAGGAAAGAAATTACCTAGAGAAACATGAATTAACTCTTATTTCACTATGTTACTAATTGACTTCCCTTATTCATCAAACCAGTTTGATAGCAAACGTTTTATAATAATTGCATTAACTTTTATGCAAACTTTAAATGGAACTCTTAAAAAACTTTCTCTAGATTTTAATTAATCTCGAATATTTAATACACTTTTGCATAACTTAAGCAATGGCTTATCTTTCTTTCTTGCCTGGGGCTCCTTGAGCTTTAATTAGTATGCATCGTATTTTATAAAATTTTGGTGTTGCTTTTAAGGAACAATGATTTTGATCCATTTAAACTCACCGTCATCAGATATGGGTTCCATATAATAATAATGACATTGCAAAAGGAAAGAATAAAAATGAGAAAAGGAAAGGAAGTTTTCCAAAACTAAAATTTCACTTGTTCTTTGTAGATGTTCTCTAAAGTGCAAAAGATGAATGTTAGAGACTGAATGTTTATGTCCCCCCCAAAATTCATATATTGAAACCCAATCTCCAATGTGATGGTATTAGGATATGCGTCTCGTAGGAGGGTGCCACTTTAATGAGTAGGATTAATGCTGCTATTTTTAAAAAAATTCTGGCAAGCTCCTTTGCCTGCCTAGCATGTGAGAACACTGCAAGAAGATGGTCATCCATGACCTGGAAAGCAAGCCTTCACCAGACACCAAATCTGCCAGTGCTTTAACTCAGGCTTCCCAGCCTCCACAACTGTGAGAAATAAATTTCTGTTATTTATGAGCTAGTCGATGTTATTCTGTTATAGCATCCTGGATAAACTAAAACAATGAGTTGTAATATTCTAAGCCTCTGCGATACATAACTGTGGTTGAGATGATACAGTCAAAAGGCAAGGATGATAATGAATATGCAGTATGAAATTGATTCTTATTTATTTATTTATTATTTATTTAGAGATCTGAGTCTTGCTCTATCACCCAGGCTGGAGTGCAGTGACGCGATCTCGGCTCACTGCAACTTCCGCCTCTCGGGTTCAAGTGATTCTCCTGCCTCAGCCTCCTGAGTAGCTGGGATTATAGGTGCGTGCCACCACACCAGGCTAATATTTGTATTTTTAGTAGTGACGGGGTTTCACCATGTTGGCCAGGCTGGTCTCAAACTCCCGACCTCAGGTGATCCACCTGCCTTGGCCTCCCAAAATGCTGGGATTACAGGCCTGAGCCACCGCACACAGCCTCTAAAATTGAATCTTATGCAGATGTCCTAATACTGGTCCTACTGGTATCTGCAGGCAGGAAAATGGATATAGGTCTTCAGAGAAGAACAGCAGCCCTCCCATCCAGCCCCAGAGGCTGGTTTATGGCTGGGCACTTGACCTAGCAACCGAACCATATGTTGATGAGCAACGTATTACTAGATCCTGGAGAGAAAAGATAAACTGAGCCAACAAATGTCCTGTCTTAAATTTGAAATAAGATATAAAAACAGTTGGCCAGTCTGAAACAAAGGGGATTGTGGAGGGATCTCAGGACAAAATTCCGGGCACTGTGGAGTTGTATTGGTTCTGATGGTTTCGGCTGTAAACCAGAAACCCAGAGTCTGCATTCACAAAAAGAGGAATTTTATTGGCTCAATGTGGAGCTGGGCATAGGCTTGATCCAGTGGCTTGACAGTCACCAAGATTCTGGTTTATTTCTCTTTCTGATTGTGTTCTCCACTTTGTCTTCAGCCCAAGGCCAACCTGCTCATGATCACACATGAGTTTCAGGCTGTGTAGGAATGTTCTGGAAATACTCCCTGTGGCCACAGGTTGAGACATTGATTGTAACTGAAGACAAATCAGCTTCTCAGAACCCAAATAGAAAACAGAGGCTGTTGGAAAGGAATGGGGTGTGAATCACCCACAGGAAGTCATTGCTGAGAAAGTAAGCAACATATGCCCATCACAGAATTTATAAGACTGCACAAACTATAAACAGAGAAATTCAGTTGGCTTGGGATTAAAGGAAACAGATAAGTGCAAAATAGCTCAGATATTTTAACACAGAGCATTTGGGTGAATATTCATGAATGCATACCTTTAAAGCTCTATTGAATCAAGAAGTTTCTCTAGTATAAGCCACAGAAGGGTTCACACTTATTAAGTAAGGTGACCATGCACCTTGGCCTGTCCAGTGCAGAATCAGTTCACACCTGTTACACTCCTTCCACAGTTAAAAAAGGCCTGGTTTAGTGGCAAAGGATATGGTCATTCAACGGTTACACTCCCTACTTACGAATTTTCACATATTTTTTTCCTAATCATTTCATGTGTAGCTTTATAAGATGATCTTACTTGGTGTATTGGTCCATTTTTATACTGCTATTAAAAAGCTACCTGAGACTGGGTAATTTATAAAGGGAAGAAGTGTAATTGACTCACAGTCCAGCATGACTGGGGAGGCCTCAGGAAACATAATCATGGCCAAAGGTGAAGGGGAAGCAAGGCACTTTCTTCTCAAGGTGGCAGGAAAGAGAAGTGATGAGCGAAGGAAGAAGAGCCCCTTAATATGTCATCAGATCTCGTGAGAAATCACTCCCTATCACAAGAACAGCATGGGGAAACCACGCCCATGATTCGATTACCTCCACCTGGTCTCTCCCTTGACATGTGGGGATTATGGGGAATACAATTCAAGATGAGATTTGGGTGGGGACAAAGCCTCATCATATCACTTGGACTAGCTTGAGCTGATCTCTGCAGAAGACATGTCTATTAGAAAGAAATTTCAAATTAAGTGGAAGGCAGAGCAGCACACTTTACTAAGAAAGATCAAGGTGGGAGAATAAGGGTGAGAGTTCGGAAAGAGGTGTAAGTATAGGCAACGGTATTCTCCTACCTGAAACCACATTTTGTGGGAGGCACACAAAGGTGTAGGGCTATAGGGATTATTCTGTGTGGCTGAGGGGAGTCTAGAACATTGTGTTCTGGTGACAGGTGATAGAGTCTTTACTTTGTCTTGCCCTCTTTGGGTTCTGTTTTCTATCAGTTCTCAGATAGAGAATCCATTTCTTAAATTCATTTGAATTTTATTGTATCTGTCTTTTTAGTTTGTTTATTCATAACTAAGAACCCTGACTTACAGTTCCTTGCAATCAAAGTGCCAAATTAAGAAAAAGTTGCTGATAGTGAATCAAAAAATAAGTCAGTCAGTAAGTATCAAACAACCACACGTTTAGATATTCTTTTTTTAATGTTTTTGAGACAGACTCTTGCTCTGTTGCCCAGGCTAGAGTGCAGTAGCACAGTCTCTGCTCATTGCAGCCTCCTCCTCCCAGGTACAAGGGATTCTCCTGCCTCAGACTCCCGAGTAGCTGGGATCCCAGTCGCCTGCCACCGAGCGCTATTTTTTGTATTTTTAGCAGAGACTGGTGTCACCATGTTGGCCAGGCCGATCTCGAACTCCTGACTTCAAGCAATCGGCCTGGTTTGGCCTCCCAAAGTGCTAGGATTACAGGCATGAGACACCACATCCAGCCTCTCTATGCATAGACACAGTGAGTGATTGGAAAAACCATTTTCTGTTTCCTTTCTAGTATGTAATGTAAGACATGACACTCCCAAGATAACAGGTGATGCAAGTGAGAAACAGAAGTACATAAAGCTTTGAGCAAACTTCAATTGGTTCCTACAGTCTTGCAAGCACTGTGCCAGACTATTTCAGGTGATTTCTACATCATCTGCATTAGTTTATTTTTCCTGGAAATGGTAAGGGAAAAGAAAATAGGCTTTTCTATTTTATAAACCATAACACATCAAAGGCCCACATCACTGATCTTTTTTGTCACTACCTGAGCTGCATTTTTCACATATCTGGGGTCCAGATGCAGAGGCTGGAGCTCTGCTGTGTTCAAGGCGTGGCCTACAAGCAGCTGCGGCAGCGGCATTTTGAAGCTTGTTAGGAAAGCAGAATCCCAGTGTTCTCTTTAATCACACTGAGCCATACCTGTGTTTTGACAAGATCCCAAATGATTTGTATGCACCTAAGATATTGAGAAGTACTGAAATAAAATACTTATTCTCAAAAAAATATTGATTTATTCTTCATACATTTCTTTTTTTCCTCTTCACCCGACACCTGCCTGAGCTTCCATCTCCAGCCAACTGCTCTCTCACTAATCCCTGTTATTGAGAGTACTCTTCTTGGTACAGATATTTACCATGTAAATAACTTTTGGACTTTCATTTCCTTACTGATCTGTATCAACCGCCCTACCACATTCTCATTTTCCTTTCCAGCAGTTCTTCAGAGAGCGCTGTCTTCGGGGAACTGTTGTTGTGTTGGAACAAGCTACATTTTTACCTTGAATACTTTTCTCCAACACTTCTATTCCCTCGTGACATTCGAAATCTAGTTTCTCCATGAAGAAAACATTCTACAGTAAAATTTTCGATAAAAACCAGCTGTTTCCTTACTCTACTCAATTCACTGGCAAAGTAGAAGGGTTTAGAGCATTCCTCGACTCTAAGCCATTATTTTAAAACTATTTCCAGTAAACTCTTTTTTGATGTATGCACTTCTAGAATTTTCTGACCATTGACTCGAAGAGGATGGGTGGGAAGACACTGGTAGGAGAGTTTTGAGAATGAATGAGTTGACATGGGTTTCCATTCTAACAGGCAAAATGTGATGACAGTATGTGTCTCCTTAACCACAAACACGTATGCATGTTCCAAAAGTTTACGAATTCCTTGGACTACAGACTAAAGTGTAAATTCTTAGAATGTTTTCTCAGGCATTTGAGAATTTAGGGAAACTTCTTATTTCAGCTGTGTCACATGCCTTAGTTTATATGGTCCATTTTTCCAAGACAGCCTTGCCCTCTATCATCTGATATGAGCTTTTCTGTCCTGGAAGGATTAGCTTAATTCTGTTTCACTCATAAAGCATTGCTAAATTCCTCCATTTAGAATTGTTCTTTTCCTTCTTTAAAATTTCATAGTCCTTTTTTGTGCTACTATTATATTCATCCATTCATTCTACAAAAAATATATTTAGAGCATATGGCATATCAAGCACTGTGTTAGGCGCAGAGACACAATGGGGCATGAGCTCAGGCCTGTTTCCCATTCTTGGGAAGCTCAAAGTTTAGAAGAAGGAGAGATGTAATTGCAGTCTTGAATGTGTGATTATACACAGGTTAAAAAGAGCCTAACCCAGTCTTACAGATCCAGAGATGGCTTCCTTAATGGAGTTTATCTATGAATTGAGATACGAAGGATAAGAAAGCAAGAGAGAAAGAGATGGGTGGTGGGGTGGAGCAATTCTAGACCCAGAGAACAGTACAGGCAGGGGCCCCACTGAAAGAACACCTGAGGCACCTGAGGCCAGCGTGGCTAGAGGGGATGGAGGGGAGTGATGTGAGATGAAGCTGCAAAGGAAAACAAAGGTCACCAAAGGAGGCTAATACACTGCTTTTAAGGATCTGGGTCTTTTTCTTAAGGGCAAGAAGAAGTTACCGATGAATTTCAAGTAGGAGGTCAGAAAAAGAACCAGTATACCTCTGCCACTCTCTTTTGAAATCCTTGAAGGGAGGCTGGATCACCTTCGTTCTTGAATACCCTAAAATGTCGATTGTCTAAGCCTGAAGTTTGATAACTATATTTTAAATTTTTGGAGGAAAAATATGAAATATATGGCTTGAAAAGTAATATAAATGCTGCATCAAATATGTTTTTCTGGAAGCATGCACTTTTTTACTATTTATATTTTATAATCTTTCAAAACATCAACTGGGCAGAGAGTGCTATCTGTCTATCTCATTACAGATTTTCCTCTTCCACCCTACTGATAATCCTCAAAAGTTTTAGCAGGTGTATTACCACCTAGAATGAAACTGTAATTCTCAGTCTATCTTGCATCTCTCTGTGGTTGTGATTAAATCTGGCTAATGAGATATGATTGAAAATGTTGCACAGAACTTCTGGAATGGCTTTTTAAAAGGGAAGGTGGACCCTCCTACTTTCTTTATGAAAATCACATGAAATTTCTGGAGTTCTAGCAGCAATCTTAATCACTGAGAGAATAGAAACCATGAGCTAAGGAAACTGGAGCAGAATGTTTCAGTCTGGATCTCAGATAGCTTTCTAGAGTTATTATACAAAGCCTGAACAGTCGATTTCAGACATCTTACATGTGCAGAAATAAACTTGAGATTTGTCTGGAAAATGAATTGGGTCTCTGTTCCTAGCAGCTGAAAGCACTTTCTTACTGAGACCCAAAGTTTTACTTCAGGGATGCTGAATTATACACAGTTGTATAACTGACAGATACTTTAGTAGAAAGAAATTAATCTTTGAGCCAGGAAAGTTCTAACTTGTGCTCAACTAAAATACCATCTTAATTTAGGCCACATTTTTTTTTCCCATTGAATACTTCTTATTTTATTTTTAATGAATAGAGAATTAATATTCCAGGAGAAAACCAACACATCTGGCTTCTAAGTCTGTAAAGATATTCTCTGGAGATGGTATTGCAAATACATTCAGGCTTAAGAAAACTTCTAACTAATGAAAAGGGACTGCGATTTCGAATGATGCCAGTTTCACAGACACTCTGGGAATCTGCATGGCCTCTGAGATAAAACAATTATAAAGGACAACTTGTTGAATCCTATCAGAAGTTGCAAGGATCTCTTTAGTCATCTGTGGGCAAGACCAACAAAGAAGCTAGGGCGCTCCTTCTTGCAACGCACCATCCAGCTGGAACTACCTAGAGAAATAGTCCACAACAGCACTAATATTAGTAGCTTGTGAGCCACATGCCATATGTAACTTAAAATCTTATGGAGGTGACAATAATATTAATATTTTGTTTAACACAAAATAAAATGATACAAAAATGATCAATGAGCTATCTGATATTCCTGTATGCATATGAAGTATTCACAATCTGTTGTGCATTTTACACTAACATCACATCTCAGAGCGGCTGCTTTTTAAGTGTGAAATAGTCACAAATGGCTAGTGGCTGCAGTATTAGACAGTATAGCTCTGCACATCTTCTGCTTTCCTTTCTACTCTAGTATTTCACTACCTGCATTTCTTTGTGTTTTGCTTTAAGTTCAGGTGCACATGTGCAGGTTAATTACACAGGTAAACTTGTGTCATGGGTGTTAGCTGTATAGATTTTTTCATCACCTCGGTATTGAGCCTAGTACCCATTAGTTATTCTTCCTGATCCTCTGCCTCCTCCCACCCTTCGCCCTCTGATAGACCCCAGTGTGTGGTTTTCCCCCTCGATGTGTCCATGTGTTCTCATTACTTAGCTCCCACTTATAAGTGAGAACATATGGCAGTAGGTTTTCTGTTCCTGTGTTAGTTTGCTAAGGATAACAGCCTCCAGCTCCATTCATGTTCTCAACAAGAGATATAATCTTATCATTTGTTATGGCTGCATAGTATTCTATGGTATATATGTGCCACATTTTATCACTGATGGGCATTTAGGTTGATTCCATGTCTTCGCTATTGTGAGTAGTGCTGCAATGAATGTCGGCATGCACTGTCTTTCTAATGGAATGATTTATATTCTTTGGTTATATACTCAGTAATGGGATGGCTGAATTAAATGGTATTTCTGTCCTTAGGTCTTTGAGGAATCATCACATTGTATTCCCCACAATGGTTGAACTAATTTACATTTCCACTAATAGTGTATAGCATTCCCTTTTTCCCCCACAGCATTGTCAGTATTTGTTATTATTTGACTTTTTAATAATAGCCATTTTGACTGATCTGAGATGGTATCTTATTGTGGTTTTGATTTGCATTTCTCTAATGACCAGTGATGTTGAGCTTTTTTTTTCTTTTCATAATGGTTCATCTTAAGTATGTCTTCTTGTGAAAAGTGTCTGTTCATGTCCTTTGCCCACTTTTTAGTGGGATTGTGTTTTTCCTTGTAAATTTGTTTAAGTTCCTATTAGATGCTGGATATTTGACCTTTGTCAGATGCATGGTTTGCAAAAATTTTCTCCCATTCTGTAGCATGTCTGTTCACTCTAATGATAGTTTCTTTTGCTGTGAAGAGGCTCCTTAGTTTAATTTCATCACATTTGTCGAATTTTGCTTTTGTTGCAATTGCTTTTGCATCTTCATCATGAAATCTTTGCCTGTGCCTATGTCCTGAATGGTGTTGCATAGGTTGTATTCCAGAGTGTTTATAGTTTTGGGTTTTACATTTAATTCTTTAATCCATCTTGAGGTAATTTTTGTATATTATATAAGGAAGGGGTCCAGTTTTAATTTTCTGCATATGGCTAACCAGTTATCCCAGCACAATTTATTGAATAGGGATTCCTTTCTCCATTGCTAATTTTTGTAAGGTTTGTCAAAGATCAGATGGTTGGAAGTGTACCTGCACTTATATCTCAGTTCTGCCTCTATTTTAATTTTCTCTCTTTTACCACTCTCTATTGCTCAATTGCTGCTACTAGCTTTCACCATCTTCCAGATCCCAATAAAATCTTACCCTAATGGATAGACCCATTACTAAACAAATATTCAGTTAAGATATTGTTTGGGGAGACTAGTGAAGATAACGATATTTCATTAAAGCCTTTTCTCACTCTGAAACCACTTTCTCTTTCCGGCCGATACTTTTTCCTATTTCCACACCTAATGAGCCCTCTCTCCTTAGTCCAACTCCTAAATACCTTGGATATTTCCTTTTTCAGCTGTTTCTACTGCC
The DNA here is from genome assembly GCF_000951035.1 of Colobus angolensis palliatus. Lineage (NCBI taxonomy): Eukaryota > Metazoa > Chordata > Mammalia > Primates > Cercopithecidae > Colobus > Colobus angolensis. Next base: position 15,689,910 of record NW_012115154.1, on the reverse strand, counting down.
TCTGCAATAGTTCAGCTCTCTACACCTCTGCCTAGGTAATCAGAACAAGTGTTAGTAATGCAAAACTTGATTTTCCTGAAAATCCCTCAATGGCTGCATATCGCCCAAAGGATAAAAGTTAGTCTTTTTAGTAGGCAAAAAATATGCAAGGTCCTCTATCTTCTTTTCTTTTCTTTTTTTTTTTTTTAATTGAGACGGAGTCTCACTCTGTCGCCCAGGCTGGAGTGCAGAGGTAGGGTCTCTGCTCACAGCAAGCTCTGCCTCCTGTGTTCACGCCATTCTGCTGCCTCAGCCTCCTGAGTAGGTGGGACTACTGGCGCCTGCCACCACATCTGGCTAATTTTTTGTATTTTTAGTAGAGACGGGGTTTCACCATGTTAGCCAGGATGGTCTCGATCTCCTGACCTTGTGATCCACCTGCCTCGGCCTCCCAAAGTGCTGGGATTACAGGCATGAGCCACCGTGCTGGGCCACAAGGTCCTCTTTCATTAGGTTCCCCCTAAATTCCTAGCTTCACATCTTTCCTCACTAGTAGCTGCTAATCTGTGAAAGAGTCTACTGTAACTCCTTGAGTTTACTGCACCTACTCAAGTCATTCACACCCACGTACTTTCCAGATGCCTGGAATGCCTATAGCATGTGCCTTGAACTGTTCCTCTGTGATCTCCATCCTAACCTAGATCCCAGGGAGAATGAGGCATAAGATCCCTTGTGCATACTTCGATTTGGGCATTTGTGTGTTTTTTTTCAACAATTATGTGGGGTATGTGTGTGTGTGCTTTTTTTGATCTCTAACTCTTTCATAAATCAGTAAGAAAGTAGAATCCGTAAGTTTACATCTTATTCATCAAGGCTAAAACTGTCCTTGGACACATGGTGTGCAATTAATGAAACATTGTAGAATAAATGGAGAAATGAATAAATGAAAAATAGATCTTGTCAACTTTTCCATGACTCCCCTATACAAACATGCTGCTAGTTTAAATGATCTCTTGACTGTTTCAGAAATGTGACATGGTTATCCATGCCTCCATACTTCTGCTCATGCCTCTAATTTTGCCTGGTATGTTCCTGCCTTTCTTTCTCATCACTGAGGCTAAAACTCCTCTGAAGTTCAACCTACTTATTTTATGCAGTTTTCATCAACCACCAGCTGATAGTGATTATTTTCCTCTCATTAATTTTCTATAGAAATCATTATCTGTAACAATTAAGAAGCACATGCTTCTTAACATAGTTTTAACACTTCTTGTGAATGTTTACTGTCTCTATGGCTACATCAGTACATGTTCTGGGAGAAGAGTTCCTGCTCTGTAACTTTTGGTTTTCTCCTTGTGTAGATTAGTACCAGTGCCTTGACCTTCACAGGAGATTAACAAGTGCCCTATAATAACTATGTGAGAGAAACTTGCCTTCATGTGTATGGTATTTCTAACTTAGAACATGCCACTTGAAAATATCTTCTGTAATTTTCAAATGCCTGAAGTGTTTTAAAAAAGCAATGCACTTTTACGTCACATCTAATTTCCCAGAGGGGGGTCTTCACTGAAGTGTGTTCATGAAAATAAGTTTCTTGTTGATGAAGCCTTTCTGGGACTATGCCACAGAAGCAAAAATCATGAAACTATCACAGTAAAAGTTAACAGCTGCGACTTGTTGAAGACAAACAAAGTTAATCCTATAGACAAATGTTGTATCGTACTTAGTGGTTTTACAATGATCACAATTGTAGATAATTTTCTATTTAAATCAACCTCTTTACTGATTAAGACACTCTTTTCAGATACCGTAATTCGTTTGTTAAAATTTATTACAGACTCATTTTTCAAAACCATTTCAAGTAAACATACACATATTCCTCACCCCTTCCATCTGCATTCCTTTCTTACTCATGTAACATTCTTTTCGATGTAAGCAGGATTTGGTAAACAAAATAAGATTCAGACTCTAATATTCGTCAATGAATTCATAGGCAAAGACAAAAAAGTACTTATCTCTAATAAGGCAATGGGTGCCATGAGAATTTTAGACAATGCTACCTGAAAAACTAAGCTTGTTGCCCTCTTAAAACTGGTTTTTGGGCAGTATAGATGCAACTATACAGAGAGGAAATATGTGTTTTTAATCAAACAAAATGAAAATGACAACTTCATCTTTGTAAAACGTTTTTTCTTGGCATAGAAAAATCTATGACTCCTCTCTCCTTTTCACTTATAGATCATTTAAATATCAAAGAAAAAAATTCAAACAAAATGTTATTTTCAAACGCTATAATAAACACCATTGTAAATTTTTACTCCTGACTTTTAAAGAGAGCAAAAGAGTACTAATAAACCAGATAACAATGTGATGTAACAAATAGTCCTTCCTCCCCTCCTCTTGTCTCCTCTTCTTTCCTTTTCTTTTTTCTCTGTATTATTTGGAATGCAAAGACTCCTCAAAAGGAGAAAGCAAAAAGAAAAAATGAACTCTCCTTTTATTCAGATTGGGGAATGATACAAGTCTTCAATATGCTGAGCTTAATGAAATCCAGTAAAGACATGTCATTAAAAAGATACACACCTTAACCATTTTAATTTAACTGAAAACCTACATTATGTCAAGTCAATGACTCATTGGTAGAGGGAATTACTCTGGGGTCTTTGGGCATGGGTTCACCTATTTGAAGTCTGTAGTTCAATCCACTGGCCTTTCTCTCCAACCATTTCCATATAGTATCACCTTCATTTTTCAGTTGTGGTTTCTTCAAGTGCAGTGAAAACTAAAGTTGCCAATGAATTTGAGTGAGTTTACCTTGGGCTTTATGAATCTCTGCAAAAGCTTACAGTTGCCTGGCCCACACATAAACTTACGGTTTTGTTTGTTTTGAGCCACTTGTCTTTCTAAAACTTTTACATTTGATTTTACCAGAAACTATTTTTTTTCTGTCTCTACTCATTTGAAAATGTACTTAGTACTTAATTAAACCATATTATTATAGTAACAAGTATTACTTGCATACACATTTTCAGGAATGAGCAACTAACTCCCACATAGCATGTTAGGGAGCCTATAGGAAATGAAGGATAACATCCTACCAGCTCCAACTTCCCCTTCATCAAGTTGTATCAGTCCCAGTAGTTTACAAAAGGGATGGTACATGTCCATGAGTCTGTAATGTTGGTTTAAGGGAGAGCAGTTAAATGAATTCTTAGTATGAAATCACAGCTGCAATGTATCCAAGTAATTGACAAAAACAATTATTTTAAGAAGAAAGCACTTGTTAAGAAATATATTTTAAATGTTTTTAAATCAATTGCTATTATTTTTATTTTGCAGGTAATATGATATCAAAAGCAAGAAATAAAATCAATTGGCTTATTTAAATCTCTCCATAGTTGATTTAGCTACATGTTAAAATTATTTATCTATTTCCTTTCTGCTTATCTTCAAACATATAACTGTTTTTCTGATATTACTTTTATGCACTAAGCCTTCCTTGGGATTTAAATGTCAAAGCACAGCTATATGCCATGCCAAAAGCAAATATAGTTTTCTTTTGTCCTAATACATGCAATGCATCAAAGAAGAATACAGCTGCTGTTGAATCTTAAAATGGCTAATTCAACTTTTTTCTTTTCCTTTATTTCTTAGGAGAGTTATCTCCTCTGGCATTTCACTACTTTTTTTTTTTTTTAAAGTATGTTTTTGTCACTCTAGTATTCTATTTGTACTTAAAATAAAATCACTTTGAAATCACTTCAGAGAGGCAACTGACTTGAACATGGGTTCGCCTGGGTATGTGATACTTTTAGGTCATTGAGCTGATGTTTTTGTGCTAGAAAGATGCCCATGGCTTAAATGTTTACGTATAAACAGGAAGCTCCTTCCTTCTAAAAGAAACCAAACGAAGCTAAAGATCAAATGAAACCACTGGGGTTAGCATGGAAGGCCAAGAAAGTTTACATAAGGAGTCACACATCTAATATTACAAATAAGTCAGATTTAGCATGAGGAAATGGGACTTTTCAGAAATTGCCAGTAATTTTATTTATCAGAAACCGAGAAAGATCATAGTGATTTGCAATATAAAAACCAGTGGAATCCAAGATGAGAAATAAACCAAGTTAAGGTGAACGGACAAGATGAACACATCTACCTGAAAGAATCACAATAGGATGACCCCATAAGAAAACTGAAGTTTTTCCACACATTTAATTTGGGGATTAGGTTTTTGGACACAAGCGCTTTTGTCCGAAGCACAGTCCCCAAAAGGAAATCCAGTGTCATTACTGGAAAACTGCTTGTTGGCTCAAGTTCTTTCAGAATTAGCTTCAGCCAACCTGTTCTTTGATTATTTGTAGTTTGATGGGATCACAGTCACAACGATGTCAGGATTGAGCAAGCATAGACTTTTGAATAATGTGAATTTATCTGGGAGACTTTCTGCCCCCTTTACCTCTTATCAATAATTATCATGAATGAAAGTCAGGTATTTCCAGAAGCCTACAGTATGCGTAATGAAATAAGCACCTAATGGTAAAAGACAAAATATTTCCCAATGTAAGAGAAGCGCTAGCACAGTTTGACACCAGTCTAACTGATGACATTAACATTTCTAAAGAAAAGAGAGAAGGAGATGGTCAACCTGGAAACGTATGACAAAAGGAGGTGTCCGACCTAGAGGGTAGCAGTTTGGAGTCGGCAAGATTCAGGTGAAAAAGAAAGGAAATCTGTCATAAAAGCCACCACTACAGAAACATTAATATTTGTGAGACAGGCCTTCTTTACTATAGTAGATACAATTCTGAGGTTTTTTAAATCAAGGTTTTGGTTTGTTTATTTTTCATCAACTTTTTTTTTCTTACACTGTGGCTGTCCTACCAGTGGATCAACGGTTATACAATTATCATATAAAGTGGATTCTGGGAGAAATCAACTTTAGAGTCTGGACTGAAATAAAAAGTTAAGAAACATGTGGATTTAATTTTGGAAAAGTAGTCTAAAGCCAAGAAGCTTTCTATTGGAAAAAGCTATGCTTCTGAGAGCAAAACAGAGGCATCCTAGGTGCTAAGACATAAAAGCCAAAGAAGTGTTGAAACAGTGGAGAGTCTGATCAATCACCCTCCCTTCATCACCTCAGCATTCAGTCCCAGGAGGTACAGTCCACTGGTTGGTGTGATCTTCAAAAAGCATTTGTTGACTGAATAAATCTCAACCCTAAACCAAAAAAGAATCTGAGAGAAGTCTCAATCAATTTAGTTTATTTTGCTGAGGTTAAGGACATTTCCCATGACACATCCTCAGGAAGATCTGAGGACGTGTGGCCAAGGTGGTTGGGGTATGACTTGGTTTTACACATTTTAGGGAGACGTGAGACAACAGTCAATATATGTAAGATATACGTTGGTTCCATCTGGAAAGGTAGGACAACTCAAAGCAGGGGCTTCCAGGTGATAAATGTTTTCCGATTGGCAACTGGTTGAAAGAGTTATTATTTAAAGACATAGAATTAATAGGAAGGAATGTCTGAGTTAGGATAAGGGGCCATGGTGACCAAACTTTGATCATGCAAATAAAGCCTCCAGGTAGCAAGCTTCAGAGAGAATGGATTGTAAATGCTTCTTATCAGACTTAAAGAGACTATTCAATCAGTCTTAGGGTCTCTGTGTTGATGTCTGTGAGGTATGTCTGACCTAAACTAATTTATTTTCTTTTTCAGGATTATTTGGAATGCCCTTGGCTGAGGGGAGGGTTCATTAGTCAGTTTGAGGGCTTAGAATTTTATATTTGGTTTACATAGCAGAGACTTAGGAATCCTATGATGGCCTTTGAGGGTCTAATGTGTACAGGGCCTCATGTCAGCCTGAGTGGCTGTGTAGAGCAGATATGGAGTGATGGCATGCTGAAGCAAAGGGAGTGTAGCCTAAGGAAGCTGTCCCCATTGCCTAACCTCTCCCCGACAACACATATGCCATGATTCATTTCAGCTTGTATGTAGTCTTCAAAAGATACAGAAATCACTGTGTGTCCCTATAGGGCCTATAAAATGCTTAGATGGCTGGTAGATCAGATGAAGGTATTAGGAGAAAGAATACCTAGTGTGTATAGTCACCAGCCACGCTAGTTTACCCAGAACTGAGGGGTTTCTCCAGATGTGGGACTCTCAGTGCTAAAACCGAATGGGACTCACAGAAGCTAGGAATAGCTATCACCTTAAACACAGATTCCAGAATCGAAGTCCGGCGATACCTATGTCATATCTGAAGGTCAGCAGGAACAGGTGTCATGACAGTGGGTGGCAGGGACTGAGGTGGGACCCTGAAGACCGACCAGGCTGGGGACTCGCAGAGAGCTCAGAGGGAACGTCGGTGGAGCAGGTGGGACAGATCCCACCCCTGTGGTGATGAGGTATTGCATAAGCTGACTCTGACCCAAGCCACACTAGGGCATCTAGGAGAACTCTTGAAATGGTAGTACAACCACAAAAGGAAGTTTACCTTTGACTGAGATCAACTTCCATGTTGACTGAATATACACAGAAAGGAGGAGTGATTACAGTACCAAAATGTATGTGTTCAAGTATTTATCTTTTCTGCTACTGCCTAGAAATAGGAAATTAGTGAATGAAGACAAATTTTAGAAAATGATAAATGTTACATGTTTTCTTCATCTAAGTTATGAATCCAGATTTTAAGCCTGCTTTTATAGAAACTCATGACCTCTTATGTTTTGGTCCATTTTCACATAGCTGTAAAGAACTGCTTGAGACTGGGTAATTTATAAAGAAAAGAGGTTTAATTGACTCACAGCCCCACACAGCTGGAGAGGCTTTAGGAAACTTATAATCATGGCAGAAGGCAAAGGGGAAGCAAGGCACGTCTTACATGCCAACAGGAGAGTGAGTGAAGGGGAAAGTGCCATACTTTTAAACTATCAGATCTCATGAGAACTCACTCACCATCATGAGAACAGTAAGGGTGAAATCCACCCCCATGATTCAATCACCTCCCACCAGTCCCCTTTGCTGATACACGGCAATTGCAAATCAACTTGAGATTTGGGTGGAGATACACAGCCAAACCATATCATCCTTCTTGACTGCTTTCATTCACATTTCCAACAGAGTCAATTTAGTTTTGAGATATTTTTCATGTATCTACCTAATCCTCATTAAACGTTCTTATGAAAATTTATTTACTTATTCTTTTCTTTGAAAGAAAAAAAATCAAACTGGATATTCTTGAAAAGAAAACATTGAATTAAAAAAAAAAACTGGGTCTGTGATTATGTACTTCATCCAAAAATATAATGAAGACTTAATTGCTAACTCTGGAATAGGATCTAGTCTATTCATAATTTCTCAAGTGGTAATTTTGTAGGCTATGTTTAAGTTGGGCCATTTGCATTTCCTTTTCTGCTCTCTGTGTTATCTGGGATGTTTACTGATTTTGTTTCTAAATGTATTTTTTAATATATTTTCAATGGAGGTAGACAGGAAAGAGCAGGGAAGATTCTAATTCTAATGAGTCACTTTTTACTAGTGCTGACTTTAATAATATGAATTTGTTGTGGCCTCTAAACAGCTATTTAGTCCCCAAATTTCAGTCTCTAGGGGACATCACTAAAATGCAACTTAATACACTCCAAAAAGTATTATCTTTTCTTTCAAAGTCATTTCCGTATTTGAGAATTTGTTCTTCTGTATTCTGGTAAGATGATGATACCGGTTAATTTTAGCAGTGCAGACTAGGGAAAGGGCAGGTGTTTTTGTCTCCAAGAAAAATAAAACTTAACTCATAATTACTTAGATAAATGATAGTTGATATTTTTCACATACAAATTAGTATCAGGGGCTGCTTGATCTATGGTTTTCTTGACCCTATAGCTCTAGACATCAGGTCTACATTTAACCAAAGATGGTGGAGAGCAAGAGGGGCAACAGTATCAGGAGAACAAAAGCTTTCCTAAGAATACCACAGTTGACTTCTGCTTAGCTCTTAGCAGCCAGGACTGTGTCTCATCTCTGCTTCCGCCTAGCATAAAGCAAAAAACATTCCTCTGGCAGCTGGGCTGTGAAGAATGCTCTTAGGACTGAAATAGAAACCACAATTGCAAAATGGACTTCACTATTACTCACAAAACACACAAAAAAATTGTCAAATCAAGCATGATCACCACCTAATTAAGCTCAAAATATGTTAACATCAGCTTCTTCCTAACCATGTGTCCTGGCTACAACCAAGAAAAACAAATCAAACAGTAATTCTACACCAATTCACAAGTTCTGAGGCAGATGTCTGTTGTAGCAAGTCTCCGAGTTTAGGAATTCTGACCAATACCTGCAAGGACTGACTCACTCAATCTCCTAATACCCTCCCTGACTCTCCCTCAATGTCCATCCCTCCCCAAGCACTCCCCCTCCCCAACTTTGAAAGACCCTAGGGTTCTCCTCGTGATTCTCTCTTGAGGGAAGAAGTGAATGGACCTAACTCTGGCTAAAGGAGTGTTTCTGAAGGTTTGAGCTCTCAGGTTTTCACACCTGGAAAGAGGCTGGAGAGAAAAAGATTGAGAATAAGAGTTGAGTCAGGCATCTTAAGATGTTTGCCACAAGCAGTCAATCATGCAAGGGTTCTAGGAATGAGTAAAAGAGAGTAACAACGCAAGGAGAAACACAAATGTTATCTCTGGGTATTTTACCTTTCTCAGAGAATGTTTTAGTAACTGAAGGTTTGCTGACAACCCTCCTGTCTAGGAGCAGGATATCACTGAGGGGCCCAAGCTAGCAGTTTCCATTATTACAGAGCACTTCCTGCCCATTATCCACCACCTCCCCTTCCAGTTTTATGACTGCTTATAAAATGTAACTAAAGATACCAAAGACCCTCAATAGTTAAACAAAAGGGATTCTGTCAAGCACAAAGGTTTATTCTGTAACCTGCAGACACAGGCTTGTTACCTGCATATATCCAACTATCTTCTTGATATTTCTACTTAGAAGTCCAGTAGACATTTCAACTCATGTCCAACCTTGAATTTCTGACTTCTGTTTTCTTTAGCCCCCTTGACTAATTTTCTCTCCAACTAGCCTTCCCAATCTGAAGAGATAGCATCTCCTTTCTTCCTGCTGTTCTTAGCAAATCATTTGGATTTATTTCTATTTTCTCTATTTTTCACACCCCACATCTAATTTGTAAAGAAACCCTACTGACTCTGCCTCCAAAATGCATTCAGAATTGGCCACATCTCACTACTTCTTGTACTAGCACCCTGGCCTAGGCTACAAGCGTCTCTCACCTGGATTATAATGGCATGATTTTAGTTAGCCTCCTGCTTCTACCTTTCTTGCTCCTACAGCCCAGGTTCATTCTTTTAAGACGTGAGTGCATCATGTTGCACTATTTAGAATGCTGCAAATGACTCCTGTATTCCTTCAAAATAAAAGCTACACCCTTACAATAACTTACATGTCAGGAGGGTTTGTTCTGGCCTCTATTCCTTCAACTACTCTTGACCTCCTGAACTTGCCACCCTGGCTTCCATACTGACCCTGGATCATGCAAATGCCTCTTTGGTTGCCTGCGCTCTCTGGGTCAAACATTCTTTCCCTGCGTTAGTACATTCAGTTACCTCTTTCAAGTCTTGCACTAATATTATCTTTTCAATGGAGGCTTATCCTGATCAACCTATTTAAACTACAACTCAACACCTTGATCTACTGACATGCCAGCCTTCCTTGTTTTGTTCTAGTATTTTTACCCATAAAATTTATTCCTTCTCACTTGCTAGATTATTTAGTTTTTAATTATAGTGTGTCGTCTCTCCTTCCTCCCCTTCCCCCACCATGTGAGCTTAGAATTTTCAATAATCTTTATCTGTCCTGTTCAAGGATTTATTCCAAGTGCCGAGAATAGCTTGACATCTAGCATGCACTCAGAAAATAAATACTGAATGCATAATTCTGTAGCTTGGCATGCTTGCTCTTTCCTTGATTCAAAGCTGTGTTCAGAAAATAAGCACATGAACAAAATAAGCCACATGCAAATTGACATACAAATCAGAAAAAATAAAGTTCAAATGATAGGGTATTCCAATACAACACGCAGAAAAACTCCTTTAGACAAATATTCCCCCAAGTGTTTCCCTAAGTTCTACTCATCACATCATTGCAGCTGTGACTATTATCTCCAAATGTTTTATAAAAGTCAGGCTTCTATAGCTCTCGTTTTTTTTTTTTTTTTAAACCCTATGTTCTCATTTATACCTTTTTTCTCCCCTCTCAAAAATAACTCTCAAATCGATCAAGCTGGAACTGGGAAGGAGGAAAGAAAGAGCCAGTGTAGGCTTCCTCTGGGAGAATTTGGGTAATCTGAAAAGAAAGTTGTAGATATGGGGCAGTTGCAAAGTCTTAGTGAGGAGGAAGAAGCACAGATGTGCTAGGGGTGTATCGCTAAAAGGTTATCCGGATACATCACTGCTCAATGAGGACAGACTAAAACCAATGGTACTTTCACCTGGAAAGACACAGATTAAGGGTGATATCATCAACACACTCTTCAGTGGTTTAAGTAAAATAGTCCTGTCTCATACCTATGAATGTACAACACTTTACACTTAAGATTTTGAACTGGGAACATTTTAGGTGACTAAAGGAATCTGCTGTTTCACACGTTGGTATTTAATGTACAGATGTTGTTGCCTTAAAAAAAAATAGTATAAGCTAAAAATAGGTTCCATAATGGGTTTAGAAAATGCGCGGAGAAGTGTCACAGGTGACTACTTCCCTGCAGCTAATCTTTTCATTTGTCATCCTAAAGAATAAAGAATAAGAAAGGTGTGAACTTCGTATCTTTAGCTGCAGGAAACTTGGCAAGATGAATATTGGGCCTGACCTATTTTGGCAAAAAAACAATATTTTGTGTATCTCTGTATCTTTGAAAAATTGAAATTTATATTCTTTTTTCTGTACCCTCCCTTGTGTTGGTCTCCCAACCAAGAGTATCACCTTCCGTTTTCTTCATTTACCAAAATCCCATTCATTCTTTTGGGACCAATGTAACTCCTGTCTCTATTAGAGTACAACATTAATATCTCAACATATCAACCTTCCTTCTTTAGTAGCAAACAATTTCTGTACAATGCCTAGAAATACCATGTTTAGAGAGAAACAGCAACATGTTACCTAGCCCATTTACTAAGCTGAAAGAGGTAATAAAACTATTGTATCATTACAATTACTGACCTGAAAAAAAGAGTAGATTCTAAAAAACTCCATAGCTATTATGAAGAAAATACTTTTTTCTGTATAAAACAATTATAATATGTAGATAATTATCTAAAATCAGAACAAATGTTCTTTAAACATTCATCTCAGCTTTTCTGATTATTGCTGCCACTTGCTCTAGGCAGAAATAATAGCTGATACATTATTAATGGCTCAATAATTAGGAGTAATTTCTGTTAAAACTTCACTTTTCTATTGAAATACAAACTGTTTAGGCTACTAAGATCAGTACTTGCATACATGAATAGAAATAAGCAGTATACTATGTCAGAAAGTATTATTGCAAACATGGGAAGGCTTTATAAAAGTTATATCTTACAGCCACCACAAACTGTAACTTACATGAGCGCCATCTTATTCAGATTATGTGAAAGCAAACATACTTCAAAATAGATTATTTTTTATGTTTGTAAAATTCATTATTGAGTGACTTCTTAAAATATTTCTTCTTGAATAAAATAAATTTTTTAAAGACTTATGGCCTACATTTTGTTGTGGGTAGACTGAGATAGGATTAATATCTTATTTCAAAATTTTAACAAAATTTAAAGAACTTTTATCTTCCCTAAACACAAAATTAATAAAATGATCTTTCAGAATAAGACAGTTCTTCCTCAAAAGATTTAAATATATCTTAGAAAATCATATACATTCACTAGGTTAACTTCAAATCATACATAGTTCGTTTACAGACCAAGCATCTCAAAATGAAACTTGTTCATAGTGGAATGAGAGGCACTATCTATAAGTATGTTAAGGTCGTGTATGCTGTATAATCATAATATTTCACGTAGAAGTTGCATCTTTCCACTGTGTGAGAATACAATTAAAGTTTTTAATTAAAAATTTCTACCCAGATTTGCAAAACCAATAAAGATTTGATTTTGCCATGTTTTAATATGTGTATTTTGAAAGCTGGACCAGTTACTCTAAATATTCTGCTTCAAAATACCCATGTTGCCCACTGACACTTTTGTAATATTCCTTTTCTTTCAGAAGCGGGTTTTGGAAGGACATGCTGAGGCCAAGTCATGATTGAGACAGAAAGAGAAGGCACATTTCTGCTTGTAGACACAGAAAGCAAAACTAAAAATCAACTGTCAGAGTTTCTGTACCACACTGCTGTTGCATGCAAAACTACTCATTGAAGACTAAGATTCTCTGATTGGAGCCTGTTGAACAAATGCAACACCACAGTGTGTTATATATGCAACACCACAGTGTGTTTATATATATATATATACACACACATATATAAAATAAAAACATAAACATAAACACTGTTACTATCACAAATATACAATACATACTTTGAATGGTAATTTCCGCTTTACCTGCTTTTCTTTAATATTTATTTTTCCTTTTGGATGTTTCCCTGGTCTCACAACAGAAACATAGATTGGGAAAGTACGGACAACGTGAGGTAGGATGAAAACATCATTTACCTGTCTATGATCGCACACATGTCAATGCTGACATTGGCAAAACTTCCCGGCTTCCTTTGTGCCACTTCGTATAAATTTACAAGTTGATCGTCCACTTGAATGAGCTGCATGCATCCTTGGAATGAAGGCTGAAGAACAGAGTGACTTGAGTTATTCATCTGGTTCAGAAAACCTGTGAAACAGAAGAAATGGGAATGTAAATCTGGTGTACAGTATGCTTCACTAAAATTCTTGTGGGTATTTTACCTGGCCACAGCCATCACATCCAACTACTGTTTCTTTGATCCTTGCTGATGTTATATTCAGTGTAGAAAAAGGAAGATTTTTGAGAAAGTGAGATTATTACAGAGGAAGAAGTCAGGGTTGAATTGTAATGGGTTACCAGGTCAATGTTTGCCTCTGGGGTCTACTGTCACTCAAATTTTCTCTTTTGACATCATCTTTCTCGCTGTCACATCTTTCTGTCCCTCTGCTGACAAAGACTCACTGTTATTCTTCCTCTGCTGAGACAGGCCTCAGAGATTAGGATACAAAACTTTAGAACTTTCGCAGCTATCCAACTGTCTTCTTGTTTCTTTGACACTTATTTCTATTTTCTTAATTCCCTATTGCCTATTATTCAGATGTCAAATAAGCCAAACTTACTATTATGAAATAAAGCAGATCAGTGTATAACTCATTACAAAGACATATTTGCATTACAGATGCTGTTTTTTAAATATATAAAATCTAAGGGAACATTAGAAGGAAATAAATTTAGGCATAAGGGTCAGCCACCCTGCTTTGAACATACATCTACAACCTATCTAATACGGTATAAATACTAGATCATAATATGGTATAAATACTAGTAAATAATAACAGATGGAACTAAAAGAGCAAGTAACAAGAGTAAACACACACACACACAAACACACACACACACGGTAAATACTGTTGATTCCATTAAGAAACTGAATGCATACACCAACCTTGAAATCAGACATTAAGAGTTTATTGCTAAATAACTTTAAGAGATCACCACCAATCAATTACTAGTGTATCTTTTTAAGAGAAATATGCATAATTGGGTAGAAACATGTATTATGGATGGAAAATTTGTAGGCCGTAAGAGAATATTTTTTCAATCCCATTAAGTATCTAAAGAAAGTCCTCAGAGTTTCTACTTTTCATATGGTTCACCATATCAAATCTGCCTACTGGGCAAATTTAAACTGTACTAATTTGTCTGCTTGCAAATCTGAAGTTATTGACACATTCACTTCATCTAATATTATATCTGTAACAATAAACAATTTATATAAAATGGTTTGGAACCAAATGTTCCGTTAAATGGATAAAAGTGAATTTTCAATAAAAACAAAAATTTGCCATTATATTAGTCTGTTCTCATGTTGTTAACAAAGACATGCCAAGACTGGCTAATTTATAAAGAAAAGAGGTTTAATTGACTCACAGTTGAGAATATCTCGGGGGGGCTCAGGAAATTTATAATCATGATAGAAGGGAAAGCAAGCACGTCCTTCTTCACGGGGCAGCAGCAAGGAGAAGTGTCAGGCAAAGTGGGGAAAAGACTCTATAAAACCATCAGATCTCGTGAGAACCCACTCACTATTATGAAATGATAGAATTATCTCCCAGAGGGTCTCTCCCATGACATACGGGGATTATGGGAACTACAATTCAAGATGAGATTGGGGTGAGGACACTATCAAACCATGTCAACTGTTAAGTGATATTTTAAAAATATCCGGCCTGGTGCAGTGGCTCATGCCTCTAATCCCAGCACTTTGGGAGGCCGAGGTGGGCAGATCACGATGTCAGGAGATCAAGAAAATCCTGGCTAACACGGTGAAACCCAGTCTCTACTAAAAATACAAAAAAATTAGTTGGGCGTGGTGGTGGGTATCTGTAGTCCCAGCTACTCAGGAGGCTGAGGTAGGAGAACAGCGTGAACCCGGGAGGCAGAGCTGGCAGTGAGCCAAGATCACACCACTGCACTCCAACCTGGGTGATAGAGTGAGACTCAGTTTAAAAAAAAAAAAAAAAAAAAAAATCCTATTCTTTTTGACTAAGGATACTAAGGATAGTATTTTAGTATAGCAGAAAACTTCTTTCTCTCTTCGTCAATGGACTACAATATTTAAAGTCCAATAACTGTCATTTGAATCTCTTGTAAGGATTAATCACAAAGGTATATTTTATTTTCTATTAACACAGTATTGTATAAAAATAAGATTGTATTTGAATGAACTTCTTGACCTAAAAAAACCATATGAGACTCTATTTTAATGTTAATATATGGCTCGTGTGTGTGTGTGTGTGTGTGTGTGTGTGTGTGTGTATTTTCTAGTCAACCACATTTTTTTCATTTGCATTGACTTAGTCCCTTCAGAAAAATGCTGATATTAGATAAATGATCTGTTTAGACCAGTTGCATGCACACACATGATTTTCAATTGTTTAATCAAGATAAAATTGAATAGACTGTAATGTCTAAACTTAGCAGAGAGAAAACACCCAGTTGTAACTTACTGACCACTCTTAAGAAGACTCTCATTTCTGTTTGTTTGTTTTTTTTAATAACTGGGAGTCTCACCATATCCATACTCTGTTTGAAAGATTTCAAAATGAATGGATGTATCTGTGAAAACAAAAGCTACTCTGAAGCATAGCAGTTGCATAAATACCGATTACTACAAATTGGGTACAATTAAAACTGTAAAACAAGACGTCATCAGTCACTTATAACAATGTTCTGTTTGATCTCAGTAATTTTGAAGTTGTTAGGTCCTTTTATTTTCCAATAGGAGATATATTCTAGGAGCAGATAATTACAGGACAGAACACTGCATATTCATTAAGTTTTTTCTTTCCAAACATTATCTTTAAATATTCCAAGATGGACATCATTAATCTTTGGCTCCTGATTTCACACCCTTTTTTTTGTCCCCTTCTATAACCAGTTAGGCCTGACTTCCATGAACAATAGAAAACTCTGCAACTTGGTCTCTGAGATTGCTTAATTTGTGGAAAGTCAGTCACCATGTCATACACAGTCTTCTGGAGTGGCCCAGGAGAGGTAATGAATATTCATCATGGTTTGAAATTAATTCTAAGGTGATATGTTATGCAACAATAGATATCAAATAAAGAATTTGATGTTTGGATATGCCATCCAGGTTGCTGTGAATGCCATTAATTCACTCCTTTTTATGGCTGAGTAGTATTCCACTGTATATATACCATAGTTTATCCACTTGTTGATTGATGAGCATTTGAGCTGGTTCCATATTTTTGCAATTGTGAATTGTGCTGCTATAAACATGTGTTTTTAAATATATATACATGCAATGGAATACTACTCAGCCATAAAATTAAATGAATTTATGGCATTCACAGCAACCCAGATGGGACTGGAGACTATTATTCTAAGTGAGGTAACTCAGGAGTAGAAAACCAAACATTGTACTTTCTCACTCATAAGTGGGAGCTAAGCTATGAGAATGCAAAGGCATAAAAATGATACAGTGGACTTTGTGGACTCAGGGTGGAAGAGTGGGAGAGGGGTGAAGGATAAAAGACTACAAATTGGGTTCATTGTATACTGCTAAGGTGATGGGTGCACGAAAATCTCATAAATCACCACTAAAGAACTTACTCATGTAGCCAAATACCACCTGTTTCCCCTAAAAACTGTGGAAATAAAAATTAAAAATAAACTAAAATAGAATACTTTAGAGCCCCCCCCCCCAAAAAAAAGAATTTGATATTGGCAGAGAATTATAACAGAAACCTAAAAATGTGGCAGTGATTTAGGGACCAGAATATGCAAGTTGTGGGACAGGCCTTAAAAGAAGCTTGATGGTTCTTGAGGAACTGTAATGACTTAAAGGAAGGTGAGGAAAGTGTTATCGGAAATGAGAGAAAATTAGATTTTCGCTCTGTTCCGGCGGAAAGTTTAGCAACATTGTTGCTTGTGATAATATGTAAAACAAAAAGATATACTTAAATGAAATTATATAATCTAGCTAAAGATATTTCCAAGTAAAGTATTGAAGGAACCACCTGGCATCTTATGTTTGTAGTAAAAGAAAAAAAAAAATGGGAGAGAAGAAGCTAAAGAAGAACTATTATGAATGAAGAAGCCAGGAATTACTGAATTTTAAAGTAAAATGCTCTTTCAATTCCAGTCTCTCCAGATGGTGAACAATGCAAACATTAAGAAATCACATTTCTAAGCAAAGATCAAATTCCAGGAAACATAATCTAAAGATGACAAGGAAGTGTGATTACAAAATCTACATAAAGACCTGAGAAAATTATTAGGTATTCCTCAGAAGGACACTCCATGAGACAGAAGACCCACTAAACAGCTTATTTTTATGCTTTTATAGGTCTTTTCAGTTAAACAATAGGGATTTAATTATCTTAAGAGCATTTTCCTTCTGTAAATCTGTAGAAGCTCAAGGGGTCAGGGTGAGCTTATCTTTATATAATTGTGGATGTGCCTTTTATGAAGTGGAGTAAACCTGAATAAAATTCATATAAAGTCCATTCTTTTTTTTTTTTTTGAGATGGAGTCTCGCTCTGTCGCCCAGGCTGGAGTGCAGTGGTGCAATCTCAGCTCACTGCAAGCTCCGCCTCCCAGGTTCACGCCATTCTCCTGCCTCAGCCTCCCGAGTAGCTGGGACTGCAGGGGCCTGCCACCACGCCCGGCTAATTTTTTGTGTTTTTAGTAGAGACAGGGTTTCACTGTGTTAGCCAGGATGGTCTCGATCTCCTGACCTCGTGATCTGCCCACCTCGGCTTCCCACAGTGCATTCATTTTTAAGATAACTATATTGGAGGTAACACCACCAGCTTGTACTGAAAGGAACAGAGGTGGGACAAAATAGAAAAAGGCCTTCGACCTCCAAACTTTATGGTCAAGAGGCTATGCAGCTGTAAACATAAACAACCTTCTATATACATAAAAAAGGATGACGTAGAGTGGCAGAACTAACACAGAGGACAGAGCCAAGAGCTATGGAGAATCATTTCGAGAAAATAGCATGACTGAGTCCTAATCAAGAATGACCAACATGTGCCTGACTAGATTGCAAAACTGCTATGGAACACTGACTTCTTCGTCTCTCTCATTTTCTCCATTTTTGAACCAGAGAGTCTAATTTGGTTTCTCTGTGCATAATCTACCATTGTATATGTAGTGTGAGGGTGGCACAAAACTTGCTCATAGGTCTTAAGATTGACAACTGTACTTGGGAAGTGATACTTGAGTGACTATACCTAAACAGCTTCATTTTCTCTTGGAACTCTCTGAGATTCATTTTGGAGTGACTTGACTTAGACAATGAGGTCCTGGAGTTTGAGCAGATGGCCTAGTGGAATGAGACTTTGGATGGCTTTTAGAAGAGTTTGGGTGTACTTTGTTTGTGGAAGAAGATACGAATCTCTGTGGGCAATAGGGTGAACACTGGCAATCAATCTCCAAGATGGCCATAAGTCTTCACGTTATGTTATTTTAAATACCTCCTAATATTTATGGCCTGTATAGGTCCCTCCCACACAATCAGTGCTGCTCCGTGTGACACATGGAATGTTGCGGTAGTAACAAGGTGATATGATTTCCAAGGTTAACTATAAAGGCATTAGAGGCTGCACCTTGGTCTTTTGATCCCTTACTCCAAGGAAGCCAGCCTAAAAGCCGCGGAAACCCTCAAGTCGTGAGATGGAGAAGCACCTACGAGGAGAACTAAAGCCTGTTACCAAGTGCCAACAGCAGCTTGCTAGCCATGTGAGTGTGCCATCTTGAAGTGGAGCCTCTAATCCTAGAAAGCCATCAGCTGATTGTGGCTCTAGGAAACATGTATCTGCAGTCTCACAAGAAATATCAAGTCAGAATTGCCCGGCCAAGCTGCTCCTAACTTACTGGCCTCTTATGGAAAAGAAGAGATAATAAATTATTACTACATCGAGCCACTGAGTTTTGAGGCAATGCACTATGCAGCAATATATAACTAATACAAAGTGTAACAAACACATCCCGCTATTATTTTCTCAAATCGGCTTGAATAATTAGAACCTGAAGATTGCTCACACCTGCAAAACGTTATGTAACTGGTGGAATATTGACAGTTCCCTTAGTCAACAATGAGTTAAAGATGTTGGATCTCTGATACTGAACCTCCTGCT
The DNA here is from genome assembly GCF_000951035.1 of Colobus angolensis palliatus. Taxonomy (NCBI): domain Eukaryota; kingdom Metazoa; phylum Chordata; class Mammalia; order Primates; family Cercopithecidae; genus Colobus; species Colobus angolensis. The sequence goes on along the minus strand of NW_012115154.1, from coordinate 15,671,007 downwards.
GCTTTAACTCCCTTGGAAACAGAGGAGAACCTATTATTTATTTTCTGTGTTTGTTCCCTTTATGAACAAATAAAATTTCAGTAAAACTACTAGTGTGTTTGTGTCTGTGATACCTTCAGTGACTACTGCAAAGCTCAGGATTTAACATACTTAGAAGATTAATAGTGGGATTTTCTGGTAACATAAATTTGCAGCTGGCATTTTGAGGGTCAAAAATGAATAGCTGTAAAATGGAACTAAAGTGAACGTAACAAACAATTGTCAAGTTAGTAAAAAGATAATATAGAATAAAGGTAAATTTTTTGCATGTTTTTGTTACATCTTTAAATTTCTATGAATTTGGAATAAAAAATACAATGTCTATACATGGGTTATTGTAACTGGTTTGTACAATCTGACAATGTGTTACAACACCCACAGTGAATAATCATCTTGTCAGTCTCAATTGCATCTTACTTTCCCTGCACTGGAAACCTTCCTTCTTTACAGGAACACTGTAATTATATCACTTTACTGGCATGTCTGAAATTTCTGTTTCAAGACTTGCATATAAAAACTTCATACTTGATTTGAAGTCCACTCAGTACACTGCTATTCTTGCTGACAAAGAAAACACGTGCATTTTCAAGGTTTTAAAATTTTATTTCAGAAATACATCAGTGAAAAACTTGCTGATATTTGTTTTGACATTAAAATGGCAACCTAAATTGTTATAAGTTATAATGTTCATCTGATGGGATGGAAAAAGCAAACAGTAGACAGCAAGGTTGAAAAATTTACATGTTTAAAACCAAGTGCATATAAAGCTTCTCTCTGTTTATTTTAAAGTTGGGAAGGTTGGGAGGTCCAAGGGAGGCTGGTGGAACGCTTTAAGGATGTTTAAAACCACCTACTGTCTTCCTTTCAATTTGATCTTGACAGATTGCACAAAATGTCTCCTAATCTCTACTGTTTACTCAACTTTCCTGAATAACTTAGTCAAAAACCCATTGAGCAGGGGCAGGAAAACAGCCTCAAAAAAACTAGGGTCCAAGCAGGCAGGAAGATAGAGTGGTTCAGTGGAAGAGGGTCTAGTGGTGTCCAGGACCTGTGCACAGAGGACATCCACACAGGATCTCCACCCCACGTGGCTGGGAGATTGGTTATAATACAGGATGATTGAGCAAATAAATAAATACATGGAGGACAGTGAGAACCAAATTCTCAATGTCAAAGAAAGAGGGTACAAATATGAAACGTAAGAAAGACAGAATGTTCATGCCTGTGATCCTAGCACTTTGGGAGGCTGAGGCGGGCGGGTCAGAAGGCTAGGAGTTTGAGACCAGCCTGGCCAACATGGTGAAACTCCGTCTCTACTAAAGACACAAAAAATTAGCTGGGTGTGGTGGCATGCGCCTATAATCCCAGCTACTCGGGAGACTGAGGCAGGAGAAATGCTTGAACTTGGGAGGTGGAGGTTGCAGTGAGCCAAGATCATGCCATTGCACTCCAGCCTGGGTGACAGAAGAGACTGTCTCAAAAAAGAAAAAAAAAAAAAAAAGACAGAATGAACCCGGTGGGTTTGCATTAGAATTTAATCAATTAGTATAAATTTGTGGTTTTCACTATATGTAGATAGATACAGAAATAAATATGAATGAAATTGTATATTTGGTCAATATACAGATGGTTCCTATCATCCACTGGGGATAGTCTATGAACAGGCTCCCTCTCAAAGCAATGAATAGTCCTGTTTGCCAGATCCTGGTTTCTGTGCTGGGCAAAACCAAGACTCTTTGGAGAAATGACTGATTCTAAACTGTGTTACGAAAAGTACAGTAAGAGTCTGGAACATTTTGCTGCACCAGTAAGTAAAGAAGTGCCCAAAGAATGATGGGGCCGTGTCAGAATGACACAGGAGCCAGCCTGAAATGGCTTTTCCTCCCCAAATTAAGGACAATTTGTGTACAAAATAAATAATTTGAGTATCAAAAAGAGACTTTGAATATCAAAATAAAAAAGAGAGGAGAAAAAAAGGAAGCTATAGATCATATCCTACTGAATAAAATAGGAATCCAAGAGTCCGCCTGTCTAAAAGTGAATCAATACATAGGGAAAATAGAAAGCTCCTCCAATAGCACTATGGTAAGTAAAACATGTAACAGGAATGTAGGAAGAAGAAAGTCACCATTTGGAAACCATCATATTAATAATTTATTCAGGCAAGGCATATCAATAGGTGCTCAAATAAGTGGGTGAAAGTTGGAAGCAGAACATAGCCTCAAACTATCTCCTTAAAAAGTTTTTTTTTTTTTTTAAAAAAAAACCTCATAAAACACCCCCATCTAATGAATGAGACCTACAATATGATAGCACAATAGGGTAAATATAGTCAATAATAATTGTATATTTTAAAATAACTTAAATAATGTAATTGGATTGTTTATAACTAAAAGGATAAATGCTTGAGATGGATACCCCAGTCCCCATGATCGAATGCTTATATCAAAACCTCTAACGTACTTCATAAATATATACACCTACTATGTACCCCAATATTACAAATATATGTTTACTAATTTCAAAGGGGAGAGTCGTCACTTTACATTGGAGAAACCAGGCAGATCCCTTCATAATCAAGTGATCAATGTTATCACCATGAGTAACAGGACCAGTTGACACTGGGGGCCGCCTGATGAGATTCAATGAGAAGAATAAAGCATGGTGTGGAAGACATCTGTCAAAAATACAAGGCTGGATATCATATCAAAGAAACATCAAACCAATCCAATTTCAGTACAACTGACAAATGACTGGGATAGAATATTCAAGAATGAGAAAGCTGTGAACGTGAAGAAATGACTCAAGTGAGAGATGTTTATGATTGTCAGAGACTGGAGAGTCAGAAAAACAGGGTGTGACGTGTGATCCCAGAGTGGGTCCTTTTGTCGTAAAGGACTGATATGGTTTGGCTGTGTCCCCACCCAGCTCTCACCTTGAACTGTAACTCCCACAATTTCCCTGTGTCATGGGACAAACCCAGTGGGAGGTAACCGAGTCATGGGGGTGGGTCTTTCCTGTGCTATTCTCATGATGGTGAACAAGTCTCACAAGATCTGATGGTTTTAAAAATGGGAGTCTCCCTGTGCAAGTTCTCTCTCTTGCCTGCCACCATCCATGTAAGATGTTGTGACTTGCTCCTTCTTGCCTTCCACCATGATTGTGAGACTTCCCCAGCCACAAGGCACTGTAAGTCCGTTAAACCTCTTTCTTTTGTAAATTGCCCAGTCTCAGGTATGTTTTTATCAGCAGCATGAAAACAGACTAATACAGTACATTGGTACAAGCGGAGTGCGGTGCTGCTGAAAAGAATCCTGAAAATGTGGAAGCAAGTTTGGAACTGGTGACAGGCAGAGGTTGGAACAGATTGGAGGGCTCAGAAGGAGACAGAAAAATGTGGGAAAGTTTGGAACTCCCTAGAGACTTGTTGAATGACTTTTGACCAAAATGCTGATAATGATATGGACAATGAAATCCAGGCTGAGGTGGTCTCAGATGGAGATGAGGGAATCATTGGGAACTGGAGCAAAGGTGACTCTTGTTATGTTTTAGTAAAGAGATTGGTGGCATTTTGCTCCTGTCCCAGAGATTTGTGAAACTTTGAACTTCAGATAGATGATTTAGGGTATCTGGCAGAAGCAATTTCTAAGCAGAAAAGCATTCGAGGGGAGATTGCGTGCTGTTAAAGGCATTCGGTTTTTAAATGGAAACAGAGCATAAAAGTTTGGAAAATTTACAACCTGACAATGTGATAGAAAAGAAAACCCCATTTTCTTAGGAGACACTCAAGCCTGCTACAGAAATCTGTATAAGTAATGAGGATCCAAATGTTAATCATCAAGACAATGGGGAAAATGTCTCCAGGGCATGTCAGAGAACTTTGCGGCAGCCCCTCCCATCACAGGTCTGGAGGTTTCGGGAGGAAAAAATCATTTCATGGTTCAGGCTCGGGGTCAGATTGCTATGTGCAGTCTAGGGGACTTGGTGCCCTGTGTCCCAACCTCTTCAGCTGTGACTAAAAGGGGGCAAGATACAGCTTGGACTGTTGCTTTAGAGAACAAAAGCCCCAAGTCTTGGCAGCTTCCATGTGGTATTGAACCTGTGGGTGCACATAAGTCAATAATTGAGGTTTGGGAATCTCCACCTAGATTTCAGAGGATGTATGGAAATGCATGGATGCCCAGGCAGAAGTTTGCTGCAGAGGTGGGACCCTCATAAAGAACCTCTGCTAGGGCAGTGCAGAAGGGAAGTGTGGGGTCAGAGGCCCCACACTGAGTCTCTACTGGGGCACTGCCTGGGTGGAGCTGTGAGAGGAGGGACACCGTCCTCCAGTCCCTGGAATGGTAGATCCACCTACAGCTTATACTGTGTGCATGGAAAGGCCACAGACTCAACACCAGCTCTTGAAAGCGGCCAGGAATGGGGCTACACCTTGCAAAGTCACAGGGGCAGAGCTGCCCAAGGCCACAGGAGCCCACCTCTTGCATCTGCATGACCTGGATATGAAACATGAAGCCAAAGGAAACATTTTGGAGCTTTAAGATTTGACGGCCTTGCTGGATTTTGGACTTGCATGGGGACTTTAGCCCCTTTGTTTTGACCAGTTTCTCTCATTTGGAACAGCTCTAGTAACCCAATGCCTGTACACTCATTGGGTCTAGGAAGTAACAAAAACTTGCTTTTGATTTTACAGGCTCATAAGCAGAAAGGACTTGCCTTGTCTCAGATGAGATGTCTGACTATGGATTTTTGAGTTAATGCAGAAAGTTAAGACTTTGGGGGACAGTTGGGAAGGCATGATTGGTTTTGAAATGTGATGTCATGAGATTTGGAAGGGGCCAGAGGAGGAATGATATGGTTTCGCTGTGTCCCCATCCGACTCTCATTTTGAATTGTAACTCCTACAATTCCCACGTGTCATGGGAGGAATCTGGTTGGAGGTAATTGAATCTTGAGCGTGAGTCTTTCTCGTGCTGTTCTCATGATAGTGTTCTCATGAGATCTGATGGTTTTACAAATGGGAGTCTCCCTGCACAAGTTCTCTCTCTTTGCCTGCCACCATCCATGTAAGATGTAACTTGCTCCTCCTTGCCTTGCACGATGATTGTGAGGCTTCCCCAGCCACGTGGAACTGTAAGTCCATTAAACCTCTTTCTTTTGTAAATTGCTTAATCATGAATATGTATTTATCAGCAGTGTGAAAACAGACTAATACAAGGACATTATCAAACAAGTAACAAAAGTTGAAGGAGGTCTCCGGGTGAAGGGTACACTAGTGGCCTTTTTATCCTTCTTGCAAGTTTTTTGGTAAGTTTTAAATTGTTTCAAAGTAAAAACTATTGTATAAAATGTTATGTTCCAACTGAAATGACACTTAACACTAAAAATTCTGTCATCCAAGAGCTCTAATTTAGATATTTTATTCAACATTATTATGCATTCAATGTCTATGGATTATTGATGAAATTGCTCTTCCTGATGTCGGTGAAAGTTTTCAGCCCAATAAGAACATTTTTCAGTCTTTCTCTTACTAGATCTGTCAGTAGCATTTGACACTTGATTCTCATATATGTATGCTATATGATCAAACCAGGATGACTTTTGTGGCTTTCAAGGACTGAACATTCTGACTCTTCACTCTTACTGCAAGGTAAATTCGTATCTCTTTTTAGCAGATTTAGGCATAGAGAGATCCCTAACCCTAAAAATTGTAGGATACATTCACCCACTTAGATAGTCACTCTTCTGAAATTTACAAATTAAAACAATATTAATTAAACCATTAAATATGCATAAAAAATTATACATGAGTTTTACTTTTTCTGTAATGTATACTTTACTCTTCAAGGAAATTTATCATATTTAGCAATAGTTCTGCCATGTTATTGTGTGGCTACTTTGCTAGTTTTCAGAGTGGATACTTAAGATGTCTATCCTTGGTCACCATGTTTCAGCCATACTCTTCTGTATGCATCTCAGGAAAACCAAACCCTTTCTGCCTATTTTTCTCCCTTGCACTTTTCATGGTTGAGTTATCCTTATGATTCAGGTCAGTTCAAATGTCACCTTCCAAGAGGCCCTCCCAGTCCAATCAATTTAAAATTATTCTATAAATTTTTTTCATTTTAGATCTTCAACTACGAATTTCTTCTTACAGAATTTGTCACAATTTATAATTATCTGCATTGGTTTATTTAGTTACATATGTGTATGGGGTGTGCGTGTATGTGTGTATGCACTTCTGAATATGTTATTTTCCTTTTCTAGTATATTCATTTTATGAATCAGCGATTCATAAACGATTTTTATTTTTTTACTTTAAGTTCTGGGATACATGTGCAGAACATGCAGGTTTGTTATATAGGTATACATGTGCCATGGTGGTTTGCTGCACCAATCAATCCGTCATCTAGGTTTAAAGCCCCATATGAATTAGGTATTTGTCCTAATGCTCTTCCCTCCCTTTCCTGCTACCCCCGACAGGCCATGGTGTGTGGTGTTCCCCTCCCTGTGTCCATGTGTCCTCATTGTTCAACTCCCACTTATGAGTGAGAATGTGTGGTGTTTGGGTTTCTGCTCCTACTATAAAGACACATGCCCATGTATGTTTATTACAGCACTATGTATCTTTTTAGAAATATTTGTTGATACAAAATTCATATACCTTAAAAGTCACCACCTTACTTACTTAAAACAATCCATATGATAAAGGAGAGAAGATCAAGATACAAGGTATTTATTAAGTCTGAAAATAGTGACAACATATCTTCTTTAAAATATAATATACATTGGTTTCCAGACTTATGGACCTCTCTATACTTGTTAGGTGAAAGATCAGTTAAATGAATGCATTAATTTTTATGAAAAAAAAATGTATTGAGTAAGGCAGATACAGAGCCAGGAGAGAGGAATGGTATTAAACTGCTGGTCAGAGACCTTTCTGATAAGAGAACTGACACCAAGACCTCAAGGAAGTAAAGATGTAATATTAAGTATCACTTTTTTTCTAGGATAAAAATAGTGTTGGTAATTTCAATCCTTTTAATATTTATTAAGCACCTAAAACATATTGCTGTTGTCCTCAGGAATGCTATAATCTCATTAGGAAGATAAACCACAGAAATAGCAATATAATAGGATTATAAACAATATTACTGCTCATTCATATGAGTAGATAAAATGGCAGTATTAAAAAGTTTGAGAAGGCGCCACTCTCTTCTTGATAATTTATCTTTCTTTGGCTAACAACGTACTACATTATCCGGGGCTTTTCTCTGACTTTTCTGACAATCACATTTCAACCTCCTGTACTGACTTCTTGTCTCTTACCTCTTCTGTAAGTGAGCAAGTTCCTAAAGTTGTTTCTAGGCTACTTCTGTTTTCTTGGTAGAGTCTCCATAATAAAGACCTCATCCAAAGCCATTGCTTCAACTACCAACTATGGGAGGATGTCTCTAATCATATCTCCATCTCAGCTCTGTCCTCTGAACTCAACACTAATGGATCCAAAGTTTATTCTGATTCTTTCATTTTAATGTTTCACTCATGTTCAAAACTCAAGACACTGCTGGTATTCTGCCATTGTCTTTATATCACTGGTCACTCAAAAAGTCTTAGCTTCAATTTCTTTATCAATAAATTTGTGCACATTAATCAATCAAGAGTTGATCCTGGCACTTCCATCCTCACTCTGCAAAATGCACCATCATGTCATATTAATTCTACCTGTTGAATAGCCCGCTTTTTCTTCATGCCCACCTGAGCCCAGACTACCACAGCCTTTCTATTATGCACTTCTAATTTGTTTCTGGCTTGACGTTTGAGGTGTCTCTATCAAAAATATTAATCTGATTCTGTTATGCTCCTGTTTAAGAGCCTTTTATTTATTTAATAAAATAAACTCAGGTATTTTGAAAATGCCCAGGATCTTTTTTTCCCTCTAAATGATCTGTCTTTCCAAATTCAAAATATGTTTCTAGTGATTTACAAATTATTATGCCATATATAAATAAGAAAATATTTATTTTTAAAAATAATGTTTATTAGATTAATTGACTTTATTTAATGAAAATTAATTTGGTATAATTTATTGGGCCGTTTAGAGTAGCTATATTATTTTAAATTATCTATACTGTAGCCAGAATATTTCAAAATATTTAAGGTTTAGAATGTTATTTTTATACATGGATATTTATTACAACTATATTGTGTTAGTTGTATCAACTGTTTTTTAGTATTATTTGTGGGTTTCCCATCTTACATAATACTCATTATATATAAAATATATTTATACTAAAGTTGGCTTAACATTAAAAGATAGTGATATGTTTGAGTATATTTTAGTAAGCATAAAGATATTTACAAGAACATAAAAATGAAAAGAACTTAGACAAGCAGACCAGTATTTTGACAAACTGGGATACTGAGCAGTTTGCAAATCAAATTATACAAAATGATTTAAAAAGCCATCGTTGCCCAGGGGCCACAACAAAAGGAAGTACAGAAGAATCAAACTGAAAAATTTGACACTTTCAGGTATTTTTTTACATAGTCTTTTTTCATGACCCAGTTGTGTATTGATAAATACAGAAAATGCAAAATATAAAATAAATAATTTTTTCATCCAATAACTTCAATTTCTTATATCCACAAACTGCCAGTATATCTAAAACATAGGCAGATACAGTCATAACATAAAATAATATTGTCTTACTGATTTTTTCTTATAAGTGTAAACATTTGGTTAATTACTATGAAATTATACAATATTTTGAAAAATACAATGTCGATGGTTGGAAGCGTGGGCTGCAGAATAGCCAGAACTGGTTTGAGATGTATTTGTGTGACCTTAACTAACTCACTCATCCTGTCTTAATTCCAGTTTCTTTCATTTGTAAGGAAGGAATTAATGACACCCAATTCTTATGGTTTTTGTAAACTGTTAAATAAAACACTGTATTAAAAGCCCCTAGTATAGTGACTGACACCCAGCAGCTGCTCAGTCAGTTCTGCTATTGTCATTGAGCGTTTGTTTGAATTAGACAGCTTTGATGGAATAGCATGAAAGTTTCTCACGTTTAAAAACATTTTGTATTTGAGAGATTTGTTTTTTACTGTATTTAAAAAACAAAAAAAAATCAGAAAACAATTTCTCAGTCTCGTCTATATTGTCATTTTGAAAGTCTACATATTTTCCAAACACTTTCATATGGGGGAAGGCTCCGCTTTTTAAAAAGTTAGTATGATTGCATGTGGACAAGTAAAATACGAACATAAACTAGACTCACAATTATCTGCATTAAGATGGTAGGGAAAATCCAAATAGTAGGAAATCAAGCACAGTTTTCTTTGGCTTCAGGATACTTCTATATATGACGATGTATTTTAGTATTCTGTTAATTTGATATTAACTTCTAATCAATAACAAAACCAGGTTATGAGGCTCTGTCTCAGCAGTTGCTTTGAAATTGGTGAGGCAAGAAATGCTTCGGGTAACATGGGCTCTTCACTTTGTCACCTTGACAGTTTTTCTGCCTTTTTTTTTTTTTAGCTTTGATGCTTAGGAGTGTGCTTGGTCTCAAATAGGAACCTGTGACTGCCCTCCTTCCTCCTGCTTCTTCTTTTCTTTGTTGTTATGGTGATTGTTATTGTTTGCATTATTATTATTAATCTTGATATAATCTTTTGAAGCTTTTCAATTTTCTGTACTTGGTATAAATAATATGCTTTTACATGTTATAAAAATGTCTTCGTGTTCACTGATGAAGCATGATGCTAAAATGTAAATGCCAAATGCTACAAGAGCACCTAGAAATTTCATTCATCACAAAACCCTTCAATAAAAATCAAGGTTTTTTTTTTCAAGATTATAATGTCTATTCTGAGATACTTTAAAACATGGCTTTTTGTATCTGAAAACATTTCTAAAATATTAACTGTATCCCAAATGTTTATGACAACATAAATTTTCTGATATGAGATAATTTATTTAAGATACTTAACATTCAGTAATATCACATTACATAATAGGAAAGAGAAACAATAATCTCTAAGAATTATATTTTCTAGGATGAGGCAACATGGGAGCCTGAAAATTTTCCAGTTTCAAACATCTAGAAACGCTAAATAAAACATAATACACACCTTTTAAGTTGTGTATCTGCACATCCAATAAAATAGGAGCTTTTGGGTATCAAGAAAAAAAGAGATAACTGAAATTTGGGGTGTTAGCTGATGGTGAGCTATAGTATTCAGAGAGTATTTACTAATCTTTATAATGCAGAAGTTTGGATTGAAGGCCAAACAGAATTAGAAATCGAGTAATAGACCTGCACAAAAATAGGAACTCCCTCATATCCCTAGCCCCCCCACATAAAACCTGAGAATGCTAAAATCTCAGTGAAGCAGATCCTGGAGAAAAACTCACTAGTCAGCAAAGAGGGATGACAAGGAAATTTGTATTTTCTCTTTTTCCAAAAAAACAATGATAATTCTTGAGAATGCATAAGCCACAACCTTGCTGAATTAGATTATGGCTTTTGAATTTACACTGACTATTGGATATAACACCCAAATCAAGAAATTAAAATAGCAAAAATGGTTCCAAGCTAGTATCTTTTGAAATAAAGTGTAACCCCTCTCTAGATTGACTCTGGAATTACAGGATTACTAAGGACAAAGCCCTGAAAAATTTAAACTCAATCCAAAAATACAAAACTCAAGAAAACAAGTACAATGAACAGGATTCAGCAGAAATACCACACAGAAAATTTGGCCCCCATGAACTGAATTTCAGATAAATTTTGGGTTTAAGAAATAAAACATTCATAAATTATTCAAAGTAAAATGAGAATTAAATATACAAGAAAAGAATAAGATATACTGTAATAGACTGTTCTCATACTGCTAATAAAGACATATGCAAGACTGGTAATTTATAAAGAAAAGAGGTTTCATTGACTCACCATTCTGCAGCACTGGGGAGGCCTCAGGAAACCTATAATCATGGCAGAAAGGGAAGCAAACACACCCTTCTTCACATGGAGGCAGCAAGAAGTACAGAGCAAAGGTGGGGGAAAGTCCCTTATAACCATCAGATCTCGTGAGAACTCACTATCGTGAGAATAGCAATGAGGAAACCGCTGCCATGACCCAACTACCTCTCACTGGGTCCCTCCCACGACATGTAGGGATTATGGGAAGTACAATTTAAGATGAGATTTGGGTGGGAACACAGCCAAACCATATCAGATAATACTTAAAAATTACCAGTCATTGTTGATAAGGACATAAATGGATACTCCAGGAACTCAAAATGTATTATTGCAGTTAAAAACTTGTTAGTTATGAACATTCTAATTGGACTCTTTTAGTTATTTTGAAATGTAAAATAAAGTATTGCTGGCTTTAGTTACCTTGTTGTAGTATCAAACATTAAATCCTACACATTCTATCCAACTGTATTTTTGTATCCATTAACTGTCAGCATTTCCCACCTTACCCACTATCCTTCCCAGCCTTTGATAACCATCATTCAACTATCTCCAGGAATTCAATTATTTTAATTTTTAGCTCCCACAAATGAGTGAGAACACACATAGTTTGTCTTTCTATGCCTGGTTTACTTCACTTAACATAATGTCCTTCAGTTCTATCTACGTAGCTGCAAATGACAAGATCTCATTCTTTTATATGGCTGAATAGTATTCTGTTGTGTATATGATGAATTCTTTAGGTGATGGATACCCCATTTACCCTGATATAATTATTAGACATTCTCATGTACCACATAAATATACAGACCTATTATATACCAACATAAGTTAATTTTTTTTGAAGAAAAAATTCTCTCATTAGTTGCATTAAGCAGATGAGACAAAGTTACAGAGTGAATTTGTAAACTGAACGGTAGACTGAATATCTGCAATGTCATTCAGAAATTTAAAAAAACTTAGAAACATTAAATATAAATTCTACAATATAGAGTATAAAAATGAGTTCTAATGTATTAGGTTGGTGCAAAAGTAATAGTGGTTTTTGCCATTAAAAGTAATGACAAAACCCATAATTAGTTTTGGAACAATATTAAGAGAATTTCAGAAGGACAGAAAAGAGAGAATGATGGAGAATCTATTAAAATACATAATATCTAAGAATTTTCTAGAACATTAAAAAAATTCAGATTCAGAAAGGACAATAATTCCCAATTAAAATTTTTTATAAATGTAATCTAGCACTAAACACAGCATGCTATAACAGCACATTACCAAGGAATATAAAAGTAGCAAGGGAGAAAAGAAAGAGTATCCCTAAGGAACAATTTTAAAACAGTCAGGAATCTTCTTAAGAGAAGTGAAAACAAAAGGTAGAATTTAGTAGAATAATATACTCAAAGTACTGAAAGAAAGTAAACTTTCAACATGGACTTGTATACCAAGCTAAATAAACCAGAAGGATGATAAAATTGAGATACTTTCAGAAATACAAAAAATGAAATTTTTAAATTAAAAATGTAAAAATAGAAGCACTTTAGTACCAACACATTCCCATTAAAAGTCATCTAAAGGATGTGTGTCAAAAAATGGAACTACATCCAGAAAAGGAATACAAGATAACATAATAAGAGAAGAAATATGCAACATGTGGTAAAATGTAAACCTATATTAACTACATAAACTAAAATTATAAAAGTGATAATGACTAATACTAAAGTCAAAAAAGAACTAAAACACAGGACAAAAGTGGGCTATAGCATGGTAGGGTGTGATTAGAGATAAGTTTCAAATACTATGATTAGGATTATGTTCAGGAGAAAGGTCAAGATTTTAAGCTATATTGGAATTTAATAAGCATTTTCAAAAAAAAATAAGGATAATCTCTAAAATAGTAGATATGAAGTACATACATTTCAAAGCAATTGTAGGGGAAATGAATATTTTAAAAATATTTGATCAACCAAAAGGAGGCGGGGGCAGGGGGGAAGAAGGAATAAGGGAAAATCAAAAAGAAAAAGCAAAATAAGATAGTAGAAATGTATTTAGAAATATTATACTGAAAAGACAGATTGTACTATTGAAATTTTGTTCATCTACCACAATACTATTTCTAAGAAGCATATCTAAAACACAGGAACTAAGAAAAGTTGAAAGTAAAAGAATTGAAAAAGGTAACCAAGACAGATATAATTTTTTTAAGAAAAAGAAAATTAGTATGGTCACAATCATACACCAAACTTAGCGCTATAGTATAAATGTATTGAGATAATGTGTAATATACAGTGTTACTGTGTGGAGAGCTTCAGGCTTCAAGGCTCTGGTGTCTAAATTTGATCCTATTTATTGCTCCAGTTGTGTTATTAAGTTATTGTGCATCATGTTTTTCGTCATCTCTAAAATAGAAGAAATAATGGTTTGTATCTCATAGTACTATTATGAGGAGGAACTGAGTAAATACATGTGAAATGACTGAGCATAGAGTAACACTCGGATGCACAGAGAACGCACTGATACTGAGAAAAATGAAGTGACAAAAAGTATTTTAAGGCAACACAAGGAAAAAGGCCCTCTGAGAGATAAGGAAGGTTAGTATATGACAAAAGGTAAAATTCACTACAAGTTAGAAAAATTCGAAATATGTCTATATCTGATAGCATGGTGTTCAAATAGATAACATTATGAAAACATTTGAACCCTACTTCCTCGATGAAACTTTCCCTGATTACTGTTTCTTACACCAAATGCTTGGTCTCTCCCTTAAGTGCTTCAGTAGCACCCAGGGCATAAGTTGTATGATAGTCTCCTGTCACACCAAGTTATACTTCCTTGTTCCTCATTTCTCTCCTTCGACTATCTGCCATAAACTTCCAGAACACTGGGACTGCCCTCTGTCCTCTCACTACTGAGTTAATATACAAACGTGATAAATAGTAAGCTTCCAAAACATGTATGTTTAATGAATCCATAAATGTCTTTGTAAGAGAAAATTCAACAGATACAACCTTGATTTTTTTATATATATATAAAAGAATAAAGTTCCTAAATGTATGTGGGAAAACTCCACACGTTATCATACTTCTTCCCAACCACAAAAGCTATCCCCAGCCCTAATGTTATACAGAATGTCTTCTGTCTTCACATTTCTAGGGGAGATGATAGAAGCCTTCATCAATTCCTCCAGAGTATCTGTGAATCACAAACCTGGAAGAACTCCTGGATCAAAGGGGCTTGATTAGTTGATTATAGTTCTGCTTCCTCTGTCTCTGAAAACTCACCAAAGTAACAGTGAAGTGATTTTTTTTTTAAAGTATAAAGGCTGAAACGTCAAAGAAATTTGAGTATAACAGTTGGGTGAGAGATTTCAACAAAGTTTTTAAAGATAATGAAGATGAGAAGTGAAAATGGAAATGGTGAAAAACTACGTTTAGTCCTTGTAGGGAGAGGTATCTCTGTGAGGTCAGCTATACCAGTCAATGCCAGAAAGGCTCAAAATCAAGAGGCAGAATGTATCATGAAAAGCTGCAAAATGTAAGGTATAGAACATAAAACTTGGCGATTGGTTGGGGCCCTCTGCAGTACTCAAGGCAGTCATATAACCTCCTATTCCTCCCCTAAAAGACTGCAAGTAATTATCAGAGTAGCTGAAACTGGGAATCTCAATTGGATTCAGTCTTTGGTGGGGAAGGGTGTGTTTGAAATCGTGTAGGGGTGAAAATGGCATAATTACCAATGTTACTGTAAATTAGACAGTAATTTGCAGTAACACAAATCACAACAATTGTGTTACTGAGTTACTTAAAAATTGTGACTCACAGTTTGTCGTCATCTATTATATAGATATAGTATAGTATCTATTTCAGAATATCATCATGAGGACTGTATCAGTTCGCTCTCATACAGCCATGAAGAACTGCCAGAGACTGAGCAATTTATAAAGGAAAGAAGTTTAATTGACTCACAGTTCCACATGGCTAAGAAGGTCCCAGGAAACTTATAATCATGGTGGAAGGGGAAGCAGGCACATCTTATGTGGTGGCAGGCGAGAGACAGCAAGAAGGAAAACCACCACTTATAAAACCATCAGATCTCATGAGAACTCACTATCATGAGAACAGCATGGAGGACACTGCCCCCATGATCCAATCACTTCCCACCAGGTCCCTCCCTCAACCTGTGGGGATTATAATTTGGGGTGAGATTTGGGTGGGGACACGGAGCCAAACCATCTCAAGGATGAACTGAGTGAATATGTGTGAAATTCGTGAGTGCACAGGAACACTCTGACCCAGTAGCACTCAGTGCTACTGAGGAAAATGAAGTGACAAAAATATTTTAAGGCAACACCAGGAAAAGGGCCCCTCAAAAGGAAAAGGGACATTCCCTGCTACTTCTCCCATGTTTCCAGAATATAGCCAGAGACTACCGGCTCCTCCTCTGGAGGAAGCATAATGTCCCAATGGAAGACTCTGGGGGTGGAACAAGGGATATGCTATGTCACAAATCATTTAATAAATCCATCAGCCAACAAGCTTCACCTAGAGATGAACACATCTTCAAAGCACTTTACAGTGTGATATGCACAGGCATTGATAACCTAGACTATGCAACCACAGATGGATAAATGATTCAGAAGCCTTGCTTCAGATTATTAAACACAAACTAAAACACAAGTGCTGATTTCAAATCAATGCAATGGTAGGCAAGATTTGAAGATGAATGTTTAAATTGTGGTTGGAGAAAAATACAAATATCCAAACAGGCCTATAAATAAATGACTTTTCACTGGTAACAGTGAAAAACACATGTTACAAATAGAAAAGTAGACATTTAGCTATTTAGCTGAATTCATAAAGGGCCAAATTCCTTCATAAGAAGGCTATAACACTAGTTGATTTTTTTATCTCCCTAGTCATATTTTTGGGAAATAGGAATATAATGTACATATGTTTGAGTAAGAAAAAAATAAAAATAAAATTTGAATTGCAGTCTGAAGGTTTGTTTACAGTTTCCAATCCAAATGCAATCTTATTGGAATATTTGAGATTCATCTCTGTGAATGAGTTTTATTCTCCGTATGGCTTTCTACTCTTTAGACTAAACTCTCATCATCTGTTAGAAAGACACATAAAACAAAGGGATCTGCAGTCTATGCTTGCTTTTTTTTTTCCCTGATAAATTTATCTGTAACAAGTCATCTTTTCAAAAGCATAAAATACTGGCAGTTTAAATTTTTATTCCATCTCCAGTGTATATCTTCTATACATAAAACTGTGCCAGATGAAACATAATTATTTACTATTTACAAGATGAAAACCAAACCAAACCAATAAGCAAAAAACAAACAGAAAAAACAGAGCTCAGGTATCATAAACTAAAGTTCTCCCTGCTCTGGTTCTCAGTGGTGTACAGTTCATATAAAGACCACTAAATTCAAAGAAAGTTTCTGGCCCCAGTATCACCTATTTACTGTTTACGACTAGAAAAAGTTCTCAAGGGAATGATAACATTTGTCAGATGCAGAAGCCTCTATTATAAAGAAATAATTACTCTCAAACAGTATTTCAATGCTCTCATAAATATTAGAATAATAACACATACACTCTTTCATTGGGTTTAACCTGTCAAAATAATTTAACCGGTAAAAAATCATCCTACATTTGAAGTAAAAAGTATGAAAATATTACTTCAGAAAGTTCAAAGCTGTGGGTTATTTGTGCACCTACCTAAAATTCATAGTAAATGGCAGTTTAAAAAAGTTAAAATTTCATCGACTTCTGGTTTAAAAAATCTAGTCAGACAGACATTTTTTGATAATATGAATCACCAGAAACACACCAGCCACCTTGAAACTGGCCATTTTGAATGCTGTAAAAATGGAATTCTAGGTTACAAACACCATCACGGGTTAAAACCGGAAATTATTTACCTTTTCTCAGTGAGGTCCCTCTAAATAGAGAGCCTGTTGATACTACTTTCAGGCTATTTGACTGTTTCTCATGAAATTGCAAATGCTTATTGCCCTTTGAAAGTTAATTTTACCATAAACAATAACGGGGTAGAATAGACTCATGTCTTCGAGGGACACGATGTGTCCCTGGACGGTAAGATCAGTCAGCTTTTAATAACGTGATGGAATATATTAACAAATATAGGAAAGAATGTGAACGGGGGCTTGGTCAGCAAAGAAAGCATAAAAAGAAAGGGGAGACACATGGGAAGTGAGGATATGGCCCAGTTAAGCAGTGCCCATAGACAGGGAGCTCTGCCAGGATGTTAAATAGTGGGTTTCCACTGGCTGGGCCATCACTGGTGCACAGGTAGATGGAGTCTTGGCTAATTCACTCAAGTATTCTGATCCCATTGGGATTGTGGTTCAGGCTCGCTCTCTCACTTGATGACATTTTTTTTTAAAGTATATATCTGGCTAAAGCTTCCTTCCCATCAATTTTCAAGGGAGACAAAGTCTCTTAGTATTAATTCTGTCATTCAAAGCAAACTTAGATGTGCAGAATAAATGTCATAATGGTTATTATAGCCATCATATACTTATATGTATAAGTGATGATATTGAGCATTGAGTGCTACTGAATTACTAAATTACAGAAAACTGACCTGTGTCTCTTGATCTCTGTTAAGAGGGGGAGAAAAGAGTTCCTGGGATAGAGTTCAGGAATGAACAGTTGATAGGAAAGCAGTGATAGGAGCCAGACACAAGAAAGATGAAATGTTTTAAAAAAGAAAGGCCAAAAAGGACATTAAAATATGCCCAGAATAGCCTATGTCTATCCTTAAGGGGTCTCTCGAGAACATTCATGATCTTACAGTTATAGTTACCTTACGCTAGGGTAAGCTGTTTTTACTCTAACAGGCTCAGAAGATGCATTTTGTCAGCATCCCAAAACTGGATTTATCTTTCAGGAGTAAGAGCACATTAGCTAACTTTAGAAGAGTGCTTGTTCATTAATGAATTTAAACGGGAACTGTTACTGTAACATGGAGTGACAGCCTGAGCCCTGTGCTTTCTCTAAGCAGGCAGGGAAAATATTTCAAATGTTTTAGCCTACTGTCACTGTTGTGGGGAATACTTGTTTTGGAGAGATGCACCCTCTCTCTCACAGCCCTTTGTGGTGGCTACTGTACTTGTCATCTACTGCAAACTCTATTGTGAAACAAGGATTTGGGGACAGTGTTTACATCACCTTGATCATTTCTGAACATTACAACACACCATTGTCCATTTCCTCCATATTTATTTATGTCGATACACATATATAATAATGTATATGACTGTAGTTTATTTTCTTAAAATATATAACAAAATGCACATACTCGTACACATATATAGGGCACCTACACGTAAGTATGCAACCCTGGAGAGGCTGTCAGAGGGAACAAATGAGCCCTGTTTTTTACCACATCAAATGAGCCACACTCAGATTTAGTAGTGAATGTTCTTCAAGCCCATAGTTATTGCCCTGTGAATCTAGGAGAACTTGGTAATCTACAGCCTCTGCAACACTACAAAAGACTAAGTTCAGTCAAGAGGAAAGGAATATGAAAGTAGAAAAATAAGTTGTCAGGCAAAAATGTCAATTTTCATGAATTTCAAAGCATATAAAAATTAAAGGTCTGCTTCTGTGCAGTCAAAGCAAAGGCTAAGAGTTAAAGTAAATGTAATAATACTTTTTTATTATTCACTAGGCTATGTATCATATATAAAGCTGAAGAAAAGTCAACAGTAGTACATAAAACAAACCAGCATAGAAAGGTAGGCTGCAATTTCTTAGAAAATATATGGGGCTTCAACTTAGAAAATCATCCTCATAAATGTATACTGCTTAAATTTAACCACAAAAATACACAAAAGTAGATCACTCAGCTAATTCCAAATCCATATGACATATACGACTGTGAAGTTTACATTATTTGATTTACTAATATCTTAACTTCAGATATGAGTCTTCGTATCAATGCCTTCACTTAAGCAAGAGGAGGTCGTTTGGATGGAATAAATTCCCTTTGTGATATGAATTTAGCGTTAAGGTTTAAGGCATCTGAGGCTATTTTAAATTACCCATTCATTGGTAGTCAATTATATAGCACATGGAATATATCTATTTCTCTTTGATATTGGAGCTAAACAAACAAAAAATATAAATAGCATTTTATCAGCAATGTCCCCAGTAAAAGACCTTATTAAAGTAACAATTGGCAATACTAAGCATATTGAAAGTTAACTTAATGTAAAATCAGTAATTATTATTTTTAACTTTCTAAATGCAGCTTGACTTCTTATTAAAAAATAAGTGATTCTCTCTACTAAAATCAGATTCAACATAAAGGTGCATCTTTTGATCTCGTCTAATTGAACATTGGTAAAGACAGTAGTCAGGCAGTCTAATGAGTCATCTAAAACTTACTAATGATTAAGGGCTATTATGTATCTATATACTGGGTGTCTATTAGGCATATTGTCTTACATAGTTGTCAATCAGAAAAGAAAATCAGACCAGTGATGTGCTGGTCAACCAGTTCTCCAACATGAAATAAACCCTAAAAACCCATCCTGGTTTGTAGCATCTGCTAATGTAGATACTCCCATCATGATTAATTTCAAGTTACAACAATTTAACAAGCGACTCACAGAATTTCTGAAAATTTAACCATGAGTTTTCTTGAGCCAGTCTAAGCAAGCTCCAGCACACCACTGCAAGCGATAGATAAGGAACGACTGTGATGAGCAAAGGGCGCTCAAAAAGACAATGACTGCCCCGAGGACACGTGGTGTGGCTTCACAAGATAGCTCTGTCCTAAAAGATGACGAAGAATTCATCAAATAGAGATGCACGAAAACAATATCTCTGTTATCATGGACACATCATTGTGCATTTCTTCCAAATATATTTAAGTACACACAAATATGATCATACCTACGACTAGAGTATTTTTAATTAAAATATGTAGCAAATTGCACACACTATCATGCCCACGGAGTACGCACATATAAGTGAGTAACCCATATGCTGAGGTGACAACTACAACCATGTAGGAAATACAGAAGATGATGCTGTGTTTGGGGAGAGGCAAGGAACAGAATTTCTGAGGACTACGGGAAGCAACAAGGGCTGGAACAGGAAGTCACAATGGTCCACACGAATCTAAGTTCGCAAGGACCATGTGTGCCAAGCTAGGAAATATCACTTTCTTATGGGCAACGATTTCTTTTCATACAGGCAGTATGGATTCGAGTTGCTATTTATGCAGATAATTACAAAGGCGAGATTGTAGAGCAGAATTAAAGGCTGGAAGACCAATTAGAGATACGCTGCAATATTAATCCAGGTGAAAGTTGAGGAGGGCCTCAACCAGGGATGGGCAAACGATGACCCTTAGGCCAAGTGCGATCTGTTGTTAGAAACAATAACTTTGAGGAACACAAGTGAGTTCCCTCATTTACATACTGTCTACGACCGCTCCTGTGCTATAATGGCAGAAATGAGTAGTTTTGACAGAGACCGTATGGCCTGCAAAACTCAGAATATTTACTAGGTCCTTTCGGGAAAAACAGATTGCTGATTCTTGACTTAGAGTAAGGGAGTGAGAAAGAAAAGGCAGAAATAATTTTGAGAAATGATTTTCTATAGAATTCATCGTACGTGCTGGTGGATGTGTGCAGTAGGAGAGGAAGAGGGAAGTTTCATGAACGATCCTTAGTTTCTATTTTGGTGACTATGTTTATGGTCAGGTCAGTAACTTGCACCAAAAACAAATGAGAAAGATTTAGCTTGGGGGAGACAGAGAATGAGTTTGGTTCTGGGCATGGTCAGTTTGAAAGGCCTATGCTATCCTCATGAGAGGATATCTAATCTGATGCTGGAAATAAAGTCACAAAAGAAGAGGGAATACACTAAATTCACAGTAGTACATGTTTTTTCAAGTCATACCATGGTTATAAAATAGCTTTTACTTTGTGCTTATAAAATAACCATGGTTATAAAGTATTTAACATGGTTAGGAAAGCTTCAAAGCCTCCCACACTTTGTTTCGGTCGTACAGACTGTAGTCCAAAGGTCCCTAAACTCATCAAGTGACTATTAGTGACCGAATTTCGACAAAGGATCCCTCCTTCCTGCTACTTCTCTGCCTCCCACAAGTTAAGCATTTTAATGTACTGATTTACATTTCAGTAACTGTATCTCTACTGTGGGTACCCAAGGAAAGGAACTATGATCTATTCATGTTGGCATCCTATATATGGTAGGTATCTATTAATTGTTTTTAATTACATTGAATGAGTTGAGAGAAATGCCAACTCTGTTTTAGTAGGGTGCTTCAGCAGTAAGAAAAACTCTCTTGTAGTTAGAAAGACACGATTGGCAAAAGCAACTGTGAAATAATCCCATGAGACAAACAATGCCCTCGATACATGCATGCTCTTATTTTAATGAAGACTTCAATGTTAAAAAGGTTAAGTGATTTGCCCAGGAGTCACAGGCAGCCAGAGCTGCTCCTGCTCTCAGACTGACCCGTCCTGCTCTGACCAGGCCATGGGTAGAGGAAAAGGACAGGAACAAAGCAATGGGAGTGTTTCATTATCTCTCCATAACATCTACAGAATGAGGTTGCCCTCGTTGAAATGTCTCAAAATATTAGACACTCTATATTTAAGTACAAAAGTACTATTTGAGAGCTAAAGTAAGTTTCCAGGCTTGCCACTGTCCTCATGGAAAGACAGAAAAGCAAACCCAACACAACCCAACCTGACATTCTTCAGAATATCCTCAGGGTATTCTGCCCTACTCAATTGTCCTCTATCTCCTTCTATGCTTAGAGAGTTAACCAACTGTCCAGAATGAGCATGATCCTGTCACAGACTTCCCTGTCCAGGCTTCCATGTAGTTAGTACATGGTGACTAATCCTGACTAATAAGATCCAAAATAAAATCTGTTAGGGATTCTGGCACGATACTTCTCACTAATGGTGTATTTGTGTGTGTGTGTGTGTGTGTGAGAGAGAGAGAGAGAGAGACAGTGGGGAAGAGACAAAGGTGGGGTGAGAGAGACAGAGAGAGAAAGGCTTTTTCTCATCCTTGTATGTGGCTATGTGAGATCAACTATCCAAGACCTGACCACAAAGGTTAGCCCATTAGAGATGGTACAGGGAAAAGTAAAGTGTCTAACACCAATGGTCCATGGCATTAGCCAAATCTAGGATTCCCTCTTTTCAGGCTTCTCATAAAAATTTAAAAAAATGATAATTTACAAAAATCCTTTATTGTTTAAACCAGTGTTTGCCCAGCATTCTGTTACCTGGAGCCAGAAGTGTGATAACTGACACAGTCCTTGTGAGATGGAATGGCTTAGGTTCATTTAGGTGATGAGTGGCCAGAATGAGGGTGGTAAATTATTCTATTTGCTAAGTGCATTTTCCCTTTTCTATTGTGTGGATGAGTCACATGTTAGCATGGGAGACTCTTTCTTCGTGCTTTTGAGTTTTGCGGTTATTTAATATTATTATGTTCTTTAATTATGTACTGGATCATGCTGGGACTAGCCTTACAGCAATTTTAAAAGTTCTTTTTGCAGCATCAATTAGAACTTTTATTTCTGGGCATTCCAGATCTCATGGCCATCTGGTCATACAACTTTTCACACATCTTTACCCTGCTGTGACACTATAGAACGGCCGCAGGCAAAGGAGACATCAGCCGCCAAACACTCGTTTTCATTTAACTGGATGTCATTTCTCTGCCAATGTAGAGGTACATTTTAGAACTCGGAATTCCCTATGATAAGATGTGGCCATATTTCCTTGCTGAGGTGCCTCTCTTCAATAAAGACATTTACAAAAATAAAGCAACAGGAGAAAGTTGGTTTTTATATAAAACTAATTAAAACAATGCATTAGAGAATGGTCACCATGTATCTATTATACATGACATAAATTTTAATAAATTATCTTTTGTGTGCTTGTTTTGGTGCTTTTTGTATACCGGGTCTCACTATGTCATCCGGACTGGTTGTGAACTAAATAAACTTGTTTGATCCTGCAATAATAAAAAAAAAAAAACAAACGACACCCAAAGTTTTGAGATCCAAAGATATATAAATAATTCTTTGGCCAACAATTAGGAAATATACAGTCCTCTCCAGAAAATATGGAACATTTACAAAAGTGGATATGTAATAAATTACAGTACAAGTCTCTAAAATGTCTAAGAATATCTCTGATTATAATGCAATTATATTAGAAATCACTGATAAATATTGGTGTGTGTGTGTGTGTGTGTGTGTGTGCAACAAAATTTTTAAAGATCACTTAAAAACATACCTGGACCAATACAACATGATTATGGATATCAAAAGATACTGAACATAACTAAATAATAACGAAAGTACTGCATAACGAAACTTGTGAGATGCAACTGAAGAGAAGATTTAAGTGAAATTTATTGTTTTACTTATACTAAAAATGAGGAATATCATATCAGTTGAGAATTCATCTCAAGAAGTAACAAAAATGAAAAGTCAATACAAAGAAGGCAGAGAGAAGGAAACTATGAAAGAATTAGATTTTATGAAAAAATTTATACTCTACTGAAATAAGGGAAAGTTAATACAAAGAAGGTAGAGGAAAGGAAATTATGAGAAAATTAGATTTTATGAAAATTGTGAAAAAATTTACATTCTACTAAAATAGAAAACTGATGAGAAGAATGAGTGAGTCTAAGAACACATTCTCTGGAAAGATAAGATAAATCTCCATTGAGATAGATAAAGAAAAAAATGGAGAAGTCTCAAACGGAGGCAAAACTTTAGATTCATTCCAGATTAAAAATATAACGAGAATCCCATGAACTTTATGTAAAATTTTGGAAATCTAATGAAAGGGATAAAAGTACAGATTGTGATATAATATCTACAAAGAACAGTACGCCTGAAGAGCCTTAAGACTATTATGTGATTTGCATCTAAAATAATGACTGTACTCTGCAGGTACCTAGGAGAATCTAATGAAAATTCTTGATGAAGGAAAGGACCTTCACCATAGACTTCAAAGGATTCATGCAAATAATTATTTGAGCATAATAACAAGTGCTGAATAAAAAATAGCCAACTATTTAAGGAAAGAGAATGAAAGTCAGCAGAATAGACTGGCAAATAATTCAAGCAGTAGGAAAATCAGCAACAGATTTTAATGTATTTCCAGAAAAACAAAAATCAAGAAACATTAAGAAGAGGAAATTCTAAGGAATTTTGCTTCCTTCTGAGATTCTAGAAGCAATGGGAAACAATGGGTGAATATGTTGATAAAAATAAACACATAATTATAAAATAGAAAATATAAGTTTGTAAGACTAAAAATATAGAATTAATGTATATTTTACATTATAATGTAAATCTAGAAAGTGCTTTAAAGTTCTTGAAATATCTAAGAGGTGAGTAAAGAGACTGATAATGTTTTGACATATTAAATATCCATGTTTTAATTTTTAGGGTAACCACTAAAATAATAGAAAGTGAAGTTATAATTCAAACATTTATCTGACAAAGATAATGTGTGACAATAACCAGAAACAACAGGAAAGATTTTATATTTCTATTCATGTAAATTTCTTTCTCTCTTTCTTTCTTTTTATTTTTGGAGATAGAGTCTCCCTCCTCTGCTGCCCAGGCTGGAGCCCAATGGGGCAGCCTCGGCTCACTGCAACCTCCGCCTCCTGGTTTCGAGCTGGGATTACAGGTACCTGCCGCCATACCTGGCTAATTTCTGTACTTGTAGTAGAGACGGGGTTTCACCATGTTGGCCAGGCTTGTCTCAAACTCCTGACCTCAAGTGATCCGCCTGCCTCAGCCTCCTGAAGAGCTGGGATTACAGGTGTGAGTCACTGCACCCAGCCTATTCATATAAGTTTCAAAAACAGGAAAAACGAAGTAAAGAATAGAAATTAAAGAATGACCAAAAATATCCCAAATTCACACTAGCTTTTAATCTCGAGGGGAAGATGCAATAAGGGAGAAGGAAGAAGAACATTTCTAATTGGGTCTTGGTTATTACGGTTTTTTTAATTTAAAAAAATACAAGTTCCTTTATAAACTCTTTGTTCCTGTGACATAGTATATCAAAATTAAACATTTTTAAAACTCCAGCGTAATTTTTAACATGGGTAGGAATTTTTTTATTTTTTTTTTATTTTTGAGACAGAGTCTCACTCTGTCGCCCGGGCTGGAGTGCAGTGGCCGGATCTCGGCTCACTGCAAGCTCCGCCTCCCAGGTTCACGCCATTCTCCCGCCTCAGCCTCCCGAGTAGCTGGGACTACAGGCGTCCGCCACCACGCCCAGCTAATTTTTTTGTATTTTTAGTAGAGACAGGGTTTCATCTTGTTAGCCAGGATGGTCTCGATCTCCGGACCTCGCAATCCTCTGGTGAGGAATTTTTTAACCAATAGAACTTAAAGAAGTGAAATATTCTCATAAGCCTTGTCTTCCGTTAACATCAAGGAGCGACCAACCATAAACGGGTGAACACTGTCTTGAATTTCATGATGTATCATGTAAATGTAAAACAATCTGATGGAGGACAGCATGTTTTTTCATATAACATAGGAAGAAACTGAGTCCTTTTCAACACCAGAAAACATCACAGCATGTTGCCAGTTGAGAGACAATTGTATATGGATGCAATGATATGTGAACAAATAAAGTTACACATATAATTTTCTAAGTGTTCAATGTGTACATGGAAATAACAAAACTAGAAAAAGTTGGCAATGTTACACGGTGACACTCATTTCCAATGAATACTTACTACCAAGTATTTTGAGACTTTTATCCACATTCTTCTTAGCATCTTATAGACTAGCTTATGTAAGCAAATAGAAAGAGATAATGTACAAAGATAATGTAAGCTCTCAACCTGATTATTTGATGAGAGATAATATCTTAAACTCTGTTAACCATAAGGGAAAGAAAAACTACTAGAATTTTATTTGACGTGCATTTCTTTTGTACAAGCATGTCTTCCATTCAGTGGTCTTCTACAAGTTATTTAATAACTTGAACAATGTAGGGATGAAACTAGCATACCTTAGCTGCTGACAGAAACGAGCAAGGTCTATATAACAGAAAAGCTTATTTAAAGATTTATATAATTTCAATGTCATGAAAGTATAGTATATCCAAGGTGAAACCAACTCTAAAACTGCATGTGCTAGATACCGTTTTTGGAAACAAAACTGCATCTATTGGAGAATTGAGCCTAAACAGATAAAGAATTACTGGCATAATTACTTTTTTTGTATATTTCCCTAAGGCCCTGTAAATACTATAAAATAAAATGGGAAGTTAATGGAAAACATAGAAAAAACCAAGAGGTAACTGAATTGGAAATGACTCCAAGACTATTCGTTGATAGCAATATATGCTTTATCGAAGAGTCTATTTGGTGATGACTGAATCATACAGATTTATATAGATCCATGAATTTGAGGTACAATTAGAATAAAGAAAACATTTAAAAAAAAGAATGTGGTACAAGAAAAATTATGCCCCAGCTAATGTGCAGTTAGAAAAATATGGAAATAATCATTAAACTGTCTTTATACAGAGTGGCAAATAATGGTCATATTCTCTTTACAAATAGGTGTCTTAGTTTGAGCTGCTACGAAGAAATGCCATAGAGTTAATAGATTAAACAATAATATTCCTTTTTCACAGTTCAGATTTGGGGAATGCAAGATCAAGTCAGTGGGAGATCCAGTGTCAGGAGAGGGCCTGCATTCCAGCTTGTTGACAGTGTCTTCTCACCATATCCTCACATGGCAGAGAGTAAGCTCTGGTCTCTTTCTCTTTTTATAGGAGCACTAATCCCGTCGTGAGGACTGCACTCTCATGACATCATCTGAACCTAATTTCCTTCCAAAGGTCCTATCACGTATTAGCACCCCATTGGATGCTATCACCTGAGCCACAGGTGAGGGCTCAGACCCACTGACCTGTTGGAGATGAGGGTTTCATTTTGATTGTACCTCAAATTCATAGATCGGTATAAATCTCTTTGATTCAGTCATCACTGAATAGACTCTTTGATAAAGCATATATTGCTATCAACTCTCTCTTGAAGTCATTTCCAACTCAATTGCCTCTTGATTTTTTTTTTATTAACTTCTGCATTTTATTTTATAGTATGTATAGGGCCTTAGGGAAATATACAAAAAAATTATGCCAGTAATTCTTTACTCATTTAGGCTCAGTTCTCCAATGCCATGTTTTCAAAAACTGCATCTAGGACATGCAGTTTTGAGTTGGCTTTACCTTGGATATGCCTTTTATGACATTTTTGAAGGGACAAAGATACACACTCCATAACACTGAACAACTACTGTAATAGTTAAACATAACATAAAGAACAGGAGTAAAGAACATTCAGTCAGTATACCCGTAGGTGAGGTGGCAGTCCTAAATTATAGCTACAAATGCCTCAACACCCATCCCAGTCTACATCTTTTCCCCTGGAATCTGAGAATATTTATGATTACTGTGACTAACAGATCATGGTGGAAGTGACATTATGTGACATCTAATGCTAGGACATAAAAGATAATACAGCTTAGCCAGAAGCGGTGGCTCACGCCTGTAATCTGAGCACTTTGTGTGGTCTAGGCAGGAGGATCTCTTGGGCTCAGGAGTCTGAGACCAGCCTGGGCAATAGAGTGAGACCTTGTCTCTACTAAAAGTAAGAGAAAAATTAGCTGGTGTGGTGGCATGCAACTGTAATCCCCGCTACTTGAAAGGCTGAGGTGGAAAGATTGTTTGAGTTCAGGAATTCGAGGCTGTAGTGAGCTGTGATCACACCACTGCACTCCAGCCTGGGTGACAGAGCGAAACCTAGTTTCAAAACAAACCGTAACAAAGCTTACTCCTTTACTTAAAACACTCACTCTTGGAGACCTGCACTGTTATATAAAATACGTAACCAGCCTGAGACTGTCTAGTTGGAAGGGCCACAGGTGAGGGTGCTCAGGCCCACTGTCCCAGCTGAATGCATCCTTCACCTTTCCCAGTCACAGTGTCAAACACAGAAGTGAAGAAGCTGTCAGGTGATTCCAGCTGCAGCTCTGAGAATTTTGAGTCACCCCCTTAGCCATTTGATATCATGCAGCAGAGAAGAGCCATCCTCAATATTCTGGGTCTAAATTTCTGACTGATCAATCTGTCATTGTTAAAAATAAAAAAGGTGACTGTCTTACCCATTAAGTTTGAGACTGTTTTTTATGAAGTAATATATACAACTAGGGAACTATGCACTAAATAATAAAATTAATCCTAGGACACTTTATTATTAATGAGAATATAAGGCAAAACTCTTGTCTATCACAATATGACTTAAGAGTTAAATTATACAGGGTATAGATTGCATTCTTAGAAATCTCTGAGTAAGCAAGAACAAGATAGACAGATCGAATAATGGAATGTCTTGTTGAAAACTGCAAAGCATGCACACAAAACTGAATAATCTAACATTAAATTATTAGTGTTCATATAGCAAGAATCTATAAAATTCATTGTTGTCAGAAAATCATGGACTCTGCTAGCTTAAGGTACTTTTCAGAATAGGTAAAAGAGTATACAGATCTCAAGAAGATCATACATCCTAAAGGAAACTTTCTCATAATTGCTTTCCAAATTCATTTGCGCTGTATAGCTGTTGTCCTTGGACTTCCAGATTCTTTAGTTAACCTTTCTTGGCTTTCTATACTTTAGATTTTTTTCCTTTAAATGATAAGTTCCAGCACTTTGACTTTTCTTGGCTTTCTACAATCTCTAGCCTTTATCTCTGTGAACTCTCACACCCTTCATTGGTATAATATAACCTTTGGTGGTTGTTTCGGGCCCCATGACCCTCAGTTGAAAATCCTTCTGATGGATGGAATCCAACCCATGGGTAAGCTTCAAGGAAACCACTTACCTTCTCTGACCCCTTCTGCGATCACCTAAATACCTTTTCACAGAATTCTGTTGCCTTGGCCTTAATCTTTTCTCTGCTGATTTCATTTAGGGATGGGGGTTGGAATGGCTGGTGGGGGGTCAAAATGGCTGGTGAGAATTCACTGGAGTGTCCAGTCACTACATAAAATTAATAAATACCCATGAACACATAGGGGTCATGGAGACAATAGAAAGAACACAGTGTGACATCTACAGAGGGTACAGAGGGTTTTATTTTTATTTTTATTTTTTTTTTCAAAAAAAGTATTTATGGTAGAAGGGAATCTGGTAAACTGAGGATATACAAAGGGTGAAAAAGGCACCATGAATGCCTTAGATAGAGAAATCTTAGCCAATAGTAGTAAGAGTTAATCAAGAAAATAAGCCAATGTTTTCAATTACAGATGCATAATAAATATTGAAAAATTATCTCATGTCTTTAAAGATAGGGACTGGTATGGTCAACATACTTTTGAAGACAGATTTATAATTTACTTTAAAATATATGAATCACAGGAGACACGGGATAAATAAAAGATTAAGATTACAATGTTGGACTTTAGGAGACCTTAACATATTGAAATCTAATAAAAATTCAATGATTATTTATATACCAAGATATAGACTAGATCTCATTGCTAAACCACAAGGATGAAGTCACAGGATAAAAGCTAAGGAGTTATAAATAAAGTTTATGAAAACACTAACTGAATATAGGGACATATGTAAACAAATTAGGTCAAAGCTTGAAGCCATGCCTAAACAAGATGCTTTGAATACTAGTAGTGGTGTATATTTTAGTTTTCTAGGATTGTTATGAGTTTGGGAAAGAAACACATATCTTTAATAGACAGTTGTTTCTGCATGCCACTCATTTAGTGTCCAAAGATGTGGCAGTTAATAGAATAGACAAAATTCTTTGAACTTTCAAGTTTATAATCAAATTTATATTCAATTTTATATTGTTTATAAAAAATAAGCAAATAAATAAAGAACATATCATTAGGAGAGGTAAGAGTTTTGGATGAAAAAATAATTAAATTGGTAGAAAAGAGGGTTAGGGAGTAGAGAGGTGGGTGGCAGGCTGTTTCTAATTTAGGGTAGTCAGGGAAGGCTTCATCAAGAAGGCGACATTTGGGAAACATTTTGAAAAAGAGGAGACAAGTGACCCTGTGGACAAGTAAGAGAAGAGCTTTCCAGGCAGAAGGAACAGCAAGTGCAAAGATCCTGGGGCAGCACTGTTCCCAGAATGCTAGACAAAGAGCACAGCTAAAGCAGAGGCAATGAGGGAGAAATAGCAGGGGGTGGGACAGAAATGTTCCAAGGACCTATTGTATAGGACTTTAAAGGATGATTCAAGAACGTGACTTCTTCAGTAGTAAAATGGGGAGCATTGAAAGGTCATAAGGAGGGGGTAAAATGATCTGGCCTATGTTTTATAAAAGAATGATTCTGTCCATTGTATTGAGAGTAGGCTACAGGCAAACAAGGGTGGAAAAGGGAGATGAATTCAAAGATCACTCCGATAAGCCAATAAGCGAGGTGACAGTAAGGGGGCTCGCGACAGCAGCTAGCAGATTTTGCTCATACTTTTAAGATAAAGCCAACAGGATTTGCTGATGATTGAGTCAAAGAGAACTCCCAAGTTTTACATTCTCAGTAATTGGAATACAGCAGCCATTTACACAGATGGAGAAAACTGAAACAGAAGCAGGTTCATGAAGAAAGATTAAGAGCTCAGTTTTGAGTGATTTTGATGCCTATTAGACATCACTGTGAGATGCAGAAAAGTAAACTAAATATTCAGCTTGTTTAGGGACAACCAAAGCATCCGTTTCTAGAGATTAAGCAAGTTTATAAATGAAGTGTGCCAGGTATAAAACAATTACCTTTGAGCAAGATGTGCCTAATGGTCTTAAAACACTGTGGTGCCCAAACACTGAATATCTGCAGGCTGGTTTTGACTTCTGAGCTCAGCTTTACCAAACAAAGAGTAAACAGCTTTAACGAATGAGGCCATTCTGTTCATTTATGCTTAGGGAGTACATGAATAGGTTTTCAGAAATAAACGCTTAAGGTGATTCCAAAGCAGCTTGAGAATGATTTCTGAGGAATGGCAACATTATTATAGTAACTATACAGCTTTTGGAGACTATTAGAAGTTAAAATTTCATTGAGATAAATAAAATTTCTTTTTTTATTAGGGGAAAATGCTTGGTAGTCACTTTGGCGTGTATTAACGTTGAAGTCTGGAAATGACTGATACTAACATTCATCATCTACCCTTTATGTTAGTTAAAATGGATGCCATAAGTCACACATGAATAAAATTACAGATCGTTCAAACATTTGTTAAATTGTGTTAAAAATGACTGCAACCCATTATTCAGCTCTGTTTACTCAATGAGCATATGATTAATTTATTTTGTGTTTTTACAAACATGTAAATTTCTGTGACAATAACGCCTACTTACTAAAAAATTCCATAGGATAAATTTATGGGTAATATAATTACCATATGATATTTTGATTAAAAGGTACATATCTGTTTGATGGGCAACGGTTTACTTATAGATAAGAGGAAAATAGGACCACCCAAAAACTGAGGTTTAAGAAAATCTGCTTATTTTTCAAATATGTCCGAAGTTTTGATAAGTATATATTTCTGTGACAATAAGACCTGTTTACTAGTTAATTGGTAAAAATGCACTTATTTGAAAACCAATAGTTTCTTTTGGGAAAATGCTTTCATTCAAGTTACATTTACCCTCAGGGCTGTCATTTCCTAATTGTTAAATGCATGATATCCTAAGAAAGTTTTTAGCATCCAATTTATTACATAAATCACACTGGAGTCTTTTCACAGATACTACAATTAGAGTTCTAAGTGTTATTTTTGTTATTGTGCATCTAGTTTGGAATGGATGTGGACACAACAGAAGTTGTAAATTTGCTTTATGTTTTTCATTCTCAATAACATTTACACAGCAGGCAACTGGTTCAGTATCTCTCAGGGGTCTTTAAAATGAACGTAGACGCTTTATTAACTAATTTCCCACTGTTCTGACTTTAGAAAAAAAATCCTGCAATCCAGAAAATCCAGAAACTACTTAACAGTATGAAGTTTAGAAGGAGGAAATTATAACAAAAAAAGTGTTCACTAGATGGACAGTATCAAGATGGAAACCAATGCAAAGTCTGCTAAGCTAGACTATAAAACAAGACTCATGCCCAGAAGAGTAAGTCACAAGGGAGATAGAGTACAGGTTTGTCGATCCATTTAGTCAACAGGTGCTAATTAAAGAACACAAGATTAAGAAACATCATCTTGAATAGCAAAACTGGAAGAAGAAAGGGCAAAAAATTATTAAAATATTACTCATTTCAGTACCGACTGCTGCTGCATCTAGGATCAACAGATTCCATCACCTTAGATCACTGGCATTGCTAAGACTTCCCACGAAGAGGAGCAACAGCTTCTATTCAGTGAGGAAAATGCTTCCTGAAGCTGAGCTCTAAAATGCTAAGATTACTGTGTGGAGAAGAAGGCTCTGTCTGGCCCCTATAGCTGGACTCAGCTTTATCACGACCCAGTCTAGATGCAGGAACACAGAGAACAAATATATCAAGAAGAGAGAAATAAAGTTATCTGGTTATTAGAAAGGTCCCTGTAGTCAGACTACAAGTTCACTTATCAGCTCTCCAAAAAATAGCTAGGGGACAAAGGGGTAGACACAGAAAGAATAATAATAGTACCTGCCTCACAGAATGCTTGAGAAGATTCACTGAGGTCATCCACAGAAACAACTTCCGAGAAGAGGAGCAATTATAAGCAGTAAAGATAGCAGGTTTTGATGACTATGTTACAATAAGCAAGATGGAGGTCAGAGTCTGAATAAAAGATAGGGATATAATTTCAAGTGATATTAGATGAGCTCCCAATACAGAAAATGACTTAACAGATGTCACTACTAACTAACTGGTGGCCATTCGATCTCAGTTTGGTTCCAACTTGCAGTTAAAACTTTGCTCAAGACACAGCCTCAAAGAAAACAGAAGAGAGTTTCACAAACTTTGAATGAGGAAGAAGCAATAAGGGGACTCTCCATTTCACTAAAATACCAATCCGAATTGTGACATTATATTTCCCCTCACGAAAAAGTGATCATCAATGGCTTATGTACAAATTTTACAGTACAAAGTGTTTCTTCATGAAATAGTTCTTGTAAGCCTACTGTGAACATGCCTTTCACTTAGATGATAATGTCATTTGTGTTCCCATAAAATTTCAATAGTAGTAGGTGAGAGAAGACTTTCTTAAAACTAGACTAAACCCTAAATAAAGAATTCTTATCAGCTTAAAAAGATTTTGGGCTGAGACGATGAGGTTTTCTAAATATACAATCATGTCATCTGCAGACACAGACAATTTGACTTCCTCTCTTATCCTCTCTTATTAAAATACCCTTTATTTCTTTCTCTTGCCTGATTGCCTTGGCCAGAACTTCCAATACTATTTTGAATAGGAGTGGTGAGATAGCTCATTCTTGTCTTGTACCGGTTTTCAAAGGGAAAGCTTCCAGTTTTTGCCCATTCAGTAGGATTTTGGCTGTGGGTTTGTCATAAATAGCTCTTATTATTTTGAGACACATTCCATCAACACCTAATTTACTGGGAATTTTTAGCATGAAGGGGTGTTGAAGCTTATCAAAGGCCTTTTCTGAATCTATTGAGATAATCATGTGGTTTTTGTCATTGGTTCTGTTTATGCCATGGATTACGCTTATTGATTTGCGTATGTTGAACCAGGTTTGCATCCCAGGGATGAAGCCAACTTGATCGTGGTGGATAAGCTTTTCGATGTGCTGCTGGATTTGGTTTGCCAGTATTTTATTGAGGATTTTTGTGTCGATGTTCATCAGGGATATTGGCCTGAAATTTTCTTTTTTTTGTGTGTGTCTCTGCTGGGTGTTGGTATCACTATGATGTTGGCCTCATAAAATGAGTTAGGGAGGAGTCCCTCTTTTTCCATTGTTTAGAATAGTTTCAGAAGGAATGGTACCAGCTCCTCTTTGTATCTCTGGTAGAATTTGGTTGTGAATCTGTATAGTCCTAGGATTTTTTTGATTGGTAGGCTATTAATTACTGCCTCAATTTCAGAAGTTGTTATTGGTCTATTCAGGGATTTGACTTCTTCCTCGTTTAGTCCTGGGTGGGTGTATGTGTCCAGGAATTTATCCATTTCTTCTAGCTTTTCTAGTTTATTTGCGTAGAGGTGTTGACAGTATTCTCTGATGGTAGTTTGTATTTCTGTGGGATCAGAGGTGAGATCCCCTTTATCATTTTTTATTGCATTTATTTGATTCTTCTCTCTTTTCTTCTTTGTCAATCTGGCTAGCAATCTATGTATTTTATTAATCTTTTCAAAAAAACATCTCCTAGATTCCTTGATTTTTTGAAGGGTTTTTCTTGTCTCCATCTCCTTCAGTTCTGCTATGATCTTAGTTATTTCTTGTCTTCTGCTAGCTTTTGAGTTTGTTTGCTCTTGCTTCTCTAGTTCTTTAAAATGTAATGTTAGGATATTGATTTTACATCTTTCCTCCTTTCTCCTGTGGACATTTAGTGCTATAAATTTCCCTTTGAACACTGCTTTGGCTGTGTCCCAGAGATTCTTGTACATTGTGTTTTTCTTCCCATTGGTTTCAAAGAACTTATTTATTTCTGCCTTAGTTTCGTTATTTACCCAGTAGTCATTGGTCTTACCATATCCCTCAAGTATATGGGTTCCACATTACTTGAAACAATGGCTGTGACCTGATCACTGAAAGCTTCTTAGGCCAGAAGTCAAGTTGTCTCTATCTTCAGATAACATGATTTTATATTTAGAAAACCCCACTATCTCAATCCAAAAACTTCTTGAAATGATAAGCAACTTCAGCAGTCTCAGGGTACAAAAAGAATGCGCAAAATCACAAGCATTTCTATACACCAATACTAGACAATCAGAGAGCCAAATCATGAGTAAACTCCCATTCATAATTGCTACAAAGAGAATAAAATTCTTAGGAATACAACCTACCTGGTATGTGAAGGACCTCTTCAAGGAGAACTACAAACCACT
>NW_012115154.1:15612960-15635814 GCF_000951035.1 Colobus angolensis palliatus | reverse complement strand
CTCCCATTCATAATTGCTACAAAGAGAATAAAATTCTTAGGAATACAACCTACCTGGTATGTGAAGGACCTCTTCAAGGAGAACTACAAACCACTGGTCAAGGAAATAAGAGAGGACACAAATGAAAAAACATTCCATGCTCGTGCATAGGAAGAATCAATATTGTGAAAATGGCCATACTGCTCAAAGTAATTTATAGATTCACTGCTATCCCCATCAAGCTACCACTGATTTTCTTCACAAAATTAGAAAAACTACTTTAAATTTTTTCATATAGAACCAAAGAAGAGTCCATATAGCCAAACAATTCGAAGCAAAAAGAACAAAGCTGTAAGCATAACACTACCTGGCTTCAAACGATACTACAAGGCTACAGTAATCAAAAGAGCATGGTACTGGTATCAAAACAGATATATAGACCAATGGAACAGAACAGAGACCTCAGAAATGACGCCACACATCTACAACAATCTGATCTTTGACAAACGTGACAAAAACAAGCAATGGGGAAACGATTCCCTATTTAATAAATGGTATTGGGAAAACTGGCTAGCCACATGCAGAAAACTGAAACTGGACCCCTTCATTACACCTTATACAAAAATTAACTCAAGAAGGATGAGACTTAAACATAAGAGATAAAAACCATAAAAACCCGAGACGATGACCTAGGAAATACCATTCAGGACATAGGCATGGCAAAGACTTCATGACTAAAATACCAAAAGCAATGGCAACAAAGCCAACATTGACAAATGGGATCTGATTAAACTAAGGAGCTTCTGCATAGCAAAAGAAACTATCATTAGAGTGAACAGGTAACCTACAGAATGGGAGAAAGTTTTTTGCAATCTATCCATATAAAGGGCTAATATCCAGAATCTACAAGGAACTTACACAAATTTACAAGAAAAAAAAAATTGAAAAGTGGGCAAAGGATATGAAGAGATACTTCTTAAAGGAAGACATTTACGCAACCAACAAACATGTGAAAAGAAGCTTATCATCACTGGTCGTTAGAGAAATGCAAATTAAAACCACAATGAGATACCATCTCATGCCAGTTAGAACGGCAATCATTGAAACGTCAAGAAACAACAGATGCTGGAGAAGATGTGGAGAAACAGGAACGCTTTTACACTGTTGGTGGGAGTGTAAATTAGTTCAACCATTGTGAAAGACAGTGTGGTGATTCCTCAAGGATCTAGATCCAGAAATACCATTTGGCCCAGCAATCCCATGACTGGGTATATACCCAAAGGATTATAAATCATTCTACTATAAAGACACATACACACGTATGTTTACTGCAGCACTGTTCACAATAGCAAAGACTTGGAACCAACCCAAATATCCATCAATGACAGACTGAATAAAGAAAATGTGGCACATATACACCATGGAATACTATGCAACCATAGAAAAGGATGAGTTCATGTCCTTTGCAGGAACATGGATGAAACTGGAAACCATCGTTCTCAGCAAACCAACACAGGAACAGAAAACCAACACCACATGTTCTCATTCATAAGTGGGAGTTGAACAATGAGAACACATGGATACAGGGAGGGGAACATCACATACCAGGGCCTGTCAGGGAGTGGGGGTAAGGGGAGGGATAGCATTAGGAGAAATACCTAATGTAGGTGACAGGTTGATGGGGGCAGCAAACAACCATGGCACGTGTATACCTATGTAACAAAACTGCATGTTCTGAACACGTATCCCAGAACTTATGTATATGTATATAAAAAAAGAATTCTACATGCTAAAACAGAGTTGTGGTTTATAGTATCTCACTTTTTTTTTTTTTTTTTTTTTTTTTTTGAGACGGAGTCTCGCTCTGTCACCCAGGCTGGAGTGCAGTGGCTGGATCTCAGCTCACTGCAAGTATAGTATCTCACTTCATATGAGTGCCTAATTGCTGTAGAGAATGATTCAAAAGACCAAAGGTTGGGCTTTAAAGAACCCAGTCTTATCAGTAAAGTTTAAGTATCAGATTCATAAACTAGTATTTTCATTTATTGTATCAAGCTGTGCATAGTGAACTGCTGTTTGCAATACTATTATTTAGCATGCTAATGGCTAAGAATAATATTATCTATATACTGCCTGGTTTTGAATTTTTTTTCCATGTGGAAAAAATATACTTTTGCCCTTGAAACAGAGTAACTCAATAACAGGCAATAGAGCAGGCAAAATAAATTAACAATGGGAATTTCTATCATGGTTAACGGTCTCATGTTTTTAAGAGAGAGAAAGTGCACTGAATCGATGAAGCTCTTTGAACGTGTCAATGTCATAAAGTATACCACCAATTAGTTATTTATTCCTGCATAAAGTATGTGAAGTCCCTAAACAGCTTCCAAAAACTGTAGAGCTAGTTCAAAAATGTTTTTAAAGCAAAAACCTTTGACTTCAAAATAGGTGAAATGGGAACAACTTTTATTGAATATGCCATTTAAATACCAAGTATGATTAGGTTTAGAGGTTAAAAAAACAAAAAAATAAAACAAAAAAAAACTATCTTAACAAGAGCAGTTAGTTAAAATTAGGACTTAGATGAAGTGTACATTATTAGTCCTGAGGGAAGCAAGATCCTCTGCCATATCTCAAAACTGTTTAAATACAATTGACATAGAACACAGTATTATAAATTATTTCTATTTGTTACATTATAGTCATTGCAGAAAAGTAATTTCAGACTTGCTGAATTGCTTTTACATAAAACCAACATTATCTTTATGTTACAAATTATATACATATCTCAAATATTGTTATTTCCTTGAGTCATGTCAATCAAATTTCTGAGAGCTAAGGAATCTGAGGATGAAATACACATTAACCTAGGGCAACAGGTAGAACAGATGACCTTAGCTGATGGTATTCATTCATTTGTTTCATCAGCT
Source organism: Colobus angolensis palliatus (assembly GCF_000951035.1). Lineage (NCBI taxonomy): Eukaryota > Metazoa > Chordata > Mammalia > Primates > Cercopithecidae > Colobus > Colobus angolensis. The sequence continues at coordinate 15,632,905 of NW_012115154.1, read as the reverse complement.
AATTAAATTACAGCAAAACAAATTGTCATTGATCCTTGAAGAACTGGCACATTTTAATTTAGTGAACACAATAGAATGTCTTTAAAGGAGATTTATTCACGGCCATTGAAAGAAGATTTGCACCTTAAATCACATGTTGCCTAATCACTTGCCTATTTTCCTTTAATTTATAAGAACTTCTTGTCTCGGGCCATCAGATTTATGTAGTCTTTATCTGCTTTTTAGCTACCACTGAAGATTTAGCTTTGAAGCTTTCCTTTTAATAATTCTTTGTGATAGAACACTCTGAGATGCTTGCTTGGAGTTCTAGTGCATCCATACAAATTATTGATTAACTGATTTATAAAGGAGGGGGAAAATTGTCAGTTTACAAACTGCTGAATTAAGGTAAGCTTGCTTGCAATTTACATGTTATGAACTAGAATTTAGACTACAATAAATATATATTTAACACTGTTTTCTAGAGAAATGTTAATTACAGAAATATAGACTAAAACTGTTATATATAATAAATATAGGCAAAATATATTGTTTAAGAATAATTTATAGTCATCTAAACTTTTTAACAGTTATTATTGTGAAATTCTCAGACTGCTCAGATGCTATTTTTCTCTCCTTTCATTCCTTCCTACTCCACTTCTATTTCTTTTTATAAACTATGCCTTGCTCTAGGATTATTCCAGCAGCTGCCTAAAAACAAATATACTAAGCTATCACCTGTGCTTATTATATTTAGAAATTAGTATAATATATAAAAATGTATATGGTTAAATTTTTCTACATTATTAGGCATAAAACGAATCTAGCACTCAAATCATAAAGAGATAAATTACTATATATGACTTAATATATTGTAGAAACATTTTGAAACCTGAAAACAATGACTTTTACCCAACCAAATACATTTTAAAACACTGCAAAGAAGAAAAAAAGCTGAAGTGTTTGGTATAGAGTCAAAGATAATCATTGACTGAAAAGATAGACTGCTTGAAAGCATTGGTTTAATTAAGTGCTCTAATTAATAAAACTTTTCATTCCTTTTTGTAAGAAAAAAATAATTTATATTAGAAAAAGTCAAATGAAAATGATATTTGTTATTTGTGGAGGGTTTTCTAAAGTTAAAAGGACTTAGTAGTGTTGGTCAATAAGGTCAATTTATAAACTTTAATTTATAAAAGTAAAAATTTTCAAGTACTTTAAAATGCTTTGGTTCGGGCACATGGGATAGCAACAAATATTTCCTATTTTCAGTGCAGGGATGTACAAATCTGGTTTTTAAAGCAACAATAAAAAGCATTTTAAGTCTGATGTCTGAAATGTATTGTTTTCTCTACTGAATGCATATTTTATACCAATAATAGGGTATTGTAAAGCAACATTGAAGGGGAGAAACTAATGCACAGAAGAAAAACTCATCGACTTCACAAATGTCAGGAAAAAGAGCCTACGTCACGCGTGCACACACACACACAATGAGAACTAGACAAGAATTGTAATGTTCAATTACATTTTATTTTGAATACATAGGATTTTGCCTTATTGAGAGTTGAATATTTATCAATCCTATGAAAGAATCATGCATTATGTATAGGAAATGAGTACTATAAAGTGTATAAAAGTAAACTTGTCAATAATCATAATTTGCTTAGAGGGGTATTACATGGGCACCGGAAATAGGAAAATTTAAGTTAATACAACATAAACTATTTCACTTTGTAAATAAACATGTTTTATTGCAGGCGATTTCTAAATCTTGTGTTATTTTCACATCAGAGAGGACAAATTAGAAAATGCATTGAAGAATTCTGTACAAAATTGTATTTGTTTTATTCAAGTCTTTAGAAATACATTGACTATTACTAAATGAAAAATATGTAAATTTATACTTCGGTTATTTCTATAACACCTCTCACATATTCTTTTCTAATGTCTATAATCAAGGCAAAGGCCCTACACGTGTAAATAAATACCATTCATATTAGAAACATAACAGGAATGATGATGTTATAATTTATAAATTTGTTCATTATTCCTGCAAAAAATATTGCAATAATTCTAAGAGCCCAGGCATATGAGATAATCTTTCTTTCCAGATGATAGTGGTAACTGTGAACAGTCATACCACAAAATAGTGTTGTAGACACGGATGAAGGACAAAAGAGGGCCTGTCTTGACCCACCAGCTCCTTCCCATCTCTCAACGTATATCTTCAATGATGTTTATTTTGTTAATGGGAATATCATTTATTAATGATTTCCAAACTTTAAACTCACCAAATGGTAGGGTAGTACATGTGTTCACAGATAGTTCTAAAACCATCAGAATTAGATCAGCTCTGAGTTCCAATAAGAAGTATGGCAGATAAACAAATGAGAAGAGTTCTTACATCATAATCAAATGCAGGATATCTGCACTATAATGTTATTTGATTTTTACAAATAACATACATTTCTAGGATTATCAATTTTCTCATTTAATTTGGAATGATATGTATTTTTTTCTATCTATCTTTCAAGGTTATTATGGAATCCAAGTGTCATAAAGTTAATTAAATTCACCTTACAAAATAGCAGGCACTAATGTCATCATTATTTGAACTTAAAAATTCACAAGGAAAAAATATTGTTTAACTTATGAAAAGTATATTTTTGGAGTTGAAAGTCTCAGTTTTATCTACTTTTGCTTTTCAAGAATTCAGTTCCCTTCATATTTAAGCTGCTGATTGTATCTTTTGTTTTAATAATTCTGATTTTTTTTTAAATTTTGCTTTAAACTGACAAATAGTTATACCTATTCATGAAATGCACAGTGATATATATAATGTGTATTGGTCAATACATATAATGTGTAATGGTCAGATTTCAATACATATAATGTGTAATGGTTGGATTAGCATAATTAGCATATTCATTCTCTCAAACTCATCTTTTGTGTTAGGAATGTTGAATATCCTCTTTTTAGCTATTTGAAACTATATATTATTATCTATTGTTATCCCACAGTGGTATACAACACTAGAATTTACTCTTCCTACCTAGCTGTAATTTTGTATCCTTTAGCAAACTTTTCTCTATCTTCCCTTCCCTCTACCCTTTTCAGCCTCTAGTATCCTCTGCTTTACTTTTCACTTCTATGAGATCAACATTTTAAAGCTTGCTCATATGAGTGACAATGTGTGGTGCTTAGCTTTCTATTCCTGACTTATTTAACTTCATATAGTGTCTTCCAGTTCCATAAATCTTGCCACAAATGATAGAATTTCATTCTTTTTAACAGGTGAATAGTATTCCATTCTGTATGTGTACCACATTTTTTAACTCATTCATCTGTTGTTGGATACCTGGGTTGATTCCATGTCTTGGTTACTGTGAATAGTGCTGCAATAAACATGGGGGTGTAGACATCTCTTTGCTATAATGATTTCCTTTCCTTTGAATAAATGCCCATTAGTGGGATTGCTGGATCATATAGTAGCACTATTTGAAGTTTTTTGAGGACCTCCATACCTTTTTCCGGAGTGGCTGTACTAGCTTACAATCCCACCAACAGCATATAAGAGTTTTCTCCTTTCTCTTCAGACTCGTGAGCATTTGTTATTTTTCATCTTTTTGATAATAGTCTCCTACTGATGGTGAGATAACTTATCGTGATTTTTGATTTGTATTTTCCTGATAATTAGTGATGTCGAGAATTTTTTCATTTTTTTTTTTTTTTGCCATTTGTATGTCTTCTTTTGAGAAATGTCTGTTCAGATCATTTGTCTATTTTAAAATATATTTTTGTTGAGATGCTTTAGTTCCTTCTATATTCTGGATATTAATCCTCTAATGAGTAGATGGAAAATATTTCTTCCATTCTGTAGCTCTTACTCTTGACTATGTCCTTTGTCGTGCAGAAGATCTGTAGTGTGATATAATCTCATTTTGCATTTGTTACCTGTGCGTTTGAGTCCTTATTCATAAAATATGTTCCCAGACTAACGTCCTGAAGCATTTCCTGTAAGTGTTCTTCTAGCAGTTTTATTATTTCGGGTCTTACATTTAGAATTTTGATCCATTTAGAGTTGATTTTGTGAGAGGTGGGGGTCTAGTTTCATTCTTTTGCATATGGATATCCAGTTTTCCCAGCACCATTTATTGAAGAGACTATCCTTTCCCCATGAGTGTTCTTGGCATCTTCGTCATAAATCAGTTGACTGTATAGATAGATTAATTTCTGAGTTTTCTATTCTGTTTCATTAGTCCATGTATCTGTTTTAAGGACAGTACTATGCTGGTTTGGTTACTACAGCTTTGTAGTATATTTTGAGGTCGGGTAATGCAAAGCCTGTGGCATTTTTCTTTTTGCTCAGGATTGCTTTGGCTACTCTGGGATTTTTGTGAACCCACACATTTTAGAATTTTTTTCAATTTCTGTGAAGAATGTAATTCCTATTATGATAGAGACTGCATTGAATCTGTAGGTTGCTTTTGGTAGTATCTGATTATTTTAATGGTACTTATGTAAGTTAGGAAACTTTTGGATCCAAGTAAAAGAATACTTTGACAAATTGGAAGAAACATTACACACACACACACACACACACACACACAGATATGCATGTGTGTATATATGTGTATGTATATATATTTATATAAAATATAAGTATATATATGTATATATATACATATATATATATAAAACTTCTCACATAAGAGGAAATACAGAGATAGGGTAGTCTCTGGTACCCATCAGCATCACATAGAGTTCAAATTCTTCACAGCTCTTCGCTCGTTATCTTCAGTGTGTTTTATCCTAACACAAGTTCTCTTTCAGGGTTGCAAACAAGTTCACTGACCAAGACTGACCTACAAGTACCCTCCTCATTCACTTACCATCAAGGGAAGACAACTTTCATGAATGGCTCATACTTATTTTTTAAGGTGGGATAGCTACCTTTATTCTTACAGGGAAGGACCAATGATTTGTTGATCATCACAATCAGAAAACAGGTAAGACAATTTTACCCTAGTGCCTTGCCTGTATAATTACGTCTCTTCTACTAAACAATACGCTCCTCCATGTAGGAAAATGTGTTTTATTCATTTTTATATCCTCAATGACTAGTGTGTAGTTTTGGTTCATAATAGGATAATGAATGAATGCATGAGTTTTAGGAGAATAATAGTGACTACAACCAAATGAAAACAGGACTAAGAGTAACATGCTTGAGAAAAAGTGATAAAAGCAATAGTACAGCAATGGAGTAGTGGAGCAAATGGAAAATAAAGTTCAAAAGATAAATTTGAAAAAGACTATGCAAAGTTTGAAAGGTCAGTCTAGATCCACTCGTTGAAGGTTGAAAATTAAATAAATAAATAAAAGAAACAAAATGTCAGTCTATAAATTTTAAAATTTATTGTGTAAATTGTGGTAGTCCCTGAAGTTTCTGAGATAAAATTAACATGAAAAAAATTGTATCTGAACATCCTGCAATTCTCTCTTCACCACATTCACACACCTCATTTGTATATAAGTTGTCAGATCAATTACGCATTTAATATATTTTACTGAAAAGGCAACTACTGATGAACACAGCCAGAAAGAATAGGATTGACAATAGGGATGAATAAACTTTAATGCTTTAAAATCTTCAATTATGGGACACAGGCAAAAATAAGTCTGGAACACCATTTACAATGTTACATTTAGTTTTCCTTTGTAGAAATGTAATAGTTTTGTAGCTATCAAAATCATTTCTTTCAAATTTCTTAAAATAAATGGGTAGAAAATTAACCCATTAATTGTTCATGGCTTATTAATTAATTAAGCTTGAGCTTTAGCATGTAGGAATACACAGGATGCTTTGCAGATTAGATTCTAGCTCCTTGCTACAAAATAACTGTGATGCTCCTACACTCTCCCTGACATTCAAACATGGAAATACAGTGATAAATTTAAATGTAATTCCAAAGTATTACAAATAATCTGAATATAGTTCCTCCATAGTAACTCTGCTGAAGGAAAGAAAGAAAACAGTAGAAAGCATATATTGTCTTTAATGAAACAGGAAAAACTATCAGTGACCAGCTTTTTTGAACATCAGTTTTTAAACAGGCACCTTATCTTTGGCAAACATATGTTAGCCAAGTGTTTTACCCCAGCAAAATAAAGCCTTGCGGGTGGGAGAAAACTTCTACGTTTAACATGCCATATAATCGAATACATAAACATAACATTCACTTCACAAGTTCAACAAAAAAGGAAGGGAAAATGTTTACAAATGCGAAGACATATATTTGATCCAAACAAGGAAGCACAGGTTGATGGAAGGACATTCATTTTATAATTACCTATGTGTGACTAAAGAATTCCGTTTTCAATCAACTAACAGGAAAGGGAATTTATGTAAGCTTTTACATAAAGTTTTAAAACTATCTTATTGAAATCGATTTAAGCAGAATACTTTTTCCCTGCTGTCAAACGAGTACAAATAAAAGTAAACATGACAAAATTGTGTGGGTTTAACATACCACCCACTCAGAATATACCAGTTTTCATTGTTTTCAGTCATTTTATAATTCAGTGCAAATATGACAGCTCCGTATTTATATCTGCCACTGGAAAATTTCAGGATGCATTACGAGTACTGGCTCATAAACCCATGGCACATACTTAAATTTTACATATACACCAAGAAATGGATACAAACACAAACATATCAAACTAGAAAAAGACATATAGTTTTCCTGAAAATTTTATATGATAATAACCTGGGTCTTTAGAGAATTTTGTTACTTTAATTATAGTCACAAAATAAAAAGCTACACAACACATATAAAGCAAAGAGATGTTGACTTGGATATGCAGGGTTACCATCTGTCAACAACATGATCATCACTTAGAGGCCAACAGAAGAATCAGATGATATATAAAATATTTTGATCCTAATGTAGGTTTATTTTTTAAAATTCCCTAATTTTCAAAAATATTAACAGTAATAATATAAAAGAATGGATACTGTTAATACTTTAAAGAACTAAGTAGGAGAAAACTAATTTCACACATATTATTAAAAATTGTCTCATAAAGTGATCAGTCATTTGCATAATGCTGAAGTATCTACAAAACTTTTATCATAGGGTTTTACCATCTATGTATAAAGACCTTGTAACAGCACATTTGATATATACCTTTGAGATCATTCAGTTCACCTAGTATTCCTGTGCCACACAAGCTTCTCTGAAGACTAGTAGTAACAATAGCCTAGACCAAAATTATGAAGCAGTTAAAATCTGCCTTTTGAGTTTTCTAAACATTTTTTTCCCTAGTGTTACCTCTGCCTAATCAGTCAGTTCAATTTATTCTCTGAGCTTCTGGTCAGCCGAAGAAGGAAAGGACTGACCCTAAATATCTTTAAATGTTATCATTCACTGTATCTCGTCTGCATTGTAATAGCATTAGAGTCTTTTGCTAAAATAACAGAGCTGTGTGGATAGAATTTTGGGTGATCAGAGAAAATGGTGACACAAAATGACTGCTTGATGATTCTAAATCAATGCTACCGGCAACTGCTCATTCTTTGGAGTCAGTGGAAAAGGCATGGGCTTTAAAATCCCGAAGTCTTGGGACTCAGTCTCATCTCTGACATTTTTTAGCGATGATATCTTTTCAAAGTCGCTTAACCTCCCTTAGCCTCAGCAAATCATCTACAAAATATGAACACTGGTGTTGATTTAAAGAGGAAATGAGAGAACATGCGATATATTTGATAGGATGCCTGGCAGGTAATAGGTAATAAATAATTATCAGCACTCTTCATTTCATCTCCAAACGACCAGTCCTGGTCTTTAGATCTAGTCACTTTAGAAGGACAGTTTGAAAATGTGGTCTGTAGTTTTGACACCCCCCATTTATGTGGTCCTAGTGACTCAGAGACACACACTCACATGAGGAAAAGTAAAAGGGAATTAGCCGAGTGAATGGAAATGAAATGTCATGTCACCCACACACCATATTTTGCTGAAAAAGGAGGAATCGAGAATCAGATCCAAAATCAGTACTATCATTGCAGCACTACGTGACTTCAGTACTATAAACTTATTCATAAAATTAAAACTTTGTATTAACAATATTAAAACGAATTTAACACTTAGTAAAGTACTTGGTACATTTCAGAGCAACAAAATTAATGCTGGAAAATAAAAGTAAATAAAGGCTTTCTCTAGTGTATCAAGATGTGCCCAAAGTAAAATTAAATATTAAAATGAGGCTCCAAGATAGTGGGCAATTCATCTTTTTATCCACATGTTCCACTTACAAAGCCATATTTTATTGCTTGGGGAAGACACAGCTTTACGAGAGGGAAATGGCCAATTTCACTCTTACTGCTAACATCACTACATCTTCTTTACACAGTAAGCTACTCATTATAATTATATGTCATGAATAATATATTTAGCACAAGACCAAGATTATGGCTAGGACAACCATATTTCACATTGGAAAAAAACACAGTAAGCTGTATTTGACAGTTATGAATAACAGCAGCAAAGAAAGTGATCTGCTTCACCTTTTTTTCTTTGGTTGAATTGCTTACCATTCAGGAAACAATATATAGGCTTCCAGTTGGCATCATTTTACCCTTGCTTAAAAGTTCAATGCAATTCAACAAACATGTAGTGATTGCCTAATCTGCTTAAGAGTTTGGCAATGCTAATCAATGGGAAAATCAAAGGTGTATAAGGTTTTAACACATTAGAATAGTAAACGAGCAAATTATTACATAAAAAAATTATGACCAGTGAAAAAAGTGATATACATATATATCACTTTAACATATATGTATTATATATATAAAGGAAGGAATACAATGGAGGGGCTCATTTATTCATGAATTGTTTATCAACTTTGGGAGCACCCTTAGTTTTGTTTTTCCTTTCCTTAGTTATTTTATTTCAGAGGATCAACATTTATTAATATTTTTAGGGTCACATTTTATCACTGTTCTGTAGTGGCTTGTATTTCTGATTGTCTCTTTTTGTTGCTGCTGCTCTCAGGTAAACAAGTTATTTATAATTTATTATGCCACCTGGGTTAAATCCTAAAACCTAATTTTGTTCTTGGATGAGCACAATTGAAATTGCTACGGGTTTCACCGATTTGGTGTGCCGAAGTAAACGTATGTTTCATGGGTAACCACATATAAGTATAGAATCTTCTTTAAACAACCAAATATAAATAGAAGCTTGGAAACATTTCTGACATGAAACTGGCCACTGGTTGAAAAATCAGATGATGTAGGTGAAATTGTCCTGAAAGTAATAAGCACCATGGATGTAATGAAACATTATTATCATTAAGTGGAAATGACAGATGATAAGCAAATGTTTTTATAGCTGACATTCATTTACATTTTTTCTTTGATCAAAGAAAACTCAAATATGTCTTTAAATTAAATACATTAGAAGCCTTATAAGTTAGCAAATATTGCACTTTCAATGATCGTTGTTTACATATGAACTGAATTCATATGTTGAAACCCAAATCCCAAATGTGATGGGATTTGGAGATGGGACCCTTGGGAGATAATTAGGTTATGAAAGTGTAGTCTTCATGGCAGGTTTAGTGTCCTTAGTAGAAGAGATGCCAGCAAGCTTCCAGTCTCTCTTAGTCACGTGAAAACACAGTGAGAAGCTGGCCATCTGCAAACCAGGAAGAGGACCCTCATCAACAACTCCACCATGCTGGTGCTCTGATCTTGGAGTTGTAGCCTCCAGAACTGTGAGAAATAAATGTTTGATGTTTAAGCCTCACAGTCTATAGCAATGTATATCAACCTAAACTGATTAAGATAGCACTTAATGCATATACTTAATGCATTACTATTAATGTAAGTCAACTTTTAAGATGAATAAATGGTTTCTTATATTTAGATGTGTTGTAGCATGTGTGTGTGTGTGTGTGTGTGTGTGTGTGTGTGTGTGTGTGTGTGTATGTGTGATAGCCTAGATTAGAAACTTGTTGGGTTTGGGGTAGGGGTTGTATATTAAAAAAAAAATCACCAGATGATACTGATCAAGATCATCTTAACAAGTCTTAGACAAGTTCTCACTGCTAATAAAACTCTCAACTCATATAAGATATTTTGATTCTAAAACATCAGGCTCTTGAAGTCTATGCTGTATCAATTTAAATAAGTGAAGTTATGAAAAAAGTTCATGAGAAATTCAACCAACTTCTCAGACAATTCCATTTTTAATCTATGTATTCATTCTATATGCAGTTTTTCCCTTTTTATTATTATAATTTTTATTACACTTTAAGTTCTGTGATACATGTGCAGAATGTGCATGTTTGTTACATAGGTGTGCATATGCCATATGCGTACCTGCATATGGTTTACTGCATCCATCAACATGTCATCTACATTAGGTATTTCTCCTAATGCTATCCCTCCCCCAGCCCTCCACCCACCAACAGGCCCTGGTATGCGATGTTCCCCTCCCTGTGTCCATGTGTTCTCATCGTTCAACTCTAACTTCTGAGTGAGAACATACAGTGTTTGGTTTTCTGTTCTTGTCTACATACAGTTTTTACATGGCTGCAGTGGAACAGATATTCTCCCCAGAAAGTCCAGCTATATTTATACGATTTTATATATATACACACACACAGACACACACATACACACACAATGCTGGAAGAGAAACACACAATGCTGGAAGAGACAGGCAGGTCTATAGTCTCAAGTAGTACAACAAATGTGTTAATAGAAATATGAACAAATTCTTATGGAATCCTAGAGGGAGGAGCATCTAGCGGCAGCAGCTGATGAGAGCTGAGGAGAGAAAGGTCATAGGAAGTGAGGCATTGAAACTGAACCTCAGGAGATAAATAGGAGGTCATTTCTGACAGAGCAAGCAGTACTCAGACAATAGTCAGAAAGATAGTGATTATATCCTATATCATAGCTTGATTGTCAGTAATGTGGAGAGAGTGTTGAAAAAATAGTGTGAAATGGTAGTTTAAACTTTATCCAAATTTAAATATATGAGAGAAAATGAATAATTACCATTATCTGTTATGATGACAGAATATGTCATTGTTTTTAGGACATATAAGTGTTTTTAGGACATATAAGATAAACTTCAGAAGACTAATGGCGAGAGGCTGACAAGGAGCTCCTACTTCTTCAAGTGCAAAAGATACTATGAGGATATGAGTTGAACATGCCCACAACCAAGATAAATTGCTCAGTCAGTTCAAATGTAACATCTAGAAACCTGGGTTCTGGTTGAACCAATAACCAATGGGATTATGTGGTTAAAGAGTATTCCTAGAGAATATAAAAATAAACAGCACAGAAAATCATCTATAGAAGAGCTTCCTATTATTGGAATTGCTTGGGGTACATATTTTCTGATTTAAAAGTATGACATTTTACATAAAAGACTCATATTTGTGCTAAAATATTTTTCCTTTCCAGCATACATTAAGAGAACAGCCTTATTGTATGTGAGGGGATCAGTGAGCAGATTCCGTTAAACTTAGGAGTAAGGGAGGCAGCCTTTTGACAGGGTATACATGAGATTCAAACATAATGGACACACAGAATTGCTTTCTGTACCTTCAGGTTACAGTTATTACTGGATAGTATCTTTATCTCTTATGTAAATGCAGGCTAGAAAAGGATCTGTTAGCCAAAGCGAAACAGAAAGGGTGGAATCAGAATGTGTCCAGTGCCATTGGTGACAGGGTGAATGTGGTAGATTAGCTGGACATGAGAAGTCCAGCACTTACTTGGATGCAGCTGCTTACTGCATTACAGGAGGTTTTAATTGAAAGAGACAGCAAGAGCTTCAAAGCTAAGCTGACTCAGTTCAAATGTAGGTCTTTTCACTTACTATGACCTCTTTGGCCAATTTACTGGATTATCTCTACAATGTTCTCAAATGGGCAAATTTATTTTGAGGATATGCCAAGCACATTACATTCATTGGACCTACTATTTGATTTTAGAGAAGTAAAACTTGGAAATAAGCCCATTAAATGATTATTATTACATTCTGAAGGGGAAAAAAATTCCTCTTGCTTTAACTCAGATTTCTGTATACACAGAATATATTTTTCTTTTATGATTTTTACAATATTCACATACGAATATTTTATTTTTAATACCCATCTTAGTTTGTTTAGTGTTGCGATAAGAGAATACCTGAGGCTGAGTAATTTATGAGGGAAAAGTTTATTTGGCTCATGGTCTTTGGTGGCTGCAAAGTTCAAGACTGGGCAGCTGTGTCTAGTGAGGGCCTTGTGCTGCTTCCACTCATAGTGGAGAGCAGAAGAGGAGCTAACATACACAGAGTCCACATAATGAGAGAGGAAGTCATTCTTTATAATGACCTACTGTCATGGGAACTAACCCATTCCTGCAAGAGGGAATCCACTCACCACCACAGGAGGGTGACCTAGTCGTGAGTAAACTGCCTCCGTGGATGCAAAAATCTTTGGGCCCCGAAAATCTTCCACTATGCCCCACCTCACAACACTGATGTATAGGGGATTAAATTGTAACATCACTTTTTTTGGAAGCAAATCACATCCAAACCACAGCAATAGCAATAGTTATTGTTTCTAAATAACAAATAATATAAGTTATTTAAACACAATGAATGTGAATTCAAAATTTATCAAAGTAAACATCTCAATGATAATAGAATTGTTTATATGAAGCACTTTGTATTTCTTGTAAGGGAGCATTTAAAATACATGTGAATAAATATATTTAAGATACAGATACAAGTACCTTATCTTACTAAGATGATTTTGTTTATTAATTTTTAATTAAATGGTACATGAAAAAGTATTCAAATAATACAGAAGCATGATAGACAAACACGAGCTCCCCCTTCCCCTAGACCTCTTTAGAGACCCCCATTTGCTGTTTGGTCCTTGTCCTTCCATACTTTCTATATATCTGCATACACATGTGTACACAAATTAGCAAATATTAGTGTTGGCAGAATATTTAGTTCTCATTTAATAAAAGTAAAATTATATGGAGTTTTTTTTCCTGTAGTCTGAAAGGCTGATTTAAAATGCTAATTAGTATGGAAAAAAGTCTCCTAAAATGTGTTAGCTATTCTCTGTAACATTTTCAGTTTAAATTAGACTTGAAACCTTACTATTAAAAATTTGAAAAGTAGTATGGTGATCTAATAGGCTTTAATAATATACTACTTAAATTCTAACAGTTCTGTGACAAAAACCACTTCTCTTTGACTTATTAACAATCACCAGGGCATTTACTTAACAACAAAATAAAGAGCACTCTTTCTTCTTATGTTCTATATCTGGTTTAAAAAAAATCAGTAGAGACTGCCCTTGCTCTTCAAAGGTGACTAAGACAATCACTGTAATTTGATTTGATTCTGTGAATTTTTACATGAGGAAAAGAAATACTTAGGCTAAAAATTTCAAGTTTATATCATCCTTTGCACAGAAATCACACTAGAATCAGTTTTATGACTGGTCCCTAAAACATACTGCGAAATTCCGAACTAGTTTGACATCTTGTTTTAGAGATGGGATCACAATACTTCTAACCAGTAAGCATCTTGTGAAGCAAGCAATGTGATTTGAAAATCACATGAAAATTATGGCCATCGGTCTAGCAATACACAGAAAACACGCCCAATCAGAGAGTGATAAATGGAATTACAGGGGGTATGTTTACTCGTAAAGAACCTGATATTTAGACTTTGTAGCTGATATGGTTTGGCTGAGTCCCTAACCAAATCTCATCTTGAATTGTAATCCCTATGATCCCCACATGTCATGGCAGGGACCCAGTGGGAGGTAACTGAATCATGGAGGTGGTTTCTCCCATGCTGTTCTCATGGTAGTGAATGACTCTTCATGAGATCTGATGGTTATAAGCACCTGACATTTCCCCTGCTGGCTCTCGCTCTCTCTTTCCTGCCGCTCTGTGAAGAGTTACCTTCCACCATGATTGCAAGTTTCCTGAGGCCTCCTCAGCCATGCAGAACTGTGAGTCAATCAAACCTCTTTTCTTTATAAATTACCCAGTCTCGGGTATTTCCTTATAAAAATGTGAGAATGAACTAATACAGTAGGCTATTCATCTTCTCCAGACTAAATATAAAACCACAAACCAAATTTGAACCACTCAGATGCAGTGCCCCATCAAATGTTATCAGCCAAGGTCTGTTCTCTTGACATGTAGATTTAAAAATTTTATCAATAAGGTCAGGGGTCAACTATTTAGGGACATTTACTGATGACTAGAGTTATTCTTTTATTCCAGTGCTCAAAGTGGATAATTGGAGCCATCTTGCAGGCTTTGAATACTGCATGTAAATCTTCAGACATAATGAGCAAGCTCATCCTAGAAATGACAGAGGGTTCAAATATGATTTGTTTTTGTTATTTTGTGACGACAATTTGTAGAGACCTAAGGAGTTGTAATGGAGACTGTATGGTATTTTGTGATGACAACTTGTAGAGACCTAAGGAGTTGTGATGAAGACTAGGTGGCATTTTTTGATAACAATTTGTAGAGACCTTAGAATCATTCATTTTCGTGACTGTGGCTTACTTTCCAAAGGAGTTTTTAAGATATTGCTTTTCAAACTTTTTTATATTGCATACTCTAACTTAAAAGATACACAGCACTGCAGGACAGGTCCCCATATGGCCCTTTTCTCACTTGTAGTTCTCAGAGTAACTGTAGAATACATGGGAAATGCAACATTGAAGACATGAAGGAACAGGCTGGAACTCTGTTCCCATAGTTCCCAGAACAGGGTGTCCTGAAATGCTTTACCTCGGCAATTCCATTGCCCCTAGGTATAAAACCCAGGGCAGTATGTGCTTTAGGGGACCCTCAATTGCAGTGCAACAAAGAATAAGCACAGATGAGACTTCATCTGTCCTTGGCAGTTTTCCTGTGCCTTAGGGGGGCTGGCTCACCATGCATCCTAACCTTTCCTTGTCCTTTGCTGCCTATCTGTAAGTAAAAAATTGCTTCACTGAAATTGTTGTGTAAATATTGTATCTCTCTTGACTCATGCAAGTGGACTGATATGGGTGCATGATATTGGTAACATATTTAGAGGCTTCCCCTGGGATGGATACCAGTCCTTGATGAACCTGCTCCACAACCACTAATACTTTCATTTGCAAATTACATTAAATAATACTAATACTATAGCTATAATTATATTTATACACATATATAATAAAATTTTATATTGAGACCATGCTGGCTAACACAGTGAAACCCCGTCTCTACTAAAAAAAATACAAAAAATTAGCCAGGCATGGTGGTGGGCGCCTGTGGTCCCAGCTACTTGGGAGGCTGAGGCAAGAGAATGACGTGAGCCCAGGAGGCAGAGCTTGCAGTGAGTGGAGATCGCGCCACTGCACTCCAGCCTGGGTGACAGAGCGAGACTTGGTCTCAAAAAAAAAAAAAACTTATAAAAATAGAAGTTTTAATATTTTCTTACCACTTCCCCAATTGAAAATCTTCTCTATCTCCTGCAGTATATATAGGACATTTTGGTTAAAAAAAAAAATTAAGTTGGTGGGGGACAGAACTTGGCTGATAATGCTAGACATTGCATTTAATTATAAAATTCTGCCAATGTCCCTTTTGAATTGAGAAGGAATTTCCATGGTTTGTAACATTAAATGCCGGTGAAATTTTCCATAGAGTTCTAGAGAATTGTAGGTGGCTATTAACAACAGTACCACGGTCTTACGCTTTAATAAATCAAGAGCTCGTCAATAGTTGGGTCCTAGCATTGAGGGAGCAGAGACTCAGAGGTGAACAATGGAAAGAAGACTGAACTAGACATTTAATGTCCTGGATTCTAATCATAGCTCTGCCACTAACAAGTTCTATAATTTCAGCAAGATTTCATCTCCCTAAACCTTCATTCTCTTACCAAACCTAGAAGGAATCCAAGATCTCTTCCACCTACCATTTTCATCAGTAGATGATGGTAAATAATTTCTCTTGACTATTATCAACCATATACTAAAAGAGTGAGAAACCTCAATAAATTAAACCAAACCCTAAGTGTCTCAAGGTCTTATGAAGAAGAGGACTACTGGAATTGTTCTGTTCAATGTCACTTGCATATAGCTGTGCTGAAACTCCTGTTGAAAGGCTTTTCTTGTGCTGAGTATGGTGCTGCTTCCACGTAAGCTCTAAATACAAAAGAAATCAAAACTCTAAAGCTTGAAAATGTGACCTCTGTGAACATTCCTAAAAGCAACAATGGCAAGAACAACAACAACAGCAAACTGCTCAGGCTCTTGCTTGTAAATAATCTCTAATAAAATTATCATAATACTATTAACATCACCTAGTATTCAAGAGCTAGCATATCTGTCTTCTGAAATATGTTCTTTTTATCACACAAATGAAGGTCATATAAGATAAACTGAATTTTGTCTGATTTTCAGCACTTCTATATTCTCATTGATTCTATGTAATACAAGCTGAAAAATTGAGAAAAACAACATACAGTCAGATTCTCTCTGCAACAAAATACTTAATTGGTTAGTCCATCTCACTCATCCACACTGTAGCCTTCTTATACTGCTGTTTGTTCTTTATTTCCATCCTTTCTGATTAGTATGTGATACAGCTGCTAAATTTTATTTTTATTTCACATCACATTTGTACAGCAATGACCTTCAGATATTAAATGTTAAGTTGCCTGTTGGGAATAATAAGGCTTAATTTAAAAATAAAGGAGTACAGTAATCCATGCTGTGAAGTCTAAAATATTATGACACAATAGAGAGGATGGGTTTGACTTCTAAGAAAAATAAGTATCACAAAGAAAAATGTTACCCTCTGCTAAATAAATAATTTATTTCTCTGTTCATTAGGTGGCTTTGATCGCAAGATGTCCTCAGTCTCTGTTTCTCTTTAAATGCTCAGATTAAAGCCTCCCATTGCTATTCTTTTGTTCAATCATTTATTTTCTTTGGGGCTCAAGAATTCCTGATGATTTTGTTTTCTCTATGATAGTGGATTCTTTTTTACTTCCATGCTGGAAGCCAGAAAATTAATCCTTTGGAATCTCAACGAATCACCTAATTAGTAGCTTACTAAAAATGAAATAAGTTAATTATGTGTAATTTCTTCATAAAGATCAAATGGCAGGCAAATCACTTTCCTGAGGCTATTCTCTTTATTTGCAGCAAAAATGAGAAAAACAGAAATCAAATAAAGTTTTTCTAGTGCTGATAGCACCACAGTAAAATAATAAATTTCTAGGTTATTCTATTAGAAGCATTAACTCAGCATGAGTCCTTGCTTGTATATTAGTTTTAAGACAGTATTCTACCATAGAACAAGAGTTGATGAATATACGCACAATCCAATTCACTAAAGTGCATGGATTTATGCACTATCCTGCTTCTCAGGCTAGGTAAATTTAATATAAACTGAATACCTACTAAGTACAAGGTAATATGAATTCCTGCCTCAACACTTACTGGTTCTGTAGGCCTTGGCAAGCCACTTAAATTCTCAAAGCTTCAATTTCCTCATCTGTAGAATAGGGATAATTTTATCATGGTACGTTGTGAGATTATCGGGAAGATAAAATGTGTGCTTGGATAACAAGTGCCAAAGAAACATTCTTTTATTAAATAAGACCCACAGTAAGGGAGGTAGACATATGTAATGAGAATATCCCTACATGAATCTCTCTTTACCAACACTAACCTGGGTGGAAAACTAGCCCTTCCCTGGTTTTCACACATAAACATGCTTATTCATGCCATGCATTTTATTCCGTTAGATTTGCTGGAGAGCTGGGGGTGACAGTAAGGGAGTCACACTGCAGAGAGGGTTATCTACTCTCAGTCTCACTGGCTCCTTCCTTCTCAGCTTCCCTGCTCTGCTATTCATTTCCTCTAGTATTACCTTCTTGATCTCCACATTGTACAGATCAGTTCACTTTTAGTCTTGTCTCGAAAAGAACATAACCAAACCCACCGAGATTTTTCAGAAGGCCAGTTATGTAACAAGTTCTATCTTCTATGGAATGCCTTTGTGGTTATAAGTGCTTGTTACTCCATTGTTTTTATTATTAGAGATGATAATAAGAGCCAGAATGCTTCCCTAAGAAATAAATGGTAAGGGAAGAACTACAGTCAACAGTTATTGATTATTTTTCCAACAATTTCACCCACTAAGTAAAGAAAGAGACAAGCAATTCCTGTGAAGAAAAGACGAAGTCAAGGGATGATTGGGGTTTTATTTGGTGTTTGCATATTTGTGAAGTTAAGGAAATCAGAGCCCATTAAAAGCTGAAGAGGAAGGAGGAGGCAGATAGAATAACTGCAAAAGATGGATGGATGTACCAAATTGGAGGAGACAAGTGTTGGATTAAGACATTAGCTTTGAGAGGAGCAGAGTTAGACACATCTTCCTTTGGGATGGCAGTTAAGATAGGAGTAGGAATGAAAACGCAGAGATTCTAGTAGGAAACTGAGTTCAAGGAATTCAAGCACATGAGCTCTTGAAAGATTTTCATGGCTTTGGCGTACAGAAAACAATTGTGTCCCGTCATAGATCCAAGTTTGCTTTGATGTGAAGGGCCCTGTTTTCCCTCTGCCATCTTAGCCACACATCCCTGGAGCGATGACTTGGGTCCTAAATATTGTTATCTATGCCTAACAGTTGTGTCTATACTCTAGTCCATGGCTGCCTGTATTTTTACTATTTTCTATTTGCTAAAAATCACCAGCATTTTCCATTACTTATGGGATTATTTATGTGATTAATAAGCAAATACTTGTACAGAGGTCTCTAAGTAGGTAATAAAGATGAAGTAGGATAAATCTATTAACTAATTATTTTGAAAAAATATATAGGATCATTAAAAATAAGAAAACTTCCCAATGTACTTATTTCTAGGTCAATTATATTTACTTAGTTATCTCTCCAAAGTGAATAAGTATAATATTTCAAAAATTTAAGTAAAATTTACTACTATCTTCAATAGTGGTTTGGTTCTATTATTATAGAAAGTTGTTTAAAAGGATTCATTTTCTGTATACAGCTCTCAAGCAAATTCAGATTCTGTAGCTGTTAGCGTTCAATGACAATATACTAAAGTTTTATTTTTTTAATCTATTTTATGATTTGAATGCTTACTTGTTATGCCTAAAGTGTCTTTCATTTAGCCTTACCATGGATCAATGGAAATAAATATAAAAATGCGAATGTATTAGATAAGAATCAGAACCCTGCACGTTCTCACCATCAGGTTTTGCCTTTTATCAGTATTCTAGTCATCACTATGCCTTCTGTTTTCTCTGCAACAGGAACTTTATGTGGCAGTCAGTCAACAATTTCCATCTGTGTTGGCTTGTGCTGCTGCCTCGTTCTTCTCTTTGCACTTCCTAGAACAGTTTCCCAATGTGTGTTCTGGGGAGCACTATGACCTCAAGATAGTGCAAAAAGGGTCAAATAAATTTGAGAAACTGTCCCTTGCACATTCGCATTTAATGTGTCCCTTGTACATTAAAGACTATGCAGGGGGCCCTGCTTCATAAAACCTGCGTGTTTTGAAGCCAGTGTTTTTCAAATCTACATGTCAATCAAAATCTGTTTGTGAAAAATCCACCTATGTAAATAAATAGAAGCCAACCCACATTTATTATTATATTATTATTATTATTATTTTGAGGTGGAGTCTCACTCAGTCATACAGGATGGAGTGCAGGGGCACGACTTCTGCTCACTACAACTTCTGCCTCCCGAGTTCAAGCAATTCTTCTGCCTCAGCCTCCTGAGTAGCTGGGATTATAGGCGCCTGCAACCACGCCCCGCTAATTTTTATATTTTTAGTAGAGACGGGGTTTCACCATGTTGGTCAGGCTGGTCTTGAACTTCAGAGGTTGTGATTATCCT
>NW_012115154.1:15597157-15612910 GCF_000951035.1 Colobus angolensis palliatus | reverse complement strand
ACAGGCGCCCGCAACCACGCCCCGCTAATTTTTATATTTTTATTAGAGACGGGGTTTCACCATGTTGGTCAGGCTGGTCTTGAACTTCAGAGGTTGTGATTATCCTATCTTGGCCTCCCAAAGTGCTGGAATTACATGCGTGAGCCACTATGCCCAGCCTGATAATTATTTTATTAGAATTATTTTCTCTTTTTTTCAGCTGTTTTTCTCGGTTCTCCCCAGGAGGCCCTGCTAAACAGTTTGGATTGCCAGTACTGAACTTCTCCTGGTGTCAATCAGGCATTTTCTAAGTGGTAAGTAAAAATATCTGCATTTTTAGAAAAGATGAAGAAAGCAGAAAAGAGTCTTCCTTTCTGAAAACGTGTCCAACTTACTGCTATAATGGATACCTTCATCATTAAAAACAAACAAATAAACAAAAACACTTATAGAATGTTTTCCATTTTGCCCTCTTTTTTTATATGTTCAAATGAATTATTTTTCTCAAAGTTTGGTACCCAGGATAGAGCACAACATAATACATATAGTTGAACCAGTGCAGAAGAAAATACGGCCATTATTTCCCGTGTTCTTGACCCTTCTTCATTAATGTGAGGTAAGATCATCTGAACGTTGTATTTGAGCAGCCTTATTACTCTGCCAGCTCTTATTTACCTTGAAGCAAATAACAATATTCTCATTTCTGACTAGTATTTCCACATTAACTATTGCCAAAGCCATGTCATGTTACTCCTTAATAAGAAAAGGACAGCTGAGACAGCTTTTTTAAAACACGTCAATCTCATGTTTTGAAACGTGTTGTGAACAGCAAAGCCATCTGACCGTGGGGGAACTTTCTGAGATACTGAGGCAGCTGGTGAGATCACTCCTGAGTGAGGATGCTGGTGGAAGAGTCTTGAGAACTGATTACTGGTTAGTCCCATGGGAAATGAGATGAACGAGGGGCAAGAAGTGAAGTAGATCTGGCCAGTGGCCAAAAGGAGAACATTTCTAGTCCTTTCAATGGGTCTTTGTATCCTCTTCTGCCAAATTCTGCAACTGCTTGACCCTCTCTCTCTCCTCTGGTGGCTTCTATAGACTCAGTGCCCTGTGCTTCTCTGCCGATCCCTCTACCTGATTTCTCTGAGTCTCATTTGTGGCTCTGTCTCCTCTGTCCAGTCCTTAATGCTGCTGTTCCTCACTGCTTGGTTGGCATTGCTGGTTCCTCATTCTGCCCACTCTCATTCACATGTACAGTTTTGACTATTGTTGCCATTGCTAGTGCTATACTGGGGCTCCCAAATTATCTCTTCTGAAGTTTAGACCGATTTACCCAATTATATATAAAGTGTTTACGTAAGGAATGTTGAAAAGAAATCTCATTTTTGACATTTATAATAGAATGTTATCTTTACTTCCAAATGCATACATCCTTCTTTTTGCCATTCCAATTGATATAACAGTTCTACTAGTCGTCCAAGCCAGCGATCCTGGTTATTATCCTTGGCTTTACCCTGAATTCCCCAGGCCCTTCTCTTTAGCTTTTACCAAAGAACACTGTACCTCAAAGTTCTCTGAACATGTTCTATGTCATCTCTTTCCATGATCATTGCCACCACCTAATTTCAGGTGCATAATTTCCTGCTTGGACCACTCTGATATTCTGGTTAAAAGCTAAGGCAAATATACCTAGGCACTGATTATGCTTCAGTCACTTACTAGTACCTAGTTGCATGAGCAGTTTACTCAACTCCCAGGGCCAAACATTACTCATGTACAAGGAAACTGAGTCCCACTAGTTAGTGGTAGAAATAAAATTTGAACACAGATAGTTTCATTTCTCTTCAATTCCCTTTTAATCTTTCCATAATGTTCTGAGATATTCCTTCCAAGTTTGTGTCATCTGCAAACCTGGTAAGCTTAGTTTGATGTTATAATCAGAGTAGGGAAAATAACTATCCCTCTAATCACAGCACTTCTGACATCAAACGTTCAGGTTTTCACCTGATGTGGAGTTCATGGTGAAGCCAAGGATGATGAACAGGATCACTGACTTGTACAACTAGTAAAACTGCTCGTACCAATTAGGATGGCAAAAAGAAGGATAAGTTTGGGAGTAGAGCAACTCTACAACTTTCTACACACCAACTGCTTATCCAACACTTCGATACAATTTGGATACTAACTACCCAGAGTTAGTGAAAACCCTGCAGCTTAAGGACTCAGTTCCAAAATCGTAATTCAGATGCCAATCGTAAGTCCAACCCATCCATGCTTCAGACCAACCACTTTTAAATCATGGGTTCTTAAAGGCCTCTCCTAGGGTTCAATAATTTGCTAGAGTATCTCAGGGAACTCAAGATGGCACTTTATTTGTATCTAGTGGTTTATTACAATGATACATTCAGGAACAGGTAAAAGGAGGAAATGCATAGGAGAAGTCATGATGGGAGACACCAGCGGGGTAACTGCACACAGTTTCTATACCTTCTCTGGCGGTGCCACTAACCTAGCGCCTCTGTGTGTTCATCAGCTCAGAAGCTTATCAACTCTTGTCATTTAAGAATTTTCATAGAGCCTAATCTCCAGTCCTGCTCCCCTTCTAGGAGGTTGGTAGGTGGGGTAAAATATTCCAACCCTCTCATCATTTGGTCTTTCCGGTGACCAGCCTCATTTTGAGGCTTTCTAGGGGTTTCGCCCCAAGTTGGATGTGATCAAGAGAAACTCCTTGTGACCAACAAAAGACGTTCCTATCACTCAGGAAGCTCCAAGGGTCTTAGGGGCTCCGTGCCAGGAGTCAGAGCCAAAGGCCAAATATATTTATTATGCCACAAGAATCATTGATTAAAAACATTACATGAGAAAACAGTACTAAATCATAGTAATGACTTAGGGTTGCCTCTTGAAGACTTTGTTCTGTTGACCATTTCTATGTTATAAGTGCACCTTGACAAAGGATCGAACAAAAGAGTAGAGGAAGATGTAAAGCATAAATTGAGAACTATAAATAGTGATCTGAGCTAGTGTCTAAAGAAAAAAAAATTTTGAGATTCTAAGTAAGAACAGTAGCAAGAGGAGGTTCCAGAGTTCGGAGAAGATATGTCAGAAGGCCTCATGAGTGGGAAGGAGAGCCATGCCCTCTGCCCTCCTCCATACTTTCCTCCCTGAGCAGAGATGCCTACAAGCTTACACCTGCACCATGAGGCCAGGATTCTGGCAATCGTATCTTATACACCAACTAGCTGCTTATAACATTCAGTAAGTCTTCGTAAAATAAAGCAGCCTCAGAGACAACTTCTACCATTATTCCATAAAAAAACTGGATCTTTTACAATTCTTATAAATTATGAGAATGTATATATAAATTATAAGGATTTATAAATTATAATACTGTATATATAAATTATAGGAATATATAAATTATAAGAATGTTATACATTTTTATAATGTATAAGAATTATAAAAGATGGTTCACCCACTTTCACCTCAATGAACTCAGATTCACTCTATCATCCATGGTGGTAGTAGAGGATGCGGTATACATACCTGTGTGTGTATGTGTGTGTGTGTGTGTGTTTGGGGAGAGGTGCTCAAACCCTTAATTGCCAGAAAACAGTCACCTATCATGTTTTCTCATCCAATTTCTGTCTTATTTTTTATTCCAGTTTCAAAGTAGAGACAGGTGAGGAGAGGGGCCTTCACTTTGCAAAAGCAGCACATTCCTTCACCTTTCCTCTTAGTCTGTGTCTATTTAATTTGAGGTTACAAATGCATACTGAAGGAAAGTGAAGGTAACCAGAGTTTTCAGGTTCAACAGATTTTGCCATAACAGGTTTTCCCAAAGACCTTGCTGAAACAGCATGCTAAAGTTACAGTGTCTATCCAGTTCTCAACCATTTCTGCACCAAGACTGCTGAGGAATATGGAACCTGCCTGCAGGCTGGTTTATTATAGCAGTAATTTCAAACAGCATATGCATGTGTAAGGGTGAGGGCTTCCTCTCCAATGATCTTTACTTATCAATGCAAGTCTCTTGATCTTGCCAACTACCAATTCTATTAAAAGAAATTAGTTCTGGAATTATTCTTAGTGCAACCCGTTGGCTTCATTAATGACTTTGCTGATAAATTACCAGTTTAAGAATCAATTTTATAATTTTTCCAGAGATGAAAGTCAAGTTGATTCTTGTCTGTAGTTTCCAGCTTCGGCCCATTTCCCCTTTATAAATAGTCAATTCCGTCGTCCCAGTCCTTGCACACTTGTGGCTGAGGAACCGTCCATTGTGACTACAGACGTGGAGAAGCTGTGCACTCTCATTGACCCTGGACGACCTGGACACTCAAACAAAGACGCTGGTCACGACCTCCAGCTATATTAGTTGTTGAATTCACAGAATGCATGATTTTGTTTTTAACTGTTAAAATTTGTATCACCGGCCGGGCGCGGTGGCTCACGCCTATAATCCCAACACTTTGGGAGGCCGAGGCGGGCGGATCACGAGGTCAGGAGATCAAGACCATCCTGGCTAACGCGGTGAAACCCCGTCTCTACTAAAAAAACAAAAAATTAGCCGGGCGTGGTGGCGGGCGCCTGTAGTCCCAGCTACTTGGAGGCTGAGGCGGGAGAATGGCGGGAACCCGGGAGGCGGAGCTTGCAGTGAGCCGAGATCGCGCCGCTGCACTCCAGCCTGGGCGACAGAGCGAGACTCCGTCTCAAAAAAAAAAAAAAAAAAAAAAAAAAAAAAAAAAAAATTGTATCACCGATCTATGTCCTTTGCTGAGAGCTCCTTTCACAGGCAATTAGAGGCTCTCTCCCTCTTTCTCTATTTTGCATTCCAGTTTCCTTTTTCTGATTCTTGTCAAGTTCTCCCATTTCCAGTTGGAAACTCGTTTTCTTCGTGGGAAGACATGTAAGAAAAATAAGACTGAAGTAGCCCACCTTGCTCCTTTGCTGTCATTCGTGGCCAACCTGATATTTCCTGGTTATCCGCGTTATTTTTGTCCCAACATACCTCTATTTTTATTTTATTTTTTCCAAAAATTTCTCTCTAGATTTTGTTTTTATAAGTGCCAGCTTATTCTGGCATACTAGGGTATCTTTTTTTTTTTTTTTTAAACAGTTAATTCTCTCTAGATTCTCTGGTTTCTAATCAACTAATTCCTGCTAAGGTATTAATGGCTGATAACGGCTTAATGGAGCAACTCTTTGGGATGACATTTGCATTTTCACTACTGCTTTTAAATCCTTACCCCAAAAGACCACATTATACGAGAATTTCAAGTATTCTTGTGGAGACAATAAGGAAAAACTTGTGGAAGGAAGAGAGCTTTTCCTAAGTCCCACTAATCACAGAACAGATATTTTAAAGTACTTAACTACATGTAAGTCTCTTGTTCTTATAAATAACATGAGGAAAGTCAATATGAGAAAACATAATGCACATTCGTCTTTCCAGACTTCAGACAGCTACAGAAGGAAGGCAGAACAGCTTTCCCACGTCTTAGAGGTTTCTAAAGTGTAGCTAATCTGACATTTTGCTTTTTTATTCTGATCTATTTGATTTGATTAAATTTTAACATAAGATGTTTGTGGAATATCAAAAGCAGTGATTGCAATTTAACCTTTTCTTAATTACTTTTCAGTAATTAACAAAATGCCAACGAAATGCAGGCATTCTAGTGAACAATATATTACGCTGGCTAAAAGTGATTAGCGTCTACAGTGAGACACACCTAGATTCCAATCTCAACTTGTGCTCTTTCAAGAGCTGAGGATTCGTAGGCAAATCACATCACTGGAGGCTGTTCAATGAACACCATAACATAGAGCCAGCGGCCAGGGCTATCATGAGGATTAGTGAGATAAGTTCAGTAAAATACTCAGAATAGTTCCTAGAACTAGTAAAAAGCCAATGAATATTTCTGTTGTGGGCATGTATGATTTTTAAGTAGAAAAACCTAACAAGCCCTTTCATATCAGCTTTGGGGTTTTATGATTCTTAGAAATTTCCTCAGCTTGCCTGACCAACAAAAGAAAAATTAGCAATACTTTCTATTGGATTCTAAGAAGCACTCAAGTGTTTATTCATTTACTTTTCTCATACATTCTTGTATTTATGCATGCACCCATTCAGCATGTATTAAGTACTTATTATATTAGAAGTTGAAAAGCAGTGGTAAATAAGACAGACATTCTCCCTGCCCTCAAAGAACTTACAGTCTAGTGGTCTCATTGTGAAACACGAAACAGGCTAAGGATAAAAGCCAAGGGTAAGTGAGGACAGGAAACATTCACTTCAATACATTTCACCTCATTTGTGAAAGAAAATCAACCATTTCACACCCACTGGAAGAGCTGTTACCACAAAAGCAAAACAAAGCAAAACCCTGAAAATAACAAGTGTTGGCAAGGATGTGGAACAATCAGAACCTTTGTACACTGCTATTGGGATGTAAAATCATGTCATTGCTGTGGAAACAGTGAAGCAGTCCCTCTAAAAATTAAAATAGAATTACCATGTAATCCAGCAATTCCACTTCTGGGTATATATCGAAAAGAAGTGGAAGCAGAGGCTCAAACAAATATTTGTATATCATTAGTACATTCACAAGAGTGAAAGAGCAGAAACACCCCAAATGTTCACTGATGAATGAATAGACAAGATGTGACATACACATACAATGAAATACAATTCTGTCATGAAAAGAATCAAAATTCTGACATATGCCACAACATAGATAGATACTAAAGAAATATGTGATGTGAAATAAGCCACAGAAGAACAAATATTATATGTTTCCACTCTTATAAGGTACCTAGAATATTCAAATTCATGAAGATAGAAAGTAGAATGCTGGTTAGTGGAGGCTGGAGGAGGAAGAAATAGGGAGTTAGTTTTTAATGAGCAGTTTTCGTTTGTGATGATGAAAAGTCCCGAAGACACCACTAGTGATGATGGTTGTACAACAACAAGGTGAATGTACTTAATGCCACCAAACTGTACACTTACATATAGTTAAAATGGTAACTTTTATGCTTTACATATTTATCACAATAAGAAGACATTACATTCTGTGTTTTCAACAGTTATCATAGATGGAAGTTGTGACTAACGTGTTCTTTTCCAATATTATTTAGGGAATCTTAGGTGTCATTTGACTGGCTAAAAAGAAAAGCCAAATCAATAATTATACAGCAATAATAGGAGCTATGCCTCCTTTTAAGTTCTTTGTAAATACAGCAAACTATTTCCATGCCTTCTTTCAGTCTAGGACTTTCCTCTCACCGAGATAGTTTCTTCTTTCACCCGTTCAGAGAAGCAAGAACCACATAATTAAACCCAACAGTCTAGTTTCACAGAGGCAGACATGGCATTCCAAAACATTAAATGAATATATTGTACCACTATAAATACGTTGTGTTTAGTTAGTTTTAAATACTATAATTTTGTTGTTGTTGTTGTTGTTGTTTTTGTTGTTGAGATGGAGTCTTGCCCCGTCTCCCATCCCAGACTGGAGTGCAGTGGCATGATCTTGGCTTACTGCAACCTCCGCCTCCTGGGTTCGAGTGATTCTCCTGCCTCAGCCTCCTGAGTAGCTGGGATTGCAGGCATGTGCCACCATGCCCAGCTAATTTTTTTTGTATTTTAAGTACAGAGTTTCACAATGTTGGCCAGACTGGTCCTGAACGCCTGACCTCAAGTGATTCAACCGCCTCAGCCTCCAAAGTGCTGGGATTACAGGAGTGAGCCGCTGTGCCAGGCCTATACATTTATTTTCCTAAAATTATTTTGCAACATGGATGTTTTAAAAAGTCGGAGGCTGCCTTTCCACACTTGTGCCATTACCTACAGGCATGTAGCGAATTTTAACAATGCATTTTTCCTACTTGGTACGTATGTTGTTTCAAACCAGAATGCTGCTGAGGCGTATCTTTGTTTAGCCAGTTAGGTCTTCACTGGCAATGAAAATTAATAGAGTACTTAAAAACAAAAACGAAAAAATCCCCAGCTCATTGTTTAACATTAAGCAAGTAGTTTAAAAGATATTTTTCTTTGAAAAACAAATGATAAACTAGAAAAAAAAACATAAAAATATAATTAGCATGTGATTTTTTTAACGGACAATATAAATTTAAAATATACAAATAAATTTAAGAAAGATTTGATGAAATTCTTATGAGGAAAAACTGGAGATGTTTATTAAGGAAAGATTAAAATGTTCTAAAGTATGTCTTTAACCTTTAAGTTGATTCTAGGGAAAGAACACAGCTTTCTATAAATTAAGCTTTAATGTCATAGCCAGACATGAAAATATAAGGCTGCATGGATTACATATCTGATGTGGCATAGTGCATCTTAGAGTTCTTCAATAACATGATTGCAAAAAATAAAGATGTTTAAATCATGCACACTGTTGTCTTCTAGGATACAATAATATAAACATTTCTAATAGTTTTAAAAATATGGTTAATTATCCTTATTAATTCATTGAGCAGATGTTTAATGAGTACTTGGCATGCATCACTGTGTCATATTTTAGTGTACTGGGATAAACAAAATTAAGAGTAGCTCCTGCTCTCCTGAACCTTATGACTGAGTTGCTCACCTAATACACCTTACTTCATTTCAAACCATCAATGGCTTAGCTTCCTAATTCCAAAGATACTTTTTCTGGCCACTTAATTTTCTGTTCTACAGACTATACAATCATGATCCCATTTCTTTTTGGTTTTCCTTACAGTTCTGCCATATGGAAACTAAGAAATGTATAATCATTTGCTTTCCAAGCTAAAGAAAAAAAGCTCTTAGGTAATATTTGACATTAGTTTTAATAGATCCTAATGTTTTGGGAAATGGTCCAGTTCTCTCTCAAATTAAAGGCAAGAAATTTACTGAATAACGTCTTTGTGGAGAACAGAAATATGATTGGTAATAACAGAGATATAAATGCATGATTAAAAATATTCTATTGCTTAAAAAAACTATTTTTTACTACTCTAAATAATTTGTTATAAAAAGCTTCAGGCTAGGATGATGGATAATTGAAAACTGGAAAAAGAAATGCACTCTTTTAAATGAATTTTTCAAACTCAATATCCTTAGGTTAAAGAGCCATATACAAATTTTCAAGATTTGCTCACAGAAGGAATAAATATTGAATGCCACTTTATTAAGTACAATTGAGCACACAAACTATAATCAAACTCACAGATAATATGAACTGTTTAATATCAGATACAGGAGTATTACAAAGACTGCTAACTAGTCTTCAATAATTACTTTCCGCCCTTGCATAGATGTAGATCTTTACCTGGATATTTGGTTATCCAACATCCCTTGCAACTCTATGTGGCCACATTAATATGTTTCAGCCAATGAAGTGATACATGCGTAAATGTTGTATGAGACTTCAGGGGAGTGGCCTTAAAGGGTGAGAATCACCCTGTATCTTTTGATTCTATTTTTCTCCTATCTGGAACTTGGATGTAACATCTGGCATTCAAATTGCCATTTGGGATATTTGCTTTGTACTAAATATAAAGCAGAAGGATGGAAAAAGCCTACCTTCCTGACTCCATGGAACACTATGATAGCCTTGAACAGTCTAATTCTATATTCTCTCATGTAAGAAAGGAAGAAATCTTCGTCTTGTTAATTTCAGTCTCCATTACTCAGAGCTGAACCTAATCCAAACTCATACCATAGTGTGTACTCTACATAAAAAGAGGGTGCTATGTGTGACAAAGCCTAAAAAGCATATGGAATTGCCTGTGGTGGACACCAGGCCTTGAAGACTGTGGAAAGCTGCAATCTTTGTCATATAGTAGCTAAATATTTGGTTGTATTGTCAACTGCTGTCTTTAGAAGGCAAATTAGGTGCCGACTGAGACTTCCATGTTAAAGAGAAATGCTTGGAAAGACTCAAGTGCTCTTGTGCACTGGCTCCTTCTTACTGTGTTTAGTAAAGTCTCCAGGAGAGAAATGAAGTTAGTCTAGAACTCACCAGCCTAAAGGCTGAGATGAGGGTAAAGCTACTTTGAAGCAGAAGGTGCTTTCTTCTTATGTTGACAGTCTAAAATGATGGAGAATCCCCAATTCAGAAGCTTGAAAGAAAAAAAATAAAAAAATAATAACCCTGTGTCCTAAACCACATTGTGGTGTAAGTTTAAATCGTGGCTGCCAAGAGGCAGCTTTAGAAGGAAGTAAGGCTATGACCCCCGGATGTCTTTCATCACCTTCAGGTAAGGGTTGTCTACCAGACTTTGGGGGACAGTACCGTTGCACTGATCAGATTAAGGATGTCATCGTCCACTGAAGGGTTATTCTTTTTCAGGACCTCAAGGTAGTTTGACATTAGTTGAAAGGTATAGAGAAGAAAAGGAGGGAGGAGCAAGTACTCTTGAAGGCACATTAGAGGGCTCACCTCCACTGGGAATTGGCAGAACACAGAGGTAACTACGAAAAAGAATAGTCAACAGGCTTTAAACTATGTCAAGAGCAGATGTTTAGGTGTGGTTATTTGCACATAGAACTGCCTGAAACAAAAGAGATGAGAAGAGTACAACGTTTTTGAGAAACTTATATTGCCAAGGAAACCATAAGCATGGCCTGCAAAGGTTTGTGCCCTTTCAAGGACTACAGCAGTCCTTACTCATTAATTTGTATCAGCAGGAGGTCAGTTGTGAAAGCATGCAGCCCACCAGACAGGAAAAATCAGAATGCCCTTCTCAGATATGATCACGATATGGCTTCTCATAGGGACCTCTGCGAGTGAAACCCTGGATCACAAAAGGCACTGGAAAAATAATCTTTTTGCTATTCCTGCCTAGCAAGATTTTAAAATTGTTATGGACAAGCAATGACTATGTGTCTCTCATGCTTTTATTTTTCAAAAGACGAGTGCATTTCACAGTTAACAGGTTTTTAATTTATATCCTACTGTACCACAAGAAATAAAACCTTGACCTGATGAAGAGGTCTGTACACAATCCGAGATGGATTTGAGATGGATGCAATAACTTATGAGATTTTGGGAAGGTCTCACTTAAAGGAACATAAAAATGTACTATGTATGGGAAAAAGGGTTAATATAGATATTTCTGTGTACTAATGTTGGTACATACTGTCAGTTTTCCCTACAATCTGTTTTCATGATCTTTTCAGTAATAAAATCTCTCCACACCTGTTTTTGAGGGGAGGGGGCGCTGGATTCATGAATGTCTGGGAGAATTTTATTTCCCAGCTTGCTTTGCAACTAGTTGTAGCCACAGGACTAAGCTCTGACTGACAGGATATGTGTAGAAATATCTTCAGCATCTTTCAGGAAGTGTCCTTAAAGAGAGGTACACCGTTACTCTGTTCATTTCTTTCTGGAATGGGGATGGAAGACATCTTGACCAAGAGTGAGAAACAATGTACTAAAGATGGTGGAAAATCTAGATAGATTAGAACTTGTTAAATTATAGGTTGCATGCTAGATGCAACCCAACACTTGTTTTTGTAAATGTTTTACTGTAATACAAACATACCCATTTATTTTCGTATTGTCTATGGCTGTTTCTCTGCTACAAAGCAAAGTTGAATAGTTGTGAGAAAGATTACAGGGCCCACAAAGCTTAAAATATTTACTATATGACCCTATATAAAAGAGTTTGCTGATGCTTGAAATAGAATTCATATTTCGTGAAACCACAAAATGCCATACCAGCACCTTCAACAAGTTTAAATCGTTACTAAGTTGGATTTCTATAATTATATAGCTGAAGACTATCCCAATAATTTGGATTTTTCCCTCTATCTTAAAAGTTAATGTTACTATATCTATAATATTTTGAATATGGAAATCCTACATTTAACATTACTCATTTCTGGGTGTCATGGCTCATGCATGTAATCCCAGCAATTTGGGAGATCGAGGAGGACAAATTACTTGAGCTCAAGAGTTCTAAACAAGCCTGGCCAACATGGTGAAACCCTATCTCTACTAAAATTACAAAAATTAACTGGGCGTGGTGGTGCACGCCTATAGTCTCAGCTACTAGGGAGGCTGAGGTGGGGGGATCACCTTGAACCTGGGAGGCAGAGGTTGCAGTGAGCTGAGATCATGCCGCTGCACTCCAGCCTGGGCAACAGAGTGAGACCTTTGTCTTTAAAAGAAAACAAAACATTACTTATATATAAGTGCAAAGGAAAAGTAAAAGAGACAATATATTTGGTTGATGTTTACCATTATATACTTTGACATATCACAAGAGATTAACTTCCTAACAATAAAAATGTATATCTAATTAATGTTTTTAAAGAATTAAGAAGTATGGTAAAGAATTCTGACATTATTGATGCAATAAGAAGCCTTTTAATATTAAACTTATTGGACACATTGTGTTTATGGACATTCCATGCTGGAAAGTAAAATCCATTCACCAATGACAAAAAAGAAGAAACCTCAATAACTTTTGTTATATGAATACATTATTAGCAACTCTAACAAACGTACATTTATTTATTTTTTATTTTTTATTTTTTTTTTTGAGACGGAGTCTTGCTCTCTCGCCCAGGCTGTAGTGCAGTGGCCGGATCTCAGCTCACTGCAAGCTCCTCCTCCCGGGTTTATGCTTTTCTCCTGCCTCAGCCTCCCGAGTAGCTGGGACTACAGGCGCCCGCCACCTCGCACGGCTACTTTTTTGTATTTTTAAGTAGAGACGGGGTTTCACCGGGTTAGCCAGGATGGTCTTGGTCTCCTGACCTTGTGATCCGCCCGTCTCGGCCTCCCAAAGTGCTGGGATTACAGGCTTGAGCCACCGCGCCCGGCACAAATGTACATTTAAACACAAGTGCTATGTTAGAGGTTTACTTTTATCCACTTATATTTTTAAAAATAATCCTGACAAATTTCATCTCCCTTTATCTAGTTTATTTCCTACTACATGAAACTCTATGTAAAATTAGAAAAAAATTAAAAACACACTTTTCTAAAGGTAAACATTTTCTGTTTTGAAAATTTTTAATATATATATATATTTAATTTTACTTTGAAGGTTTGTTACATAGGTATACATGTGCCATGGTGGTTGACTGCACCAATCAACCTGCAATCTAGGTTTTAAGCCCCGCATGCACTAGGCATTTGTCCTATTGCTCTCCCTCCCGTTGCCCCCCAACCTCCCACTAGGCCCTAGTGTGTGATGTTCCCCTCCCTGTGTCCATGTGTTATCACTGTTCAACTCCCACTTATGAGCGAGAACATGTGGTGTTGGTTTTCTGTTTCTGTGTTAGTTTGCGGAGAACGATGGTTTCCAGCTTCATCCGTGTCCCCGCAAAGGACATGAACTCATTCTTCTTTATGGCTGCAGAGTATAATAGTGAGAGACTTTTTTGTTTTTTTGTTTTTTGTTTTTTTAAAGACAGAGTGTTGCACTGTTATCCAGGCTGGAGTGCAGTGGCGCAGTCTTGGGTCACTGCACTCCAAGGCTCAGGAGACCCTCCTGCCTCAGCCTCCCAAGTAGCTGGGACTTCAGGTGCACATACCCATGCCCAGCTAACTTTTGTAATTTTTGCAAAGATGGGGTTTCACCATGTTGCTCAGGCTGATCGGGAACTCCTGAGCTCAAGTGATCCACATACCTCAGCTTCCCAAAGTGCTGGGATTACAGGTGTGAGCCATGACGCCCAGCCAACTTTACATTTTTATATGGAAATATATTCAAGTAGTTTTCACTTATTATTTTGAGTACTATAAAAGTGCTTGTCATGTTGGTTTTATACCTACAAATGGCTACTGCAGACAATTTTAACAAAAAAAGGAGAACATTAAAATTATTATTCATTCTTTGAATCAGAGATATTGCTAAAATTCTGTTTTACTTTCTTTTACAGTGAGGGGTAGGTGGGTATAAAACTAGATAAGTAGAAAAAGAGAAACCATAGAAAGCAGAAAGAGAAGGGAAAACCAGGAAAAGAGAAGCAAAGGAAAAAAAAGACATATATAGCCTTTTTTTTTTTCTTTTGACGTTTAAGGGACAGTGAGGTAGGCAGATATTAAACAAATAATCTCCCTAATTAATATATCTTTGTAATCTATTATGTAAACTCAAAACTAAAGAACTCGACCTTAGCCAGGGGCTGAGGCAAAGGGAAAGCTTTCCTGAGTAAGTGTTGATTAAAGTGAGATTTAAGAAAGAAGTAGTCATCTTAGGTTGAAGAATATTCCAGAAAGAGGAAATGGAATGTGTAGAGTCCCTGTGACAAGGGCAGCATAACACTCTATTAGCTCAAGGAAGGCCATCATGATGTTGGTGCACAGAAGCAGAAGGCTGGGTGAGGACGAATGATGTGTGTAACACAGAAAGGAACCAGGTGATGCAAGATCCTTGTAGTTCAGGTTATAAATTTGCATTGCTAAACAAATAAATAAGTATTGCAATCACAAGAGAAACAGGAAGTGAGTGAGGGTGGAAAGAGTAGGGGAAATTGGCAAGACAAAGTCAGTGGAAGATAGATTGAAAGAGGACTAACTAGAATGGACTGAAATTGTCAGTGGATAAATCAGGGAACTGTTAAGCAGTCCTGCAGAGAGAACATGGTAGTCTGGTTTATCACAGTGGCAGTGAAACAGCTGAGAGGCAGATGGATTATAAAATCATTTATGAGTTGAATAGTTTATGGATAATAAACAAATACTTAAATAGGATTGGGTGAAGGATTGGATTTGTTGCATGGAGATAAAACTAAAGAAAGACTAAAATCATTCTTTATCCTGGATGGAGGGCAATGGCACATTCATTGATATGGAAAATATTAGACAGGTCTAAGAGAATGCTGTTATAAATTTGTATTGTATCAAAATATTTTATCTCCATTGCAATAAGACTATGTCATTAACATTTTTCATATATCATTTAATATTATTCAAAATCATGACTTTGGGTGGCTACATAATACTCCATTTTACAGACTTGCCACAGTATCTTTTTTCATCTTTCTGCTGTTGCTCATTTAGGCATTTTCTAGTTATTGATGACTATGTTGTTGCAATAAACACTCTTGTATATAACTACTTTACTCTGTAATCACACAGTGGGATCAGTAACCATTATGTATATTGTTTCAAAAGTATATGAATCAAAATTCATAAAACTTTTACTGCATGTACTTAAATCTTAACACATTGATTTTAATAAGTGATGGAGGGCTAACCTTATTGTATCATCTCTACATAAATAAAATCTTGTTAACACTCCTTTAAATAAACATGCATTATAAACTTTCTTTTACTACTTAATCACTTAACTATAATTTTGTTTTAATGATTTTTTTAAATGTGGATTTCTAACTTGTCCCTTGATGACACTAACCTCACATCATTACCCAGTGTCTTATTTTTCTAATGTTTTCTTTGTCTCTCTTCTAATCCTCATCTACCATTTTATGGAATCTAAGATTTTTCTTATCAGAATGCAACAAATGTTCCTTTTTTTCCTACATTTTTATACCCAAATCATTGCCTACATTAGTGTTTTTCAAAGTACGGAGAGAGAAGGACAAGCATTGAGATCACCCAGGAAACAATGTAGTAATTTCTCAAAATAATAAACATAGACTTATATGACACAGCAATTCCACTCCTAGGTATATACCCAAGAGAAAGAAAAACATATGTGCAATCAAAAAGAGGTAAACTAATGTTAACCTCAGCATTATTTATAATAGCCAAAAGGTGGAAAGACCCAAAACTCCATCGCTCGTGAATGAATAAATGTCTCATATATATACAC
>NW_012115154.1:15580367-15597102 GCF_000951035.1 Colobus angolensis palliatus | reverse complement strand
TAAATATAAATGTTACAATATATAATATAAATATTATAATATATAAATATTTGACAATAAATAGGGATAAAGTACTGATACATGAATTGAATAAACTACAGTTGAATAAAAGTTGAAAACATTATGCTAAACAAAAGAAGCCCATCATAAAAGATAATTTTTTATGCAATTCAATTTATATAAAATGTCCAGAATAAGGATGGGTGTGGTGGTTCCAGACTGTAATCCCAACAATTTGGGAGGACGAGGCGGGCAGATCACAAGGTCAGGAGATCGAGACCATCCTGGCTAACATGGTGAAACCCTGTCTTTACTAAACATACAAAAAGTTAGCCAGGCGAGGTGGAGGACGCCTGTAGTCCCAGCTACTCGGGAGGCTGAGGCAGGAGAATGGCGTGAATCTGCGAGGTGCAGCTTGTGGTGAGCCACGATCAAGCCACTGCACTCCACCCTGGGTGACAGAGCGAGACTCCGTCTTTTAAAAAAAAAGTCCAGCATAAACAAATTCATAGAGACAGGAAGTAGTAGATCTGTGGTTGCCTACGATTTGGGGTTTTGTGGAAGAATTCAGAGTGACTTCTAATAGTTTTGGGGTTCTATTTGGGTCATGAAAATGATCGAAAATTAGACTGTGGTGACAGTTACAAGACTCTGTGAATATACTGAGTATCACCAAATTATTCACTTTAAATGGTGAATTTTATAGCATATGATTTCTTGGCCAATAAAATAAGAAAAAAAGAAAAATCACCTGTCTGTTTAAAATGTATATTTCTGGGCCCAACCTCATATCTACGGAATCACAATTTTACTAAGAAGGCAATCGAAGACTTTTGTTTGTTTTGTAAAGCACCCTAGAAGTTTCTTAAGGACATAAAACTGTGAGAGCCTGGTATAAAACATGCATTATCTTAGCAAATACACAAAATCTCTACCGGTTGGTCTTCAAATCAACTTTTGCACTAGACTAGCAAATAGTAGAACTGCTTCTATTTCTTCTAAGCTTGTACATAGTGGTTATTACCTGTCTGCTTCATTCAGCCTGATAGCTTGCATTTCCACCCTAAAGCCCAACTGAATTTTTTCCTTCTTTTGATCTTTCAACATTTTTTTCTACATATAACATTGACTATGTATTTACTAGGGGCAATTCACCCTTTACATGTATTTTCTGCCCTTCAAATATTCTTTTCTGTGAAATATTGAACCTAAAATCATATATACTTATTGAATCCTTGAGTCCATCTCTTTGTTCAATAGCCCATAGATAATAGGAAAAGTTCTGAAGGTATTAAAAGATTTTGTTTTATTGCTGATTTTTTGAGGCATGTAGCTTCTCCTGGAAGTAATACCATGCAGTCAAATGCTGGTAGAGAACATCTTTATTCAAATTTTATATTTGCACACCGATCTAAAGGGTCTCTGAAAACAGAGAAGGTCTCTCTTCCCAATTGTAGTGAACTTACTTGTTATTACAGATTAAGTTCTATAGAGGAATGGTGCCATGGTAACTTTGGCACTAATGGTATTTAACTACAGTGAATGAGATCGAAAGATCTACATATCAAAGAGGCTTTGGGATTTTTTTGATTGGAAAAGTATTAAAGACAATGTAATTTTAAGGCTAACTTCTGAAGTAGACAGAATTATATGTTACTAAGAAAGTCTTTGGCCTAAATTCCCAGACCCTCACTCCCATACATTATACCTAAAAAGACTTCAAATTTCCCCATGAGATATTCAACCATTTTTAGGGTCTTGAAGGCCAAAAACTCTTACAAAATTTCTTATTACTATAAAATTCCCATGAGGAGTAGAAAATAATTTTTAATTACTTGAGAAATAGCTGGTTGCTGGGATGGACAAAGGAAACCCAAAGAAGAAAGAGAAATTAAAAATAAAAGGAGGGGTGAGTTCAGCAAAAGTTCTTTTTAATTACTACATGAGTAAACCAAACAAGAAAAACTAGTTTATTTTAAAATCCGATCTTTTTAAAAACTCAACAAAAGCCACAGAACCAGAAACAACTTTTTAGTTAAAAGAGAGGCATGTAAATAATAATAAATTTAATAATTAAATTTACATATAAATAATTGATGGCCTAAAGGAGAAACAAAACAGACAAGCAGACAAAATAAGCAATGACAGACCAGCACAGTTACAGGCACGGGATCCCATTCTGTTTGTTTTTACACATATAAGAATATTATTTGAATTTTCAGCAATTAAAAAAAGTAAGTATGCTACATTCATCTCCTCTACCTACTTGTTCAGTCACAGAGTATTAGATATGCAAATAAACATAGCAACATTGTTGGAAAAACAAAAAACCCACAAACTTCTTTCTGTTTTGTAAAGAAGTGCCTTAAAATAACTTTCTGCAACCACCTTTATGCATTACTTTTTTGTGTCATTACCAAATGACTTGTGGCCACTAAGGAAGGGCCCTGGTCACACTTCCCGTCCTGCCTGAGGTCAGAGTTGCCGCTCTAAATAGGGTCCACAGATGCTTACCAGCTGAGGCCACGCTGCCTGGACTGCCCTCAGTCTGAACACAGCAGGAGTACGAGAGCCAGGCCATTTCTTTCTGACACAGGATTCCAACAGACAGTTTTTGCTAGAAACTGGCCAATATTGCCTCAGCTGTGCAACCATCTGGGGCTCTACCCACGCACTCTTTCTTTCCTTTCACCATTCCTGAATGTCAGAGCTCCTCTTTAACCTTTTTCCTTTAGAAGTACTTCCCCAATAAATCTCTTGATTGTCCGATTCTGTCTTGACCTCTGCTTCTTAGAGTACCTGAACTGACACACGGTGAAGATTCTTTTCTTTACCCAACTTTAATCAGGCTCTGAACTTCCTCCTAGGCCCATCTGTTTACTCTCTTGTAAAATCCAGTTTTAGCAAAAGAACCCTGCGAAGGCAGTTTAGCCAGAACTCCCCATCCTCAATAGCTGATCGTTCTCAGTATCTCATCATCCTTGACATCTGACCATGTTCCTCCTGTACCAACCCACAGATGATGTCTGATCACCCCAGCCTGTTTTCAGCAAGAATTCTGATCAGGTGGATTTAGCTAGAAATCCCTGTACCTTTGGATTGTTTCTTTGTAGTAATTTTCTATCTACTGACCCAACGTTGCTTTTTGGCTATAAATTCCCGCTTGTCCTTCCTACACTTGGAGTTGAGCCCATTCTCTTTCCCTTGCTGCAAAATTCCATTGCAGTGGTCCCTGTATCTATTGCAATGGTCCTGAATAAAGTCTTCCTTACTACGCTTTTAACATGTATCTTTGAATTTTTTTTAACACTGATTACTCATGAAAAATGAAGGATACATTTAAGGATTTCTTTTTCCTTTTGTTAAAGCACTGTAAAATCAACTTTACAGGATAAACTGTAGACATGTTTATGCTTCCCAAGTAACCACTTTACACCTATCACATATTTGCACCAGATACATAAGGCATTACCGTTTAAAAAATTTGGCCAGTAATTTCTCTACTTAAGAGCATTTTAGATATAGATGATATTTGCTAAAAAATTCACATACAAAATAGTATTTAATTTACATATCTTTAGTGTTACCTGTATTATTTTCACAGTCAGATCATGATGTTCTTTTAGGCTAATGATTTTAAAAGAGCAATATCAGTATCAAGAGAAAAGGAAGCAGAGACTGTCGATGGTAAACGGCCACAGGGTTAAGCCAATTCTTGAAAGTCAAAGGGTTTTTGTAATTTTATGATATTTTTCTTTGAAAACTTCTTACAATCATTTCTTAAATCTGAATATTTCCAATGCAAGCCAGTTGTAAGAGCAAGAAAAAGGCAAAGGCATGTAGAATATCACAATAATTGTAATGATAATTAGTTTACAACATAGCTCTAATCAAATTTTACTTGTGGGAGCTATAAAAAAAAGTCTTGGGAACCTTGGGCTACATGATAAATACTTTCCAATCTCCAAGCAGAAAAACAGTTTCTGATGAGGTTAATATGTTCAATTTCAATCTGTAATTCCTTTTTTTTCTTTTATGTATATAATTGGTAAACAAATAAAAAAAGCCTGAAAGTTCTTTGGGAATTAGATTGAAAATTTTTTCTCGTTGATATTCTAATAGAAAGTGATGGCTGAAAAATACGTATTTTTTTTTTATTAAAAATACCACTTCTATGGTACTATGCTTTTAACCTGGGTGATAAAATAATCTGTACATCAAATCCCCATGACACATAATTTAGTTATGTAAAAAACCCTTTACATGTACCCCTGAACCAAAAATAAAAGTTAAAATATATTTTAAAATGAGGAACATTGCATAAAATAGCAAATATTGATTTGAATATTTTCAAGAACAAATAGTTGTTTTTGTACAATCAAGTCCTGTTTAAAAAGTTAATTGAGAAACAGTTTCTAGATTACTCACTACAATTAGGGGAGGACAAACTCCTCTAGAAAAAACATGGAAAAAAAATCACATATAATAATAATGGACTAGAGTGAAAATATTAAAAATACAAAGAAAAATAGAAAACAAACAGTTAACTAAAACGTTTGGAAGCAGTAAATAAACATAATTTCAAATTATATAATATTAGCCAAGCCAAATTAACCATTAATAATTTACAGAAATCGCTGAGGTTCTAAGTTGTGATTTTCCCATCTCACTCTAAAATTTAATAAATTGTTAGTCATTTGGTTAGGAGAAGTTGGCTTTTGCCATTAATACTAATTAGCATTTCAAAGAGAGGCATATTACACAAAAGTGAGATAGGGTAACCAAGTACTTTAGTATTAATGAAGGATATTCAGCACTATGTAAATATAGATGATAGCTAATTTTCAGTTTATATTTTAAAGGGTGATAAATAGTTTATTTCCTACCCCCCTCCAACCCCAGCAGTATTGTTGGACCACTGATGGAACAAAGGTCAAAAGGAAAAGATTACAATTAGGTGGCATTTTCAAGCTAGAAGTATATGCATGAGAGGTTATTTGTGAATCAATATTTTTAAAGGCTATTTTTATTATAACAGCTTCCTAGCTTTAAGTCAGGGTTCTCTACTTGTTTATTTCTAAATGGCAAGGTCGCCAAATTAGAATTTTAATTTACTATAGCGGGTTTTAAATCAGTAGATTCTTGACCCTAGATGCAGCAGAAAGAGCATTCATCCAAGACTTGACCTGAGGAATTTAGGAATTGACTGAGAACCCATCAAAAGAAACTAGAAGAGACAGGATGCTGGGAATTTTGTTTCGGAGGGAGCTGTCCATGGTTCCGTTAATATTGGTGGAACTATGACCACATAGACAACAAATTCCTTGGTTTTAGGATGCATAGGTCAAAAGTCATTTTCAGGGAAACACAGTGAAATGGACCTCATATTGTGGAAGGATAAGGGAGAAAGTGTAAAACAGTGGAAAGGGGAGGCATGAGCCTTTTCGTCAGGAAGACTGGTATCATCCTTGACCCTTTGGCTTTTACACCCCATATCCCACCTGTCTGCAAGTCCTGCTGGCTCGACCTCCAAATATGTATGTAGAATGGATCATTACCCACTGGCTCCACTAATACAATCTAGTCGATCTTCTTTCATCTGGGTTATTGCAACAGTTTCTACTGTTCTCCCTCATGGAACTACAGCCTTTTATCAAAACAGCAGCCTGAGAGATTATTTTAAAATAAACTAGATTCACTCGGTCCAACCTTCTCAGTCATTGTTAAAGACTCTTCACAATCCAACCTCACTTTTTTTCAGTCACACTGACTCCCTTTCCTAATCACTCCCTGCACACACCAGCTGGATATCGGGTTACACTGGCTTCTCCCTCTACCAAGAGGGTTCTTCTCTCCCATCTTCTCATGGTATGTGTGTTCTCATTCCTCTGAGGAGTTTGCTCAAATGCTATCTTCTTAATCAGAGGTTTCTCTGGCCATTTAAAGATAATCCTAAACCCCCTCTCTCAAGAACTTCCTATCCCCTCCCTGATTAATTTTTCCCCAAATACACTCATTTAACCAACGTTATTTATTTACTGTCCCACCTAGATTGTAGTCTTCCAAGACCAAGCATTTTTCACCTGATTTGTTCATTACCTCAGCATGAACAATAATGCCAGGTTTTCAGAAAAGATTTAATTAATCCAAGCTCTACTACTTGTTAGTTGCTCCATAATCTCTTTGGATATAAATGAATGAAGGTAGGTCTTAGTTCTATAACAGACAGTATGAATGAAAACGCCAAAGGATATTCAAAAAGATTTGCAAAAGCAGGCTAGAAAAAGGATAAAAAGATTTACTATTATTTCAGCCAGTGAAGAGAAAATCAAACAATCTAATTACAGTTTGAGTTTAAGGACTTATACTTTGAAGGAAATAACCATATCATTTCCTTTTTTCTTTTTTTTTTGTTTCTTTTTTTTTTTTGGTGGATGGTGGGACGGCGTTACGGAGTTTTGCTCTGTCACCCAGGCTGGAGTGCAGTGGTGTGATCCCGACTCACTGCAACCTCTGCCTCCCGGGTTCAAGCAATTCTCATGCCTCAGCCTCCCAAGTAACTGGGACTACAGGCACGTGCCACCATGACTGGCTAATTTTTGTATTTTTTTTCGCAGAGATAGGGTTTCATCATGTTGGCCAGGCTAGGGCCTGACCTAAGGTGGTCTGCCCACCTCCGCCTCCCAAAGTGCTGAGATTACAGGCTTGAGCCACTGTGCCTGGCTGGAAGCCATTTCTTATGAGAAGATTTTACACATAAGACAGCCGACTTGTCCAACATTTATATGTTAAATGTGAGGACATTTCTTACTGCCAGCAAGGGATTTAATGTATATTGATGGGGTGCCACTGGTGTTCTCTTGAACTTTTCATGCTGCTTTAGCATAAACAACTCTCTGGGAACTCTTCATAATATTTCTATGGTTTGAAGCTTATGCTTCACTGTTTAGTAGATGCCCATTGTACAAAATTCCAAGACAAGTACAGTATGACAACAAGATGGCTTAATTTATTCTTAAATACATGTTATTTTGGAAAGGGCACTACATTCTAAGGAAAAATGAGAGCAACTTTAAGATTTTTTTTCTTCTTTTAATTACACTGTGTGTGTGTGTGTGGTTGTTTTATTTCCAGTATTATTACTATCTACAAGTAAAGTCTGTAATAATTTCATTTGTTTGGTAGCAGTAGGTTTCCACGGCACTATGTATCAAGGTCAAGTTACAAATTCCTTTGTTTCTGAAGATGTTTGGGTCAAACAAAGCAATGAAGGCAGATTCTTTCCCCTTGTCCCTAAGTAAAATCCTGCTCTGAGGATTGCTGACCCCAAGTCTTAGCTGGGTGTTCTCTGTACATTACATGTGTAAGGACCCAAATGGAAGGATACAACATTTGGTTAGTTCCACATAGAATGTACTTCCATACCAATGATACATTTTCTTATCATTTACTTTTTTGTTTTACACAAAGCTTTCTAATATTTATCAGAGATAAGTTCTCACTCTCTCTGATGCATATGGACAAGAAATTCCCTTGGACATTTTTAAAATTGATCCCTTGTAATTCTATACCTGGTCCTATTCAGAGGTTACAAAATCACATTCAGAAATTTGATCATCAAATTCTTATGACCAGTAAATTTGTATCCACTAGGCACAATACTTTAAATTTTGTTGTTGTGCTGTTTGTTTGAATACCTCTACCTTTTAGTTATTCACATTTGCCAAACTGTATGTTTGACTTTTAACTTCATAAGAGCCATCTTTGAGAATGGATAATACAAAATCAGAAGTATGAATCTCCTTTAGGAAGTAT
Source organism: Colobus angolensis palliatus (assembly GCF_000951035.1). Classification (NCBI taxonomy): domain Eukaryota; kingdom Metazoa; phylum Chordata; class Mammalia; order Primates; family Cercopithecidae; genus Colobus; species Colobus angolensis. Next base: position 15,589,287 of record NW_012115154.1, on the reverse strand, counting down.
GCTAACTTATAATAAGAGGTGGTTGCAAAATAAATCACTTATACCTTACTATGGGCTAAATTGTAACCTCCAAAGAGATACATTGAAGTCCTAACTGTGAAACCTATGAAAGTGGCCTCACTGGGAAATAGGGTTCTTGCAGATACAATCAGGTTAAGATGAGGTGATAATGATTAGATCGATCCCTAATCCCATGAATGATGTCCTTATTAGAAGAAGGAAATGTGGATGCAGAAATACAACAGGGAGAAGACCATGTGAAGATGGAGGCAGAGACTAGAGGGAGGTATCTAGAAGCCAGGGAATAATGAGTATTACTGGTAACCACCAGAAGCCAGAGAAGTGAAAAGATCCTCCCCTGGGCCCTTCAGAGACCTTAAGATCCTGCTGAACCTCCATTTTAGACTTTTAGCCTCTAGAACGTTGAGAGACTAGAACTATGCTGTTTTAAGCCACCGTGTTTATGGTACTTTGATACGGCATCTCTAGAAAATCAATACATACCTCCAAAAAGTCCGTTTAGGATTCACTTTTCACACTCCTGAAATGACACATTGTCTAACTTATATCATTTAATAAAACTTGTCTCATTCCAATTTTTTGGGGGGGGGAGAGAACAATGAAAAAGGGCTAGAAAACAAACTTCTAAGCAACAGATTTCCTGTTGGTACAAAAGCAAGGCAGCGGATACTTCACAGGGCTGACAAGTGGATCCTGAATGGGATGCTGAAAGTTCTGTATCCTGTGATGGATGAGCCAAACCAAGGATTTCTGGAAAACTACCTGTGAGGCTTTTCATGGAGTGTATTCTATCACTAAGAAATTTTCAGGCAGCCAAACGCTTGAAGGACTGTTGGTATTTTCCTATAATAAATAGCTAAGGAGCCTGATAACCACATCCCCTAATTATTTTACAACATAACTACTTGATACAAATCTATGTTTACATACCTATCTAGTTAGTTCGTTTTTGCCATTACTTTCAATGGCAAAAACCCCAATTACTTTTGCACAACCTAATATTTAAAATTCATGGTCTACTTCAATGAGGACTGAGAGGCCATTGTTATAGACTATATGTTTGTGTCCCTCCAAATTCACATATTGAAACCCTAAGCCCCCGTGGGATGGTATTAGGAAGTGGGGCCTTTGGAGGTTAATAGGTCATGAGGGTGGAACCCCTATGATGGGATTGGTGCGCTCGTAAGAAGAGACTTAAGAGTGTGTGCTCTCTTTCTCTCTCTCTCTTTTTCTCCAATGAGAACATACAATAAGAAAATGGTTGTCTGAAGCTTCTCATTATGTGCCCTCAGTAGACATGGAATCTGCCTGTACCTTGATACCTTGGTCTTGGATTTCTCAACCTCAAGAACCATGAAAAACATATTTCTGGTGTTTAGACCACTCAACCTATAGTATTCTGTTCTAGTAGCCAAAACTGACCAACACAGCTATATAATGGTGAGGTGGAAAGATGTGCCCTCTTATTAAACTTTATTAACACAAATCCTATCAAACTCAGGACAGCTCCACTGCCCTCTTTTTATCTTGCCTTCACCACTTGCTTTGGTACCTTCCTAAAACCTGCCTCCTTCCCCACTGAGTTCTTTAGAACTCCCCTTCCAATAAGACTGGCTCTAGAAGCTTTTTATCTCTCCTCTTCAGCCTATAGCACCTTTCTCTTTTAATGAAAACAAAAGAGATATTAAAAATGCCCAAAACAAAGAAAATTTAGAAATTCAGAAATCGTACTGCTCTCTCATAACCATGGGTTCCAGCCTGTATCAGAAAGCTTATTACCACGTCAAGAGTCAGTAGGTAAATATAATTATTGTGTTTAACATTCTTTTGATTATTAACATCAATGGAGTGTTATCTAAAAATATTCTAGTTGGAGGAAAATAAAACACGTTAAAGCAGCTAAAACAGACTTTGCTGAAGAAACATCCCAAATAACGGATCTCTTTCTTTGCTTATTCCCAAGAAAAAAAAAAAAAAGCAAAAGAATTCTTGGTGATTAAACATCATCTGTTCATGGACGTTACAAAGGAGAACTAAGAACTTTGCTGGGATTAGCAGGGAGTAAGCACAGAGATAAAATTGCACACTGGTGTGAAACGAGCCAGCCTGGGCTGCAAAAAAAGCTATGCAACCGAGACTTAACTTCAAAAGAAACAAAATGTGGACATGTTTAAGGGTTTGCAAACAAAACAGAGTGTAGGACGACAGGAAAGCCTTTTCTTGTGGCTTTCAGTGAGCAGGAAAAATACTTTTCTTCAGTGAGTGTGGGGGAAGAAATACTTTCAGTGGTGCCAAAGTTGGTGAGAGGCCATTAAATACATAATGGTCTGAAGTCTCCAATGTTCCTTGTGAGGCTCTGCCTCTCACAGAGTTAAAAGAAAAACTCAAGATGCATTGGAAAGTCAGTCAGCATTTAGCATTCCCTAGTGTCAGATCCCAGGTTTAAGTTTATGCCACACAGTGTTCAGAAAACAGATTCTATTGCCATTTAATAGACGAAGAAAGTAAGATACAGTATTAAGGGATCCACTAATTAAGTGATAAAGCCAGATCCAAAATCAGGTATGCAGGATTCCAAAGCTTGTATTTTAGAACAAAGTCAATTCTCCTTTCCACTATACTAGTATATCTTAAGATGTGTTTATTATAATATTTGAATCCTACTTTAAAATTTCCATCACAGACGGTATAGAGTTGTGGGCATTTGTGTTTTAGTTAAAATTGCGATCCAGAGGCAGTTCCTCTTCTGATCAGGAATCCACAAGTAAGAGGCATCAAGAGTTTTAGTGCAGAAGCAGTACACCCACCCCAGAGGGGGTGACTCTTAGTTTTTCACTCTTTATTCCTCATATCAACCTAATTCACTGAATCAACAAGTCCTCTGATGAACTTAATACCAAACTGGGTTTTTGGTGAAATTAGCGGTCTGTTAGATAGCATAAATGTAAATGTTAATGAAATGTTAGAAAGGAGATTTCAATAGTGAACTTACAGGCACTAAAGGTATGTGGTTTGGCATAACACCTTTGAGAGATACACCCAGCCTTGTGTTAAGATGGTGAAAGATTCTGGTGAGGCCTGAAACCTGAGTTCTTGGAAATGCTTCTGGAGTTAGGATCACTTAGTGATCCTGTGCCAGCGATTATTTGCTGAGGAGGCTTTCTGTCGCCTAGCACTAGCTCTGGGTGTAGCTGAATCCCACCATTCATCGTCGCTGCTTCAAGAAAACATTGTATTCAAGGAGAGCTGGGACCTCACTGAGCTTGCAGAAGAACGTTTGTTAACAGTGTTGTGCTTCCTTGGTAATACTTGTTCATTTAATAAATGTGTTTATGCGCATCATAACTTGTCCCGTGACTTCCATTCCTTTGCCCCCTGGGGGCAAAGCAACAGGAGGGTAGCTAATTCTCATGCATCCCAAACTTTTCAGTGACTGATGATGTTTTACAAAAAGAATCTGAAAGGTGTGTGTGGAAATTGGCTAAGGTCAATCTATAATTCTGTTTCTCAGATTGTGTTTATCAGAATCACTTGAAGTTTTAAATTCTTTAATTTGTCATCCTCTTGAATTTCAAAGTTCCAGAGGTGGGGCCTGAGAGTTGGAATGGCAACGAGTTCTTCTCGTGATTCTTACACACTCGGGATTCAGCTAATGACAATATAACAAAACAAGCATCATGATCATTAGCTGACAATATGTCCTAAAGGCAGACCACAGACCCAAGAGAAAGTCAATATTCTCCTGACTGCTGGACTCGAAAACCAAAATCTGTAAACTGATAGTAAATAGCACACCATCAAGACCTCATCTCCTATAAACTTTATGCCATGAATGTGTGGTTACAGCTATTGGCTCACTCCTCTAGATTGAAATCGATAAAAACTGGCCTTGGGCATTCAGGGAGCTCATGTATGGCCAAAAATATTCCAGTCAAGGGATCAGTAGATATTATCAGTAGCTTTCCCACTGACAACTGGGATCTATTTACTATCAGAGCAATGAAAACTGTTGGCCATGAGCCAATCTTACTGAATTTTTTTTTTGGAGGGTAACCGGTTTGGCTATTGAGTTGTTTTTTTCCTCACATCAATATGTCCAGTTCATTCACTCATAAGAAAGCTTGTTTGACTTTCATCTACTCATCAAATATTTATTGAGAGTCTTCTTAAAATCATGTAGTCTTAACTTCCAACAAAGATTATGGAAGATTAAAGAAGGAGAGTCCTAGTTCATGATGTTTGTCTCTAAGTTGTCATTAATTAGATGGGGAGAAATGCCCTGGTATAGGACTCAGGAAACTGAAATTCAGGTGCTAGCTGCAAACTCAGCGGCAAGTCAGTAAATCTCCTAGGGTCTTCTCTGTTCCCTCTCTAGGCAATTCATAACAAAGTGATGTCTTGCCTATTTTATATAATTTACTAATTCTTTCACAAATATTTATTGTTCATCTACAACATTCTAGGATTTTTTCTAGGACCTTGAGGAATATAGCAGGGTACGAGATAAACAAAGTAGCTGCTCTCGTGACACCTTACTCTAAGAACTAGCACACACACACACACACACACACATACATACATACACAGACAGTGATATATAACTATTAGTATAAACAAATGATAGATATGTAAATATAAACATTTTCAGAGGCAAATATGTAACATATAGATTTTAAAGCTTAAATAAAAGCCTTTTCGAAGAATGTGATTTATTTTTTTACATCTCACACTGCATGATTTAGGACAGGAAAGACAATAATCTAATAAAAGATGTATTGATCTAAACAATGTGCCTAGCACTTTAATAAAATATGTCCTCATAATTTATTAGTCATGAAAAAAATCATTTTCTGGCAGGACACATTTTTCCAGTTAGAAAATATTACAGGTCTTTGCTACAACACTTTTTCTCACATAGTAGAATTTCTCATAAGATAATATTCTTTTTACTAATGTTTTCATTACTTAAGAACCAAGACGTTTGTGACCACATGTCTTCTCCTATAAGGTAGACTGTGGTAGGCACCTTTAAAATGGTACCCAGGAATCAATGGCTCTTTGTAGTCATGCCCCTGTGAAATCTCCTTCCTTTAACTGTGGATGGGATTTAGCGACTCACTTCTCACAAGCTGAAAATAATAGTGGTGATGGGATATCACTGCTAAATTGGATTATTTTTAAAAAACTACTTATGTTTTTTATCTGGAGAACTTCCTGACTTACTGGCTTTCCCCTCCCCTCCTCTCTTTCTTTTGTTTTCCCTCTCTCTTTCTCTGCCCAGTCACTCCCAGGATAGGCTCCTTGAAGAAGGAAGGTGTTACAGAATCCGAGGCCACAGAGAACTGGGACATCCTAGCCAGCACCGTCAGCCATGTAAGTGAGACCTGTTGGAAGCAGACAAGTCTTCAAATGATGCAGCCACAGCCAATGGTTTGAAGTCAACCTCATGAGAGACTCACTCAGCTAAATTACTCCTGAATTCCTGATCCAGAGAAACTGCGAGATAATAAATGTTTGTTTGAAGACACTAAGTTTGGATAATTAGTTACATAGCAATAGGTCACGAGCAAATAATCCAAGGACCTGACTTTTGATGATTATGAGGATGAATTTAAAATCTCCTTGGTTATACTTCAATTATTGAAATTGGGCCAAAAGAATATAGTGATATCACCTTAATATCTTCATCAGAAACAAATTTTTTTTCTTTTTTTACTTTTTTTTTTTTTTTTTTGCTCAAAGGAATCAGAGTTTGTTTATTTTATCCTGAGATCTACTGAGTCAGTTGAGTCAAATATAAATACTTCATAATCGAACTTCATTTTGAAACCTCATTTTTTTGCAATGGATTAGTAACCAAAAGGCAATGGCATTCTTACCTCCGAAAAAGTACTTCTCGCCGGTTTTCACTTGAAGAGGACTATTAGTTCGAACTGCTGATGCTTCATCTCCATCGATGGTGAGAATAGCAAAATTCTCCTTGGCTAGGAAGCGAACCTCATGCCACTGTCCATCATTCAACCCAGAACCTGGTAAGTACAAGGTAAAAGTTGTTTCTTTTCTTAAAATTACCTAGTTGAACACAATTTCTAATATCACCAAATCAGGATTTTACAAATAAAAGTATTTTTCTCCAGGAAAATACAGTGTTGCTTACAATTCAAACTGATGTCTCATGTCTCTTTAACATTATAAGTGGTTCTATACTCCACCTAACTGAATAAGGCATAATATAACCCAACCACGTGGAGAAGCAGTATTAATACCACTGGGAACTGAGGGAAAGAAATGGGTTGAAAAAAAGTCATTTAGATGACCTTGTCCTCCCAAAGTGCTGGGATTACAGGTGTGAGCCACCGCACCCGGCCGCTGAGCACATTTTATGATTATGTGCTATTTTAACTTAGTGAATTATGAACTATTTTAACTTAGTAATTTATTTTCTGGTTAGCTTTGCTACATCTCATTCTCAGACAAGAAAATGAATGTATAGCTTTTATCTAATGTCTGTCTTTGTTTTGAAAATCTTTATTTTTCTGTATAGTTTGTTCTCTCTCAATAAACACACTTGGTGAGTATAGTTTATAGAAATTAAGTACTATTTAATAATGTGTATGTGCAGCTATAAGTACTAACTGACCACCAATAGTCATGGAAAATAAGAATAGGATTATCTGATCATTTACAAATGAGTTATCTTTATAATAGAGTACATGATATTAAAAAAAAAAACAACAGCAAAATAAACCAAGAATGCATATCCCCAACAATGGCACTTCACTGTTGCCTGATACAATGATCTTTGGAAACAAAAATTCTATTGAATTATCCATTAGGCAGATAGTAGCTTAAACCTTTTGTTTAGTTTGTGTTCATTTTATGAAGAATAATCAGACAATTAAAAAGCAAAAAGGGGAGAGCAGCCAGGAAACATAAGCTTCTGGGGAGAGTTTAACACTTAGTAGCAGAGAAAACCCAGAGGGCCAGAATAGACTCTGTGAAGGCCTGTGCTATGACAAGGTGGTGGTTGGGGGCATTTTGTGCTATTCTTCTTCAGATGGCACAACGTAGAATCCATAGGTAGAAGTTACATGAGGGCGTGCTTCGGTTTCACAAAAGAAAGAGAACTCTAGCAAATAAAGGTATCCAAAAATAGAATGAGAGCAAATCAATGATGCACAGATTAGGGCTCCAAGCTCCTGATAATTTGTATCAGGAATCTGAAAAACCAGTTTGTGGCTGAAATCTGGCTTGCTGCCACCTGTTTTTCTATAATCTGTGAGCTAAGAATAGTTTTTACTTTTCTAAATGGTTGAAAAGAAATAAAAAGAAGAATAATGTTTAGTGGCATGTGAAAGTTATATACAATTCAAATGTTAGTGTCCATATGTTATTGGAATGTAGCCAAGTACATTTATTTACGTACCACGTGCCCTACAGCAAGAGTCAGCTGCACTGGAAACTATACAGTTCATAAAGCCTAGGCTATTTACTACAGGCACTCCTTTATAGGAAAATCATACATTACTAGTTGATTTATACTAAGAAATAGAAAAAACTATTTTAAAGAACAACGTAAGGGCTGTTGGAGCTTAGAAGATAGTCCCGTGTTTGTAGTAGTTACTGATATCATAGTAAGTATTATCACACATAATCACCCCTCAAGTGGTATTTTTTTTTTTTTTAGGATTTTCAAATTTTAATTTAGTAATACTTACTGAGCACTTATTTTTGTTTTGTTTGAGATGGAATTCCACTCTTGTTTCCTAGAATGGAGTGCAATTGTGGGATCTCGGCTCACTGCAACCCCTGGCTCCTGGGTTCAAGTGATTCTCCTGCCTCAGCCTCCTAAGTAGCTGGGATTACAGGCGTGTACCACCACACCTGGCTATTTATGTATTTTTAGTAGAGACATTGTTTCACCATGTTAGTCAGGCTGGTCCTGAACTCCTGACCTTTAGATCCACCTGCCTCGGCCTCCCAAAGTGCAGGGATTACAGGCATGAGCCACCGCGCCCAGCTACTGAGCACATTTTGTTTCAATCAAGAATATAAAATCTCTGCTCTAAAGTAATTAATGCAAAAGACTTTCCAAATTATAAAATTTAGCATACAAGTGAATACAATAGCACAAATAGTATAATAGTATGCATAATATAAATAATGTAATAAGGCAAACAGCTACATGAGCCCACTATCATCTTTGGTCTACCATATGATCCAGCAATCCGACTACTGAGTATATACCCAAAAGGAAGGAAATAAGTACACCGAAGAGACATCTGCACTCCTGTTTGTTGCAGCAATGTTAACGACAGCTAAGATTCGGAAGCAACCTAAGTGTCCGTCAACAGATGAACACAGAGTATTTCAATAGCCCCCAATGGTTCCTCTGATTTCACTCTTTGCACTAACAGTCTAATCTCCCCACAAAGTGGTATTATCTTTATAAATGTATAATTGGGATCACACTATTCCCTACAACAGCTTTCTGTTCTTTTTGAACTCATGAGAAGTACTGACTAAAGTCCTTCTTTTGGTGAACTAGGAGGTGTCATGTGAACCATCTGGAATGCCTTGTGTGAATTATCTTCATGGTTTTGCTCCTTCACATCAGGTCTCTGTGCAAATGTCATCTTAACAGAGAGGTGGTCTTTCCTAGCTATTCTATATCACATATCATTTTCCCCTCTCTTCCAACATCCCTTCTTTTCTGAGCTTTATTTTTCCTTATAGTTTCGCTCATTACCAAATTTATTATACATTCATTTATTAGCATACTTATTACTTTTGTGGTTTTATTTATTTATTTATTTATTTATTTTTATTATACTTTAAGTTCTAGGGTACATGTGCATAACGTGCAGGTTTGTTACATATGTATACTTGTGCCATGTTG
>NW_012115154.1:15549011-15575467 GCF_000951035.1 Colobus angolensis palliatus | reverse complement strand
ATGCAGAAATCACCGGTCTTCTGTGTCCTTCGCGCTGGGAGTTGGAGACTGGAGCTGTTCCTATTCGGCCATCTTGCTCCGCCCCTACTTTTGTGTTTTCTGTCACTTGATTATAAGCTCTCTTTTGTCTGTTTTATTCTCTACTAAAAACCTACAGCTAAAACCATGTCTGGTACATAGTAGGTGTGAATGAATCTGAGGGAGTGATCCTCACCAGGAATCTGGCACTCTGGGTTTCATAGATGGCCAAGTAAATGATGAAACATAAAAAAGCAATAAAAATAAAGCTGGAGTTGCTGACTATGGCTTCTCAGCTCTAACTGCTAATGTGCGATATGACTAATTCTAAGGGTAAGGATTAAGTTCAGTAGATAAATTTTTTTTTTTTTGTTAAGTTTCATTTAATGTCAGTAGGTCTTCCTGGAAATCTCCATTATCCTAAGCCCATTTGTAATTGACCTTGCTCTGTTATGAAGTAATTAAATTAAGTATATCTCTTCATCCCACCCTGGCTGTCACCTGCAGAAAACTCCCATACATTTCAATGGCTTCCAGTGATGTAGAAAGAGGAATAGGCCAGACACTAGGTGTGCAAGGGACAGTATTACGACAGCCTCTCAGAGAGACTCCAGTGGGCTCAAACTCAGTTGCCCATAGTAGCAATCTCCTTATTAAAGATCTTTTTTGTGGCTTTCCACCCAGACTTGTCTCACCTCCTCTCTCCCCAATTACATTTATTGGACCAATGTCAAATAAACCATATGCACCCATATTCATGTATCAGGGTCTACTTTTTGTACTTATAGGTTACTTTATAAGATAGTTCCTCACTGCAAAAAGAAAAAGGCATGATTTAAGTCCAAGTTCTTTTTCTGACAAGAATATCTTAAGTCATTGAATCCCAGAGTTTTATTTTTCCTGTCTGTACAAAAATTGGGTAAACAATAATTATGTTACTTCTTATCTTTCAAATATTCTGAAGAACACAAATAAAATCTCTTGTACTATAAAATGACTCTATACATGCAAAGGGTTATTTCTGAAGTTAGCTGTCAGCCAAGCAGCAGTGTTTACTGAAATAGTTCCATCTCAAGCGGGTCCCTTTGGGTATTTCCATGGAAGTGATGCATCAAAGACCATATCTTCACCATAGCATTTACTTCTGAAGTACAAAGTAGGATTTATTGTTGCTTAACCATAGGACTACATGGTTTTGATTTTGATTTTTGCGTTTTATAATTTGACAAACCCGGCTATAAATACAGTTTTGGACATGGATCTCAAAGATATCAACATGATATTTGTTCAGTCCCCAAATCCAATTCCAAATAACCACATGCCCAGAGAAAGACCCTTATAAAATATCTTCGGTTATTCTAAATGGAAGAACAAGAAAGCCTTTCAGAAAATTCCTATGAAAATGTCTCCATCACAAAATTAATTTGGAAATGGAGCATCCTCTTTTTAATTTTTCATGGCAAAAGGTCTATTATTCTAATCAGATTGAAATTAAAAGGTTATTTTATTTTCTTCCAGGAACTTAATTAGTAGAGAAATTAGAACCCAGATTAAAGGATCCTTGCTGATAGCAGCCACTGCTGTATCAAAGCTTAAGCTGTGATTCCTATTCATTTCCAATTATTATTTTGAAAATTTAATGTTAATTATCAAGAGGTGATACCTCAGTCATCTAAGATAAAAATGAGTCTGCAAATGTAGTGCAGTTTATTCTTAAATGTGGCAAGGAAGACTCAATTTCTTATAGAAAAATGTGCTGCTTCTTTCACATTTTCTTTGTCTACATCTTGTAAAAAATAGTATGCTGAAGGCTCTCTCCAGAGAAGAATAGAATTTCATGGTCGTTTTATATGTCGGCATATATAGCTATAAAATTCTAAGCTCTATGTGCTAGCCATGGTGATATTTTACTTGTGTTTGATTCATAACACCTCACATAACTTTTTAAAACAATTATCTCCAGTATATAAAGAGGGACTGAGTCTACTAATCTGTAAGCATCCTATAGATGGTAACAGGTAAAACTTAGAATTGGAACTCAGATATAGTTGGTTCTAGAGCTTGAACAAATAAACAACAAACAAAACAAGAACCACAACAAAATACATTATAGAGACCCTGTGCATCCATGATCAGAGTTTTCTTATACTATGCAAACACACATATGCACACACAACACACACGCACACACAACACAGGTGCATGCACATGCACACACACACTTCCATTTGCTACCACATCTGGAGAGGTGCTCAGTTTCTGGGGATATCTGTGTCTCATATGTCGTCAGGTCTGGAAATGAGGCTTTGAGTATGTGGATTAAGTATTTGTACACTAGTTACTCTTACTATTTGTATAGCATTAGAATGGTGACTGGCACATAGGAGACAGTGTATCTATATTATTAAGACAAAAAACATACAAACTTTAATTCATTTTATTTCATAGAAAAGTAAGCTGAGACACATTTAATAATTTGTCTTTCAGCAGGGTGCTGCGGCTCACACCTGTAATCCCAGCACTATGGGAGGCCAGGCGTGTGGATCACCTGAGGTCAGGAGTTTGAGACCAGCTTGGCCAACATGATGAAACCCCATCCCTACTAAAAATAGAAAATTAACTGGGCGTGCTGGTGGTCACTTACAATCCCAGCTACTTGGGAGGTTGAAGCAGGAGAATTGCTTGAACCCGGGATGCGGAGGTTGCAGCAAGCTGAGATAGTGCCACTGCACTCCAGTCTAGGCAACAAGAGCGAAACTTCATCTCAAAAAGAAAAAAAAAAATTGTCTTTGGAGTTTACTATCTCATAATTACAAATATTGATGTAGTGATAAGTAAGTTTTCTAAACAAGAAAGCAATGCAGTAAGTCTTTACAATGTGGAGATCATACCTTTCACCTACAGGACAACCAAAAAATGTGACTTAGCCTTTTGTTAATGGAAATTTGAGGCTTGTGAAAACATATACAGTGACATGGGAAACATATCCTGTATCTTAAACAACTAAGACAAAGGTAAAGATGATTTGTTCCACAGAAATGTGTTAGATGATTCACAAAGCTAGGACAAAGACACTGACGTTCAAGCTGCCTGTGAAGACATCAGAACAAAATTATTTCTAAAAAGTGAGAATGAAAAACTGAACTTTCTAAATGATTTATGTATGTAATATGAAAAACACATAAATATTATTGACATCTTCACTTAGGCCTTGACAGTTTATGTGCAAGTTAGTAAAAATATACAATAATCCAGGGAACATGGAGAATTACCTTATATTTGGGGTCATACAATATTCAGGCACATGTGGAGCTTGCCCCATGAGAGGGTGAGATCGAATTGGAACCTGGCGCTGTTAGATTCACACTAGGTGGAATAGCACAATGAATGAGAACCTGGACTCTGAAGTCACACTGTCTGGATATAATTCTCGTTTCTGCTCATCTGATAGCTGGGCCTTCAGCAAGTTAACCTTTTTATGCTTCAATTTTCCTTTTTATAAAATGGTAATAGTGAAATAATCTATTTCATAAGGTTTTTGTAAGATTAATTGTCTATATTACCATGTAGAATATGCCTAGCATCTAATTAGCACTCAGTAAATATTAGTTATTTGTTTATATTCAGTGAGTGAGCTTAGTTCTCTAAATATCAACTTGGGTTGTTACTCAGGAGGCTGAGGCAGGAGAATTGCTTGAACCTGGGGGGTGGAGACTGCAGTGAGCAAAGATTGCACCACTGCACTCCAGCCTGGGCAACAGAGTGAGGCTCCATCTTAAAAATAAAGAAATTTTAAAAACAATTTGTTTTATGTACAAATACCTTCCTCTCCCATATATATATATATATATATATATATAGTAATGCAATATCAGTGGTAAGAAATTTGTTGATTTGGAAAGGTATCTGAATACATCTCTTGTTAATATCAGAGTCAACAGTTTTCAACATCAATTCTGAGCTATGCAATAAAATCAAGCTTTTTTTTTTTTAGACAGAGTCTCGCTCTTATTTCCCAGGCTGGAGTGCAGTCATGCCATCTTGGCTCACCGCAACCTCTGCCTCTTGGATTCAAGAGATTCTCCTGTCTCAGCCTTCCACCACCATGCCTGGCTAATTTTTGTACTTTTAGTAGAGACAGGGTTTGTTTCACCATGTTAGCCAGGCTGATCTCGAACTCCTGACCTCAGGCAATCTGCCTGCTTTCTTAATAGTTACCCATAAACTTTATCCTTTCCAAAATGTGTTTTTTCTTCAAATATTTAATACATATGGTTCTGAACCTCTGTGAAATATTTCTAAAAGTTAAATGTAAAGTGAGGGTTTCTCATGGTTAATAACTTGAGGAGACTGATATGAACTTGAGTACATATTTTCCAATTTTTAAAAAATATATAGTATTGAAACAGATTTAATTTCATACTTTAAAAATTAAATGCAAAAACGATGTTGCTTCATAATAGGTATCCTCAGCTATTCAATAATTCATAATGATAAAAACGTTTCAATTGTACATTGTAAAAGGAAACTGATATTTCTAAAGAGGATTTAACCTAAAACCAACATCTTTGAAACCATATTCCAGCATTTCTCAATTTTTTTATAAGATAAATTGTTTTATAATATTTTCTGTAACACCTCCCTAAATTACAAGTGTTAGAAACACTTGTTTTGAATGCAAATATAAAATGCTAATGAAAAGTTTTCTATCTGTGCTTTCTAATGTTATTATTTTTAAAGTGAGACTCTTGAGGCGGTTGCTTTGGTTGAACAAGAAGAAACAGATGTTGCTTTTATTAGAGACAAGAAGAAAAGACTGTCTTAATGAATGTTGGAAAAAAAAGAATGTATTTAAAATATAGTAGCAAATGAAGATGTAACATCTGTGAGAAAATGCTTCAAATAAAATTACAGTGACTGGAGTTTTCAGTCTTGTGATCAATATTCAATCTTGAGAGCAAAATTTCCTAGAATATGAATTCATCTTTAGGCAGTTACAGGGTTCTATGATGTGTTACTAATATATCTTATTAATAGTCAGTTATCCTTTTATGCAATAAAACTTTCAAAAGGTATATAAATTTTCATATAAATATGCCGTGCACTATTTCTTATATTATCTATATAAATTCAATATCATAAGAAAATGGATCCATTTTGACCTTTCTCATTTTCACATGCCAATCTAAACCACATTATAAATATGATCAATTGTTGTCAGATAAAACATGTAAAAAGGTGCTTGGGCAGGTACAAGATACTTTTGCTTTTTACGATAAAGAAACTGCCAAAAGCTTTATTGTAAAGTTACAAAGACAGAGTCACGTTGGAATGTGTCCTTCTTTTGGAAAAATCACTTGAATAGAACTTTTAAGTAAAACTAATACATTGGGGAGAGAGTCTGGCATGACATTTTTTGGATGTGTTATTAGAAATGACCATTTCACAGCCGGGTGTGGTGGCTCATGCCTGTAAACCCAGCACTTTGGGAGGCAGAAGCGGGCAGATCACCCAAAGTCCAGAGTTCGAGACCAGCCTGACCAACATGGTGAAACCCTGTTTCTACTAAAACACCAAAATTAGCGAGCGTGGTGGCGCATGCCTGTAATCCCACCTACTCCAGAAGCTGAGGCAGAAGAATCACCTGAACCCGGGAGGTGGAGGTTGCAGTGAACCAAGATTGCGCCATTGCACTCCAGCCTGGGCAATAAGATCAACACTCTGTCTCAAAAAACAAACAAACAAATGAACAAACAAACCCAGAAATGACCACTTCATTTGTTTAATATGTAGAATCTTAGGGATGGGATGAATTCTTTTCTTACAGGCACCCAAATTCCTCTAAGAAAAAAGGGATCTAGGTAGTGGTCCTTCTCTTGTCTGCACATTAGAGTCATTTGGAGGAGCTTTGAAAGTTCCACCCTGATTCCTCCAAATCATTAATGAGAGAAATTAAGGCACTAAATAGATGGAGATATATACCATGCGATTCTAACTAAATCCCAACAGTAAAGTTTTTGTAGAAATACATGAGATGATTAAAAAATGTTTAAGAAAATGCAAAAAGACCTTAAATATTCAAAATAAGCAAAAAAGAAAAACCAACTTAGAGAACTTATTTGATTTCAAGATGATAAATTTATATTATTGGAGAAAGATCATAAATAGACTCACATGTAGGTAGTCAATTTTTTTTTAACAAAGGCACCGAGGCAATTTAATGGAGAATGAAGTGTCTTTTTCAAAAAATGATGCCGAAACAACTGGATAAATATAGAGAAGATGTATTTTTGACTTCTACTTTATACAATCAAACAAAAAAAGCAGTTTTTGATGGATTTTAGGCCTAAGAAAACAGAATATTTTCAGAATCTTGGGGCTAACAGAGGTTTCCTAGAGGACATCGAAATCACTTGACAATTTGAGATCCATCAAATTTAAAAACTTTTTCTCATCAATAGACGTGGTTAATAAAATCCACAGCAAGAAAGAGACTAGGAAAAAATATTTTCAGTGCACGTATCTTAAAATAGAATATACTAAAATATACCAAGAGCTCCTATAAATCAATAATTACTGGAAAAAATGGTCAAAAGTCACATCCCAACTAAAGATCTATTAATTACTCATAAACACATTAAAAAGTACTTTATATTATTATTCATCAGAGAAACCAAAACCATGATATATAATTGTATACCCATTTCTGTGGCCAGAAATTAAAAGGACTAAGTAGGATCTAGAGCAATTTGAACCCTCTTGCATTGCTGGCTGGAGTATAAAATTGTACAATCTTTTTGGAAAACTCTGGACAGTTTTCAATAAAGTTAAACATACATTAATCCTGTGACCCAACGATCCTCCTCCTAAGTATGTATCTACCAATATCAAAATGTATGTTGCAAAAATACTCATACAGGAATGCTTGACAACCTTATTCACAACAGTTGTAAAATGGAAATAAACACATGTACATACAGTGTATATTCAAACAAGGAAATATTGCTAAATCATAAAAAAGAAAAAATAATGAACTAGTGACACAAGCAACAGCATGAATGAATTTTTTAAATATTGTGTTTTGTAAGAAAAACCTGCACATAAAAATAACATGTTTTATGAATCCTTTTATGTGAAATTCGAAAACAGGCAGAACTAGTTTATAAAATAGACAGGGAGGGGAACATCACACACCAGGGCCTGTTGTGGGGTGAGGGGAACGGGGAGGGAGAGCATTAGGACAAATACTTAAAAAATACATCTAGGCTTAAAACCTAGATGATGGGTTGATAGGTGCAGTAACACCATGGCACATGTACAGCTATGTAGCAAACCTGTACATTTGGCACATGTATCCCAGAACTTAAAGTAAAATAAAATTTTAAAAAAGAATAAAACAATCAAGCTGATAGAAATCAGAACAGCAGCTGTCTATAGGAAGGTGGCTGCAAGTGGGAATGGACTGTAGGTTGGCACGAGGAAATTTCTCAGGTAGAGTAAATGTTCTATATGGTGATTGGGTGCTTGTTGTCTCAGGGTATATACTTATCCAAATCCATTGCATTGTACTTTTAAAATCTGCATGTTTCATGAACAGTTGGCCCTTATTATTTGCAGATTCAACATTTGTGGATTTGCCTACTTGCTAAAATTTAGTCATAAACGCAAAATCAATACCCATGGTCGTTTAAAGACTCATGCACACACAGAGTGGTCCTAAGGCACAAGTTTCCAACTGAGGTAATGCTTTGCCTTCCTGTTTAAGGTCTCAACCTACAAACAAGTATTCTTTTCACTGTATATCCAGTGTCTTTTATTTTTTATTTTTATTTTTGGAGATGGAGTCTCGCTCTGTCACCGAGGCTGGAGTGCAGTGGTGCGATCTTAGTTCACTGTAAACTCCTCCTCCTGGGTTCAAGCAATTCTCCTGCCTCAGCCTCCCAAGTAGCTGGGATTATAGGCGAAAGCCACCATGCTCAGCTAATTTTTTGTAATTTTAGTAGAGACGGGGTTTCAGTGTGTTGTCCAGGCTGGTCTCGAACTCCTGACCTCGTGATCCGCCGGTTAGGAATATTTTTAACCAATAGAACAGGAGTGAGTCACTGCGCCCTGCCAGTGCTATGATTTTTATACTTTTGTGCTTTTGTTGACTTTGCTGTTACAAGTGGTATCCTAACATAGTGCTGAAGTGCTCTTTAGCGATCCTAAGTTAAAGCTGTTATGTGCATTACACAGAAAATATGTGTTTGTTAAATTTGATTCCGGCGTAAGTTACAATGCTGTTGAACGTGAGCTGTGTTTGAATCAATGATAAATATTAAATACAGTAACTTTAAACAGAAACACACACAAAAACAAGGTTATGTATTGATTAGTCGGTGTAAATATTGTGATCAGAGGCTAGCAGGAACCTAACCCTGTATTTCCTGTAGGAAAAATGGTTCAATAGTTGCTAATTCAGTTTTCACAGTGACTGTATAGAACATAACTATATATTGACTGAGAATAATGAGAATCAACTGTATGTAATTTTTACCTCAATAATATATAAATGTTTTCAAATGGAATAGTGGTGATATTCATTTTGAAGTTCAACTAAGTTTCATTCAATGTCTACTTTATGCTGTATTTTCTGCATTATCAAACAATGGCAAACCCAATACACATGAAATTATTTGTTCTTAAACAAGAGAAACCAATCAGACTCTTAAAATGTTGAACTTACAGAGATCAATATTTTAGCATATTAAAAATTAAATAACTACCCCAAGACTAAATGTTCATGTAAAAATTTTTAGTGGCTATTTCAACCATTACTGATTCCCAGCCAAAAGACAAACATGACTATATTTCAAAGACTCTTATTTGAAACTTCATTATTCTGCTAATGATTCATCTCTTTTCTTGACATAATCTTATAGAGCAGGTAACTTTAGTAGAAATAGGTTTATACAAGGAGTCATTTTCATTAATCTTATCACTTTTGGCAGACTCCTTCTCCTTCCTTCTTTCCTTTCTTTCTTCCTTCCTTCTTTCCTTTCTTCCTCCCTTCCCTCCTTTCCTTTATTTTTCTTTCCTCTTTACTTCTCACTCTCCCCAACTGTTTTTTGTTGTTGTTGTTGTTTTTCGTTTTTGTTTTCAGTATTTGATTCTCTGTTGAATACAAAACACAATACAAGTTGTCATGAATAGGAAGCTATTGTTAGCTTCAAGGAGGGCTCCAATTCATCTGACTATTGATTAATGAAGACAGGTAGATAAGATCTAAGATGGGGTGTGGCAAAGCCATTAGAGTCTGGGTGTCATACCAGGATGTCATTCATACCAGGATTTTAAATGACAATATCAATCCTCTGTTTATTTGTAAATATGTATTGAATATCTACTATTTCCTAAGTACTATTTTAGCACTAGAGATACAGTATGTCATAACTGGTTTCTGGTCTAGAAATATTTAGCTATTTTAATTTGAATAGCTTATTAAATTTCTTGGTAACTTGGTTTCCTTACAGAGGAAATCATGATTCATGAGTCCTAATGTATAGGAGGCACCTGATATCATCAACAGATAGTAGCATCTTTTATTGTATCATTATTATTTTGTCATGTATGTATAAAAACAAAGTACATGTATGTATAAAGGGAAGGAATTTTGGAGGTTTTAGAAAGGGAACACATCACATTTTGTGTGTAGTGCGTGAGGTCACAACACAAAGACGTTAGAGGGTGGCATTTGAGATGGGATTCAGATTTTAAATACAGACTTTTAAAGAATACAATTCTTCATCCATAAAGTGACGTTTATTGGAGAAAACTGGGAAAACTCAAAAAAGTATACCAGAGAAAATATTCGTATCATGAACAGATATCACACTTAATATTTGTTGTATTTCATCTGGCTTTGGCCATGGGTAACTGCAAACTACTCACATTCCTTTGATAACTGAAGAAAGGTTAAAAAATAAAGTATAACAGGAAGAAGCCCATGATGATCATCATCTACTGCCTTCTCTGATTTCTTATGACTGGGGTGATTTGACAATCTTTGCTTTTCATCTTTTCATCTATTCTATTTTCAGCTATTCTCTTCAGAGAATAACATGTAAATTCACTCGCACCAGCTTAAGCCCTTTTATTGTTCTTCTTCAAAGAGTCAAGCTTATTCTTTCACTCATTTATTCACTCATTAATTCATCTCTTACCATGTGAGTGGCATAGTTTGAGGTGCCAGGGGTATAAGAGTAAACAAGACACACAAGGCCCCTGCCCTCATGGAGCTTAAATTCTTGTGTGCAAAGACAGACAACGGGTTAACAGGTAAAATTTCAGATGGTGGTAACTGCCATAAAATAACCAAAACAGAGATTGTAATAGAAAGATAAGAATGACGGACAAAAGGGTAATGCTCTGAGGAGGTGACAGTAAGTCTGAAGCCTGAAGAACAACAAGAGGTCAGCCACATGATGATTTTATGCAAAGGCCCTGAGAGAAGAGATGCTTGGTGTATTGGAGTGTCAGAACAAAGTGACCAGAGTCCAGAAGTCAACGGGGAGGGACTGAGGAAATAAGAGAAAATATCTAAGCAAAGATCTGATAAGTAGAAGGCAAGAGTGAAGGTAGGGACATCTATTAGGAAGGTCTTACAGTCATCAGGGCAAGAGATGAAGGGAGTTTGGACAGAGGTTAGCCCTGGAGAAACGTGGCCAGATTTGTCATATTTTGGAGGCACAGCTGATGGGTCATTGACTGGCTGTCAAAATTTTGAGAAAGAGATCTGTGACTTAAGCAACTGAGTGGACATGGATGCCATTTAACTGTAATGAGAGACTGGGGCAGGAGTCGAGGTTGGGCATATCTATGAGATAGTTAACTAGAGATATAGGGTAGGCCATTATATATTTGGGTCTGTAGCTCAAGAAAAAAAAATGCAGTCTGGAGATATAAATCTTATGTCATGAGCATAAGTCATGGGGCAAGATGAGGTTACCTGGGGAGAGACTTGACATGGAAAAGAGAAGAGAGTTTAGGTTGAGCCTTGCAAGTGCTCTAAATTTTAGAAGTTGAGAAAATGGATGAGAGGCCAGGTGGCAGAGATTCTTGGCTTGTCTAAACTTCAGTTAAGCTCCTAAAGTTTCTCCTAGGCCCATCTGTGCAATTCCTTATACAATTTAGTTTAGCAAAGATCCTGGCTAAGTAAGTTTAGCAAGACACCCCCCTGATTCCTACTCCCCCTGCCCATTTTCCATATCTAATTACCCCAGTATCTGATCAGGTTCCTCATCCTTCGCCATTACTGGGGATGGCGGATCACCCCAGCCTGCCTTCAGCAAGAATCCTGTTAGGACAGTTTAACCAGAATCCCCTTTGCATCTGATGCTTCTTCTTAGTAATGTTCCATTCACTGACCCCACTTTGTTCTTTGGCTATAAATTCCTGCTTGCCCGTGCTATATTTGAAGTTGAGCCCAGTCTCTCTCCGCCACCGCAAAATCCCATTGCTGTGGTCCCCATACCTATTGAGATGGTATTGAATAAAATATTTCCTACCATGCCTTACCAAGTGTCACTAAATATCGTTTTTTCTTTACCACAGGAAAGATTACTGAGAGAGAGGCCAGTAAAAGGGTAAGAGAATGTGATGTGAAGAAGATTATTTCAAGAAGGAGGGACTAGTCAACTCTTACAAGTGTATCTGAGATATCAAGTAAAACAAGGAGAAGAGGGGACATTAGATTTGAGAATATGAAAGAGAAAGACGATTGGAGTGGAAATGGGAGAATACGGTAGGTGAGGAATGGAAAGAGAAGATATGGCCCTTCAGTAGTTTAACTATGCAGGAGAAGAACTTTGAATAGTGGTGTATATTGAGAATCTAATGAAAACTATGAATCCTGACTCAAGAAAAACTCATTCATATATACTCCAAATTTGTATGCAATTTCAGGAGTTTAGGTCTTCTCTCAGGTTCAAAACCCTGGTTTATATAATTCATCATTCTTTAATTGTGCCATTTGACTGTATTGGGTAATGCATATACCGTCATTTCATTTATGCTTTTCTGATTATTTTTCTTACACTTCATTTTTTTCTAGTTAAAAGTTTGTAGGTTATACTTCCTGTTCCTTAATTAGCTTTTTAAAATAAATATGCAAGTTAATTTTTAAGTGAAATATTAGTATTTGTTTACCGTCACTGCTTTGTTCTGTTCTAAGCAGAGATTTGTAGTGGTAAGATCGCTATTTTATCATTTTAGGAATATAAGTTTTCATCATTATTAAATTACAATTTCTTAAATCTAAATTGACTAAGTTATTCTTAGACCTTTACTTTTGTCTAATATATATTTCAGATAAATGTAATATCTTACAGTTTTCTATGAAGGCCCAAAATCATTCTTGGATTATAGAAAATAGATACTATGTAAATGGCAAGGATATTCACATCAATTCCTCTGACTTTTTCTGAGGATATATCTATTTGACACATTGTAGACAATTTAAAAATAAATCTGATGATTCCTGACATTATGGAATGTGCCCAACTGTATGATCTAATGATATTTCAAAAGCTTTATGTACATATTTATAATTTCTAGAAAACACTTCTCTGTATTTTACAAATTAGAGTTACACAGCTTGGGAAGAATAAAAAAAAATAAATGGGAAAGATAGAGTGTAGCTGAGATTAGTTTGGTATCCAACGGGGAATCTGACAAGAAGTCATCCCAAATATAGGCATTCTCTTGTTTTCCATATCCTAATTGTAATATGCCATTAAAACTCTATTGGTCCCGTCTTCAAGGCTGATGTTATCCTGTTAGAGAAATGAACACTAGAATGTTTACAGAGTACCTTGCCTCTTCTCCATGTCCCAAAGGCACATAGTTCCTGTTGTCTTATGCATTAAAGAAGAAATTATGTAATGCTATTGGTCAATGACTTTTTAAATTCTGTTATATTAGTATTATAGATACAATGCAAAAAGTATTTTTAAAAAGGAATAATAGGAATATCGTAAATGAAAATAATGACATTTACACAAGATTAATTCTTGAATCAATTTTCTCATTTTTTCTAAATGTTTATAACAAATAAAAAGCTTAAAATGAAAAATTGTCAGAAATGTAATTTAATGACTTCCTTTAAAATAGTATGTATGATTAATTCTATCCTTTGAAATATTTCAAAATCTTGGTTCCATAATAATCATAAAGAACTTGAATTTTCGTGGCTTTCATTAAAATAGAGCCTTTTTAGACCTGTGTTTACTGGATAACTCCAGTAACGTAATTGTTTTTAAGTTAGAGAGGTTATCCAGTCACTCAGGGGCTCAGAAATTCCCAAGTTCAGGAAATCACCATGGTCAGAATCCTGACAAGGAAAAGACATCTTAAAATATTATGTCCAGGTACAGTCCTTTATGATTTGAATAGAAATAATTATTCTTAAATTGCCTTATAAATTACATAATAAGAATAGAGTTTCTTATTTCAGATAATTCTGCATTAAACCTTTTTTATAAAACTCTGTTTTTATACGTGCCACCACATAATCTTCATCTTTTATTCAAAGGATGCACTTAGGCTGCAGATATAGGCAAAAACTCAGCCCTTACCTTTTACAAGTAGGTTTTTCTTGCCAGCCTCTCTACTACTTATTCTTCTACATGACTCCTAGCAGCTTCTGCATATTTCAGCTCGATGTCATTTCCTCCAATTAAACTACTAATGAGGACTGAACCTTGAAAAGTATATCTCAAAGTATTTATTAACTATGTCTCTTCAGCAATCTTCAACTCAACAATAACCCTTTTTGAGTGTCAACTGCACTTTTGGTCGTTTTTCTTACTGCTAGTGGCGAAACTTGTGTGGAAAAATGCCATAGGTGAGCTCGTTAAAACAGTAGTGAAGTAACACATATTAGGATATAAATTTATGTTACCAAGTCTTTTGTGGATTATAAACTAAATGTGATAGGCATCTGATTAATGGTTAAAAATAAAAAGAAATATTTTAAAATGTAATATTTTTATCAGAGCATACATTTTTAAAAGATTGATTTGTTATTAATATGGTTTCATGGGTTGGCATCACGTACATAAGTCAGGTATGTGTGCTTCTATATGTGTACGCACACATATGTGATATTCATTACATGCTACGTAAGACAGGAGAGCTGTGTGATATATCAAAATAGAGCTGGGTTTGAATTTGGGCAGCATGGACTATAATATTATGGGAATAAGTGGCTTTATCTCTCTGTCCTCCAAATTTCTGTCACTAAAATGAATGCTTCATTTCAGCTGTGTTACAAGATTCCTTTTCATGCTAGGTATTTTAAAGAAAAAGGCTAGAATGCATTCATGTGCCATAGAGGGGAATAGAAAGAGCAATGATGATGTATTGATTCGGGGGGAAAAAACACGTTATTTAGGGCACATTAAAATAAATACTTATATAATTGAAGCTGCATAGTTTTGGGTTCACATTTGTACTTGCTGTTCTTGATGACTGTAAACATTAAACACAATGGCCATGGAACACCTACAGAGATGAAAGAAATTGCACCTGAGATGAGAAAAGAAAATTACATGTGGAAAATGCAGGAATAGTCACTTGAATCTTGTATCTTAGTAAAGGAAAGATGGGGACTCCTGGTAACTTTATAGAATCTTGGGAATAAATAAATGACATACCAACATGGAAGATGAAACCAAGACCATAGAAAGAACTAAGATCTTTTACCAGGTAAAATCCGAAAGGGAATTCATGGCCACTTCTGTGATTTAATGCAAGTTGTAGAGTCCCATAAAGTACTGGGAAATTGAAGATAGAAGTAAGATTTTTGGGAAAAGCGTTTGCTCTCTATTTCAGAAATTCTCTGGAATACTAATATTAGGATGAAGAGGTCATCCAGCAATACCCCACAAAGACAATTATGTGAGAGAATTTCTGGTAGGTTAGATGACATACAACATTAAACTTCTATGATATGAGCAATTATCATTTTCTTATTTATAGAACATGTCCTATCTAAAGACAATAGTAGCTACATACACAGATAATCTTTTTTTATTATATAGCGCAATTATATTGTTTCTGGTAGCTACTTGCTGTGTATTGCTTAAAGTTGGTTGCTAGATGAGCATCCCTCTAGTTAAAATGAATTATTGAAACTAAAAGCAACCTGGAGTGTTGGTAATATTCTATTTCTTGATACAGATACTAGTTGCATAGGTACGTTCAGTTTTTTTTTAAAAGCCTTTGAACTATAAAATATGGACATTTTTCATATGTATATTGTATTTCAACAAAATAAAATAATAAATCAGGGCAAGAATATATTTAATGTACAACATAAAAATACCTTAAAATGTGGAAAATATTGGAGTCACTATTATCTTTAAAACTCATTAGCTAGGGGTGTATAGAAGTGTCAAAAAACTCATGAAGTATGCATATAGTTGTAGGATATTAATACATTATAATCTAGCAAAGCTGATAGCTATCAAGGCCATTAATATCACGTGAACTGGAATATATAAGAGGAAATTATTGGTGGATTATGACACAATACACAAAGTGTTCATAAAATTTTTGAAGGTGACTTCAGGGCACTTTCAAGGGTTTTCAAGTTGATCTCACTTTCAAATTATGTCTAATTTCATTTCTAAACTTAAGGTGGCTGGGTGAAGTGGCTCATATCTGTAATCCCAGCATTTTGGGAGGCCAAGTCAGGAAAGTTGATTGAGACTAGGAGTTCAAGACCAGCTTGGACAACGTAATGAGACCCCATCTTTCTCTTTGTATAAATAATAGTAATAAATTAAAAAATAAAAATAAATTAAGGACTTTCCTTTGACTAAATTATCATCCATGATTAAGGCTCTTTTATGACATACAGATACATATAATATAAAATTAAGCACCATTTTGTTTTGCTTTCCCTTTAAACTGTATAGAGTTCATCATCTTCCCTGTATTTAAATTTTCTCAGGCTTTCCTCATCTTCGTTCTTCTTAAATTCACCATCTCTGTAAGTCTTAGACTAAAAAGTGTAACCAGATGGTTCAAATAGCCTAATGTTTAGCTCTTGAAATATCACCACTGTCATGGCTTAAATTAGCTTGAAGGTACTTAATCTTCACTCTGCTCTCACATGTTCGAGAGATGATGATGTCATCCAAACCATGGCACACAATGACAGTGACTTTCCAGGAAAAGTTAAGTTCTTTGGTAGCTCGGGATATAAGTCAAGTTTGAAAAACTAAATATACATTATTTGACAAAGGATTTTCATGTGACTGGACACACTTGATTTATATAGATTACACACTTAGACTAATAGCTACAATTAGAGTGTCCCCTTTGTTAAAGCTCAGCCTTTAACAAGTTGTACTAAGGTTTAATGCCCACTGTCAAATCTCCCCAAGGTAAAGCCATAGCCTCTGAAGAACAAGGAGGACTAAGAAGGCACAGAATTTAGGGAGAAGAATTTAAAACAAAACCGGATGAGTGAATTAAGTCAGTCTTGGTCTGAAGAAGACACTGGCTTCTAACCTCCCTCCTTTTGAAAGTTGGCCACAATGAGATACCATCTCACACCAGTTAGAATGGCCATCAATAAAAAATCAGGAAACAACAAGTGTTGGAGAGGATGTGGAGAAATAGGAACACTTTTACACTGTTGGTGGGATTGTAAACTAGTTCAACCATTATGGAAAACAGTATGGCGATTCCTCAAGGATCTAGAACTAGATGTACCATATGACCCAGCCATCCCACTACTGGGTATATACCCGAAGGATTATAAATTATTCTACTACAAAGACACATGCACACGTATGTTTATTGCGGCACTATTCACAATAGCAAAGACTTGGAATCAACCCAAATGTCCATCTGTGACAGACTGGATTAAGAAAATGTGGCACATATACACCATGGAATACTATGCAGCCATAAAAAAGGATGAGTTTGCGTCCTTTGTAGGGACATGGATGCAGCTGGAAACCATCATTCTTAGCAAACTATCACAAGAAGAGAAAACCAAACACCGCATGTTCTCACTCATAGGTGGGAACTGAACAATGAGATCACTTGGACTCGGGAAGGGGAACATCACACACTGGGCT
Source organism: Colobus angolensis palliatus (assembly GCF_000951035.1). Classification (NCBI taxonomy): domain Eukaryota; kingdom Metazoa; phylum Chordata; class Mammalia; order Primates; family Cercopithecidae; genus Colobus; species Colobus angolensis. Next base: position 15,558,317 of record NW_012115154.1, on the reverse strand, counting down.
TATCATGGGGAGGGGGGAGGGGGGAGGGATTGCATTGGGGAGTTATACCTGATATAAATGATGAATTGATGGGTGCTGACGAGTTGATGGGTGCAGCACACCAACATGGCACAAGTATACATATGTAACAAACCTGCACGTTATGCACATGTACCCTAGAACTTAAAGTATAATAAAAAAATAAAATAAAATAAAATTAAAATTAAAAATAAAAAAAAAGAAAGTTGGAGGTCCTGTCTATCCTCCAACAGTGATTTCAGTGAAGGTGATCTGAGCTCACAAGGGTAAAGGGTGGTAAACTCCAGTAGCTAGTAGCTACCTGCTGATGATCACACAGGTCATAGTCAAGAGAAGGGAGAAGGGCCTCTAGATCAATTCAGTGAAAACCAATTCTGTAAGAGTGGATTGGCCAAAAACAATTATCTAAGAATCAGTTGATGAGTAACTCACCAAATTCATCAATTTTACCAATTTATTAGGTAATTGTGTTAAGAAATATTCATCTTGAATATATTATATGAATATGAATGTATTCATCTTATGAATATATGCATGAATATATTTCTCTTCAATATATCCAATAAATGTGAATATATTAGTAGTATTTTAGGGATTATTTAATTTATCAAAAGCTAAGGGCCATAGGTTTAGTCTTTTAATAAATATATTCATGAAGAACATATTTATGAGGATTGTAGTTATGAACTAAATCACCCTGTGAATATAGTAAAGGAGAGTATATTCAGGGAATCCTTTTATTCAATTATTCAATACTATGTCAGACAATACCCTAGACAATATGAATACATCAAAAATAAAGTTACTGACCTCACAGGGCATCAATTCTTAATATATATATTGTCTTTTAAAAATATTTAATATAAGCTTTTGGCTAATCCATTTTTTAAATCTGGTGAATTTACCTATTTCAAGGAAGATATCTCTGAGTAACGTTGCAGCCTTCGTGTATTGAATGCTGATGATTCTTTACAAAAATCTTGCACCAGAGGTTTATTATATTGGTCCTTATCATTATTTGTAATGTTCACATATAGCTTTCTTTAAAGTTACATGTGAACTTTCTTTAGAGTTATATGTGAACATTAAAAATTTAATAAGTGGCCATTCTGTGTAACAGCCAGAGTTGCTTCCCATTTTGAACATGAACAGATGATTAAATCGAGATTGAAAAAATTTAAGAGACTTGCCCATATAAACTAGTAAGTTGGAAACCTGGTAATAAGACCCAGGTTTGTGAAATGCCAAGTCAAAGAATTTTTTTTTTCCCCACTTTTCAGAGCTGCCACTTACCAGTATTACAACTCTGCACTTTACAAAATTTGAGATTTTGTTAGCTGGGTTTAGCACAGGTTATTAACTCAAATTTCTATAATAACAATGAAAAGGATATCTTACTTTTCATATCATGGGATTTATACTTTCCACTTACTTTATTTTTTTAAAGCAAATTATGGTAGAAATATAGTACATCAGAACAATTTCTATGTTAAAGCATAAAAGTAAGGTTAATGTGAATATAACAGTTATTGTTACTAATTCTTATTTTTATTAAGCAATGAATAGCTTCATTAAGTAATCCATTAGTCTTTCTTGCTAGCTTTGTGGGAGAAAGAACAATAAGACTGCTTGAGTTAAACTTTGTGTGGCTTTTAAAAGAGAAAATGTTCTTTCCCAAAGGGCAGTACAAATAAAAAACCCTAAGTTGAACATCATTATTCTCTGAGAAAGTCATCAAAACAAAATGAAAATGTTGGCATTTTCGTAAACGAGTTTGCATTTTATTGAGCATGACTTCCACGAAAGATTTTTTTGGTCCCGGTAAGAGATGCCTGAATATGAAGCAGACTTGCTGGAGGTTGTATGACCTCTGTTTTTGTCTATGAACTGTGCAAAGACAGAAAAGGGCTTTTGTTATTGTTTTCCTGTAAAAACCTCAGCTGTTTAATTTATTTATTCCCAACCAGTTCTCAAAGGGAACTCGAGTAAACAGAAATTGGTCACTAGACACCTCGTTTCACTGTTGATTTTCTTCTTTGTTTAAACAGCGGCTTTCCCACTTTGGTAATGTCTTGGCTCAAACAAAAGTTATGGTTACACAAGAAAGAGTTTACAATTAGCTGTATACATTTGGAAAACAAACATCATTTGTATTATATAAAAGGCAGAAAGAGTCCACCGTAAGTCACTGTAAGATCACTTTATATGTAGACTTGAATTGTTCACTGTGCTATGCAGACAGAATTTAAGAACAAATCTCATGCTTTCATTCAGGCTGTCCACCTATCTGACAGATCTCTGCCTACCACCTTGTAAACATCCTAATAAATCCCTACTTAGCATCTTGTAAACTTGCCATTTTCTACTCTGATCGATGAAGTTGCCTCAAGACAGGAATCATAAGTTATTTCATTCCTAAAGTATTTAGCATTTACATTGGTTCAAGTCAATGTTAACTTTGTGACAAAAGGGAGCCATTGAGAGCTGACAAGAATTCTAATAATGCCTGGTGTATGGTATGCTGGTGGATCATCTAGGGATAGGTTTATGAAGCAACATAAGGAATCTAACTAGGACGATTTTCTTCCTTCTTTAACTAGGCACTTAATAATAATCAATAATATAATTTAGCTCTTACTATGTCAAGACAATGAGATGATACTTAAGAAGACAAAGTTACTTTTTTATGGAAATTAGATGCCAGATGAAAATGTATTTTATATGATTATTAGGTCCTATTGGCTTAAACATGAAGAGTACTGACAATAAAACTATGGGGACCTATCGCCTAAATTCATCAAATATTTACTGAGCATTTATTATGAGAAATAATGAATTAAAATATCTTTCTCAGCAAGATTTATCATCTCTGAGTCAAAGCTTTAAGAATGAATAATCATCTCACCGTTAGCCTGCTCAAGACATTATAGCATTCTATTTTTCTTTTACTTTAGAGATAATTATTTTTAACTGGAAGAAATAATGCATTTATAAAAATATTTATTTTATGTAGAAATTTTTAGTACATTATCTGAAATCCAAGTATATCTATCACTAGTAAATTTATGTAGATTATAACATGTCAAAATGTAGATGAGTATTACTAACATATTTGGCATAATATTATAAAGATAGGGTTCAGAATGATTATAGTTATTTAATCATCTTCATCATAATGATTTCAAGTACGTATTTTTGGATATGTCTAGCAAGTTATGTATAATGCTGTGTATTCAGGATAGAAACTAATTTGTATTTATTCAATTTTACATTTAAAAATGTAAGCTCCACTTTGTTACAAGTACAGTTATAAAATCCGATCACAGATGCAAAATTATACGTTATTTATAATTTTTAGATTTTTAAAAATAATTATACAAGTTTTATTACTCAACATTATATGAAAAGAAAGACAAATAATTTTAAATAATGATAAGGGATTAATGATAGACAAAATTTTATAGCTATATAATGGAAACAATTATCATGCTTGTATTTATTTACAATAATTATGCTTTATTTTTCCTTATAAAAAACTTTATTTCAGTATAAAACTTTACAAAATGTACTGTGAAGCTTTTAGAACTGTTATTTTTCATTTTAATCATTAAATGGTTTGATTTTACGCCCACTGCAGTCATAGACGAGAGAAACTATTTTCTTTTACATCTTTAAGAAGTTAAATTAAAAAAGAAATAAGAATAATTTTGTCCAACTATACTTCAATGATTTTACTCATTCAACAGATTGTTCTGTAGTTACAAATTCTGAAGACTGTGGATGATAGAAAGTATTTGAAACATTGTCCTCAACCTCTGAGGTACTTACTGATTTATGGAGGGCATATGTAGAGAAGTCACTGTAAAAGTAGGTGAACATTGCCTAGCACTAAAATCACTATGAACTATGGAATAGATGGATTACTTTCTTTTGAGGATATAGGGAAGACTTCATTGAAAAGTTTCTATTTATGGAAATTGATGGAAAGCTACCCAAAATGAAGAGATTGTCAAGAATTAAGGGATGGAAGTGCAGGAGGTTATTTTTATTTTTTGCATGGTTTCCAACCCTTCCTGAGCTCCTAGAATATATAACTGAATATCCATTAGCTGCATATTTGTATCTTTAAACTTCCAGAGTCGTTCACGCTCAATATATGTTTGTTGAATGAACAAGTGGATTATGTGTAATTCAGTAAGAACACTTGCCATGCAGTTCATGGTATGGAATGAGTGATAAGACAGGAGGTACCAGGCCGGGCGCGGTGGCTCAAGCCTGTAATCCCAGCACTTTGGGAGGCCGAGATGGGCGGATCACGAGGTCAGGAGATCGAGACCATCCTGTTGAACACGGTGAAACCCCGTTTCTACTAAAAAAATACAAAAAACTAGCCGGGCGAGGTGGCGTGCGCCTGTAATCCCAGCTACTCGGGAGGCTGAGGCAGGAGAATGGCGTGAACCTGGGAGGCGGAGCTTGCAGTGAGCTAAGATCGTGCCACTGCACTCCAGCCTGGGTGACAGAGTGAAACTCCATCTCAAAAAAAGAAAAAAAAAAGACAGGAGGTACCAGTATGAAACCAGATGATGAAGGACTACAAATTTCAAATTAAGAAGTTTGAAGCCATTTACTATTACCTTTTTTTGTTGTTGTTGTTGTATTTTTTTTAATTTGTTGTATTTTTAGTACAGATGGGGTTTCACTGTGTTAGCCAGGATGGTTTTGATCTTCTGACCTCGTGCTCCACCCACCTCGGCCTCCCAAAGTGCTGGGATTACAGATGTGAGCCACCACGCCCAGCCCTTACTGTTAGCTTTTAAATGCTGTTTACTTAAAAGAAAGAAAAGAAAAGGAAAACTTGTTGTGGCCACGATCAATAAAGTTTATGAAAAGTAAAAAAAAAAGAAGTTTAAACTTAATCTAGTAAGTTTATAGACGGAAGAAATGGCATAATAAAGAGATTTCTTGGGAGGATGAATATAGCAGCTATAGACTACAATACCAGTAAATCATGGTACTTTCTTGTGTACAGCATCCCCACAAATAAATATGCTTATAATGCATATGTGCAAATTTCTAAGATAAATGTATATTCAATATTATACTCAGAAATCTGAATTCTCTCCATTCGGCATTGAAAAATCAGAAAAAATGGCTAGACTCAGGAGTTCAAATAGTAAATTCTGACTTTTTAATTCTCATTTTGGTATTTCATTATGTGATTTGCTTCTGAAAAATTAATTTTATCTCTTCTCTAGCTTTGTAATGCTATGGTTCTTCTGTTTTTCTTCCCTTTTTGGTTCTTATTTGGCTTCTACTCCTTTTCTGAATGTCTCAAACATTCATCAAAGGTTCATTATGACATGTACCTGAACTATCCTGCTATGACTACGGAAATGGAGAATTCAATCTAGTTTCGAGACGGTCTTAAATGTTCCTATTTATATTTCAGCTACTCATGCATGAACTTGATTACAAATTATGTATACATAGCCATCGTTAGCGAATCCTCAAACCATATTGCAAGCGTATCATATTTCACTCCCAGGAACAACAGAATACTAGCTGTCATTGGTGTTTTATAAAGATAAATTACTGAACCACAAAAATCATGAGATGAATTGTAACACAGCACTTGGATTTCATACATGGAGGAACCGTGGCTTTGTCAGTCAATCACAGGTGAGCACTCTTGGTTTTCATGTCTAACAGCATTATTGTCACTACTGACAACTCTACTCATCATAGGGGAAGTGGGTTCTTTCCGGAAAGCCCACAGGGTTAAATTGCATTGCACATTGTGTTCCCATTTACAGCATCTGTGCTGTGTTTGCAGGTTTTTTCTTTGTCAATTGAACTCAGCATTTGAAGGAAAAATGTCTTATAAATACAAATACATACATGAAAGTGTGCTAGTATAAAAAACCTAACATAGTCATTAATATTGCCATATCTGCTCCCAATATACAAGAAGACCTTATGCGCTCTCAAACACAGGTAGATCTTGATGAAACGTTATGCTGTCACAGTAGAAAACAATGCTTCAATCTAATCAGAATACAGAAAGAAATTGTGTCTGTATTAAAACCATTACACTCCAATACGAGCTCCAAGTGTGGCACCAAATTCATTTGTTTATTTTTACAAGCTATGGTATCTGTGACATAGCTGAGACAATGGTTACTTCAAGACAAGTGGCAATTTATACTGTACCAGGGATAAAGACAAACTATTTAATTTAACTTATAAATGTTTTATTGGTCTTAATTGGGCTTAGAAATGTATATTTTACAATTCTGTCTAAAAGTTTTGCTTGAAATTAAATCAGTAATAAAAAATCTTCCAAGAACAACAAAAAGCCCAGGACCAGACAGATTCACAGCTGAATTTTTTTTTTTTTTTTTTTTTGAGACGGAGTCTCACTCTCTCGCCCAGGCTGGAGTGCAATGGCAAAATCTCGGCTCACTGCAAGGTCCACCTCACGCCATTCTCCTGCCTCAGCCTCCTGAGTAGCTGGGACTACAGGTGCCTACCACCACGCCCAGTTAATTTTTTGTATTTTTAGTGGAGACGGGGTTTTGCCATGTTAGCCAGGATGGTCTCGATTTCCTGACCTCGTGATCTGCCTGTCTTGGCCTCCCAAAGTGCTGGGATTACAGACGTGAGCCACCGCGCCCAATCTCACAGATGAATTTTACCAGATATATGAAGACGAGCTGGTATCAATCCCATTGAAATTATTCAAAAAAAAAAAAATCAAGGAGGAGGCATTCTTTCCTAACTAGTTCTATGAAACTAGTATGACCCTGATACCAAAACCAGGCAAGGGCACAGCAAAAACAGGAAATTACAAGCCAATATCCCTGATGCTGGGATATTGCATGCAAAAACATACATGCAAAAATCCTCAACAAAAGACTAGTAAGTCAAATCCAACAGTACATACAAAGATGATCCATCACAATCAAGTGGGTTTTATTCCAGGAATCAAAGGATGATTCAACATACGCAAACCAGTAAATGTGATTCACCACATAAACAATTAAAAAAAAACAAACCCATATGATCAACTCAATAGACGCAGAAAAAGCACTCAAAATCCAACATCCATTTCTGATAAAAAAAAAAAAAAAACTCTCAACAAACTAGGGATTGAAGGAACATACTTCAATATAGCAAGAGTGATAAATGACAAACTCACAGCCGACATCACACTGAGTGAGGAAAAGTTGAAAGCATTTCCCCTAAGAAACTAGAGCAAGACAAGGATGCTCACTCTCACTACGACTGTCCAAGATAGTACTAGAAGTCCTTGCCAGGGCAATTAGGCAAGAGAAGTAAGTAAAAGGCATCCAAACAGGAAAAGGAATTGTTAAATTATCTCTGTTCACAGATGACATGATCTTAAAGATCCCTCTAAAAGATCCCTAGCCTTGACAAATGACTTCAATAAGGTTTCAGGATACAAAATCAACATATAAAAATCAGTATCATTTCTATACACCAATAGCATTCGAACTGAGAATCAAATCAAGAACTCAATTTCACTTACAATAGCTACACACACAAGCACACACACTATCTAGGAATATGTTTAGCCAAGGAGGTGAAAGATCTTTACACGAAGTACAAAGCACTGCTGAAAGAAATCATAGAAGACACAAACAAATGAAAAAAAATCCCGTGCTCATGGATTGGAAGAATCAATGTTGTTAAAATGACGATACTACCCCCAAAGTAATCTACAGATTTAATGCAATCCTATCAAATTACTAATGTCATTTTTCACAGAAAAAGAAAAAAAATTTCTAAATTTCACACGGAACCAAAAAAGAGCTCGAGGAGCCAAAGTAATCCTAAGCAAAAGGAATGAAGCCAGGAGCATCGTATTATCTGACTTCAAATTATACTATAGGGCTATAATAACCAAAACAGCATAGTATTGATATAAAAATAGACACATAGATCAATAGAACAGGATTCAGAAATAAAGCCACACACCTACAACCAAGAGATTTGTGACAAAATCAACAAACATAAAGAATGGGAAAAGGACATCCTATTCAATAAATGGTGTTGAGGAAATTGGAGAGCCATATGCCTAATAAAACTGGACTCATACCTCTCACCAAATACAAAAATTTTCTCAAGATAGATTAAAAACTTGAATGTAAGACCTGAAACTATAAAAAAAAAAATGAAATATCCTAGGAAAAATTCTTCTGGACATTGGTCTATGGAAAGAATTTATGATGAAAACCCCAAAGAAAATGCAACCAAACAAAAAATAGACAAATAACATGTAATTAAACTAAAATGTTTCTGTACATCAAAGGAAATAATCAACAGAATAAACAGACACCCTACAGAATGAAGAAAATATTTGCAAATTATGCATCTGACAAAGGACTAACATCTAGGATCTACAAAGAACTCAAAGAACAAACAACTTCATTAACAACAACAAAAAATTAAAAAGTGGGCAAAGGACATAAACAGACATTTATCAAAAGACATACAAGTGGACGATAAACATATAAAAATGTGCTCAATGTCACTATTCATCAGAGAAATGCAAATTGAAACATCAATGAGATCACAAAATCAATGATGATCATCTTACACAAGTCGGAATGGCTATTAATAAAAGTCAAAAACCATCAGATATTGGTAAGGATGCAGAGAAAAGGGAATGCCTATACAACATTGGTGGGAACTTAAATTAGTACAACCTCCACGGAAAACAATACAGAGACCGCTCAGAGATCTAAAAGTAAAACTACCATTCGATCCAGCCATCCCACTTCTGTGTATCTACCCAACACTCGTATGTTGATCACAGCACTATTCACAATAGCAAAGTCATGGAGTCAACGTGTCTATCAACAGATGACTAGGAAAAGAAGACGTTTGTGTCTCTGTGTATGTGTATGTGTCTGTGTGTGCATATATTATATACATATGTAATATGTTACATATGTTATATGTATATATGTTACATGTCATTGCATAGCCATGCATGTACATATATAATACATACATATATGTGTATATACACATATATGCATATATACATGTACATACATATATACATACATGTATATATTGCATGTGTATGTGTGTGTGCATATGGCATATATGTAACATGTTACATATGTAGTGTATTATATACATATGTAATATATTAGATATGTTGTGTGTTATATATGTTGTATATTACATGTATATATGTATATATGACATATGTAATATATTACATAAAGTAGATATTACATATCTATGAAATATATA
>NW_012115154.1:15471970-15548645 GCF_000951035.1 Colobus angolensis palliatus | reverse complement strand
GCTATTCGGGTGATGGGTGCCCTAGTAGCCCAAATTTCACCATTATTTAAATATATCCAGGTAACAAGCCTGTACATGTACCCTCTGAATCTAAAATAAAAATAATGAAAATTAAATAAAAGATGTTGCTCTTCAGTATATACAACTCGAAGCTTCAAAACCAAAACATGCTACCACAATTATTAATTTTGAAACAGTAATATCAATACAACAACAATTTAAACAACACAAACCAAACCCAGAACCCCTCAACGTAGACTGTAAATTTCAGTGTGAGGTGGTGGTAAGGTGACTTCAATCCTGCCAGTTTAGATTGTCCTCAGTGCTGGGGCTTCTGCAGGCTGGGAGTGGACCAGGAAGCAGAATATAGGACTTCAATGCCAGTTTAAGCAGCAGCGGAAACCCCACACCATGCCAGTAAACCACAGTCCACAGCAAGTGGAATAGAAGAATAGCTAAAAACGGGAGTGCCCTTAAGACTTCTCTCCAAGGCCTACGACCTACATATCATTTTATGTACTGTTATTCTAACCTCAGATAACTTCACTTAACATAAGCAAATAGAAGTGTATTAAAAGACTAATCACCCAGATGATAAATAGATTTGAATCACACTGTATATAGGAAGCTTTAAGAAACTGGAAAACATGGCCAGGCACGATGGCTCACGTCTGTAATCCCAGCACTTTGGGAGGTCGAGGCAGGTGGATCACGAGGTCAGGAGATCGAGACCATCCTGGGTAACGTGGTGAAAACCCGTCTCCACTAAAAATACAAAAAATTAGCCAGGCGCCTGTGGTCCCAGCTACTCAGGAGGCTGAGGCAGGAGAATGTCGTGAACCCGGGAGGCAGAGCTTGCAGTGAGCCCAGATAGCGCCACTGCACTCCAGCCTGGGCGACAGGGCGAGACTCTGTCTCAAAAAAAAAAAAAAAAAAATGGAATACATGGCAAGAGAAAAACATAGGTAGAAGGCAGAGATATAGTAACATCTTCAAATAATCTGCTCTTTCTACCCATCAAAGACAGGTATGTATTGAACTTCAACCTAGTGCTCTAGTGCTTACTTGTGAAAAATACATATTAATACATGCAAATAAATTCCTTCAATTAGAGTTTAGTACTGAAGCAGAGTTTGGCAAGCTAACATTACATAAGGGAGTTGGGAAGGAAGGTGTCAGAAGAGAAGATGAGTAGAAGTTTGTTATGGAGAAGGGTTACAAGATTCTAGGATGAGCAATCTAATTTCAAACTACAAGGCCAGGTGCAGTGGCTCACACCTGTAATTCCAGCACTTTGGGAGGCCAAGGCAGACAGATTACTGGCGGTCAGGAGTTCAAGACCAGCCTGGCCAACATGGTGAAACCCCGTCTCTACTAAAAATATAAAAATTAACTGGGCCTGGTGGTGGGCATCTGTAATCCTAGCTACTTGGGAGGTTGAGGCATGAGAACTGCTTGAACCCGGGAGATGGAGGTTGCAGTGAGCCAAGACCACACCATAGCACTCCAGCCTAGGCAACAAGAGTGAAACTTCATCTCAAAAAGTAATAATAATGATAATAATAATAATTTCAAATTACTAGAGATTTGAAGAAGCAGAGTGATATCATTTGGCTATGTCCCCACCCAAATGTCATTTTGAATTGTAGCTCCCATAATTCCATGTGTTGTGGGAGGCACCCGGAAGGAGCTAATTGAATCGTGGGGGTGGTTACCCCATACTGTTCTTGTGGAAGTGAATTTAAGTCTCATGAGATCTGATGGTTTTATAAGGGGTTTCTCTGTTCACTTAGCTCTCATTCCCTCTTTCCCTGCCCATCATGTAAGACGTGCTTTTCACCTTCCATCAGGATTGTGAGGCCTCCCCAGCCACATGGAACTGTGAGTCCATTAAGCCTCTTTTTCTTTATAAATTACCCAGTCTCAGGTATGTGTTTACCGGCGGTGTGAAAACAGACTGATACACAGAGCATGCATTAGGGATAATGTGTAGTGCAGTTTGGCTGGCATTCAGGGTGTCTGGAGCAGAGGGAGAACTGAGGAACAAAACTGGACTTGGACCAGACTGTGAGAGTTTTTACACTCCATATAAAGACATTAGACATCATGCTGCAAAAATTGAGAACATTTTAGAGGTTGCTTGAATTTATTTAATAAAATAAATATCTCACGAAGCTGGAGTTAAATGGAGAGAGGAAAAAAACACTACACTTATTCCTGCTGCTTCTCAAATGAATGGTATTTTAAAGGAACATCAACTTACTTAGCAGCTAAGAGAAGGATCTATTCAATTTAACAAGGTGTTATGATGATCTATACAAGTTGTTCTTTCGTGAAACTACTTACATTTCTGTTTTAAAAACTTAAATTCTACATTCAGTAATGTTACTCGAAGTGTAATGAGCTGGCAGAGATACAAGATTTTCTACAAATCCATTCTGAAGCTGACTTCTGAAAAATCAGGTACAAAAAGCGGTTCCAGTTTTATCTCTGGTGGGGGCTTCCTACAGGGAAAAGAAGAGCCATGGACTAAAAATGACTTACCAATCCCTACCAGAGTAAATCCAGAGTGGAGGCTGCCAAGGCAGTCATCCTACTGGCAAATGAATTAACACAACTTATTTTGCACATGAGGCTACGCTAGCAGGAAAAGATTCCTGGACTCTGACTAGATTCAAAGAGACAGCTTACCAGAGGCTTAAGGGCTGAAAGAAGCAGACACAATATATAGTACATACATCTGAGCCATGGCATTTATAGGAACAGCCTGTGGAATACCTGTGTGACAATCATTAGTAACAAATGAAGTCATTTGTCTAAAATGCAGATGCCCTGAGAGATTCTACTATCCTAGGTCTGTTGTGTGGCCTGGTAGGTGGTGATGTACATACAGCCTGGGCTAAGAGCCATTGCTCAAATAACAATGTCCAACAGAAATATAATGGGAGCCACAAAGTTAAGCTACATGTGTGATTTTAAATTTTCTAGTAGCCACATTTAATAAAAGGATAAAGTAACCAGAAACTTAATTTTCATATCTATTTTACCCAATATCCAAAGGATTATGATTGTAACATGCAATCAATGTGAAAGTTTGTAATGAGATGTCCTGCATCCTTTTTTTTTTTTTTTTTTTGTCATACAAAGCCTTTTACATACTAGTACATACTGAGTATTTCACAATGGAAGCTCTTCTCAATTTGGAATGCCGCGTTTCAAGGGCTCATAGGCACTTGTGGCTGGTACTCATGAACTAGACAGAATAGATATAGAAAGAAGAGACACGACTTTTTGCTTTCACTGAAACTACTGTGAATTGTAAATCAACCTCAGGTTTGAGTTACTGTGTTATGTTACGTATTGCGTTTGTATTCTTTTAAATGTTGTAGTGATAGGGTATCACTGTTGCCCACGCTGGAGTACAGTGGTACAATCATAACTCACTACAGCCTCAGAATCCTAGGCTCAAGCTATTCTCCAATCTCAGCCTCCTGAGTAGCTGGGACTACAGCAGCATGCTCCCACACCCAACACATTTTTTAATTTAAAAATATATTTTAGAGACAATAGTCTTTACTATATTGCCCAGGCTGGTCTGGAACTCGTGGCCTCATGGAATCCTCCTGCCTCAGCCTCCAAGTAGCTAGGATTACAGGCACGAGTCGCTGCAACCAACTATTCTTCTCTCTTAACTCCATGGCCTGAAACCTCATATCCCTCATTTCTACTGCTTTAACCTAGCAAATTCCTATCCATGCTTAAATCTCCACTCAAATAATCCTTGCTCAGGAAAATCTTTCTAGATTGTCCTGGCCCTTCTGTCTCCTCCCGCAACATCATCAAAAACAAGAGGAATACAGCAAACATGTAAACAAAACCCAAGTGACCTGGTTTCTTGTTTCCTTGTCAAATGTGCTCAGTGTACTGTGTCTCTCATAACGCTATTGCAGTCGGTTGCACATGTATTTATGTGATGATGATTCTAACTCGCTCCTTCTCCTTGATGGAAGGTGCTGTGTCAGTATGTAATAGGGTCTGGATTGCAGCATATATCCAACATGGTTATGTTGAGTGGGTGAACACTTTCCCAGCTCCTGAATTAAGCCTTCCCTCTGCTGAAATAGATTGAGAGAATCTTTGTCTTTGCCATTAGAAGAGCCTAAATAAAACATGTTTTAACCTAAAAGTTACCCTAGATACGTAAAAAGAAGAAATAAAAGTGAATTTTGAAATATCTTACGGTCATATACACACACAAAATAAGTCTTTATCAGTCCTCAAGGACCAATCAACCAGAGGAGAATTTACCGCAAGGTGGATGAAGCTTTAGATGCAGGACCCTGTGAGTTCTAGGAGTTCTCTTCTAAGGAAGGGAAGCCAGGTTACACTCAGGGAGCATTTCATTATAACATTATAAGTATTTCTAGTAAAGCACTTGAGACCTTAAAAAATTAGAGACTCAAGCACCCAAGGTCCAAATATTTGTTATGGGTTTTTTTCATTCTAAATAAAGACTCCATTTAGTACTTTAATTTGTAATTTTGTATCATTTTAGGAGGTCCCCTACCTCCAATTTGTATAAAGCTTTCAACTACCCAAAACTTGGATGCATCCATGCTGAGAAGATAAAATGTTTCATTCTTTGATTCATTTGTGTAATAAGAAAAAAAAAAAAATCTAAATCCTTCTCCAAAAATTTGGACCGTATAGTTTAAATCTCTTTTGACATTAAAAACTCAGTGTACCTGAAATCAAACTTGCTCTCCTTCAGACATCCCTAATGCTATCTCCATTATTGCCTTTTTTATCATTATAATGCTGTAAGTTGTAGGATACATGTGCAGAACGTGCAGCTTTGTTACATAGGTATACATGTGCCATGGTGGTTTGCTGCACCCATCAACCCGACATCTACATTAGGTATTTCTCCTCAAGCAATCCCTCCCCTACCCTACACCCTGCAACAGGCCCCGGTGTGTGATGTTCCCCTCCCTGTGTCCATGTGTTCTCATTATTCAACTCCCACTTATGAGTGACAACATGTGGGGTGTTGGTTTTCTGTTCCTGTGTTAGTTTGCTGAGAATGGTTTCCAGCTTCATCTACGTCCCTGCAAAGGACATGAACTTATCATTTTTTTATGGCTGCATAGAGTTTAGAAGTCAGTGCAGCAAGGTATAAATTTGGTCATTATCTGTATGTATTGTATTTAAAAACACTGAAGTGAATGAGTGTCAAATGAATGAGAGTGTCAAAAAAGAGGATGTAAATACATTAAATTTTTAGATAGTAGGCACTTAATAAATGTCTACAATTGGTAGATTCATTCTAATCTCATAGCATTAAATACCCTTTATAAAAATTCAAAAAATGGTGGACTGTAATGCTTATGTATTTACCTTTCTTATTAAAGCGAATGGGTCAGCACAAAGTAGGTTACAAGCAGTTTAAGAGTGCCAGATTTCAGGGAAAAGTGAAAGATGGTGTGCGTGGGAGGCACATTCCACTGCTTCTCACCACAACCACAAACGCCGTTCTATAACGACCGGAAATATCACAGGGATGACTCCAGACTTCCATTGGGTACTTTGTACTCTACTTCATGAGATTAATCTCAATAGACAGAACTGAGGATTGTGAGGGTAGGAAAATGAAGAGGTGAAAGTCACTGATCCTCTCTTCAAGATTTTTATAATCGAAAACACACTCAACACATATCAATTTTATGAGAATACTATGAAAATTAAGTGCAAAATTTATGACAATTATTCATCCAGACATTAATTTATTCAACAAATAAGTGAATCCCAATTTTATGCTAACGGTGCTAGAGGTCTGATGGGATGCAAACTGATCATATTCCTGCCCTCACCAAGTCCACAGTTGAGTGATAGCAGCACTATTACAGGAATTCAGGGAAAAAAAGTGTTAACCTTGGTTAGCATAATAGGGAAACCTTAATAGTAAGGGTAACTTTTGAAACAGGACATCAGAGAGAGGAAGGACGTGTACCAAAAACATGAAAGGAAACAAGATTCCAGTAGAGGACATCACCATCAAAGCTAAATTAATCTTATTTACTCCTCAATCGTTGAGTATCACTCATTGACAGTCAACCACTCGACATTAATACTGTTTCCCATGACTTTCACTGTTGTCTTTTGAATTTCCATGCTTTTCACTACTCTGTTTGAAATTTCTGAAGTATTACAGGGCTATGCAATGTAGTTAGATGTAAAAATAATCAGTGGATGTTACTTATAGGAATGTGGATACAGCAATATCAAAAGCATCTCATTTGTACTATCATATGACATACATTTATTCTAAATGACTTTTTGTGTTCGCCCTTTCTCTTCTTCTCTTGTCCTGATTATCAGAAATCTGGGATTCAGCTAAGCAAGAAAGCCAGGAGGCCATAGAAAATCCCCTATTGAAAATGAAGCTTAAGTGTAGATGGCTTTGATACGTAGCTTTCCGTGCCCCTTACTGTTAAGTAGCTTTAATTTCAAAATTATCTCTTCTTTTTGCTATTTAACCATAACACTGTCCTAGAGTGCTAAACAGTTTCTGCCAGAGAAAATGAAAGAAGTATTCTATAACCCTTACAGACTTAAAACGGGAATACACAACATGCTAAGAAACAGATAAGTTGGAAACTTAAATAAAGCACCAAGGTCAGAAACTGAATTTTGCTTATGATGAATGACTTAATAAAAGAGATTTAAAAAACACAACTGGTTATAACTACTCCCACAACCCCAGTTCTGCCATAAAAATAATGATTAAATCCAACAATAGGCTCAAAATCTCATTTTACTCACTGCAATAATAGATAGGGTTTTAAAATTATTTTTTATGGAAGTGCAAATTTCTCAGTGAACAGCATGCTGCAGTTCTCTTAGGCTGCAGAAATACCTTAACATGATTTTGTTCTTCATAGTAATAGTCTCAGAGCATCCAGATACTCAGAGCACCAGAAGCATGGAGGTAAATTACGCCGTGAAAGATCCCAATGCTGGTCCACCAGCCAAGGTCCCTGAGGCTGATACACACAAAGGGAAATAGGGGCTATCTCTACAACTTCTTGCAAATTAAAAAGTTAAGAAGATGTGGTCTCAATGCCATATGACTTGGTACATTGAAAATATCTTTGTGCTATATTTTTAAGCTCCATCAGGTCATTTATGTTCCTCTTTAAACTGGTTATTCTAGTTAGCAGCTTCTGTAGACTTTTATCAAGGTCCTTAGCTTTTTTGTGTTGGGTTAGAACATGCTTCTTCAGCTCAGCTAAATTTATTACTCACCTTCTGAAGCCTACTTCTGTCAATTCATCCATCTCATCATCCACCCACTTCTGTGCCCTTGCTGGAGAAGTGTCGTGATCATTTGGAGAATAAGAGGCACTCTGGCCTTTTGAGTTTTCAGCATTTTTTGGTTGATTCTCTCTCATCTTCATGAGTTTATCTGGTTTAGATCTTTGAGGCTGCTGATCTTTGGATGAGGTTTCCGTGGGGACTTTTGTTGATGCTGTTGGTGGTGCTTTCTATTTGTTTTTCTTTCAATAGTCAGGTCCCTCTTCTGTAGGGGTGCCCTGGTTTGCTGGGGATTCACTTCCGACCCTATTCATCTGGTCCCTCCCACACTTGGAGATGTTACCCAAGGAGGTAAACATGGCTTTTTCCTCCTTCCTCTGGGATCTCTGTCCCTGAGGGGCACTGATCTGATGCCATCAGGACTGCTCCTGGATAAGGTATCTGAAACCTCTGTTGGGAGGTCTCAGCCAGTTGGGGGGGCACGGGATCCAGGACCCACTTAACAAAGCACTTTGACTATCCTTTGGTGGAGGGAGTGTGCTGTGCTCAGGGGAAACACACTCCTCTGAGTTGTTCGGATTCCTCAGAGCTAGCAGGAGAAAAGACTAAATCTGCTGGTCCATGGAGACCACAGCCACCCCTCCCACTAGGGGCTCAGGCCCAGGAAGACCAGAGTTTGATCCCTAAGCCCCTGACTGGAGTTGCTGGAGTTCCTGCAGGGAGGGCCCACTCAGTGAGGCGGGATGGGTCAGAGTCTGCCCTAAAGAGGCAGTCTGGCCACGATCTGCCACAGCTGGTGTGCTGAGTTGTAGGGACGACTACCTCTTGGAATCAAGCCATCCAGTCTCCCCAGCACCAGCAAGGGAAAAATGGTGGCCTGGAGCTACAGTGATGGCTGCTGCCCAGTGGCACACGTTTATCTATGTAACAAACCTGCATGTCCTGCACATGTATCCCAGAACTTAAAATATAATCAAATAAAAAAAAAATCTTTATGCATATAAAGTAGTAGTGATCCATCTTCTGGGTACTCACACAGCCCTGCTTGTCAGGAGCTAGAATTCAACTGTCACTCCTCCCTTACCTGGGAGTCCTTCTGAAGTACAACCTGAGCAATGCTAATGGTGACCTTGGTCTCAGGTGCCTAAGAGATGGAGCCCTTTCTACAGAGCAAGACTTGCCTTCTCAAGAGTCTATCAATTGAACTTCGCAGAAGGCTTAATACATAGATAACCCCCCTCCTCAAGCAGGATTTGAAACCTCTGTCTGAAAAATGGAGCTTGGCCTCAATTTCCTAGACCTCAATATGTCTTTTGAGCTTCACATCAAATACTTCATAGCTGTTTAGGAAAATGGTAAATTAAGCAGGGGAACACTGTTACATTTGTAGCTCATTTATAGTTCTCACTGATGCTACCACCTGTCTTGCTGCTTGAAATCTTGTGTGACCTTGGTGTTATTGTGGATGCTGGTATAAAGGTAACAGCTGTAGGGTTCTGATGCAGCTGCTCCAGGCTGGCCCCATCAAGCATCTCCTCGGCCTGAGGCTGGGAGATGGCTTGAGGACGCCAGCCTGGAGCAGCTGCATCAGATGGTTTGATATGCCTGGTGGGCACAGGCTCTGCAGGGGCCAGTAAGTGACTGTGCTCCTCCTGCAGCTCAGACACTCCATTTCAGACTCTCTATTCGCAACCCCTCACTTCCTGAAATTTTATCCCACTTCCCCTTAAACTGTTACCTTGTTCCACCATTCTATGTATCTCTTTCACAGAGGAGAGAGGGTCTAAAAACATTGACACTAAGTATTGGCATTTTGAAAGATGTTTAAAAATACTTCCCACAATAAACATATATCTAACTGTAAAATCCCATGCTTCTCTGGGGAAACGGTTTTGGATTGCAGTCCTCTCTTGAGAACCTCATACTGCAATATTAAAGCAAGTGCAAACACATATTGCATAAGTGTATCTTGCTTTGAGTAATCATTTTTCATGTGCTTACTTCATTTGCTTCTATTCTCCTTGCCTTCGTCTGACCTTTTGAAAACAGTAGGTTTACCCCATATCTGTTTGTCACTGTCATATAAATAGCACTCAAATAAAGCAAACTCATTGCTTACATCTGTAGAGTTTCCTAGGTTGGAATGCTAAGGCCTCCACTGACTACTAGGATAATGCAAGGCAGTTCTCTGAATCCTGAGCACCTCATGCCAAATGCGACATCCCCATAGACTCAAACACACATGCACGCTCTTTCCCCTATATGTCTTGCTTTGCAAATTATTCCAGAATTCATTCAAAATGATTCCCCGAAGAGTGAACTGATTTTTAATTATTTAGGGAGATGGAGAAATGAGACAGAGGTCACATTTAAATATTGAGGTATCCGTATGTATACATCAGAGCTGAATTAATTTCTATGTATGATTTCTGTGCTATAGGACCATGTGGCCCCTCAGTCTGCTTCACTCCTTCCAGGTAGAGCACACAGTATGTAAGAGATAAGAGACACTGAAATCATATACTATAACCTCACTCTAATACAATTTACTATTATGTATAAGTCAAATTATTTCAGGCAGATCTTTGATCTGGTCCAAAAAGAGATGACAGATCAATGCGGAGATGTTCCTGTTGTTTTGTTTATGTTTTCAAGGAAAAACAATGTTTACTTCTACCAGGAGTTAAAAATAGGTAACTTTTAAAATTTAAAATATCACCTTTTAGAAGACCTTGAAGACTCCCAGATAATCCCTATAGTCAGAAGTTTTTTGTTTTTTGCTTTTTTTAAAAAAAAAAAATTATTTTTCTCCCAGGCAGGGTCTCCCTCTGTCACCCAGGCTGGAGGACAGTGGCATGATCACGGCTCACTGCAGCCTCTGCTTCCTGGGCTAAAGCGATCCTCCCACTCCAGCCTCCAGGACAGAGTGGCTGGGACCACAGGCATGCATCACCACACTGCCATGCCTGGCTAACCTTTTGCATTTTTTGTAGAGATGGGGTTTTGCCACATTGCCCAGGCTGGTCTTGAACTCCTGGACCCAAGCAATCCACCTGCCTCAGTCTCCCAAAATGCTGGGATTGGAGGCATGCGCCACTACCTTTGGTCAACTAAGTCTTGTTCCAATGTTCAGTTAATTGCCTAGTGTTTGTTACTCTGTAGACTGTGTCTACAGAAAGTTACTATGTGTATTAGTTTTCTGGGGCTGTCATAACAAAATACACACACTGGGTACTTAAACAATAGACATGTATTACCCCATAATACTGGAGGCTAGAAGTCCAAGATCAAGTTGTCAGTACATTTGGGCTCTTCTGAGGCATCTTTCCTTGTAGTTGGCCACCTTCTCCCTGTGTCTTTTTTTTTTTTTTTTTTTGGAGATAGAGTCTGGTTCTGTCTCTCAGGCTGGAGTGCAGTGGTACGATCTTGGCTCACTGCAAGCTCCTCCTCCCGGGTTCACACTATTCTCCTTCCTCAACTTCCCAAGTAGCTGGGACTACAGGCACCACCCCAGCTAATTTTTTTATATTTTTAGTAGAGACGGGGTTTCACCGTGTTAAACAGGATGGTCTCGATCTCCTGACCTCGTGATCTACCCGCTTTGGCTTCCCAAAGTTCTGGGATTACAGGTGTGAGCCACCGCCTTTCATACCCCTCTGTGTGTGTCTGTGTCCTAATCACCTCTTAAGGATGCCGGTGAGATTGAACTAGAGATCACCCTAACAACCCTGTTTTAGTTATTTAAAGTCTCTGTCTCCAAATACAGTCACATTCTAGGATACCAGGGGTTAAGACTTCAACATATGACTTGTGGGAGAACACAGTTCAGCCCATAACACACCCTATATTTATATTTAGTTCCCTTTCAATGCTTGAGCTTTAGCATTCTGTCTTTCTGCAGTCTTCAAGTAAAATCATTGCAGGTTTTTTAAACGTTTCAAAGTGTGTTGTAAAATCCTTCAGTATGTTCCACATTCACTTTCGCTGCCCTTCTTGAACTTGTGTCTTATACATCCTCTTTGAATTGTGGTCCTAAGAACAATCTAGGTTTTATAACAAAAGATTATCATCCATTCTTTTGTAACTTTTGCTTGCCTCCTAACACAGTGCCTGGCTCATGGCAAGCACCCAAAAATATTTGGATGACAATAATGAGAAATTGTATCATTACACATGGTTGTAGTAAGTGTTATAATCCTGACTTATGACTAGTTTGTAGTTAATTATGATTCTTAAATTATCTTCTGCTTTGCCAGCAAATAACCAATCAGTTTTACTTGAACAGATGCTTGCCTAATGATTCAAATTCTTTCAGAATAATTGTTCCGATTACAAAATTCTAAGCAACAAAGATTCCTAAACCTGAAGTTTTAGAACAGTTGGCTCTGATAATACCCTCATTTTTAGCTTTAGCTTCTGCTAACCGTTTTGTATCATTGAATACTCATGGATAATTTTTTTTATTTTTTCCCAATGAAAGTAACCTGAAAACACCATTCAAATAATATTTGTGCTAAAATGTCACTTCTCTGACCTACAGATCAAAAACTTGCAATAGATGAGCTGTTCTGCGTGACGGTAGGGTTTTGTTTTGTTTTTTTTAAATATCCCTTTACCACCTGACAAGAACTAGTACCGGGAGATTTCCTCTCTAGAGCTTCCAAATATTGGTACCGATATTGACTGCACAACATAGAATTATATGTGGAGCTATTTAGAAATGCAACAACCTAGGAACTATCTTAGACCTTCTGATCAGAATCTCTGGGGGTAGAGAATGTGTTTTCAGAAGGTGAACTGGTAATTTTTATGCATAGTCAAGCTGAGAAATTTGCTGAATAAGGAAGTAGTTCCAAATGTAGCTGCACATTGAAATCACCCAAAGAAGCTTTAAACTGCTGATGTCTGGATCTCAGTCCACTGCCAGGATAACAGGAATTTAAACGTTTCTCACGTGATTTAATGGGTGACCAAAAAGATACACTGCTGAGAAATCAGAAGGACATTACTATATTTTTAATAAATCATTCAAAAGTAAAAAGCGTAACATGAGGATGAGCCCCGAATAACATATGTTTATTACAAGTGGTTCAGTATAAATTGCCAGAGACTGTAAAATGTGGACAGAGATGTGTCTGGTTGTGCCTTGGATTTTGCCAGAGACTACAGTTTTTAACACACAGCTGCGAGAGAATTCTCTGGAAAACATATCATAACGCTGATTGTTGGGCCCATCATCAGAGTTTCCAATTCAGTTGTCCTGGAGTGAGTTCCAAGTATTTACCTTTTTGCAAGTTTTAGACTAATATTGATGCTGCTGGTTTGGGAACCACATTTTGAGAATCACTATCATTGAGTTTCCACATTCACAGAGAGCCAATATCCTTTCACGCAGGTGAGTCCATTGGTTACACCTCTCAACTACATAATTACGAGACCACAACTCAAGGCATATGCACCTGCTTCAAAGAACATTGTGCAATATGAGAACTACAAGGTCCTCTCACAGAATTCAATATTCCCTGCAAAATCATGGAGGAAACAAATTACACAGGTTCTATGGTATCACTATTAATTTTTATAGTCTCTGAAATATTATACTATAGTGTGGATAGTACACATTTAATTTCCATTTGTCATCTCATGCATACTGTAATATTTTCAGACTTTTCCTGTCCTCTCATTTTAATGAATGCTTGGAATTAATTTCAAACCCTTGAAGATAATCTACAAGGCTTTTTTCTTTTGATTTTTTCCCCATAATGTTAAACGTGCTTTTGAATCTTTGACTCAGAGGTATGGGCTTGCATTTTGTATATTATGGGCTTTTACATGAAATGTATCTTGGAGACTTGAAACAGAAAAATATTTTTGCCTTTACTTATTAAAGCCTCACCTGAACCATGCTAGAGAATCCCTCTTAAGTCCTCTCTCACAATAATAAGGTATATTTTCTCAGATCCATGTGAACAAACTTCACATTAAGTTGCAAACTGGGAAACCATGAATATTAGAGTTTTTCTTAGATGTGGCTCATTACCTTTCCTCATCTTTAACTTTTAGTTTGCCTTCGTCCTTGATGTTTTCCATAGTTCCCAGGGAAAACCATTTTCTGTTCGGAAATCCACTTTACTTTCCAAAACCATTTGACTTGCCAATCATCTCCAACAAGATTGACTCAATAATGAATCTATTATTTTGTGGGGAGGGAGGGATAATGGAAAATGTATTCAGCTACAGCTATAAACACTAAGCACTCTCAAAATTTTATTCATATTTAGGGAGATAACCTATACGACCTAGAATTTATGTGATCCATCTTTTGCAAAAAACTAATTGAGAGAAGTAGTATTTAGGTTTGATAGTATAAAGAATACAGCATTCTCTACTTCTCTAGGTGTTTTTAATTTGACCCTCACATTGACTTGTCATAAACCTCAGGAAGTCTACTCCTTTGAACAAAACAGCTTCAACCTTTGGGATTCACTTTTAAGATGATGCTCTTGGCTTTCATTGAAGTCTTTTTAAAAATAAAGAAACACACTCAGGCAGATGATATAAACACTGCTTTGTATTTGCCATAAATGCCCTCCAAATATGGTTCTACAGTAGAAGATTATCTTTGAATTTCACCCTGTGTAAACGTTGTCTTCTTTGAAAAATTCGTATACCTTAAAAATATTGTTTACTTAATATTTTTCTTTACTTATTTGGCAAACTGAGACCTTATTTGTCTCCCTTTTTCTTGATGTCATTGTCATATAAAGTAGTATTTTTCCTGTTTATACATCACTGAGGTATTCTAAAGAAACAGGAGAGTCATTAATATTAAAAGATGACAGATGTATTGGTAATACACTCCAGAGCTTTGATAGCAGAATTGGAGGAAAAGAAAAAAGAGAAAACAAACGTACTGAGGAAAATGTCTCATGATTTTGTACATTTTAACCTTAAGTCATCCTCAAAAACTACTCTGACAGCTAGATATAACGATCTTTCAACTGATACCCGGGGAAGTTAAGTGATATACCTACAGCCAGGTACCTGATAAACTAGAGGGAACAGATTTAAATACATGTCTTCAGAACACAACAAGCTACAACCTATCACACACACAGGAAGGAAGCTATTACAAGATGCTCACTTAAATTATAGTTATGCGACTTGTGCCTGTAGACTTTCATGTGAAACCATCCCATATTTCCATCTGCTTTATAAATAGAGTCCAGCTATGCCTCTGTTTTCACTCTGAAGCTTAGAATTTGATAAAGAAACGTAGGACTCATCCAGGAAAAAACAATTCAGATTGTAGAAAAGGGAATGTGGGAACACGCATGGGTGTTGGGAGGACTAAACTGCTATGCTTTTTCGCTGGAATTAATGAAGACAGCATGGGCTAGTCTAGAGCACTAGATGTTCACAACTGTTACCAAGACCTGCAAGTTTCGGAGGTCACTTAACTCTCCAAGCCTCAGTTTCCGCATCAACAAAACACAGAGTTTATATTGGATCATCTCTATGTTCATTTGCATCCCTGATTTTCAACTCTTTTTCTGATTGAGCTGATTATTATAGTTTATAGCTGGATTTAGAGGGTATCATACAATTATAGGTGAGTTCATTCAGGGGACTGGACATTTCTTCAAGTACAGGAGAACAGTCAGGGGGCGCTGCAATCATACATGCTTGTATTGTAAGCAAGCAAAAAAATATGATGGAAAAAATCTAAGGACTTCTGATATGGCTACATACAGCATTAATGGACATAGTCCAGTTAATATAAATTTATTGTTATGTAGTTTCAGATTGCTAGGAGGAGGATATTGAATGCACCTAATGCAAAGAAGAAATGTTTGAGATGCTGGATGCGCTCGTTACTCAGATCTGATCACCAAACATTGTATGTATTGAAATATCACCATGTACTCTATGAATATGTACAACTTTGCATCAATTAAAAATAAAAATAATTTAAAAATAAAATT
Organism: Colobus angolensis palliatus; assembly: GCF_000951035.1. Lineage (NCBI taxonomy): Eukaryota > Metazoa > Chordata > Mammalia > Primates > Cercopithecidae > Colobus > Colobus angolensis. The sequence continues at coordinate 15,533,346 of NW_012115154.1, read as the reverse complement.
AAACAGATTCACTTAATAACCAATTTTGTTTTTACTCAAGACTGTTGAATGATTGAGTGATTTCCCCAACAGGGTTGTATTTCCTGTGGTTTCTTGCCATCTATTACTTTGAAAGTCCGTCTCTATATTGTTTTTATTTGTACTTATTTACTTCTTTAGCAAACTATCATCATCATTGTATGTCACCCATGTAAACACTAAGATGTTGAACTTGGTGCTCCCATTTGCACTCAGTATTTTAATCAAACAAATATTTATTTGCACTTATTATGTATTTTAGACTTTGTTCAATACTGAATGGATGCAATCTGTTCTGTTGCCTCTCTCCATCCCCCTCTGAACCTGCACTATTGATCTAGCCACTCAATCTATTACATTTCCCCAAGTTCCATATTTTTCATGAAGCCTGGATTCTATAGTGAGTCATTTCACTTAGTTTTCTTTATCACCCTCCATGTAAAAGATCCTTAACTTCCTTCACACGGAGGGTTCCTTCTTCATGCTCATCCTGATCTGTGAACTCCCAATTTCCTAGTGTCATTTTAAAAAATAAATTGCACTTGGATTGGAGAAATACCAGTAAGTTGGGAATGCCTGATGGCAGCACCATAGTTCTGGAGTTCCATACATGTGGTGAGTATTGTAACTGGGTATGTGTTGTGCCTAAGGAGTGTTTATGAGAGGAATACCCCTTGTTAGAAGGAGGCTATGATAGCAGGAGGCCCCTACACTCACCCACTGGGCATTTCGTCTCCTTACACCTGAGCTGTTACCAGGCACCCCAAAGAAGTGCCCCCAGGTTATCTGATTAGACTGCTGAGTGAACCGCTGCAAAGATTCCCAGTGAAAGGAACTACTCGATGTTGCCCTGCTTGGCAGGCTTGCTTCCTGTTCAATAGACTTCTGTGTAAGCTGATTCTGAATGTGATCAATAATTGCCTTCTAAGCCTCAGTGTTTCACTGGATCTCAAGAGACTGCGTGATGGGCATTGCCCTAGCTCACTTCTACAATTAGCCGTTTACCTCCTCTTAATCAAAGCAACTCCATCTCTCCACTAAAACTGTTTCCTCAAAAGCCACCAATGAGCCTTTTCCCCTAAACCAAAGCCTTTTCATTCTCTTGATACCCAAGTGTTGTTGACACCTTTCAGCATCCCTTCTTTCATAAAATTCCCTTAGTCCACGTGTTTCTTTTCTCTCATAATACCTATAATTATTCCTTTGTTTCCATGCCTGATTTTTTTTTATCCCGTTAAAAATTGTAAATTATCAGTAAAATGTCAGTTCTAGTATTTTTTTTCCAGTATTTTTTTTTTTGGAGTCTTCAAAGTCAGTCTTGTGATTCAACTTATTACATCCAAATCTTCCCCTGCCCACCACTGCACGTTTTCGTTGAATTACGCGGGTGACACCAAGTTCAATGTGTCCATTAACTGTCCTGTTCCCCACCACTCCCCTCACACAGGCAGGGACTCTTACCATCTCTTCAGAGGCAACTTCACATGTCAGTCCTCAGGTTTCAAATGTAGAACCCATTTGTCATCCTGTTCCCTGCTTCTGTAATTTTATGTAGTATGCCCAGTTTTTCTTGGGGAGATATTTTCTACCATTCTACCTCTTTATTCTCTTTACTACCACTTAGTCCAGGCTATCACTCTTGACTCAGCCTGCTTTCTGGACTCAAGGGCCTTTTTCTGTCCTGTATACTACTGTGTACTGCTCCTACATTTAATACCTGCAGATCGCTTATCATGCCATTTTTACGCCTAGTGACCTATGCTAACATGATGGGGAGCATAATGTTATATGTCCCTAAATGAATGCAGAGCCTCCTTCAAGGGTAGCTCTCAACACCCCTTCAGTAGGCTTTTTGAATTTTATAATCTGAAGACAGTGTCCATCTTTCTTTCTCACTCTCAGAATCAAAAGATCTCATTTTCTCCTTCTAGGTCACAAGGTCTTTCTTCCCCACCAACCATAGGTCCTGTCACTTTAGTGTGTTAAGAAAATAAGGTGAAATCTTTGCTGGACAATGACCCAGTCTTTCTCGTTTCAATGTGGTTTATATCAATAACAAAATCTTACTTTAAAATACTAAGTACGGTCTTAGTTTTCAAAGTCCCATGCCACCCATCATTTTCCTTATTAAAATATGGGCTAAGTGTGATGGCTTACACCTGTAATCCCAGCACTTCACGAGGCTGCAGCGGGTGGATTCCTTGAGGTCAGGAGTTTGAGTCCAGCCTGGCCAGTGTGGTGAAATCCTGTCTCTACTAAAAATACAAAAAAAGTTAGCTGGGCATGGTGGTATGCACCTGTAATCTTAGCTATTCTGGTGGCTGAGGAATGAGAATCCCTTACACCCAGAAAGCAGAGGTTGCAGTGAGCTGGAGATTGCACTACTGTACTCCAGCCTGGGTGATGAAAGCTCAATAAATAAATAAATAAACAAACATAAAAATAAAGTATGTACAGAGACCTCTACCTATTATTTATATGCAAGCAAAAGGAAGAGTGGTTTTATTTTAGAATGTATCACTTTTATCTCCATTTTTTTGATATGACATGGTAACTTTATTCACCTCCAGAGGTGCAAAATTATAGAATAAGAACGAAGTTAAACATAATTGACTTTAAAATACATAGTGTCCAATACATGCAATATATAATATTTGACCAGTCATGGTGGCTCACTCCTGTAATCCTGGCACTTTGGGAGGCAAAGACGGGCAGATTACTTGAGGTCAGGAGTTCAAGACCAGCCTGGTCAACATGGTGAATCCCTGTTTCTACCAAAAATACAGAAATTAGCCATGGTGGCATGCACCTGTAGTCCCATCTAATTGGGAGGCTGAGGTGGGAAGATTGCCTGAACCCTGGAGGCGGAGGTTGCAATGAGTTAAGATTGTACTACTGTACTTCAGCCTTGGGGATAGAGCAAGACTCTGTGTGTGTGTGTGTGTGTGTATGTATGTATGTATGTATATATATATATATATACACACACACACATATGAAATATTTACCAATACAAGCATTTACAGGTATTGAAAAAGGTAAACAACCAAAAAGGTAAAGTTCACATTGCTGCTGCTCTAGACACTTAATATACCTAAATAAACAAATACATAAATAGAACTCATTTTACTTGGCAGAGGATCATTATGCACACTTTGCTCTTTCCTGCAGGTTTTGTCCCCATCATAATTTTATGTCTAAATTGTTCACATGTGCTGCCAATACATGATTGCAATTATAACTTAAAAATAAAGGCAATTCTATGTTTCTTCTCTTTTCTGAGCAAGATAATAGTATTTCTTTGGAATATAAATTGCTACAATTTTTAGAGTTAGAAATTCTTCAAAGAACAATTAAGTCTTTGCTGAAACACAAAATAGAAGATAGTTCTAGAGAAGATTACGGCGTTTCAATTCAGTGCCCCCAATGAGAAATTTAAAAATTGGCTTAACTGTTGCCTAAAGTCATACCTCAGATTCTAAGATGTCAAGCTGTATGTTTTGAATGAGCCAATTCACCAATATAAACATTCACCAATATAAATAAGCCCTGTAAACTGTAAAGTTACTCGAGTGAATCAAACGTTATTTCCTATATATAATCAAAAACAGGAAAAATCATATGGTTATAATATTGAACAAGGCACACATTTAACTAAAAGTTTAAAACATTTCTCTATTACCTTAAGGAATAGAAAAAAAGAATCAACCAAAACAGTTTTTTTAAAGTTAACACAAAGGAATAAAAAACTTCTTTAATTCGAAATGGCTGATTCAAAATTATTTGAGTAGCATTTCACTTTTTTTTTTTTTTACAGTTTTAAACTTAACCTTTATTAATGAAATATAATCAAGTACCTTTCACTGATATAGACTGCATAAGCTATTTCATACAATAGACACTTAAAATCTGACAGAACCATCCTGGACAACTTGCCAAACCCCATCTCTGCAAAAAATACAAAAATTAGCCAGGCGTGGCATATGTCTGTAGTCACAGCTACTTGGGGGTCTGAGGCGGGAGGATCACCTTAGCCCAGGAGGTTGAGGCTGCAGTGAGCCAAGGTCACACCACTGCACTCCAGCCTGGGTGTAAAAGTGAGACCAGACCCTGTCTCAAAAAACAAACAAACAAACCAAAATCTGACATAGCTCTTTCTTACTATTCTTGCATTTCACTTTTATAGTAGTACTTGGTGATACATTTTTTCCTTTCTCTTCTTGTAATACTTTGGAGGTGCTAACTACTGTAAACTGAGTTTTTGTCATTCTAATTGTAAATACTGTATTATGGTAAGTGGCATTGTAGAAAAAACTTATAGAACCTTAGAGTTGAGTAAAAGGCCAGCAAGAATGAGCAAGAATGATCTTCTGGTGATCAGAGAGTCTTTCAAATAAAATGAAGTTTTCACTGACTCGGTGAGAACAGATTGTGTCTTGCACCCTGCCTGGTATCTTTCATTTTCACAGAAAGGCCCTGGAGAGTTGGGGGTGGCGGGAACACACCACTGAAATCACATGAATGAAATAAAAATCAGTGAATCCCAGAGGTCAGGAATTCAGAGATACACAAAGATACCCAACCACTGGTTTGGATTCAAAAAGTTAGGGGAATGAATCCCATTTTTCTCACTTACTGTGGGGCTGGAGCAAGTTACTTACAAAAGAGGGCCGTTGTCATTAAAACAGGAATAAGACTTATGCCATAGAAGATGAAGAGTTGCCAATAGATACTATGTCAGCACAGTGCTTGGCACAGAAGATACACTCAGAAAATGGCACTCTCGGGTGCAGAGTGGTACCCAGAGCCCACTCGTCCAGCCCGAAGCCTGAGGATTGTTCGGGAGGTGGAATGGTCAGCGTCATACAACATCAGACTGCCCAGAAGAAAGGCTCCTTTCACCTGATCTCTGTGTCTAAGATCAGGGGATTCACTTTGGAGCCTCCCAAACTGGAAGAAACAGTTTTGCTTGCAGCGGTTTTATATTTCCTACTTATCACTGTGTACACCTGGTTATTGTTTTTCTGCTTTCAAAATCTTCAGAGAACTTTGGTTTCCTGTTCCCAATGTGGATCCTTTCATCCTCACACCATCTGAGAAAGTGATTTCTTTTTAATGCTCTAAGAAAATGGCAGGGGCACTAAAAAAAGAGAAAAAAGAAAGCAATAATACGATGTTCTATCTTGTCTATCTTGTAACATATCTTTTTCTAAAAAAGAAAAAAATAAAAACAGAGAACCTGTTAAGCTAATCAGCAGGATTGGCTCCAACTGGATCTGGCTGATGCTTCTACGTGGCTAGGGAACCCAGGTTTGTTAAAAAGGGTGCTTCTGGGTCATTTTCTGTATTAGATTCCAGAATAACAATGGTGAATCACAGTGCCTATTCTCTAATCTAGTGTAGAAGGTTCAAACCAGAGACCAGGGATTGTAATAGAAATAAACAAACATCAGAATGGACAGTAGCCAATGCTATGCAAGGAAATAATCTAAATTTTAACGACCTGAACTAGGCATGTTATTCCCTCCCACTGAGGCTCTCTGAAGTTCAACTTCTTTAGGATTATCAGTCTTCATTTGATCCCTGACAAGGTCCAACCTGATTTTTGGAGAATCAAGTGGAATGACAGGATATCAACTAGTGAATCGTTTATTGAACACGAGAGGCAGCCTTCCTGAGTTCAGATCCAGCCTCTGCCACAAACCACATAGCACACTATTGAGTGTAAGCTAGCTATTTAAACTTAGAGTGTCTCAGTTTTATCATCTATAAAATGGGGATAATTCTGGTACCTACATCATAGAGTAATCGTGTAATTGGGTTGATTTTTGTAAAATGCATAAAGCATATATAACAGATAGCAGAGACTGCAAATGTTTGATAGCTACATGACAGAATAAATCAATCTACCGTGAGTTTGGATTTACAACTAGTATTGAATCCAAGGATCGAAAAACACATCTCATCTCACCTTTACCCCTTAATGAATAGTTTAGATTAGTCAGTTACAAAACTTGGAACACTCTAAAAGAAAAATTATTTTTCTAGCCTTATTCTTTCATTATGGTATGAAATTATTATCCCTGCTTTGTAGAGGAAGCAATTGAAACCCAAGAAGTTAAAATTACATACTAAAAGTGAACAAAAGATAAAACGTGAGAAGAGATTAGACTAGAAACTGAGAAAAAAAAAAATGTCACCAAACCTGTTGGGAGACAGAACGTTTATGCAAGATGTAATTCATAGCCCTTCCTGAAAATAATTAGAATTTCTGATAAAACACTTGAGAAATTTTCTGATAGACTCTCATGATACTTAAAGATCTTTTCTGGGAAGATCCACTCAGCTGACTGTCAGTTTTGAAACTTGCCTTTTTTTTTTTTTTTAAACAAACAAAGTTGAATTTATTCTTCAATACATGTGAACATAAAAATTTTTACAAATACTGTTAAATATAATTGTAAATATTAATTATTTTATTTTTATTTTTTTAATTATACCCCTACATCTTTAATCCATCTTACAAGTAGTCTAATCTTTAACCAGGCAATTCTTCATTGTATGACCTCTCCCCACCACCCCTCACCCAAATGTTTCTACCTAGGGGAGAATCTTGAATTCAGCTTATTCAGCAACCTCACATCCAACAGCATGTTTGAAATAAAACATAATGTGGGCTCATAATCATCTGAGAAGTTGTCTTTATATATGTACATATTTCCCAGTTGAATACAGCACTTTTTCCTATATTCCCAAAGATTCTTACTCCTTGCTGTTTTCTCATTAATCCCTAAACTCATATATCCATTGAATTAAACTTGGAAGGAATATTAGGAACTAGTCCAACTTTCTTGATTTAAAACATCTGCATCGTCCCAGCTACAGACATGGAGACTCAAAGATAACTTGAAACCGAAGATAAGCGTCTGCAATAAGCCATTACCATGGGCACAAATAGCTTTTCTATTCGCAGTAGGTTCATTTTATTTATTTGTTTGCTAGTTGGTCGGTTGCTTGTCTCTCCCTTTCCCATTCAGGCTCTAGGCGGAGTAATAGGAAAGTATCATGAAGTGCATGGTCAGACACGACCAGGTCCACAAATATTTGTGTCTTTCCATAATGTCAGACTTTCATCAATGCTACTTCAATCATCAACGCCATGAGCTACCTGAAGCTCCAGAAGAGGCAATTCTCTTTAGTGCCACCCATTCACTTGGCAGAGCCATAGGCACACAAGCTCAAGTCACTCCACGGGCCAGTCAATATTGCAAACCATACATAGTTATCTATCTATCTATCTATCTATGTGTTTTGACTAAACATTCCACAACAAAGTAACATTTAACATTAAGATAAACGAGATAGGAAAAAAGGGTTAACAAACCAGTTCAGGGAGAGCAATGTGGACAAAACAATGCCTCGTCCTGATCCAGGTGGTCCATCAGGGTCTTGCAAGGAAGAGACTTTAACGTGGGCAGAGTCTTCGGCAGGGGATGCTGGGTGCTTATCACAAGTGACAGAAAGATGGTGTCTGCTAAAACAGCGGTTTCTAACTGGTGAAGTCCTGCTCTTTTTTATGGCCACAGAGTCTTCTGGTGAGGCCTAATAGTGAAAGGGTGTGAATAATTATGTCCTTATCTGGTTGGGTGCAGTCTCTATTGGTCAGCTGAACACCTGGACCCTGTTGGCACGATGGCTTTTAAAATGTAAGATGGAGTCTTTTTCTAAGGTGGAGCTACTTATGCCAAGGGTGCTCCATACAGAGAAACTCTATAAAACAAACAAGAACCAAGCAACCCACAGTTGGTAAGAGAAGCTCAAGAGAAAACATGAGATCGCCAGTAGTTCTCAAACTGTAGCCGGCACCGGAATTCACCAGAATCACCTGGAGGGCTTGTTCAGCCAGACTGCTCAGCCATAGCCGCTCATTGCTGATTTTGTAAGTCCAGGGTGAGGTCGGAGAATCTGCATTACTAACAAGTTTCCAAGTGATGCAGATGATACAAGGGAGCCACACTGTGCACCACTCAGATGTGTTTTTTCAGTGGAAACTTCTTTTTAATCATCGCTTTCAGGCCAGACACACCCTTTCCCTCCTTCTCCTCCGAACTCCAAAGCTCTCCCTCCCCATGAAACAGGGGCTGTACTAAGAGAGGTCAGATGGCGGAGGGTTGGCAGAGGGGGAGGGGTTGGGGAGTTAGGGGGTGTTTAGTGGATAAGGGGTAATGAGTGGATAAGTGGGAGATGATATAGCAGGAGTTTCTAGAAGGATTTCAGAGGGAATTTCCCTGTGAAAATTAGATCCTCACCCTGAAGGGGGGCCACTTCTGAATCTCCAGCTGCATTTTTTTATTGTAAAAAGCTGGTTCCTTTTCTCCCATTTTTCTTTCTCCTTGCAGGTGAAAGAGATCCAAAAAGGGGCAGGTTCTCTTAATCAAAACTATCCTTCCAAAAGTTACTTGGAGTGGTTATTTGGGTAACAAGTTTAACATTTACAAATCCATCGCCCCTTCTTCTCCCATTTTCCCTAACCTCTATTAACATATCTGGAGTTGTTTTTATCGGTATTCCCAACCTCTGCTGGCTGAGGTTAACATGACATGAGGAGTGTCATGCGTGTCCATGTGAAGAGACCACCAAAGAGGCTTTGTGTGAACAATAAAGCTTTTTAATCACCTGGGTGCAGGCGGGCTGAGTCTGAAAAGAGAGTCAGCTCAGGGAGATAAGGGTGGGGCCGTTTTATAGGATTTGGGTAGATAAAGGAAAATTACAGTCAAAGGGGATTTGTTCTCTGGTGGGCAGAAGTGGGGGTCGCAAGGTGCTCAGTGGGGGAGATTTTTGAGCTGGGAAAAGGACTTTCACAGGGTAATGTCATCACTCAAGTCAAGGACCGGCCATTTTCACTTCTTTTGTGGTGGAACGTCACCAGTTAAGGCGGGGCAGGGCATTTTCACTTCTTTTGTGATTTTTCAGTTACTTCAGGCCATCTGGGCATATAGGTACAAGTCACAGCGGATGCAATGGCTTGGCTTGGGCTCAGAGGCCTGACAAGGAGCTTGTGAAAACTAAGACCAGGGAACTACCCCATTTACATCCACACAATCAGAATTGGAAGGCTATGGTCTGGTATTAGAATTTTTAAAGTTTCCAGGTGATTCTGATGTGCCTCCTATGGAGAAAAAATCAGTTTCAATCAGTCAGTTACATCTCTGTGAGACTAAGCTGTCTTTTAATCTGGATGATGAGAAAATACCTAACCCACAGGCTGATTTAGGCAGCATGAAAGTTGCGTGAGGGTTGTGTGTGCAGAGAAAAAGAAAGAAGGGCAGAGGGAGAGCTTTTCAGAAACGGAGCCTCCAGCAGAGAGCACGGGACTTTGGCAGGAAGCAATTGACTAAAATTACTGCCCAAAGTTGTATCACGGCTGGCCGCAATCAGTGACGACCCCTGACTAGTATGAAGACTGAAAACCTCAGTTTACCCAAGTCCACTGCATTTCCAGACTCTGGTTCTGAATCTTCTGTGGTGTGAGAGGGAGAGTGAAGATTGGTGCTGAAAACTTTTTTTTTTTTTTTACCTCTAATATCTTCCTTTATTATAGGAGACAATTTATGTTATTCAAAGGACTGCCCTAATGTGGTTTCTTTTTAATCAAGAGACTGTCATTGGTGTGTCCAAAGGTGTTAGCACTTGGATTATATTGAGAAGAGGGACAATGGTTACTTTACAAAATATTAATGTTTTTTTAACTTGACTGAGAGAATTATGGTTTGAATGTCTCTCGGGGGAATAGAATGTATTGGTAGTAACTTTGATAACTTGGGCCTCTAACATGGTGAGAACACAAATTTAGTTTAAATCTCTGCATATGCATGAACTTAAGAAAATAACACTCAGTGACCCACATCATGATGAAATCCTATAATCACAGGCATAAAATAAGCTATTTCTTTGCTACCCTTTCTTCTGTTTTTAACAAGTTGACTCAAAGGGTTCCTGGAAATTTTCCAAAAAATGGGCTCCTACAGCAATCATGTAATGCTTGAGTATTTTTTTTAACCCTGTACAAGCTCTCTTCATGAAACTTGCTTTGCATTTTCAACTAATTAGGTTGAGTAGAAATTTCCCTCAGTCTCTGGTATTCGGAAATTGTGTGTGTGTGTGTGTGTGTGTGTGTGTTTTCCATCAATGCTTAAATACCAAGTTTTTTCTTCTCCCATAGATCAGGGGACCATTAAGGCTAGCACTGATTCAAAGTAACATTCCTGTGCTTCGTCATGACTCTGTTGTAAGACACTTGGTCTCCTCTGTTCTAACCTCTTTACACCCTTGTTCTCTCTTCATGCCTGTTTTCAAAGCCCTGTAAATAGTATGCAAAGTTCTATCCCATCAAATCTACATTTCAACGTTAGGCATTCAAAATTCATCTTCTGTAAGCACAAGTTCTATTTCGCATTATCTTTCACTGGGGTGGCCTAATCATTGTGTAAATAGCAAGACTATGCGTATGCTCATCATCACCTCGTCACTTTATTCGTATTGATTTCCAACCCGGAGTGGTCTCGATCTCTTTACTAATGACAAACTGCCATGACAGCCACCGGCCCCATAAGAGATTATGAAGACAGTTTGGTCACAAGAAAAGTAGCTCATCAAACCCTTTCATTACAGAAAATGGTTGGCCAGAGAAAATACCACTGACCCTAACCCAGGACAATCCTCCTGCCTTTGAATGTCTCCACGCTGCTCACTTGCCTCCTTGCACCCAGCCAAGCCTGCCAAGTGTACCTGAACACCAATTAGGAGGTCTCCCACTTCCACACACAAAAAAGGGAATTCCACAGTAATAAAAGGCTTTCCAGAGATTGTCTCAGTCTCTCTTAACTATAGAACTTCTGTTGCTAAAATCTCTAAACCCCTGTTGACATAAAAGTAGCAATAGATGGGGACCTGTACCAAATTTTGTAAATAAACAATTATTTTAAATGTGTCTCAGAGTTAGTCTTTGGCACTACCTAAACCCTATAACCTTTGTGGAAGCAGTTTTGGTTCCAATGTGTGGTCATCCAAACTGCAATTATCCCTTTTATATGGTATTTGCCTCTTTCTACCCCTCTGTGGACTCATGCCCTCCCACTTCCACACAAGAATGGTAAAGTAATGATAAGGAATTGAAAGGACAGAAACTGCATTTTCTTTTTTCTTTCTGGCCTCCTCTTTATCATCCTCTTACACCTTTTTTTTAAACAATTAATTTCCTTTTTCTTTTACAATGTCTATATACCTAAAACTGAACCTAAACATAAGCATAAAATGTGCCCTCAATAAATATTTTAGAGCATGCTTAACACTCGTCTCCTAAGGAAGTAAGAATGAAACAGACCAGATGGCTATGTTATTTTACACATGTAACAGTGAGTACCTATGGAATTTTAACTATTCCTTCGATATTATTAGAAGAAACTTCAGTATTCCATATACTTTTGCAAATGATAAACAATAAACTTTTAAAGGACTCAGATTTTTTAAAGAGCAATATATCCCTGTCCACTCTGGTAATCATTCAGTCTTTATCTTCAGTGTTTGAATAATATTCATAAGTGTATGACCTATGCTAACTTATTGGTAAATATCTTTGAATGCAAACATGAATGAATATAAAAATGACTGAATGAATATTCACAGAAGATGTTTTTATATGAGAAAAGAACTCATAGTTAAGAAAGAATGGGAATTTGGGAGCAGGTATAAAAATGGAAATTGAACAGAGATTAATTAGGCCATTATTCTATGGTGCCACAGATCTGTGATTCTTATTGACTGTTTTGATGTGCATTATAGTTAATGCTGGTCACCTGCCAAGGAGGTGACTTGATTCTGTTGTTTAGCAGACCTGCAAACAGTACAATGTATCTAGCATTCTACTGAAAGCAATTTTACTCATTTGTATTACTAAGAACCCCAAGGAGAGGGGAAATAAAATCCAAATAACAAGAAATTATTTTTAATGTAAAAATATTATTACAATAATATTTGGAAAATATGTCCTAGCTGGATTATTAATTTCAGAAATAGAAGCATTCTTTCTAAATCTTTATAACCTATGATATTACTTTTTATAATATTAGAAACCCCGTGGGGGCTGAAGTAGCGACTTGTTAAATACAGTGGAATGAAGTGAATTAAAAGCTTCTTCCAGCTCTGTTTAGTGATTGAGTCTCAGAAACTTTTTTGTTGGATTTAGGTTATGTTGTTCACTGTAACTTTCCAAAATAATTTGCCTTTCTTTCATTTTTCTGTTTTCTTTGTCATACAAGTTTTTAGCAACTGTTTTTAGGGTCACTATATTTTTATAGAAACAGCATGATGTTTGATTTTATGTTGTAACTTGGCTAGGCCATGGCGGTCAGACATCACTCTGGATATTTCTGAGAGGGTGTTTTAGGATGAGATTTATATTTAAGTCACTGATTTTTAGTAAAGCAAATTGCCCTCTGCTATGATCTGAATGTCTGTGTACCTCTACAATTCATATGTGGAAGCCTAGTCACTGGTGTGATATTAGGAGGCAGGACTCTTGGGAGGGGATTAGATTATGAGAACAGACACCTCATGAGAGGGATTAATGCCCTTAGAGGCCCAGAGAATAGGCTTGCTTCTTCCATCATGTGAGGACACAGCAAAAAGACAACTCTCTATTAACCAAGAAGTGGGATCTCACCAGACACTGAATCTGCCAGCAGCTTGGACTGCCCCGCCTCTAGAACTGTGAGAAATACATTTCTGTTGCAGGCTATTTTGTTATAGAAGCCTGGAGAAACTAAGACATCCTTCTTATTGAGGTGAGGGTAGCGGGAGGACAGTTCATCCAATCAGCTGAAGGCCTGAACAGAACAAAAGGCTGACCTTCCCAAGCCAGAGGATATTTAGAGAGGAGACAAGCGTTCAGATTTGATTTGCAGCAGTCTTTCTTCCCTGGGCCTCCAAGGTGCTGGCTCACCTACAAATTTTGGACATGCTATCTGCCATAATTACATGACTCACTTCTTCAAAATAAATCTCATATATAGGCCTTATATATATATATATGCTTTATGCATCTGGGGGGCTTATTTATATATAATACTTTACAGAATTGTAAATAAATATGTGTATATATAAATATATATGCAGGCATATATTTGTATATATAAATATATACATGTGTGTATATATAAATATATATGCAGGCATATATTTGTGTATATATATAGATGTGTGCATATATATGTGTGTATACACACACATAGATGCATACATCCTATTAGTTCTGTTTTCCTGAAGAACCATGACTAATGCAAACAATGACCCAAATTTGAAGATAAAAGCTGAAGTAATTGGATTTTATTCTATAATGAAGTTTTTTTTTTTGAGACGGAGTCTCACTCTTTTGCCCAGGCTGGAGTGCAGTGGCATGATCTCAGCTCACTTCCACCATGCCAGGCTAACTTTTGTATTTTTAGTAGAGACGGGGTTTCAACCATGTTGGCCAGGCTGGTCTTGAACTCCTGACCTCATGATCCACCCACCTCGGCCTCCCACAGTGCTAGGATTACAGGAATGAGCCACTGCACCAGGCCTCTTAAGATGAAATTTTATTTGAGATCTGCATCAGTGAAAGCAAACGGGTGTCCTCCCAAGTGCTCCCTCTAGTGGACTGGAAGTGGCTGTCTGGAACAACCCGGGATGAAACAGCAATTGACACTCTGGGGGGGGTTGAGGGGGATCCAGGTGGTCACAGGGTTTATTTGCCGCCCCACAGAGAGGCAACTCCCTCCATCCCAGTAACACACTGAGGAAGGTCATGTTGTGCACAATGCGTTCTTTAGAGAACTCCACTTTACACTGAGGTTTGTTTTTTTATTTTTTTAGAAAAGGGATATTTTCCTCTCAGGGGCATGATTAAAATAATTCCTTCCCAAAATGAGAATTAATACTCTTTTGAGGGCCAGCAAGGGGGAAAAAGAACAGTATAATTTCTCAGTTTAGACAAAAGCAAAATTATTTTTGAAGTCTTCCAAGTATTTGAGGAAGTTGCAAAATTAAACGTCCAAAGGTTTAATGTCTTCTAAACATTTCCCTTTTTTTTTTTTTTTTTTTTTTGAGACGGAGTCTGGCTCTGTTGCCCAGGCTGGAGTGCAGTGGCCGGATCTCAGCTCACTGCAAGCTCCGCCTCCTGGGCTTACGCCATTCTCCTGCCTCAGCCTCCCGAGCAGCTGGGACTACAGGCGCCCACCACGTCGCCCGGCTAACATTTCCCTTTTATTCCCCTAAAGCCTTCTAGTAATTTCGTTTTCAGTGCCTTTTGTGGCCACATAATAAAAGTTTTCTACACTGAGGTCATTTTACCCAGCTTTACTTTCTAGAGTAAATTTTTAAAAATGTTTTGGACTCATACAGCTTATTAAAATGAGTAGTACTAAGAATCTAAGAAAGAACTATCTTCTGTATGAGAAAACAGTCTGAGAACTACCTCTTTGAGTTATTTTTAAACAAATGATTAAAAAATATATGGGCAATAGGAAGTGATTACTTGGCCTGATCATGCGGACACCACAAAATTACAACCTCTCTTCAATCAGGTGTTAGCTCATAGAAGTCTTGAAAAACTGCTCTCCATCTACTTACCCTGCTTGTCATATCATATAACTATTTGTTTTGTGTGTATCTCTCCCACTAAAATGTAAGTTCCTGGTGGATCAATACTTCATCTTTCTTGTTCATTGGTGTATCATCAGGACCTAAAATGGTGCCTGGCATTTATATTAAAGAAATATTTGTCCAGTGAATGGGTGGATAGCTGGACTGCTTTATACTGTCAAGATATAATCAGCCATTAGGAGAAAATTACAAGGAAATCTAAGAATTATGTATCTATTTTGGAGAGAAAAATTAACATTTAATAAGTTTATTTTTTTTTTTAAACATATAGGGTGTTTACTACAGTCTACTTGCAAAGAAACATCATTTTCTTTTTATTGGCTAATAAAGGCTGCTGGCCTCTGATCTCCCCATGGCAGCTGACAAAGCTGAGACATTCAGAAGGGTCTTTTCTTCAACTTTCCAGACTCTGGAGAGTAGCTTGGGTTCCTGTGTGTATCAGATAATTTTTGTGTATTTGAAATAGGTCTTGCCAGACCCAGGATGAAATGTACATAGAGCAAGAATGAGAAAATGCAGCATAAAGGGTGAAGTGTCTTGGGAGAGAATGACAGTTGAAGAATTTAGATTTATTAAGTCTAGAATGGAGTCCCCACCTCCACCTCAGGCAGAAACGAGTGGGAAAAGTTGGACTGATCATGTGTAAAGGAGAAATGTTCACAGAAGCAAAACTGTCTATCTCTTCATCAATAAGACCTATTTATTTTTATTTCTGTGAGGAAAAAAATCCATAATTATAAATTATAATTTTAGTCTGTCCTTGGGGCCAACTAGATAGTAACACTGTTCAGTTTATTTAAAAAAGAAGAAACTTTGTTCATGACAGCCCTTTTGTGCACTGAAGATCTTTTAATATTTTGCAAAATGATACGTTAACCAGATAATGGAGATGTGGATAAAATGTATCAAAATTGGTGACACTGATTTGTAGGCTAGTCAGTGAGCTTCACCTAACATTAATATTTTTATCTACAAATTTTGCATTATTAAGCAACCACCAGGACACTGATGAAAAATCAGAACGTAAGCAATAGATTAAACAGTTTGAATCAAGTTGATCTGTAGGTGAGTTCCTCGAGTACTCACCCACTATTTACCTTTCTTTTTCCCATGATTCTAAAAAGCTGTGTGACCTAAAACCTGTGCTCATGAATATTAAAAAGCACCCAATTAGAAAGTTAGAAAGTCCTGTGAATTGGGAATGATGGGGGAGGAGGAAGGGTGGGTGCTGGAAGAGGACAGGTCTTCTTCTAAGTCCAGACAATGTGACACATAACATAAAAATAGAAAATTAGATAAGATAACCAAAAGAATTGTAATTTGCAACATTTTAAAAAGCAAAGCAGGCTGGGTGCGGTGGCTCACGCCTGTAATCCCAACACTTTAAGAGGCCAAGGCAGGCGGATCACGAGGTCAGGAGATCGAGACCAGCCTGGCCAACATGGTGAAACCCCATCTCTACTAAAATACAAAAAAATTAGCTGGGCGTGGTGGTGGGCGCCTGTAGTCCCAGCTACCCGGGAGGCTGAGGCAGGGGAATTGCTTGAACCCATGAGACAGAGGTTGCAGTGAGCTGGGATTGCACCACTGCCCTCTAGCCTGCGAGACAGAGCAAGACTCCGTCTCAAAGAAAAAAAAACAAAAACAAAGCAAAGCATAGTCTGGAATACAACATTCAATACTTATAACGACTACAAATTCATCAAAAAATGTACATAGGAATGGTAGCCTGAAAAAAGATTAATGGGTTGATCAAAGACAGCATCTCATAAGTGATTTTAAAAAGTTAATGTTAAGGAAAGGAGAATTGTTAACCTTTTATTTACGAGGCAGGTAGAGTGGACCAAAATTTTGGGATGGGTAGAGAAATGTGCAGAGACTTCTAGTTAGCAGCCCTATTTTTAAATAGTTCCAAATTAGGATGGGGTATATTGTGAGTCAAAGAAGAAATAATAAATGGAAGAAGTTAAAGTTTATATTTGATCAAAAGAGTGATAAGGAAAACGTTGAGGTACAGGCAGCAAAATGATTGGGGTACCAGTCTTTAAAAAGTTGGCAGTAAGATGCAAAATAATCTGAAAAGGTAAAGTCTAGAGAATCTACCAGCTAAATGAAGGTTTATTTTTCTGTCATGGTACCACAGATTTCAAGGAATATACACATGGATTATAATTAAAAATTTCCGAATAGAAGTTACAGAACTGGACGCATACAAAGAAGAAGCGGGTATACTATTTATTACAGAGTTTGGGGTGTGTGGACTACAGCAATGATATTGTCCTTAATGTAGTCTAAACTTGGCAAAGGAAATGTTTTTCATAGAATGAAGATCTGTATTAAAAATTTGAGTATTTCTTAACAAACTAGTGTCAGATAAAATATAGAGGTAATAAGCATTTTGGAATTCTTTTTTCACAAAGAAGAATGAATGGTGGAAATAAAGATGTTGAGGTAGAAAAAAAGAACCAGGACACTGGAGAAACAATGATAAAGCCGATTGCATTGTAAGGAGGAGAGAAAGTCAACAAAGAAAAACATTTACAAAGCGATGAAAAAATCAGAAAAAGAAGTAAATTCACATCCAAGAGGAGAGTTGGCAGTTGTGCATGGTGTGAAGAAATAAAAGTGAACATTGGAACTCAGATTTTATACATCATTCTGCTTTATAAACGTGTTTCAATAACTAGAGATGAGATTAGGCTTGCCAGATTTAGAAAATAAAAACACAGTACACCAAGTCAAATTTGAATTGCGTGGGGCATACTGACACAAAAACATCATTTGTTATCTGAAATTCAAATGTAACTGGGCCTTTTATTTTATCTAGCAATTCTAGATCATATTTACCAAGACTTCACCTCTCTTAGTTGTTTTAACATTAAAATGAGGAGTTGCAAGGATAGAGAGCAACAACAACAACAAAAAGTTCAGAAGCCTAAGAATAAGGAAGAAAAGAGCAAAACAATTTCTGTTTTTTTTTTGAGATGTAGTCTTGCTCTGTCACCCAGGCTGGAGTGCAGTGGCGTGATCTCGGCTCACTTCAAGCTCCACCTCCTGGGTTCAAGAGATTCTCCTGCCGTAGCCTCCTGAGTAGCTGGGATTACAAGCATCCACCACCATGCCCAGAGAATTTTTGTATTTTTAGTAGAGATGAGGTTTCACCATCTGGGCCAGGCTGGTCTGGAACTCCTGACCTCAACTGATCCACCTGCCTCGGCCCCCCAAAGTGCTGGCATTACAGGTGAGAGTCACCGCACCCGGCAGAGAAAAATGATTTTGTAAAAGGAGAAACAATTAGAGCTTGTATCTAGGACTAGAGATTCCATTGCTTTGATATAAAGAGCTCAGGGAGAATGACCCCGAATTCCAACAAAGAAAAAATTGTGTTTATCCTTGCTCTTAAAGACAGTAGCTGCCTCCGTGACAGAGAGAAACGTTGTGAAACATTGACTTGCTTCATTCTTGTACCTTGAAGCGACATCTGCTCCTAACTATTCAGTCAAATTTCAACAGCTTAGTACAAATTTGACGGTCTTTAAGTACAGATGCTCTTCTGCCTGAAACTGGGCATTGCACCTGCATTATGATGTTTGTTCAACAATACAAATAATCATGGAATCATTTAGTTTCACAAAATCGAGAAAACAGATGACACAGAAATAAAAGTGACCCACCTCATCCCCAAATAAATGAATCCAAAAGGCTCAAATCTATTTTCTTTTTGGTACCAAATATCTGTATGTTTAAATGAAAGGAGACATAATGTAGAAATAATGCCCTTTGACACAGAATTTTCATATGTATCTTCAGTATTTGTTTTCTTGTACAAATATACAATTAAACGAAGTGAGGTTGGGATAATAAACATGATACCAGTACTCTGCTGCTGGCCAAACCAAACCTTGGCTGAGACCGACTCAATGCTGTGGGCTCAGTAACTGCAGAGTCTCCTGCAGTGAAAACTCCTAAGACAATGAGAAAGGTGACCTACTGAGGGAACTTGAATGCCACAGAGGATATGGAGATACACAGCTGAGTCAAACGCAGGTAATGTGAAATCACAGTAAGTAATTAACTTAATTGTTCACTCCAAAATTGGAAGTGAAACGCCTGGAGCTTGGGAAGGAAAACAGGAAATAGAGTTGTTCTGTTTTATTATGTTTTATGTAGATGTGTAGTGAGCTAATCACCTTGTTTATTGAGATTTTACTATGACTAGGTTACCTGTAATTTGCTCATTGCCATGACTTTATAAAATAAATACTACGCATTTTCTTTGTATTAGAGACAGGGTCTCCATCTATCACCCAAGCTGGAGTGCAGTGGCACAATCACAGCTCACTGCAGCCTTGAACTCTCCAGGGTTCAAGCTATCCTCCTGCCTCAGGCCCCTGAGTAGCAGGAACTAGAGGCACATGCCATGACACTCAGCTGACACGTTTTTCATGTATTCCTGTAGAGATGGCATCTTGCTATGTTGCCCAGGCTAAATACTATGGTTGTCCTCATTCTATTGATTAAAAAAAGGAGGCATAAAAAGTTTATCAGCTTTTCCAAAATCACTTGGCTAGGAAGTGGCAAAGATGAAAAAATGTACACCACTTGCAGGATGAATAGATAAAAATCTCAGAATTCACTGCTGCATAATTTGTCCATGTTACCAAAAGCCATTTGTACCCCAAAAACTTTGAAATAAAAAATATTACATATGAAAAATATGCATTACGACTTGGAGCTCGCACCTGTCATATTCATATCGCCACTTGACTCAGTATTGTGGAAAATACTTTCAATTACTGAAAACAGGATGATGGCATCTATAAAATGAATGTTGTATGTTGTAGATTCATGGAAAATCATGTTGCAGTAATAGTTTACAATTTACAGTGTGTTTTGTTCTGTTTCATTAACTTCTAGAAATGGCACGGAAATCCTTATTTATTAAGCAAGTTTCCTTAAACTACACTGTATTTGTCCATCATAATATAGTCATTACTTTCAGGAAGTTTCTATGTCCATTACATTGAGTGGTTATTAACTTTAAGTATGCATGCACGGTCGTGAATGCATACCAATAAATTGTCCTCTTTTTTTTTGAAAACGGAGTCTCGCTCTATCGCCCAGGCTGGAGCGCAGTGGCGTGATCTCGGCTCACTGCAACCCCCGCCTCCCGGGTTCAAGTGATTCTCCTGCCTCAGCCTCCTGAGTAGCTGGGATTACAGGTGTCCCCCACCACGCCCGGCTAATTTTGTATTTTTTTTTCTTTTTTTAGTAGAGATGGGATTTCACCAAGTTGGTCAGGCTGGTATCGAACCCCTGACCTTGTGATCCACCCACCTCAGCCTCCCAGAGTGCTGGGATTAGAGGCATAAGCCACCGCACTCGAAAGGGACCAATTTTTGAGATGTAAAGTCAAAAAAAGTACAAAATCACTTCTGCAATGTTTTTATCAATGCAGAGTTTGGATACCATCTATCTACTGACTGACAGAATCTTTGATAGGTTCTTAAAAATACTACTTTCCTACAAAATTACCTACACTCTCACTCTGCTTTTCTTTCTTCGAGTTAGATGGTAAATAGATTATCTATTTCCTTGTATATTAAACTGCGTTCAATTATAACCAATTTAAATTTAGCTGCTCTAAATCTCTTGTGGTATACCCTAGGGCAAGACTTAACAGTGGATATTGAAGCCCTAAGTAAGAGCAAAGTTTTGAAGCAAATCTTCTAGAAAACACAGCAACTTGTGGACTGAATGATGCTTTTATAGCAATTGTTATTCATCAGGAAATTGACTGCTGAGTCTATATCTGATAACAGAAAAGGAGAATAAATGGTTAACAAAAGGAAATATCTGAGAGCTTGAATTTAATTGCATTTACTGGAAATACATCTAAATGAAGAAATAATAAGTAGGACTAGATCTCAAGCTTCTAGTGTGGCCATTTAAAGAGGCTATATTAGGCACAGACACTAAGAAATAAAATATATTCTCAATGGGACGATTAAGCAGGGGAGTTGGCTAATACTTGTCGATTCTGATGTGGAAAAAAATGAAAATTTTTGATAGCATTCCATTCAAACCATCACTAAAGCAATCTCCTGCTTTATCAGGATTAAGATGACTATTTAGAAAGAATTAAAGCAACTAGAGAATATCCAAATAAAATCTGTGAGTGTGTGTGTGTGTGTGCACGCACGCACGCACACATATATTTGTGGGACTGAAATTTGGACTGTATCTGGTGACAATCATAGTAGTAGACCCTAAATTTTGAAATTCAAAATTGAAATTGAAAATTTGGATCCAATAAAATTTGGATCTTGTGACAATCACAGTAGTAGACTATAAATTTTGAGATTCAAAATTTGAAATTCAAAATTGAAATTTAAAATTTAGGGTCTACTACTATGTTGTCATTAGCACTCTCCCATGGAGCTTAAATTTCTAGACTTTATATTAATTTTTATTAATTTTTAAAGTGAGCATTTACAACCTGATCAAAGATGTTTTCCCAGGACTGTTTTAATGAACAGGGATAATCGTAACCCATGTGTATTTTTTAAATGTTTCATAACATTTCCGCTTTGGTAATAGTTGATAGGAATGTACACATGACTGAATTTCCACCACTCTGTGCTTGTACAAATGCCAACAGTAATTGCTTATTGCATGCTTACTGAGATGGATTCAACCATTATTCTTGAGAATTTACTCCATGTTAATCTTTAATAGGAATTGGAAATGCACAAGTGAATAGACATGACCCTCGACCTTAAGGAAATTGCACTTCATTATAGAAACAGGCATTCAAATAAGCATTCATAATGCAAAGTGAAATGAGCTGCATGGAGTTATAGACCAGATACACTTTTCAAAGTGGAGCTAGAACTTGAACTAGTTGGAGACGACAGATTACCCTGGGTATGTGCAGAAATATGGTGGCACATTTGGAAAACAACCAAGAGTCCGTTATTGCCAGAGTACAATTCAAGAGGTGAAGACTAGGCCAGGTGCAGTGGCTCACACCTGTAATCCCAACACTTTGGGAGGCCAAGGCCGGCGAATTACCTGAGGTCAGGAATTCCAGACCAGACTGGCTAACGTGGCAAAACCTCGTCTCTACTAAAACTAAAATAAATAAATACATAAATAGCCTGGTTTGGTGGCATGCACCTGTAGTCCCAGCTACCTGGGAGGCTGAGGCACGAGAATTGCTTGAAACTGGAAGGCTGAGGTTGCGGTGAGCTGAGGTCGCACCACTGTGCTCCAGCCTGGACAACACAGCAAGACTCTGTCTCAGTTAAAAAAAAAAAAAAAGAGGTGAAGGCTAGAGGAAGTGGCATGATAATGATAGGTGGCTAGATAAGCAGGCAAGAAAAGATTAAGTCATCATGTTTTTGACAATCCAAAGGGTATGAATTTTACCTAAAACCTTT
Organism: Colobus angolensis palliatus; assembly: GCF_000951035.1. Lineage (NCBI taxonomy): Eukaryota > Metazoa > Chordata > Mammalia > Primates > Cercopithecidae > Colobus > Colobus angolensis. Next base: position 15,511,186 of record NW_012115154.1, on the reverse strand, counting down.
TAAGAATTTTGGGCATGGCAATCACAGGGTGAGGTTTATCTTTTTATTGCTCTTTAGCACTGTAGAAGATGAGCAATAGAGGGTTGCTTCAGGTTACTGGATGGGAGGATTTTAGGAAGTGGAGTTGGATGAATTGAGTAATTGGATGTGGGAGATAAGAGGATATGAGAACTCTAAGGTGAGTCCCAGGTTTCTGCTATCAAATCAAAATAAGACATACAGGAGTTGACTAGATTATTGGCAGTGCCTCCAGCTCCAAGCAGAATAAAATAGAAAAATCTCTTTCTAGAGAAGGCACTCTCAATTTAGTCAGGATTTTTACAGGTTAAAATTAAAAACAAACAAACAAACAAACAAAAAAAAAAAACCCAACCAAAAAGAAAAAAATCAAAGGAAAACGACAAGTTTGAGAGTGACCACAAACAAAATTAATAGACTCCAGTGAAATTGGAAGGATCTGATACAGACTATTAAGTACATGAAATGTTTAAAGGCGGATAGACTGTTAAAAAAAAAAAAACAGGCAAGCTTAAAATGAAATGTAAGTGTTGAAATGAAAACTCAACAGGTGACACACAGAAGAATAGGCACAGTTATATAGAGAATTAGCCAGGCGTGGAAAATCAGAGAGCCAGTGGGGTTTAGGGGAACCAAAGAATAGCGGCAGCCCACACAGCACATCAGAGTCCGAGCAGGTGAAGAGGCTTTCTCAAGTGAGAATGGCTTGATACAAAGAGTTAGTGAAGACGGCGTCCCTGCAGTCGGGGCAGTTACCTGCAGCAGGGAGGTCAGTGCCTGAGTTAGGTTTGGAGGGGTATCCAGACATGGAGAGATGGCAGCAGTAGTGACAAGAAATTGGCTATAACTGAGGGTTAAGTATATAAATAAGTATATCAAAGACAATGGGAGCCAGGATTTTTCCAATTTGAAAAGAGGAGTCAAATGATGTAAAAGAGGAAGACTAGAATGAATCCTATGGCATTGGGTTGGCATTGGAAGTACTGGTGTGAATTCATGGTCTTTCATATGTAAAAGTGAAGTATTGTTGTGAAGAAGTATGTTATTCATCTACACACAGATGTGCATTTAGTCCCTCGGGCATCCACTGGGAGGACCTTGAAGAATGGGCTTATTATATTCCGAGTTGGGAAAATACAAGATGATTTTGGAACAACATTTACTGCCAGAAAGCAGGAAGACACTCATGAAATGATAGCACCATAATGAAAGGACAGAGACACCTGCTGGAAGGGGCTCCCATGGGCTAAATCTGGGACAACATGGGCTTCAATATGAAAAAATAGAAGCGACAATGGATTATAACACCTTAAACAAAATAGGACACCGTTAATCCATACTGATATCAGTACATAAAGAAATAAATGGGAGATTTGATTAGGAGAAAGCATTTATATTTCAAAGTATCTCCACAAAAACACTAACTGCCAAGGGAAAACACATCTCATAGTAGAGAAGTCTGGTACACAACACCTGTGTTAGTCAGGGTTCTTCAGAGAAATAGAACTAACAGGATACATGTGTATGTGTGTATGTAAATACACACACACACACACACAGACACATATACACACCAAAAGCTCCATCGCTATAAAAAGGTTCATTGTAAGGTAAGGAATTATCTCAGGTAATCATGGAAGTTGGCAAGTCTTAGGATCTTCCAGGTGAGTTGGAAAGCTGGAGACCCAGAAAAGCCAATAGTTTAGTATTACTTTGAGTCCAAAGACAGGAAAGAAAGCCAACGTCTAAGTCGGGGCCAGCAAACAAGAATTCTCTCTCACTCGGGGAAGGGTCAGTCTCTTTGTTCTAATCGGGCCTTCAACTGATGGGATGAGGATCTTCCACAATGGGGAGCGTCCTGTGCTTTACTACCAATTCAAATGTCAGTCTCATCAGGAAACACCCTCACAAAAGCACCCAGAATAATACCTGGCTAAATGTCTGGGCACCCTGTGTCCTAGCTCAGTTGAGGTAACATTAATCATCAAAGCATCTGCATCAAATAATCACAATAATGGGACAGCTTGAAACTGTGCAGCCCTTGGCACGATGAGTATGTAACAGTATCACTTCTGTGATATTCCTGCCAAAGATGCATAACTTGAAACTAATCATGAGAGAAACCCAAATGAAGACCAAGTCTGCAAAACAATTCCCTCACCATTAAAATGTCAACGTCCTGAGTGTCAAGGAAAGACAGAAATCTCCTAGGCTGAGGGAAACTAAGGATCAATGAAACTCGCTGCAACGTGTGACTCTGAACTGCATCGTTTTGCTACAAAGAATACTCTTGGCCAGGCGCAGTGGCTCACACCTGTAATTCCAGCACTTTGGGAGGCTGAGGTGGGCGGATCACAAGGTCAGGAGATCAAGACCAATCTGGCTAACATGGTGAAACACTGTCTGTACTAAAAAATACAGGAAAAAAAAAAATTAGCCGGGCATGGTGGTGGGCACCTGTAGTCCTAGCTACGTAGAAGGCTGGGGCAGGAGAATAGTGTGAATCTGGGAGGTGGAGCTTGCAGTGAGCTGAGATCACACCACTGCACTCCAGCCTGGGTGACAGAGCGAGACTCTGTCTCAAAAAAAAAAAAAAAAAAAAGTCTTGGGACAACTGGTGAAACTCAAATGTAATCTGAGGATTAGAAAGAACTAGTGAAATGATGTTAATTTCCTGATTTGATGGATGTGCTCTGGATATGTAGAAGAATGTTCTTGCTTATAGAAAACAAACATGAAAGTATTTGGAGATGATGGATGGAAACGTGCCCACTTACTTTCCAATGAATCAGGAGAAAAGTTTATTCTTCAGTATATACAACTTTTCTGTGAGTTTGAGGTTATAAAATAAAATGAATAAAATAGCAATTAGATTTTCTTTTGAGTGTTTTTTTTACTGTGGATATCTCATAGTTTGTAGCATGCTAATAGTTTTTACACAAAGCAACCCCTGGGAAACATAAGTATTTAAAAGTGGAATATTTTCATTAATAATTACAAAGAGATTTAATAGAGATAGTAAATTTAGAGTGAATATAGCAAATAATTACTATCATGGAAATAACATGAAGACTGATAGTAAATAAAAATATTTGATAAAAGATGAAAATTATTTTAAATTTTATTTTTGTTTTAGACATATACATTTTCATTAATTCACCAAGTTTTTTATGTAAGACATTTTTTTCAAATAAGATATAACTGCATAATATTTAAAAAATAAGTTACATGTGTATGTGTATGTGTGTGTATAATATTAACAGTTTATTTGGAGTGGGACAAGTAGTCAACTGTCTCTATTAATTTTTGTTGCATTTTTTTTTTTGGTCAAAATTTTACGGTTCTCACACCACAATAATATAAAACTTAAATGACACTTTGGAGTCTTTATAAATCATTAAAGTAGGTGTTCATGAAAAAAATTGTTTTCTCGACATATCACATTTTATTAGGGTTATAATTTTATGAAATTGTGGAATTAAAATACCAGGTAAAGATGTCTTACATTTAATGTAAGAAAAGAAACATTGCAGGCTTTTTGTGAGTCAACAGCTCAGCTGGCAGAAGCAGCAGCTGCGCACAGGTGCCTAGCGAGCACTCTGTCCATCGAGCCTTGTCATGGACCCAGGCAGCCTGACTTATGGAAGAAATAGACAAAAACAGTCATCAGAGGTTTATGTCTAAGGTGGGATCCTTAGTTATTTTGTTCCCCATTTTCTGTTCACTTTAAGTTACCTGTTTATAAAGACACCATGCTAACTAAATAAGGGAAACTATGAGTGATCTTATTGAAGGAGGATGTAAATCTTCGTTTTGATTTTCTTCAGGTAGAAGCAATCTGAAAAGCCCATGTTCAGTTACAGACTGGAAGATAATACAGCTTGTCAGATTTGTTCATAAATACAGAAATAATAACACTAATTTTCTTTAATTATGAAGTTTTAATGTTATGATTGAACTAGAGAAACCACATTCACCTATACTCAAGCCTTCTCCACTTTTACATGATTTATTTTGCTTGCCAGTTACAGATCACCCTGAAATGGTGGTTTCAATAATTGTTCTTCAGAAAAAGAAAAGAAGGTAAAGCTTTTAAAAAGTCATTACCAAGATCAACGTCAGAAAGGTTCCCCCTATGTTTTCTTCTAGGAATATTATGGTTTCAGATATTTCATTTAAGTCTCAAATCCATTTCAAGTTAATTTTTTATATTGGATAATACACGAGTCTAATTTTATTCTTTTACATATAAATATCCAGTTTTCCCAGACATCGTTTATTGATGAAACTATACTTTCCCCATTGTGCACTTTCGTGACACGTCAAAGATTAGTTGATAATAAGTGTGTAAATTTATTTCTAGGCTCTCTCTTTTGCTCTATTTCTGTGTCTGTGCTTATACCAGACCATCCTGTTTTACTACCATAGTCTTGTAATACAGTTTGAAAGCAAGGACTGTGATGCCTCCAGCTTTGTTATTTCCCAGGAGTGTTTTGGCTGTTTGCAGTCTTTTGTGGTTTCATTAAAACTTTAGGATTGTCACTAGCTGGGCGAGGTGGCAGGCGCCTGTAGTCCCAGCTACTAGGGAGGCTGAGGCAGGAGAATGGCGTAAACCCGGGAGGCGGAGCTTGCAGTAAGCTGAGATCTGGCCACTGCACTCCAGCCCAGGCGACAGAGCGACACTCCGTCTCAAAAAAAAAAAACTTTAGGATTGTCTTTTCTGTGGCATTTCTGTGAAATGGCATTTGTGTGAAAAATGCCTTTGGAATTTTAATGACTACTCTGAATTTGTAGATCGCTGTGGTTTATATGCACATTTAAATAATATTAATTCTTCCAATCCATGTATATGGGCTATCTTTTCATTTATTTGTGCCTTCCTCAATTTCTTTCATCAATGTCTTACAGTTTTCAGTGTACAGTTCTTCACCTCCTTGGATAAATGTATTCCTAAGTCTTTTGTTCTTTTAATGCTATCTATTATAAATGCAATCATTTTCTTATTTTCTGTTTTAGTTGGTTTGCTGTCAGTGTTTAAAAATGCATCTGATTTGTATGTTGATTTTATGTCTTGCAACAAAAGTGCAAATAAACAAGCAGGACTATATAAAACTGAAAAGTATCCACTCAGCAAAAATCACAAACCAAAAAAAAAAAAAAATCAATTGACAAAATAAAAAAGTAATCTATGAAATGGAAGAAAATATTTGCAAACTTTACATTATCTGATGAGGAGTTAATGTCCAAATCATATAAAGATCTCACACAACTCAATGTTTAAAAATAACTTGATTCAAAAACGGGCCAAGGACCTGATGTGACGTTTTCCACCAAAGACCTATAAATGGCCAACAGATATACGAAGAGATGCTCAACATCACTAATCATCAGAAAAATACAAATTAAAACCATAATGAGGCATCCCCTCATACTTGCTGGAATGGTTATTATCAAAAAGACAAGTGATAATAAATGTTGGCAAGGTGTGAAGAAAAGTGAACTCTTGTACACTATTGGTGGGAATGTAAATTGTACAGCCACTATGGAAAATATCATGGAGCTTCCTCAAAAATCTTGAAATGGAACTATCATGTGATCTGGCAATCCCACTTCTGGGTATATATCAAAAGGAAATAAAATCAATATGTCAGAGAGATATCTACACTCCCATGTCCATTGCAGCATGATTCACAACAGCCAAGATATATAATAGAAACAACCTGTGTCAGTCACAGATGAACGGACAAATAAAATGTGCTGTATTGAATAGAATATTGTTCGGCCTTAAAAAAGAAAGCAATACTGCCATATGTGACGACATGGATGAACCTGGCGGACATTAGGTGATATCGTTTGGCTCTGTGTCCCCAACCAAATTTCATCTCAAATGATAATTCCCAGGTGTCAAGGGAAGGACCTGGTGGTGGGAGGTAATTGTATCATGAGGACGGTATCTCCCATGCTTTTCTCATGGTAGTGAGTGCGTTCTCAGGAGAGGTGATGTTTTAAAAGTGTTTGGCAGTTCCCGCTTCACTCTTCTCTTTTGTCTGTTGCCATGTAATACGTGCTTTGATTCCTTTTCGTCTTCTGCCTTCTGCTGTGACTGTAAGTTTCCTGAGGCCTCCCCAGCCACACAGATCTGTGAGATGATTAAACCTCTTTCCTTTATAAATTACCCAGTCTTGGGTAGTATCTTTATAGCAGTGTGAGAATAGACTAATACATTAGGCTAACTAAAATGAGCCAGACACAGAAGGACAAATAGTGTATAATCTCACGTATATGTGGAATCTAAAAGCTCAAAGTCACAAAAACAAAGTGTAGAATAGTGGTTTCCAGGGCATAGGGTGTGGAGCACATGAGGAGATGTTGGTTCAGGGATGCAAACTTTCAGTTATAAGATGAACAAGTTCTAGAGGTCTAATGTACAGCCTGGATTAATTAATGCAGGATAGATGCATTAATTACTTTGTGATAACTATATATGTGTATATATGTATATCAAATCTTCTTTTACCCCTTGAATATGTATAATCTTTATGTCAATTAAATATTTCAGGCCAGGTAGCGTGGTTCACGCCTGTAATCCCAGCACCTTTGGAGACTGAGATGGATGAGGTCAAGAGATCAAATCCATTCCGTCCAACATGACGAAACACTGTCTCTACTAAAAATGCAAAAATTAGCCCAGTGTGGTGGCACATGCTTGTAGTTCCAGCTACTCAGGAGGCTGAGGCAGGAGAATTGCTTGAACCCGGGAGGCAGAGGTTGTGGTGAGCTGAGATAGCACCACTGTACTCCGGCCAGGCGACAGAGAAAGACTCTGTCTCAAAAAAAAAAAAAAAAATCAAATCAAAAATAAATTGTAACTGAGGTTTTGAAAAACAGATGAAAGCTTAAATCCTCCTGAGATCTTGGATGCAAAATAAACTCCATAAATAACAGTTTATGAAACCTCAGATTTCGTCAAAAGCATGTTCTTTATTTAACATGTGGTAAATGTATGACGCCTTTGGATCATTTAATTGCATGCCAGTATTAAAATTTTTAAAAGTAATTTGTAAGCAACATTTTAATAACTATATTTTTGCTTAAAGATTGGAAACTCGTAGTTTGATGTATAGTAAGTTTCAACTATGTCCCCCTCAACTATTTCAACTATTTTAGAATTTATGTTTAATATTTAGAAAGATGGTTTTAAGTAACAAAATATAAAGCGTTAATAGAGCCATGGATTAGATATCCCATTATCTTCTTTCAAATCTGAATAGCATTTATTTTTTAATTTATTATATTTCAGTTTCAGTTATAATATGTATTTGTTACCTCAGCAGAAAAGAAAAAATAATCTACCTTTGCAAGTTTAACTTGATGCCTTTGTCAACATAGACGAGAACATATTTTCAATGCAATGGTGACTGAGAATATTGATTACTACCTAGGAGTTTTCACTAAGCTTGAGTAAAACATTGTTCACAATTGTAAGTCCATCAACCCAACATGATAAAATATGAATGGCCTTTTCTATCAAGTTTATTTGAAACCTGTCACTGTGTCTGCGTTAATACTTGTAGATGCCAACTGGAAACACTGTGTAAGTTATAGTATAGAGGTTTCTGTTTTGATTTGTGTAAACACTTTCTTTTTGTCAGGTCAGAGTTTTATTGTGGCTTACATGGAGATAACAAAGCTTTACCAAGTGGACCACCCATCTGCTCAGCTTCCACATCCTCAATGCTTTTATTGATTCCAAACCAAAAGAGTTTTGAAACAGTTGAGTTAAAATGTTGACTAAGGAGTTTAATTCTAATAGCAATTTTCAAGGAGAGATTAACTCAAGTTGTTCATTCTTGAGTAAAGCTATGGATCCCAGTTCAAATGAATAAGCTCATTTACAAACTGGAGTTGCTGGATGCCCTGTCAGGCATAAGGAAAAGAATGACTTTTGTGCTTCCTAAATGGGCTACTTTTAACCAGTGTAATGTTTTCCCCAGGGTTAGATTTGCATATTAGGATTTAAGAGTTTCTATCTAGTCTGTCTCTCTCTGTATATAAAGAAAATGTGGCACATATACACCATGGAATACTATACAGCCATACAAAAAGATGAGTTCATGTCCTTTGCAGGGACGTGAATGAAGCTGGAAACCATAATTCTCAGCAAACCAACACAAGAACAGAAAACCAAACACCGCATGTTCTCACTCATAAGTGGGAGTTGAACAATGAGAACATATGGACACAGGGAGGGGAACATCACACACCAGGACCTTTTTGGGAGGTGGGGTACTAGGGGAGGGATAGCATTAGGGGAAATACCTAATGTAAATCATGGGTTGATGGGTGCAGCAAACCACCATGGCACATGTATACCTATGTAACAAATCTGCACATTCTGCACATGTATCCCAGAACCAAAAGTATAATAAAAAAATTAAAAAGTGAGTTACATATCCTAACAGAAATTCTTCATTTAAATTTACTAAAATGATATGATTAGAGATTTTGTTACATTCTGCACATGTATCCCAGAACTTAAAGTATAATAAAAAAATTAAAAAGTGAGTTACATATCCTAACAGAAATTCTTCATTTAAATTTACTAAAATGATATGATTAGAGATTTTGTTACTTAATTAGTAGCTTATATCTAAATGAAAATGCTCCAAGAAAGGCTAATAGGCTGTTTACCTCTAACCAGCCAGTCACCTACTCAGCCTTCCCTCTGCTAACAAGATTAACTGTCCTTGTACCTAAAGCTGGATACTTCTCTTGTGCACCAGATCTTATAACCCCTTCCCCCTTCCCGCTCAGGGAAATTTCTACAGCCGTTTCCCCTTTCTCCTACATTATTAACTGTTTAAGACTCCGTTGATTCATTTCCATTATCATACAGATTTTTCTTTCATTAAAAATAATCATAACCATGTTTTCCTCTCTACCTATCACCCAATTTTTCTCTTCCCCTTTATAGCAAAACTCATTTTCAAAAGTAAGAATCTGTATTCTCTGGTTTCAATAGCTTTTTACTTTCATTCTTACTTGAAACTACTCCATGCAGGCACACCAAGTCATTTCTTAAGCTCATCATCATTTTCAGTCCTCATCTTAATGACCATTCAGCAGCATTTGACCTACTTGTTCATCTGCTGTTCCTTGACACAATTTCATGTGTAGGCTTTTACACCAATCCTTAGCCATTCCTCTATCATCTGCTTCTACTGTCTGCTTCTTCCTCTCTCACCAACCCATTAATATTAGAGTGCAAATGAAGATCAGCCTCAGACTTTCCACCTTTTCTTTCTACGTTCACTCCCTTAGCATTCTCCTTCAGTCTCACAACTTCAGATATCATCTCTATATTGAGGATTCTTCAAGTTTGACACTCCCAGATCATATCTCCCCTGAGTTCCAGATGTTTATATTCTACTGCCTATTCCACATCTTCCCTGGAATCGTGAGTAGAAAGCCCAAAGTCAACATACCTAAATTTGCAGTCCTGATACTGAACCCAAAAGTGGGCTGTATGTAACCTTTGCCATCTCAATTTATGACAACGTAGAACTTTCTAATACTCCAGGGCAAAATCCTCTGTGTCCTCCATGACCCTGTCACTGTCCTCTGTCATCCATCTGTTACTGCATCCTATTCAGAGTCCAACCACTTCCTTCTAGCCCTACCAATAATACCATCTGGATATTTGTAATATATTCTAACTGGTCAGCCTTTTTCCCCTTGCTCCCCTATAATCCATTTGCAATGAGGCAATTAGAAGGAGCTTTTAAAAAAACACAAGTAAGATCATTCCACTTCTTCATTCAAATCTTCAAATGTTTCCCATTCTACTCAGACTAAAGGCCAACTTTTTTTTTTTCCAGTAGCTTACAAGAGTCTAAATATTCTCCAGTTGCCTCCACACCAGCCTTATTTGACTTCATATTCTCTAATCTAACCACAATGGCTTCCTTTATCTTCTTAGACCATGCAGGGCATCTTCCTGCCTCCTGGCCTTTGCACTTGCAATTCTTCCTGCCTACATTGCTTTCTCCATTAATAACCTCCTGACTTGCAACCTTGGTTGTATTACTCAATTGCCATCTTCTCAGTGAAGCTGTTTCTGAAAAATTGAAACTCTCTACTTCCCAGTATATTTTACCCCCCTTCCTTACTTTATTTCTTTTTACACCCCTTATCCTTTTCTAATATACATAATAGTTTATCTGGTTCAATTAATTGTATCTTTCCACCAAAATATAAGCTCAGTGAGGGCAGACTGTTTTTGAGTTTTGTTTTTTGTTATATGTTTAACTGGTACAATAAAAGTAGTCACTAAATAAATATTTGTTAAATTAACACATAAACCTTGAATAAATTCTGGGTTAAGTATACTGAAGTAGCATGAATTGTAAAGGGACAGAATAGGAAAAGAGCAGAAGGCTAATTTCTTGGTGTGTACAGAGTGAAGAGGATAGTTCTGGGGAAATCTTTAAAAGAGGCAATTTGTAAAGCTATGTAGTAGGATAGGGTTATGAAGGGGAGTTGGAGGATCCAAAACAATTTTCTTTAAAGCTGTCCTTGACCTTAAGAAAACCTGCCAACGATATGTTGAATTCAAAATGAGCATGGGTGAGAGAGGAAAAGTTTCCTCTAGTGATTTTTTTTTTTTTGCTTCTTTTCTTGTCTTCCAACTCTCCTACTTATCTCCTACCACCCCGCGAAGTTCATGCCACATTTCCATGATATTTCCAAGCCATGGCCTGAAGTTTCAACTACACAATGAAGTCCTAATATAAATGACTGTTTTTAGACCAAGTCCTCTAATAAATTATTCATTTTACTGAGGACTAATTAGGAAGAAGGAAATGGTTTCTTAGAGCAAACAGTAGAAAGTTTTCACTGGGTCAATAAAGACCTTGATCAGATTACAACAGCAGTAACAACATCCATCTTTTATTGAGGGCTCATAGTGACAATTGCACTACAACTATTATTTCTAACTCTAACAAGAACAATGCAAAGAAGGGATAATGATACCTGATCAGATAAGACCGTTTGGGCTTTGAAAATTAACATGCTCAAAGACATTGAGGGGCTAAGTGCTGATATTAGGATTCAAATCCTTGTTAGAATCCCTATGTGCCCATTCTGTTGTACAAAGCATAAATAATTCCTTAGTTTTCTTTCTTTCTTTTTTAAACTTCAAATATTTGGAGTGAAAGGAATTCCAGTCTCTAACACTGGAATGTTGAGAGTATGCAGATATAAAACAGAGAGGCACAAAGTCCTAATACTGTTTCATTTTAAAGCTCAATATAAATTTAAGGCCAATTTAATATGTTCTTTAAAAGTTTTTGATGATATTACTGGTAGCATGACAAAATGGAGCGTAGAAAATGGATCATTCCAGGAAAAGGTCAGACTGCAAAGGGTAGTTTAAACATGATTAAAAACAAGAGTCATTTTATTTAGGTGGGATAACATTTATCCCTACACAAAAAGGGACAAAAGTCACTTTCAGCATTTTCAGCAAGTATTGTGTTTGTTCCCAGCACATTTTTTAGCTAGTAAGAAAGTATTTTAGGAAAATAATTAGTCATGTTATAAATATTTAAAACTATAAAACAAAGGGCAACCCTAAAAACATTTCCAGTTCGGTTACAAGACAGAACATTCATGAAGTTCTCTAGATTCACAAGTGGCCCCTGACAAATGAATTTGTAATTGACAGTTGTACTTTATAGTGAGCAATATGGTGCTGTATTTATTTCTGTAATTATTTTAGAACTTTTAAATTGTACTTCTATTTCAAAGGCCTTAGGACATGGTAAACACAGACACGATAATTGAGGGTTCATGATTTGGAATGTTTTACTTAACTGCAAGTAATTTAATTCAAGTCAGTAAGTCTTTATCAAATGTTCCACTCTGTGCTTACAACATACTGGACAATGAAGGGAGATTTGCTTTTAAAAAATGTATAAGATAGGGTTGTCTCTAAAGTCATCAGAGGACTTGGCAAGAGGGTTCAGAAAATAAGCCCTATCTACTAATAAAAAACAGAATCAAGAAACTTTGGTGTTAAATAAAGTACAGGAAAAATTAATATGTTTCATTGTAGAGGATATCACTGGTATGCATGTGTGTGTTTGTGTGTGTGTGTGTGTATATATATATATACATATAAATAGAGAGAGAGAGTCAGCAAGAGAGCAGGGGAACATGGATAATGTTAACAGTTATGCAAATTCAAACTCATTGATACTTCACCCATTATATACTTTCTGAGAATATGAAATAAATTATTTCTAATTTTAAAATTCTAACTAAAGATTTCCTAATAATATTCTGCTTTGATTTCCTGGAAAACATAAAATAATTATTGGATTATGTTAGTATTATAGTCAAGAAGGGTAGAAAGTGTCAGACTGTTATGGTAGCACACATAGCCCATGAGTCAGGTACATTTTTCTCTAAAGGGTGATAATAAATATTTTAGGCTTTGGGCCACATTTAACTCTGCTGTGTGTGTTCCAATAAAACTTTATTTATAGACCGTAAAATTTTGCTATTGTGTAGCTTTCATACGTCAGAAAATATCATTGTTTTGATTTTTCAATCATTTAAAAATGTAAAGCCATACTTTAAAAATGGCATGGAGACTTCTAGTTTCTGGTTCTGCATGTAAGGAGCTTGGAAGTTGCCATTCCATTCTAACAACATGTAAAAAGTGGAGCAAAGTGAAAAATCAGCAACTCTTGTTAGATGCAAAACAGAAATAAGGTCACAGGGCAAACGGCTGCCCCCCAAATTAAAGAGACAGATGAGGGATACAGAGAATCACAACATGCTGAAGCAAAAACCTCTGTGGGAACAAGCGCTGGAGTGGGACTGTTCTCCAGGTGGCCTTGGGCCAACCCAACGCTCTTTGATTTCTTGCCTGTAGTTCTTTCCTGTTAGATGTAGTCTTGCTCTATCGCCAGGCTGGAGTGCAATGGGTGGATCTTGGCTCACTGCAAGCTCTGCCTTCCGGGTTCAAGCGATTCTTCTGCCTCAGCTTCCCGAGTAGCTGGGACTACAGGCACATGCCACAACGCCCAGCTAATTTTCTGTATTTTTAGTAGAGACGGGGTTTCACCATGTTGGCCAGGATGATCTCGATCTCCTAACCTCATGATTCACCTGCCTCGACCTCCCCAAGTGCTGGGATTACAGGCATGAGCCACCATACCCGGCCCTTGTAGTTCTTAATAGCTGTAAATGTTCTGGGAATCTAACATCCTGAGATAAGGAATAACTGGCTCGAACATCCCACGCTTCATTCCTATTCCTCCTAGAGCAGAATATTCTACAATGCTTTTCCCCAGTGCATCACAATGCCCCAGGGTATCAAGCCCAGGACAGGCTCCTTTTTGGGGTCCCTTAGCTACAGTGTAACATAAGGTGCATGCAGATGAGATTCCATCCATCTCATGCAGCTTTCCTGAACCTTGGGGGACAGCTTTGTCATGAGTCCTAGGCTTCTGCTGTCCCTTGCTACCTATCTGTAATAAATCTGCTTCATGTAACCTGTTGTGTGCAAGTGTTCTGTCTCACTGTAGATTTGTGCACCTAAAGTGCAGTGGGTGGAAATGTTTAGAGTCCTCCCTTTGAAACAGTAACTACAACACCATGAACCTGCTTCACAGCTTGGGTATAGAAACCTGCACTATAATTGACAAATTGCTAGAGGCTAAGTATGAAGGAGTCTGAGAGTTAAAACTCCAGGAGGACCCAGTCGAAGGACGGCTCTCACACTTTGTGAGTTTTGCTCCAAGGAGCTCAACCAGGTTTTCACAGCAAATATTGGAGAAAAATCTTTTTGTCCTTCTAGCAGGAAAAGATGAAAATGAATCATTTTGCAATATGCCAGAACACCGTGTTCTTAACAAGGTCTGCCTTCAGGAGAAACTGGTTAACCAGAATTCAACCTGTTGGGGTTTTATCACAACCCAACTTTCCTAGAAGAAAGGAAATACCCAACTTCAGCCCAATGTAACCATCCTGTCCCAACTAAGGAGGCAGAAAAAAAAAAATCCCTGAGAAACACTTGTGATGTTCACAGTCCAAAGGCATAGGGGTACTAAGAGACTGAGACCTAATCATAGGACTGTAGAATGTATTTCCTCCCCATACACCTTACCACCACATTACTGAGGGTCTGTTTAAAGTACTTCCTTTTACACAGTACATTGTGTCTGGCTGTAAAGAAAAAAATTACAAACCATACAAAAAGACAAAAAACAATTTGAAGGGACGAAGCAAGCATCACAGACAGACATGGCAGGGATATTGGATTATCAGACAGGGAATTTAGAACAATTATGATAATATGCTAAGGGCTCTAATGGATAAAGTAGACAGTATGCATGAACAGATAGGTAAAGTGCAGAGAGATGGAAATCTTAAGAGCTAAGGAGAAATGCTAGAGCTCAAAAACACTGTAACAGAAATAAAAGTATCTCTGATGTAGTTAACAGTATACTGAACATGGTGGAGGAAAAATTCTCTGAGCTGGATGGTATCTCAATAGAAACCTCCAAGACTGAAAAAAAAGAATAATGAAAACCAAAAAAATAAAAACTGTAACAGAATAGACAACAACTGTGGGAAACTACAAAATTGTAATAGGAATACAAGAAAGAGAAGAGACAGATGAACCAAATAAATATTTCAAACAAGAATGACTGAGAAGTTTCCCAAATTAATGTCTGACACGAAACCATGTATTCGGGAAGCTCTGAGAACACAAAGAAGGATAAATGTCAAACAACTGTATGTAGGCACATCATTTTCAAATTATATAAAATGAAAGATAAAGAAAAAATCCTGAAAGAAGCCAGAGAGAGGATGGGTGACACCTTACCTACAGAGGAACACAACAACAAAAATTACATCTGACTTCTGCTCAGAAACCATGCAAGCAAGAAAAGACTAGAGTGATTTATTTGGTGTTGAGAGAGAAAAAACTCACAAACCTAGAATCCTGTACCTTGTGAAACTATCTTTCAAAGGTTAAGGAGACATAGAGACTTTCTCTGGCCAAAGAAAAAAGTTAAGGGGACTTGTCAGTAGACTTGCTTTGCAGAACATCTTAAGTCATTTAGAGACAAGGAAAATGATACAGGTCAAAATCTCAAATGTACACAAAGAATGGAAGAGCATCAAAGAAGAAGTAAGTAAAGATAAAATTAAATTTTTTTCTTAATTTCTTTTCTGTTTCTTCTTTAGCACCCTGCCTTGACAAGAGCCAGAACCTCACACAAGGGCTTCACCTTCTGGGGTCCTAGGGAGGGCTGGTGGCTTGAGCTGAGAGAGCCCATGCTAAGCTTGGTCACCTGAGACAGCAGAAGCATGGCCCTGATATTCTTTGCAATGGGAAGGTACTCTCAGCTGCAGCCCAGCATCATTGCTGCACATCAGGGAACATAACCTTGACAGGTATTGCTGGCTGCTTAGTTTCCCTGCAAGCCTGGCCCCATTTTCTGGGATCTTGTGTTGGTTTCTGAGCTTTCTCATACTCTAGTTTACTTATTCTTAATTGATTTAACAAGTAGACATTTGTTCAAAAAAATACCATCAAAAATGTATTCAATTATGTATACTTATGTATATATTGTATATGTGTGTGTATACTTACATATAAGTAAAATCAATGACATTAATGATACAAGGGATGGGAGGAAAGAATTAAGATTGTTTTTTATTATAAGGTACTCACGCACACTACCTATGAAGTGGTATATTGTTACTTAAAAGTGGGCTTGGGTTATATATAAATGCATGTTGCAACTCCAGGACGACAATTTAAAAAAAAGGATTAAAAAGAAATGTGGCCAGGTGTGGTGGAACATGCCTGTAATCCCAACACTTTGGGAGGTAGAGGCGGGCAGATCACAGGAGATCAGGAGTTTGAGACCATCCTGGCCAACATGGAAACCCCCGTCTCAACTAAAAAACACAAGAATTAGTCAGGCATGGTGGCGGATGCCCGAAATCCCAGCTACTTGGGAGGTTGAGGCAGGAGAATCACTTGAACTTGGAGGCAGGGGTTGCAGTGAGACGAGATCATGCCACTACACTCCAGCCCGGGCAACAGAGTGAGACTCCATTTCAAAAAATAAAAATAAAATAAAAGAAGTATAATTTATATGCTAAGTGAGGCGAGAACATGTAAGCATATAAAATGCTCAATTAAAACTACAAAACGCAGAAAAAGGACTGGAAGACAAAAATAGGAACAAAGGAAGGCAACAAATACAAAGCAGTACCAAATATTAATCCAATTCTATCAGTATTAATTCTTCAACTATATCAATTGGTATAGTTGGTATGCTGGTAGATACTATTCCAACTATATCAGTAATCATTTTTGAACATCAGTTGTCTAAATGCACTAATTAAAAGATAGAGATTGTCAGAATGAATCAAGAAATAAGACTCAACTCTATGGTGTCTACAAGAAACTCAGTTTAAATATAAAGACACATGTAGATTTAAAGTAAATGGACGGGGAAAGAAGTACCATGTTAACACTAATCAAAAGAAAGCAGGAGTAGGTATACTAACTTCAGACAGAGTCGATTTCAAAGCAATAAACTATATTAGGAATAAAGAGGAACATCTCATACTGATAAAGGAGAAAGTTCTTGGCTGTAACTGCTATGGTTTGACTTTGTCACTCCAAAAATATGTGTTGAAAACTTAATCTCCAGTGCAATAGTGTTGAGAGGTAGAACCTTTAAGAAGAGATGAAGCCATGAGGGCTTTGCTCTCGTGAGTGGATTAATGCCATTATTATGTAAACGTGATGGTTAATATTGAATGTCAACTTGATTGAATTAAAGGATGCAAATGTTACTAATAGGTGTGTCTGTGAAGGTGTTGCCAAAGGAGATTAATATTTGAATCTAGACTGAGAGAGGCAGACCCAACCTCAATCTGGGTAGGCATCATTTAATCAGCTGCCAGTGTGGCTAGAATAAAGCAGGCAAAAGAAAGTGGAATGAACAGGTGTGCCTAGTCTTCTGGCCCTCATCTGTGTCCGATGCTGGATGCTTTTTGCCCCCAGAACATGAGACTCCAAGTTCTTCAGCTTTTGGACTCTTGGACTTACACCAGTGATTGACCAGGGGCTCTTAGACATTCTGCCACAGATTGAAGGCTGCACTGTCGGCTTCCCTGCTTTTGAGGTTTTGGGACTCCAACTGACTTCCTTGATCCTCAGCTTGCAGATGGCCTATTGTGGGACCTCACCTTGCGATCCTGTGTGTCAATTCTCCTAATAAACTCCCCTTCCTGTATACCACATAGCCTATTAGTTCTGTCACTTTAGAGAACCCTAACTAATACAGGGAGTGAGTTCATTATTGTGAAAATGGGTTCATTATAAAAGAATGGGTTCAGCCCCCCTTGCTCTCTCACCGTCTTTGCCTTTCTGCCATTGGATAATGCAGAAAAAAGGCTTTTGCAGGAAGGCAGCCTCTCCATCTTGGACTTCCCAACCTCTAGAACTGTGAGCCAATACATTTCTGTTTATTGTAAATTAGTCTGTGGTATTGTTATAGCAGCACAAAATGAACTATGATAACAACAATTCTTATCATGTTTGTGCCTAACTAAAGACCATCAAAGTATGTGAGGCAAAAACTGATAGAATTGCAAGGAGAAATAGATAAATCTACCATTGCAGTTAGAGACTTTAACACTCCAGTATCAGAAATAGATGACTACGGCAGGCAGAAAATTAGTAAGAACATACTTAAACTTAACAACATCATGAGTCAACTGGATATAATGAATATCTACAGACTACTTTATCCAACAACAATACACATTCTTCTCTCACAGGAAATATTCAGTAAGACAGATCATATTCTAGGCAATAAAACACACCTTGACAAATTTGAAATTGCTTTGTATTCTGCAATGAAATTAAACAAGAAAAAAATAACAGGAAAAAATAGCTGGAAGATCCTAAAATACATGGAGATTAAACAATGAAAACCCTTCTATTACACATGGGTAAAGTGGGAAATTTCAAGAAGAACTTAAAAATATTTTTAAATATTTTGGAGATTAAAATACGTGGAGATTAAACAATGAACACACTTCTAAATAACACAAGGGTAAAATGAAAAGTTTCAAGAGAAATATTCATATTTTTAAGTAAATAAAAATAAACATAATTTATTAAAATTTGTGGGATGTAGTAAAAACAACGCTTAGAGGGACATTTATAGTATTGAATGCATCTGTAAGAAAAGAAATATTTAAAATCATTTATCTAAGCTTCTAAATTAGAAAATGAGAAAAAGAAGAGCAAATTAAAGTAAGCAGAAGAAAATAAATAATAAAACATGGAGAAGAAACCAATGCAATTGAAAATAAGAAATCAATAGGGAAAAAATCAAGGAAACCAAAAGGCTGTTTCTTTGAAAAGATAAATTGAATCAGTAAGTCTCTAGCTAGGCTAACTAAAAAGAAGAGATGATGTAAATTACTATTAGAAATTAAAGATGGGCCATTATTATAGCTCTTATGGACATTTAAAAGATAATGAATATTGTGAACAAGTCTATGTCCACAGCTTTGAGAAGCTAGATGAAATTAACCAGTTCCTTAAAAGAAAATACAATCTATCTAATAAAAGAAAAAATAGACAATTTGAATAGGTCTATATGTATTTAATAAATTAAAGCAATTATTAGTAATCTTCCAAAACAGAAAGCATCAGGTCCATAAGTATTCACTGGTAATTCCACCAAACTTTTAAAGAATAAATTATACCAATTCTCTACAATTACTTTCAAAAGATAGAAGCTGAGGAAAAACTTTCTACCTCATTCTATGAAGCTAGCCTCATCTTAGCAACAAACCTAGACAGAGACAGTACAGGGAAAGAAAACTATGACTAGTATCTCCTATATAGATACAAATATCCTCAAAAAACTTTAGCAAATTGAATCCAAATATATACAAAAAGAATTATACAACATGACCTACTTAGATTTATCTCAGGTATACAAGGCTGGTTCAATATTTAAAAACCAATTAATGTAATCCATCACATCAACAAACTAAATTTAAAAAATCATGTAAGTATATTAAAAATGCAGAGAAATTATCTGAAAAAATCTATCACTCATTTATGATAAAAACAATCAGTAACCTAGGAATAAAGGGAAACTTCCTCAACACGAAAAAGAATATCTCCAAAAAATCTACAGCTAACATCATACTTAATGGTAAGAAACTAGAACCTTTCCCTCTAAGATCAAGAACAGACAAGGATGTCTCCTCTTACCACTTATTTTCACTGTTGTACTGAAAGTCCTATCTAATGCAGTAAGAAAGAAAGAAAGAAAAAAAAAGGTCGAAAACATGTTTTTTTCTGATGACTTGATAGTCTATGTAGAATTTTTTAAAAATCCACAATAATAAAAATCCTCCTGGAATTAATAATTATAGCATAGTTGTAGAATATGAGGTTAATAAGAAAAAGTCAAATCCTTTTCTAAATACCAGCAATGAACAAGCAGAATTTGAAATTAAGAACATATTTCCATTTACATTAGCATCTCCAAAAATGAAATACTTATGAAAAATCCATCAGGATTACAAAATTAATATGAGGTAAACTACAAAATTCTAATGAAAGAAATCAAGGACAAATCAAATAAATGAATAGATAATGTATGTTCACAGATAGGATGACTCAATATTGTTAAGATGTCAACTTTTTCCAACTTGATCTATAGATTCAATACCTTCCCAACCAAAACCCCAGCAAATTATTTTATAGAAATTGACAAAGTGATTCTAGAGTTTATATGGGGATGCAAAAGACCCAGAACATTTAACAAAATATTGAAGGAGAAGAACAAAGTTGAAACTTTGACATTATCTGACTTTCAGATTTACTGTGAAGCTATAGTAAATAAGACAGTTTAGGGTTGGTGAAGGTCTAGGCAAACAGATTAATGGAACATACTAGAGAGTCTAGAAGTAGTCCCACAATATTCTTTGACAAAGAGCAAAGGCTATAGGATGGAGCAAAGAAAGTCTTCTTAACAAATGATGTTTAACTACTGGACATTCCCATAGAAAATAGTGAACCTCTACATAGACCTTATATCCTTCACAAAAACTAACTCAAAATGGATCACAGACCTAAAGGCAATATACAAAGCTAGAAAACTCCTAGAAAGTAACACATGAGAAAATCTACAAGACGTTAGGTTTGGCAATGACTTTTAGATATGACACCCAAGGGGACTCTTCATGAAAGAAATAGTTGGTGAACTAGATTGCATTAAAACTAAAAATTTCTGCTTTGCGAAAAGACTATCAAGAAGATGAAAAAAAGAAAAAAGAAAAACGCAGACTGGGAGACAATACTTGCAAAAGACATGTCAGAGAAACGACAGTTTTTCAAAATACAGAAGAAACTTTAAACACTAATCAATAGGAAAACAAATTACTTAACTAAAATGGACCAAAAACCTTAACAGACATCTCAAAAAATATTTACAGATGGCAAATAAGCATATAAAAAGATGTTCTACATCTTATGTCATCAGGGAACTACAAATTAAAACAACAATGAGATATCATTACATGCCTAAAATGGCCACAATCCAGAACACTTTAAAAACCAAATGTTGGCCAGGACGCAAAACAACAGGAACTCTCATTTATTACCAGTGAAAATACAAAATGGTCCAGCCACTTTGACAGACAGTTTGGCAGTTTCTCCCAAAATTAAACATATTCTTATGGTACGATCCAGCAATCTCACTTCTTGGTGTTTACCCAAAAGAGTTGAAAACATATGTTCACACACAAACCTGAACACAAATGTTTATAAGCAGTTTTATTCATAATTGTCAAAACTTGGAAGCAATGAAGATTTCTTGCAGTAGGTGAATGGATAAATGCACTGTGCTACAACCAGACCGGAAAACAGAATATTATTCAGCACTGAAAAAAAGCCATGAAAACACACGTTATAAGCTTAAACACATATTACTAAGTGAAAGATGCCAGTATGAAAAAGTTACACACTGTATGTGTCCAACCATGTGACACTATGGACAAGGCTAAACAATGGAGAAAAACAAAGATCAATTGTTGCCAGAGGTTGTGGGGAGTGAGGGATGAATAGATACAGCATGGCAGATTTTTCTGGGTAGTGAAAACACTCTGTATACTACTATAGTGTTGGCTATATTTCATGACATATTTGTCAAACCCATAGGACGTTCAACACAAAATAAACCTTAATGTGAACTATAGACTTTGGGTGATAATGAGGTTTCAATAGAGGTTCATCAATTGTAACAAATTTACCAGACTTCTTGGGGATGGATATAATTTGGCTCTGGGTCCCCACCCAAATCTTACCTCGAATTATAATCCTCACATGTTGAGGGAGGGACTTGGTGGGAGATGATTGGATCAAGCGGGTAGTTTCCCCCATGCTGTCCTCATGATAGTGAGTGAATGCTTACAAGATCTGATGGGTTAAAAGTGTTTGGTGGTTTCCCTCTAGGCTGTCTCTCCTTCTGCCTTGTGAAGAAGGTGCTTGATTCCCCTTCACCTTCCAACATGACTGTATGTATCCTGAGGCCTCACCAGCCATGTGGACCTGTGAGTCAATGAAACCTCTTTCCTTTATAAATTACCCAGTCTCAAGTAGTTCTTTACAGCAGTGTGAAAATGGACTCACACAAGGATGTTGATAATGGAAGAGGGTATGCATGTGTGGGGGCAGGAAATATACAGGATATCTCTGTGCCTTCCTTTCAAATTTGCTTTGAACTAAAACTATTCTAAAAGTATCAAATATTTAAAAATAGTGCATAGAAAAACAGGTGACTACCTACCTTTGATATGTCCTGTTTTCCTGATCCCAATCACAAAATATCTCTTATGGCTGTATGACATATAAGCAAACCATCTTTAATAAGAGATATAATAATTGCAATTAATCATTAAGTACTTACAGGCCATTGTTCAATATACTTATTAACATATATAAGTAAATTTAATCATCATACCAATCATATAAGGTGGGAAATATTTATTACCTCCATTTTATATAAAGAAGCAAACCAAGGCAGAGACGTTAAATAACTTAGCCAGTGTCCCGTATTATTAAATAACAGAGCTAGGATCAAACTTAGGCAGTGTGAACTTGGAGTCTGTGCTCTTAAGCCGCTGTGCTTTGCCATCTCACTGTATGGTGGTATGGTGTGGTGCTAACATTCCTAGCTATCAAAGAAAAAATTGCAAACAATTTAATTCCTTTTGAATTCATAAGTATGGCGAGTTCATAAGTTTTTATGTGAGTGGGTAAAGGTAAACGCAAATTGTTCAAAGTTACATGTTTCTGATGGTTAATTTCAGGTGTCAACTTAACTGGATTAAGAATTACCAAGAGAGCCGGTAAGGCATTATTTCAGGGTTTTTCTGTGCGGGTGCTTCCAGAGGAGATTGGCAGGTGAGTTGGTGGACTAAGTGGGGAAGATCTACCCTCAGTGTGTCTGGGCACCATTCAATCATCTGAGGACAAGGATAAGAACAAAAAGGTGATGCCGTCTTTCTCTTGGAGCTGGGATATACTCTTCTCCTGTCCGGGGACATCAGAAATCTAGGCTCTTCCACACAGACACTCCGGGACTTACACCGGTGGCCCCTTGAGTTCTCAGGCCTTCAGACTCAGACTGAGTGTAATGTCAGAGGTTTCCCTGGTTCTGGGGCTTTGGACTTGCAAACGGAGTCATGGTGCCAGCATCTCAGGGTCTCCAACTTGCAGACAAACTATCACAGGACTTTGCCTCCATAACCATGTGAGCTAGTATCCCTAATAAATCTCTTTAGAATATCTGTATTCATATATGTCTTTTCGATTCTATCTCTCCAAAGAACCCTGACCAATACAATGTTAATTTTTTTTTTTGCAATGAGGGCATTTAAGAGATGAAGTGATACAATTTATAGGAAAAGGGGTATTTGTGAGAAAAATGCATTGTTGATATCTTTGCAATAGTACTAATATGACTTCCTTGCTGTTATGGTTAGTTTGATGTGTCAACTCGATTGGGCTAAAAGATGCCTAAAGTGAGGTTAAAATGTTATTTCTGGGTGTGTCTGTGACAACGTTTCTGGAAGAGATTATTATTTGAATCAGCAAACTGAGTAAAGAAGATGGCTCTCACCAATGTGGATAGACATTATTTAACCCATTGAGGGTTTGGATAGAACAAAGAGATGAAGAGAGGGTGAATTTGCTTCTGTTTGAGCTGGGACATCCCTCCTCTTCCATCCTCAGAATTTGCCTTCCCTGATTCTTAGGTCTTCAGATTCACACAGAATTACGGTGACAGGTTTTCTTGTTCTTCAATTTGTAGAGAGCAGATTGTGGGACTTGTCAGTATCCATTATTGCATGAACAAATTCCTACAATAAATCACCGTGCATGTGTGTGAGTGTCTGTGTATACATATCCCATTCTGTTGGTTGTGTTTCTCTGAAGAATACTGACTAATAGACTGGATAACAAAATTTCAATGTCTTAGAGTTTACTAATTTAACATCCTGATGTTAGGGGAACTTCACCTAAAAACACATCAGGAATTTGAGAATATATTTTAGCGTGAGTTAACTCTTAGTGTTCACACTGCATTTTTCTATTTAAGAACTGTTAATATATAAACTATGCACAATCCATTTAAATTTGTTGTACTCATTTTTAATGCGACTATGGAATTTCGTATTTAATAATTTCAACTTTAATTTTAGATTCGGGGAAACATGTTCAAGTTTGTTGTATGGGTATATTTGTGATGCTGAGGTTTGGGATACAAATGATCCCATCACCTAGGTTGTGGGCATAACATCCAATAGGTCATCTTTCAACACTTCTCCACATCCCTACCTCTTCACTCTAATTATCCCCAGTGTCTATTGTTGCCATCTTTTTGTCAGTGAGTACCAATGTTAAGCTCTCACTTATAAGTGTGAACAATGGTATTTGGTTTTCTGTTACTGTGTTAATCTAGTTAGAATAGAGGCCTCCAGCTGCATCCACATTGTAGCAAAGGACATGACTTCATATTTTTAATGACTGCACAGAATTACTTGGTGTACATGTACCATATTTCCTTTATCCAATTCACCATTGACAGGTACCTAGGTTGATTCCATGCCATTGCTATTTTGAACAGTGCTATGCTGAACCTATGAGTGCATGTATCTTTTGGTAAAATGATATGTTTTCTTTTGGGTATATATCCAGTAATGGGATTGTTGGGTTGGATAACAATTCTAAGTTCTTTGAGAAATCTCCAAACTGCTTTCCACAGTGCCTGGGCTAATTTATATTCTTACCAGAAGTGCATAAGCATTCCCTTTTCTCTGTAGCCTCACCAGTATGTGTTGTTTTATGACTTTTTAATCGTAGCCATTCTGACTTGTGTGAAATATCTCATTGCAGTTTTGATTTGCATTTCTCTGATGATTAGTGATATTGAGAATTTCTGCATACATTTCTTAGCTGCTTGTGTGTCTTATTTTGATCAGCATCTGTTCATGTCTTTTGTCCACTTTTTAATGGAGTTATTTGTTTTTTGGATGCACAGTTTGCAAATATTTTCTCCCATTCTGTAGGTTGTGTGTTTACTTTGTTAACAGTTTCTTTTGCTGTAAACAATTTCTTTAGTTTAATTGGATCCCACTTGTCAGTTTTTGTTTTTGTTGCAGTTGTATTTGAGGACTTAGTCATAATTTTTTTCCCAACGCTGGAGTCCAGAATGCTGTTTCTTTGATCTTCTTCTAGGATTTTTATAGTTTGAGGTCTTACATTTAAACCTTTAATCTATCTTTAGTTAACTTTTGTATATGGTGAAAGGCAGAGGTCTAGTTTCTCATATGGTTAGTCAACTATCCCAGCACCATGTATTGAATAGGGAGTTGTTTCTCCATTGCTGATTTTTTGGTGACTTGTCAAAGACCATATTATTGGAGGTGTGTGGCTTTATTTCTGGGTTATCTGTTCTGCTCTATTGGTCTATGTGCCTGTTTTTGTGCCAGTGCCATGCTGTTTTGGTTACTTTAGCTTTATAATACAGTTTGATGTTGAGCTATGACAAAGAAGAGCATTACATAATGATAAAGAGTTCAATTCAATGAGAAGACGTAACTATCATAAATACATATGAACTCAACTTTGGAGTACCCAGATTCATAAAACAAGTACTTCTAGACCTATGAAAAGACCTAGACAGCCACACAATAATAATGAGGCACTTAAACACTCCCCTGACAGCATTAGATAGATCATCAGGGAATAAAATAAGAAATTCTAGACTTAAATTTGACATTTGACTAATTGGACCTAGTAGACACATACAGAATATTTCACCTATCAACTACACAATACATTATCATCCGCACACAAAACCTGCTCCAAGACAGACCACATGTTTAGCCATAAAGCAAGTCTCAATAAATACAAAAAATCGAAATCATACCAACCATACTCTCTCAGATCACAGTGGAATATAAATAGAAATCAATGCGAAGAAAATCCCTCAGAACTCAGAATTTAATGGAAATTAAATGACTTGCTTCTGAATGACTTTTGAATGAACAGTAAAATTAAGGCAGAAATTAATACATTTTCAAAAAAATAAATGAAAACAGACATCCAACGTACAGCAAGAGCAGTGTAAGAGGAAAGTTTATAGCGCTAAATGCTTACCTCAAAAACTGAGAAATATCTCAAATTAATGATCTAACTTCACGCTTAAAGAAAGGAGAAAAACAAGAGCAAACTAAGCCTAAAGCCAGCAGACAAAAAGAAATAGCTAAAATGTGAGAACTAAACAAAATTGAAGCCAAAAACCAATATAAAGAATCAATGAAATCAACAAGATTATATTAAAATATAAATAAGATCAATAGACCAATAACTAGATTAATAAATAAAAATCTGAGAGAAGATTTAAATAAGCAGATTCAAAAATGACAAAGGTGACATTACAATCAATCCCTCAGAAACACAAAAGATCCTCAGAGACTACTGTAAACACTCTGTGCACACAAAATAGAATGTCTAAAGGAAATGGATAAATTCCTGAAAACATGCAATCTCCCAAAATTGAATTGCGAAGGAATTGAAACCCCGAACAGACCAATATCAAATTCTGAAACTGAATCATTAATAAAAAGCCTACCAACCAATAAAAGCCCTGAATCAGATGGATTAAGAGGTGAATTCTACCAGACATCCAAAAAAAAAAAAAGACCTGGTACCAATTCTCTGAAAACTATTCCAAAAAGTCAAGGAGGAGGGGCTCCTCCCTAACTCACTGTACAAAGCCAGCATCATCCTAATACCCAAACCTGGCAAAGACACAATGAAAACGAAAACTTCAAGTCAATATCCCTGATGAACAAAGATGCAAAAATCCTTAAGAAAATACTAGCAAACTATTATTCTGTGAATCCAGCAGCACATCAAAAAGTTATAGCACCACAATCAAGTAGGCTTTATTCCTGAAATGCAAGGCTGGTTCAACACACACAAGTCGATAAATGTGCTTCATCACATAAACAGAATTAAAAGCAAAAAGTGTGTGATCCGCCGGGCACGGTGGCTCACGCCTGTAATCCCAGCACTTTGGGAGGCCGAGGCGGGTGGATCACAAGGTCAGGAGATCGAGACCACGGTGAAACCCCATCTCTACTAAAAATACAAAAAATTAGCCAGGCGCGGTGGTGGGCGCCTGTAGTCCCAGCTACTAGGGAGGCTGAGGCAGGAGAATGGTGTGAACCCGGGAGGCGGAGCTTGCAGTGAGCCGAGATCGCGCAACTGCACTCCAGCCTGGTGGACAGAGTGAGACTCCGTTTCAAAAAAAAAAAAAAGTGTGTGATCATCTCAATAGATGCAGAAAAAGTTTGTAGTAAAATTCAACATCCTTTCACGATAGAAACTCTCAACAGACTAGGCATCAAAGGAACATACCTCAAAACAGTAAGATCCATCTATGACAGACCCACAGCCAACATCATACTGCATGGGGAAAAGTTGAAAGCATTCCTCTTGAGAACTGAAACAAGCAGAGGATGCCCACTTTTTTTTTTTTTTAGACGGAGTCTCGCTCTGTCGCCAGGGGTGGAGTGCAGTGGCCAGATCTCAGCTCACTGCAAGCTCCCCTCCGGGGTTCCCGCCATTCTCCAGCCTCAGCCTCCCCAGTAGCTGGGACTACACGCGCCCGCCACCACGCCCGGCTAGTTTTTTTTGTATTTTTTAGTAGAGACGGGGTTTCACCGTGTTAGCAAGGATGGTCTCGATCTCCTGACCTGGTGATCCGCCCGTCTCGGCCTCCCAAAGTGCTGGGATTACAGGCTTGAGCCACTGCGCCCGGCTAGGATGCCCACTTTTAACGTTCCTGCATAATATAGTACTGGAAGTACTAGCCAGAGTGATCAAGCAAGAGAATGACATAAAAGGCATCCAAAATCAGACAATAAATCAAACTATCTCTCTTCACTGATGATCTGATTCTATAACTAAAAACCTTGAGGACTCTGCCTAAAGTCTCCTATAACAGATAACTAATTTGATAAAGTTTCAGGATATAAAATCAATTTTAAAAATCAGTAGCATTTCTATATAGCAAAAATGTTCAAGCTCAGAGCCAAATCAAAGAAATGGCATCAATTACAATATCCACACACACATCCACACAAGATACATAGGAATACACATAACCAAGGAAGTGAAAGATCTCTACAAGGAGAAGTATAAAACACTGCTAACAGAAATCACAGATAACACAAGCAAATAGAAAAACATTCCTTGCTCATGAATTAGAAGAATTAATATTTTTTAAATGGCCAAATGGTCATATTGCCCAAAGCAATCTACAAATTCAATGCTATTCTTATCAATCTAGCAATACCATTTTTCACAGAATTAGAAAAACAATTATAAAATTAATAGGGAACCATAAAGGACCCTGGATAATCAAAGTAATCCTAAGCAACATGAGGATTTTAAACACAACATACATAAACACAAACAGATTATATATCTAATTTATACATAAGGGGAAACTTTTCAATTTAGTAATTAATCATTTTTTGCATAGTACTATGTAATTTGGCATCAGATTAATCCATTAAATGAAGTTTCTCAATAATGGGTTTCACAGATTAAAGTTTATTATTTTCTTTAATGTGACTAATTTGAACTGTTCATTCAGCAAGAATATGCCTATTATTTTTCAAATCTTAATATTCTTATAATCAAATTACATTATTGTTTTTTAGAATTACATGGAAAGATTTCTGAATATATGTGTGCATAGGTGAGTGTATCTTAACTATTATAAAATGGTTAGAATTATAATTTTTAAGCCCAAGCCCAGAATTTATATGTCTTCATTACTTTGTAATGCTTGTATTCAATCTCCATTAAGCTAGGTCTTTCAGATAGACAGAGGGGACAGTAAATAAAACAATATATAGTAATTTCTACATGGTTTTCCTACTAGACTCTGCACTTTTCCATAGAGATTTTTTGCTTCTCCAAACTGATCTGCTTAAAAACTCTTCCCTGACCTTTAAATGCTCTTATGGAAGCTGAAGTCAGTATAAAAAGAGAGAATTGAATTTTGAACAAAAGTTAGTATGAAACTATAGCCTGGAATTCTTTCTAGACATTAAATCAAAACAAAATATTGACAATTTAGGAAACCTGAGGCAAAACAGAACTGATAGAAGACAGAGTGGCTGAGTAACAGTAGGGAGAGAGAGACCTGGAACACTCCTGGGACTCACATTCCTGTGCAGACCCTCCTGAGTGTGCCTCAAGAGTAAATAACTCCATTCTATTAAAACACCTTCACAAACAACGATTAGAAATAGGGTATAAACTCTCCACAAAGGAAAGGAATATGCTCATGTACTGCTCGTTTTGTTTCTTTTTGTTTTGTTTTTAAGTACTGACTGTTTGTCAAGGTGTGTTCTTCCAACAATAGCCCATAGTGTCCATCTTGATAATTATATCTTGATAATTTCATAAATACAAAGATGATTACAGATGATATTTGATGAAGTACAGATTCAAAGCACTATCTTTGGAGAAAAGCAACCTATTCTTCTACTGTTATGGCCATTGAGAGAACATTTTTTAATTTTGTGGTTTATAAGTGAATGAGATCTTTAGAATAGTCACCTGATTATTACAAACCTAGCCATAAAAATATTTGTTTTCTTTTCCAACTATGGCATTTTATTTTAAAAGTAACTACAACTGGAATACATGACAATATCACTGGACAATGTAATATTTTAGATTTTGGACTCCTAGTTACATTAAGCTAAAAAAAACTTACAGAACTTTGTTTTCCACATATTCTACATATACCTTAACAGAACTTCATGTTTTTCCCATAGCCTCCTTTTAAAAATGGAATTTCAGAACTGTGTCTGGAAAACTGAACTTTGGATTTAGAAAATCTTTAATTTTTGGCTGGGCGCGGTGGCTCAAGCCTGTAATCCCAGCACTTTGGGAGGCCGAGACGGGCGGATCACGAGGTCAGGAGATCAAGACCATCCTGGCTAACACGGTGAGACCCCGTCTCTACTAAAAAATACAAAAAACTAGCCGGGCGAGGTGGCGGGCGCCTGTAGTACCAGCTACTCGGGAGGCTGAGGCAGGAGAATGGCGTAAACCCGGGAGGCGGAGCTTGCAGTGAGCTGAGATCCGGCCACTGCACTCCAGCCTGGGCGACAGAGCGAGACTCCGTCTCAAAAAAAAAAAAAAAAAAAAAGAAAATCTTTAATTTTACTATAAAGTTGAACTTGAATAGAATGATGCTATATTATATAATAAAGTAGGTTTGTACTGCATCTACTGCTTTATGAACTATATTTTCATCCAATAGTAAAAATGTTCTCATTTATCATGTATTGCAGAATAGGATATTTAACGACTCCATACAATCTCATCAAATGAACACTCTAATATAGTAAACTGTTCCCCACTGAGCAGTATTGGCATTTAAATTGCTGACTTATTTTTTCCATTCTTATAATTTTTGTTAACAGTACAGTTCCACTACCACCACTACCCCATATACATTTATATTTTCCTCTTTATTAAAAGACTAGAAGCCAGAGAACTATGTTTTCCAGAGCTCCTGACAACAGTTGTCCACATCAAATTCTGCCAATGAGAGGCATTTCAGCAGAATTTTGAAGGTGGAGTGAAGGAAGTCACTATTGCTCTTGGGACTGCAGTGGGCAGGCATATTAACCCACTTCCTTGGTGCAAATATGAGATCAGTAACAGTATTCTGTAACTTCCCCAGTTTCTGGTTTACTGAAATGAGCAGTAATTTCCATCACCTATGCTCCACCGGTAGTTCTGATGATTTTGTAAGCTTCTGATTATCTGTATTGTATCTCATTCTATTTAAAATATCTAGAGGGGTTTGTGGTCTTCTGAGGAAATCTGAAGCAAAATAATCATAAATAAAACCATTTAAGTTAAGTCCTGTTTTGTTTTTATGATTGTTTTAATGAGATATATTACAAAAATGAGTGGGTCAAAAACTAGGTTTTTAAGGTTTCTGATATATATTGCAAAAGAGGCTTTCAGAAAATATGTGATACTTTCATTGGCACTATAATATATGAAAGTAATCTTCCCTACATTAATGCCACTCTGTAATGTAGGTGTTTAAAAGGCTCTGCTTAGTGATTGATTGATTGATTGATTGAGACAGAGTGCCCATGCTGGAGTGCAGTGTCACCATCTTGGCTCACTGCAAACTCCGCTGCCCCAATTCAAGTGATTCTCATGACTCAGTCACCTGCCTAGCTGGGATTACAGGCATACACCATCATGCCTGGCTAAGTTTTATATTTTTAGTAGATGGGGTTTCACAGTGTTGCCCAGGCTGGTCTTGAACTCCTGACCTCAAGTGATCCAGCTGCCTCAGCCTCCCAAGGTGCTGGAATTACAGGTGTGAGCCACTGTGCCTGTCCTAGTTTTTTTTTTTTTTAAATACAAGTTTAAAAAGTAAATTTAAGCATACTTCTTTAAAGTTGCTTTATGTGCTGTTTCTTTCAGTGAATGGAAGTGCTTAACAAAGAAGTCTGTAAGAATGAGTTGAGAACAAGTTTTTGCATTTCTTTTTTTCTACATTAGTCTTTATTATGAAGAGTTTACATATACAGATTTAAAAGATAATTTTATATGCATGCTTCCTTTAACATTTTCAAATAATTATTGATATATAATAGTTGTACATATTTATGGGGTAAATGTGAAATTTTGATATAAGTATACAATGTATAATGATTAAATCAGGGTAATAGGGATATAAATCACATCAAGCATTTATTATTTCTTTGTGTTAGGAACTCTCCTATCCTACTCTTTTAGGTACTTGAAATATGCAATAAATTAATTGTGGACTATAGTCAACCTATTGTGCTAACAAACACTAGTTTTTATTCCTTCTAACTATATGTTTGACCCATTAAGCAACACTTCTTAATCACCTTCTCCCCTTTCCCTTCCCAGCTGCTGGTAAGTATCATTCTACTCTCTATCTCCCTGAGCTCCTTTTGTTTTCAGCTCCGACATACGAGTGAGAACATGCTACTTTATCTTTTTCTGTCTGTCTTATTTTACTTAACATAATGTTCACCACTTCCATCCACATTGTTAAAAATGACAGGATTTTATTCTTTTTCATAGATGAATAATATTACATTAGAAATTGAAGAGGGCACAAAAATGTAAAGATATTCCATGTTTTACATTGAAAGAATCAAATTGTTAAAATATTCATACTCAAAGGAATCTACAGGTCTAATGCAATCCGTATCAAAGTATCAATAACATTCTTCACATAAATAGAAAAAATAATCTTAAAATGTATATGGAACCACAAAATACCCAGAATAGCCAAAGCAACCCTCAGCAAAAAGAACAATGTTGATGGGCACTCAAAGGCATAGAGTGGTATAAAGCACATTGGAGACTCAGAAGGAGGGAGGGTGGCAGGGGGAATGAGGCATAGAAAATTACATATCGAATACAATGTACACTACTCCGGTGATGGGAGCACTAAAATATCAGACTACCACTATCCAGTTCATTGATGCAACCCAAAAACATTTGTACCCCCAAAGCTCCTGAAATATATATAGCAAAGCTGGAGAAATCACATTACCTGAATTCATATTGTACTTCATAGTGTACTACAAAGCTATAGTAATTAAAACAGCATGGTACTGGCACAAAAACAGACACAGAGACCAAGGGAACAGAATACAGTGCCCAGATATAAATCTACCCATTCACTACTTTGATATGTTAAACAAGGCAACTTATTTGTATGTTTGTTTCATGCTGAAGAGATTAATCAGGGCCAGGCGCGGTGGCTCAAGCCTGTAATCCCAGCACTTTGGGAGGCCGAGACGGGCGGATCACGAGGTCAGGAGATACAGACCATCCTGCTAACACGGTGAAACCCCGTCTCTACTAAAAAATACAAAAAAACTAGCCGGGCGAGGTGGTGGGCGCCTGTAGTCCCAGCTACTCGGGAGGCTGAGGCAGGAGAATGGCGTCAACCCGGGAGGCGGAGCTTGCAGTGAGCTGAGATCCGGCCACTGCATTCCAGCCTGGGCGACAGAGTGAGACTCTGTCTCAAAAAAAAAAAAAAAAAAAAAAAAGAGATTAATGATGTTTTCTTACCTTAGCAACTTCTATTACTTGTAATAGATTTTCTAAATTGCTTAGTATTAACATTTTCCATTTTTTAAAATGAGTTATTTTAGGACAGTTTTAGATTTACATATACTCTGCACCCTGTTTCCCCTATCATTTATTCATTACATTACTATGGTACATTTGTTATAATTAATGAAGTAATATTGATACATTATATTACCTACAAAATCATAAATATAAATCATCAACACTAGGTACATAGAAACCCAAATTGAGAAACACTGATTTGTGGTTTTTAAATATTTTTTTAAAAATTGATATTGTGTTCAATTGCTCCTTTCACGGAGTTTACTATGGATTTCACTGTTTCATACGGTATGGTGTTCCTCATCTTGAGACCCAGGAAATACTTATTAAGTTTGTTTTCTAGTTTATTTATAGACACATATTTAATTTATTTGCTAAGTACTTTGGAAAATTGAGCAAATAATCTAAATTTACCTTCCCCTTCATTGTGAACCGCATTTTCCAGGATTATGTATTAAATAATTAATTTCATCATCAATTTAAATGCAACATTTTTATACATACTTTTGGAATCTAGTTTATTCTATTGATTGATATTACTCTATTTTTGTGTCAATTCCTTACTATTACATTTATTCTATATTCATATACTTTTCATATATATTGGCATAAGCTGCTCTCTTATTTTCTTTCAGAATAATCTATATCACCCTATTATTCTTCTAGATTAACTATAGAATCATCTTGTCTTCAGAAAGTCTTTTTGAAATTTTTACTACAGTATAATTAAACGTAATAATTACTTTGTGGAAAGTTAAGAGCTTTACATTACACACTTTTATGACACAACTTTCTTTTTAATTTTCTAAGCTATCTTTTATGTCCTTCAGAAAAACTAAGTTATTCTTAACATATTTTCACATCTCCTCCCTACTGTATTAATTATCAGATCTAATTTCTTACATTTTGCTATTACAATCTATTGTTGCTTTATATTCTAGCTGTTACAATTAGTAGTAGAGCTTATCAGGGGAACTCATGATATAGCATTGCAACTATCAATGTCAGGAATACATATTTCAGCTTCCATATCATTTACAAATTTGAATTCTGTTGTTTTATATTTTTTCCTGTTTTCATTTCCATAGTGCTATCTTGATACCCATGGTAATATTAATGCAAAAGCAAATATTGGAAGGTATTTACTTTAATAATATAGCTTTAAATTATATCAAGAATCTATGTGTATTAAAGTGTTATTCTAAGAAATATTTCTGAACTATTCTCATGGTTTCTGTCATTAGACAATTAATATTAAAATTAAGAGGCTGGGTGCAGTGGCTTATGCCTGTAATCCCAGCACTTTGGAAGGTTGAGGCTGGCGAATCACCTGAGGTCAGGAGTTCGAGCCCAGCCTGGCGAACATGATGAAACGTTGTCTCTAGTAAAAATATAAAAATTAGCCAGGCGTGGTGGCGGGTACCTGTAATCACAGCTACTGGGCAGAATCTCTTGAACCCGGGAGGCGGAGTTTGCAGTAAGCCAAGATCACACCACTGCACTCCAGCCGGGGCAACAGAACAAGACTCCGTCTCAAAATAAAATAAATGTAATCCCAGCACTTTGGGAGGCCGAGACGGGCGGATCACGAGGTCAGGAGATCGAGACCATCCTGATCTACACGGTGAACCCCCATCCCGTCTCTACTAAAAAATACAAAAAACTAGCCGGGCGAGATGGTGGGCGCCTGTAGTCCCAGCTTCTCGGGAGGCTGAGGCAGGAGAATGGCGTCAACCCGGGAGGCGGAGCTTACAGTGAGCCGAGATCGCGCCACTGCACTCCAGCCTGGGCGACAGAGCTAGACTGCGTCTCAAAAAAAAAAATAAAATAAAAAAAAATAAAAAATAAAATAAAATAAAATAAAAAAATTAAATTAAATTAAATAACTGTTCTCCCCTCAGTTACTAAAAGTTTTAATAGGAAATGAGTATTGAATTTATCAAATAACTTTTCGTGTCAATGTAAATAATTTTGCAAACTAAGTTTACCGATTAATGTATTAATGTACCGTTTTATATATCTACACAGCTCAATGTAACTTACTTTCTCTTTATTTCAATCTTAGCATCTATAGTCAAAAATGAGTTTGGCTTGAAGCTTTTTTTTCCCTGTGGTAGACAATTTTTATCATGTGTAAGAATCAGATTTATGGAATATCTGAACATAAGAGTTGTTCATATTTCTCTACAATCTGTAAATGTGTCCATAACAATATGGATCTATTCTTTGAAAGACTGACAATATATATATTTTTAATTATACTTTAAGTTCTAGGGTAAATATGCACAATGTACAGGTTTGTTACATACGTATACATGTGCCATGTTGGTTTGCTGTACCCATCAACTCATCATTTACATTAGGTATTTCTCCTAATGCTATCCCTCCCCAGCCTCCCACCCCCTACAGGCCCGGGTGTGTGATGTTCCCTGCCCTGTGTCCATGTGTTCTCATTGTTCAGCTCCCACCTATGAGTGAGAACATGTGGTGTTTGGTTTTCTGTCCTTGGGACAGTTTGCTTAGAATGATGGTTTCCAGCTTCATCCACGTCCCTGCAAAGGATGTGAACTCATACTTTTTTATGGCTGCATAGTATTCCACGGTATATATGTGCCACATTTTCTTAATCCAGTCTATCTTCTCGGGGCCTCTCCTAATATCTCTTAAAGAATATTAATGTTTGATCAATGTTAATGGACAGTTTGATACTGTACCTTTCTTCATCTAAAAATGTCTTTTTATTTTATTTTGGCAACCTATATTCCCTTCAGAATAATTTGTTTCAAACATTTTCAGATTTGTAAAATTATCACACATAATATTAATCTCATTATGCTTATGCATGATAGTTTTTACCATTTATTTTCATTTTCTCATGCTTTACATTGTGTCTCCATTTTCTCTGTTTTAGATTGCATGTTGTAGTTCCATTACTACCTTGGAGTATTTAGATTTCTCATTTTTTTTAATCAGGCTAGATTTTGGATGTTAGACTGTTTTATTATTTTGGAGACTGTCTTTTATGAGAATTAATTTTTATTTTTTCATTAATTCCTACTTTTATGTTTACTATTTTTTCTTTCATTCTATCTTGAGAATTTTCTTACCCCCATTTAATAAAGCATTAGTTTATTTCCATCTTTATTCTAGTAGTGCAAATATTTATGGTTATAAATCAGTTTATTGGCACAGATATGGTAACATTTTATGTAAAGGACATTTGTTCTATTGTGTAAGCTCACGTCATTGCTTTTTGCTTGTCTTTTTGCATTTTTGGGGTTTTGCTACAAGAAAAATATTTTATTAGTTATCCTCCTTTTCTAATGTATTACTTTAATGTACAATGCTATATTATTTCTCCTTCCCTAAAAACAAAAAGCAAACAAGAAAACAAAAATGACATTATTTATATCTTGCTGAACTGTGAAAGTGAAATAGACACCCATGTTTTGCCCTGCACTGATTTCTATCACCCTGCCCCTATCCAATTTCTATCCAAATTAGGAGGGTTAATAAGCTTCTCTAAGTTTATCTGCTAACTAGTTCCCAGTGACAGTGCTAGTGAGGATGTCAGGAGATTTTACCATTTGATTCTCCGTCCCCTATGCCTGTGCATTAGGGAAGCTTTTTTCTAACCAGGATCTATGCAGAAGACGGTGTTACTGACATTGCTTAAGGTAGTATAACTGCAGAAACCAGGATAAAATATTTCTCAAGAATATAATAACTATGAGAATAAAGATAAACTGGGCAGGAGAGTTAAATAAAAAAGGAGCTTCTCTTAGCATCATCTCCATTGTCTCGGTTGATGAGCCATTCATGCCTTCAAAATACCAGAAACAGAGTGGGTGTTTGGGACAGGGATGCTTATTTTAATATTCTTTACTAATAATGTGTGTAATAAATATTGAAGATCCCTGAAGAAATTCTAAGACATTGTTCAGTATTTCCTAAAAGGAAAGTAGGCAAATTAATTATTGTATCATTATTCAGACAATGTTTTAGATATAGAGTAGACCTCCATTCTTCTGTAGTCATTTCTGAGAAAAGGCCTCTCTCTGACCCTCAGAACACTGTCCCACATCCTGGCCAATGACTGAAATCAAGTTAGAATTTGGCTTTAGCCTCTGTTGAATGTAAACATCCCTGTAAAGAATCGATGATTAAGCCAGTGTTTCTCTACCGTTTAAGTCCATCTTCACTCTTCTAAAATATGTCAATATTAAAACACTAACAGGACCCTCAGTTGAGAATACTTCAATTATGTAGACATCTCAACCATGCATTTTTTGAGCTTTATATAGTTCATCTTACAAAAACAAGCAGACAAAAACAACGAAGACTTTCTCTTCTCCATACAAATGTAAGATGACACTATTTTAATGGGTAGGCTTCATAGAATGACCTATTTTAACTTTACACCCATGAATTCCTCCCTGCTGCATACACAGAACATATGCATGTTGGGAGAGAATTCTCCATGAGTCTGTTGCTTTTCTGCCCTTGTGAGCAGAGACACTAATCATCTTTTGTTCTGGACACTTTCTAAAACTCTTTTTATAGTGAACCACGTTGGAAGGTAGAAATGGTGGCATCTGCCTGTGCAGAATGAAGGTGTATTCGCTGTCCACTAGAACGAAGATAATGTCCCTGTGGGGTATATGTCGGGCAGCTCTGGTTGCACTCCTTTATAAAAGATTTTGGTTTCCTAAGTGTGAGACCTCTCTCTTGAAATCCACCCTGCTGGGTGCAGACCCTGTGAATTAGGGCTCAGGGAATCCATGACAATGTTGATATTCTGTCCACTATTGCTACAAGCAATAAGCTCTCCTTCATCCCTGACCCAGAACCCATGTCTTCTGCCAGCATCCGTGGAGCTGTCACAGGAGTTAGCAAGCTTGTTGGTTTGTAAGCAGAGTGAAATCTCAGCCCTCTCACAAGTCTTGACATTGCTCTGTCTAAACTGGAGTTTCAAGATGCTTTCATGGAAGTCATTTATTTATTTATTTATTTTTTTGAGTGCTGGTTGTCACTGGGGCAACAGGGGAGAAACAGCAGTGGGTAAAGAGAACACCAGGTGCCAGAGGGAAGAAAAGGGGGCACAGCAAGTGGTGAGAAGGGAAGAAGGGGATGGCGGGGGGAGGAGGAGGCTGGCCGAGGCTCTGAGAGCCAACTCAATTCACTTCATGGTTGTGCCTGAGTGTGGCTGAAGGTGGAGAACTTGCTCCTCAGAAGCATAAAGCAGCCCTGTTAGCTATGTGTTTATATTAGTTCTCACTTGAATCCACTCCTTCAGATTAAAAATAAGGCAACCATCTGTATAGCTAATTCCACATTTCTTGAGATGATGAAACAGAATTTTTTTTTCAAAAGAAAAGATAATTGGGAACTAATTTTCTAACTTCTCAAAAATGTACAGGCTTTCCTAGATGTTTCTGTATATCCTCTGCTTCTCTCAAGGAAGCGTGCCAGTGTAATTGTAACAGTCGAACTTCATTTCTCTAAAGAATCTCAATATTCATCCACAATCTCCAAGGAAACACTTAGCTAGCAATATAAAACAACAACAAACCCTACAAAAAGACTTAATCTTGAAAAAAAAACACTCTGTTCAATCAAAACTTAGAAAAGGCCACATTTGAAGAGAAGGCACATAATGTAAAACACCCATTTAAAAACCAGCAGGAGATGGTTATATGTTTGAATAATTACTAAATGAGTTTGAAACATAGTATACTATTTTAGCTGTCATAGTACATTACATGAAAATGAAAATTTTGCATTTCTTAATGTCTATCACTTTAAGTTGAATTTATTTTCATAGGGTGTCTTGCTGTGAAATTTTAACACTATTAATTATATAGATTAATAGTCCTTAGAGTGTGAGGAAAACCTGTATTTGCCCTTAACTCATGCTATGATGCTAAAACCTTGATTAGGGCTGGGGGCAGTGGCACACATCTGTAATTCAAGCACTTTGGGAGGCCAAGGTGGGCAGATTACCCAAGCTCAGGAGTTCAAGACCAACCTGGGCAATGCAGTGAAACTCCTTCTCTAATAAAATACAAAAAATTAGCCGGGCATGGCAGAGTGCACCTGTAGTCCCAGCTATATGGGACGTTGAGACAGGAGAATTGCTTGAACCCAGGAGAAGGAGGTTGCAGTGAGCTGAGACCACACCATTGCACTCCAGCCTGGGCGACAGAGCATGACTCTGTCTCAAGAAGAAAAAAAGAAAGAAAAGAAGGAAGGAAAGGAAGGAAAGGAAGGAAAGGAAGGAAGGAAGGAAGGAAGGAAGGAAGGAAGGAAGAAAG
>NW_012115154.1:15453058-15471761 GCF_000951035.1 Colobus angolensis palliatus | reverse complement strand
GAAAGAAAGAAAGAAAGAAAGAAAGAAAGAAAGAAAGAAAGAAAGAAAGAAAGAAAGAAATCCCTTGATTAGCTAGTTAGAGGGCAATATTCCAGGCCATTGATCTTTCTGGTTAAATTCTGGCTCAGCTCTGGTTATCCACAATCACCCATTCCTTCTTCTTGTAAATCTTTCAAAAGTTTGTTGTTGCAGTTTCTTGTTGTAATAAAGACATTTCAATGAATTTATAGTAGTCTTTTCTTGATAAATAAGAATGATTCTGGGTTTTAGGCTCATTATTCATATGACAAATTATCACTGAAAATTACTATAAATGTATAAAGTGTACAGGAATAGGAGGCATCTGAGTAAGCTTCTGGAATGTAAATTTAAAGTTCATTTAGTAAACAACAGCAGTGATGATAAAATCCACAAATTGCAATTTGTCTTTGTTTCCAAATAACAACAACAATTTCAATAAAGAATATTGGAAACCAGCCTGGCGCTGTGGCTCACACCTGTAATCCCAGCACTCTGGGAGGCCGAGGCTGGTGGATCACCTGAGGTCAGGAGTTTGAGACCAGCCTGGCCAAAACAGTGAAACCCTATCTCTACTAAAAATACAAAAATTAGCTGGGCCTGGTGACAGGTGCCTATAATCTCAGCTGCTGTGGAGGAAGAGGCAGGAGAATTGCTGGAACCCGGGTGGCAGAGGTTGTGGTGACCCGAGATCGTACCATCGCACTCTAGCCTGGGCCTATGAGACTTCATCTCAAAAAAAAAAAGGATATTGGAAACCAACTATGCTGGCATTTTAGTTAGCCAAGTTTTACTTAAAGCTTTTCTTTAGGCAGTGTTAAGACATTTTATATATTCCATTTTACAAATAAATGTTTGAAATAGATATTTTTAAAGTAAAATAGATTTATCAATAAGTTTTTGAAATAATCAAGTTTTTCATGTCTTTAGTCATGAACTTTTAAAAAGTATTTTTAAAGAATCATAGTAATTTTTCAAGTATTTAGGTGTGCAATATTATATTACCAAGTTTCTGAAGTCACTTTTGCCTAAGTCTTAATAAAAACGTTCTGTAAAAGTTTTCAAATAATTTAAACTTTAGAGCTCTAAATTTTTGGACAATTTTAAAGAAAAAACAAAAGTTACTGAAAGAATACTGAATTACCTCAACATCTTAGAAAACAAATATTTTCATAAAGATATCTTCGAAACAAATATAACACTATTGAAGTAAATGTTTTATATCCTTAGACATTGTTTATAAGTTAGAAGAGTCAGGCAAAATATGTGCACTTCAAAAATCAGTTATCACACCAAATTTTCTAATTTACGCAGAGTATTACTGGATATTCTCTATCTTCTGAGAAAAACCTGTCCATTGGTTTGTTAATAGCAGCATAGATGTGGGTGAATTGTCTAAATTCCTGCCAAATTGCTTCCCTTTTTCTCCACCGCAAGAAATCTCCTATTACTTATAGTATTAATGATAGCTCTGAAATTACTCCTTATCTTTCTTATTCAGAGATAGTGTTAGCAGTGGAAGGTGTCCAGGTTCTTGGCATTTTGAACAAAGAATTGGACAAAACGCACAAACAAGAGCAAGAAAAGAGTCAAGCGACAAAAGCAGATTATTTATTGAAAACGAAAGTACATTCCACTGGGTGGGAGCAGGCCCAAGCATAGGGACTCAAGGGCCAGTTTACAGAATTTTCTGGGGTTTAAATACCCCCTAGAGGTTTTCCATTGGTTACTTGGTGTATATCCTGGGTAAATGAAGTAGTGGCCTGCAATTAGTCTGATTGGTTGTGGAAAGCAACCAAGCAGAGGCTGAAGAGGAGTTACAAAGTTATACTCCTATGCAATCATCTGATTGGTTGCAGAAAACAACCAATCAGAGATACTTTCAATTTTCCATCTGCCACACAGAAAAGGAGGGGGGGTTGCAAAGGGCGTCGCCTCTAGTCCTTTTGTTACTTACGTGTGGAAAGTTGGGGTTTCACTTTTGATTTCCTTCTAGGAAGTCCACGTGAATCAGCCTTAGTTTCCCTGCCTCCAGACTCTATTCTCCTGCCTCAACAGGAGTATATTAGTAATTAGGAAGTCACCTGTGGCAGCAAATCTTGAGGATCACACTGTGTTTTACCCTCCACCAAGTCTTTTGAGCCTCACTATTGCACTGGCCTGCACACTCTTAGCTGTATATTTTTCGCGTCATTCAGTAGTTGCTCTTTCATGCTTGTGCCATTCTGTAATTTGTGATACTGCAGGAAAGTGACAGAGGAAGTTGTATTTTCTGGTAGCTGTAGGGATGACTGGTTCCAGATGACCAATTCTCAAGTGGGCATGAAAGACTGTCAGGAGTGCTTAAGCGAGGTTTTATTCCTTTGTGTTCAGGCAGGGCTGCATATTTGCACTCTTCACTCAAGAAGATATTTAAAGTGAAGATTACATTGAACTTAATGCAGTGTTTCTTCATCCTAAGACTTCAAATGCTTTATATCATACTAATTCATCCTTTAGACAAGACTGTGGCAAAAATGGAAAGTCTTTG
Source organism: Colobus angolensis palliatus (assembly GCF_000951035.1). Classification (NCBI taxonomy): domain Eukaryota; kingdom Metazoa; phylum Chordata; class Mammalia; order Primates; family Cercopithecidae; genus Colobus; species Colobus angolensis. The sequence continues at coordinate 15,469,213 of NW_012115154.1, read as the reverse complement.
ATATTTGTGTCTTAACAAAAGTATTAAAGGAAAACATGGTCCATTCCTAGCTAATATTTTAATTTTAGCAAATTCAGCACACATTTGCAAGGTGGGCCTGATGTTATCTGCAGAAGAATCTGTCCAGCATATAGTGGTCATTCTGATCTAAAATGGTAGCCATCATCGAAAATATGAGAAATTTAAGTTTTCTATATTAGTTTGCATGGGTTGCCATATCAAAGCACCATAGCAGGTGGTTTAAACCATTGACTTTTATTTTCTCACAATTTTTGAGGCTAGAAGTCTGAGACCAAGTTGTGAGCAGGATTAGTTTCTTCTAATGTCTCTCTCCTTGCCTTTTAGATGGCAAACTTCTGCCTGTATCTTCACATGGTCTTTCATCTATATGGGTCTGTGTCCTAAGTTCCTCGTCTTATAACGACTCAAGTTTTACTGTATTACAGTATATTCCTATAACATCATTTTAATTTAATTACCTCTTTAAAGAATCTAACTACAGTCAAATTCTGAGTTACTGGGGCTTAGAGTTCCAAGCTCCCTTTAATATAAATGTTGGGGTGGGAGGGACAACATTTCGCCCATAACAATTAGAATCCAGATTGCTGGCTACTCTTAAAACCCCATCATCTTATCACAAAAACTCCTTAAATTGATGAACAACTTCAGCAAAGTCTCAGGATACAAAATCAATGTGCAAAAACCACAAGCATTCCTTTACACCAAAAATAGACAAGCAGAGAGCCAAATCATGAACTCTATTCACAATCACTACAAAGAGAATAAAATACCTAGAAATACAGCTAATAAGGGATGTGAAGGACCTCTTCAAGGAGAACTAAAACCACTGCTCAAGGAAAGAAGAGAGGACACAAACAAATGGAAAAACATTCCATGCTCATGGATAAAAATATCATGAAAATGACCGTACTGCCCAAAGTAATTTATAGATTCAATGCTATTCCCATGAAACTACTAGTGACATTCTTCACAGAATTAGAAAAAAAAAAAAAAAAACTATTTTAAATTTCATATGGAATCAAAGAAGACCCTGTATAGCCAACACAATTGTAAGCAACAACAACAAAGTTAGAGGCATCACACTACCTGACTTCAAACTATACTACAAGACTATAGTAACCAAAACAGCATAGTACTGGTACCAAAACAGACACATAGACTAATGGAGCAGAACATAGACCTTAGAAATAACACTACACATCTACAACCATCTGATCTTTGACAAACCTGCCAAAAACAAGCAATGGGGAAAGGATCTCCTACTCAGAAAATGGTATTGGGAAAACTGGCTAGTCATATGCAGAAAACTGAAACTGGACTCCTTCCTTACACCTTATACAAAAATTAATTCAAGATGGAATAAAGAATTAAATGTAAAACCCAAAGCCATAAAAATCCCTGAATAAAACCTAGACAATACCATTTAGGACATAGGCATGGGCAAAGACTTCATGACAAAAATGCCAAAAGTAATTGCAACAAAATCCAAAATTGACAAATGGGATCTAATTAAACTAAAGAACTTCTGCACAGCAAAAGAAACTTATCAAAGTGAACAGGCAACCTACAGCATGGGAGGAAATTTTTGCAATCTACACATTTGACAAAGTTCTAATATCCGGAATTTACAAAGAACTTAAATGTACAAAGAAAAAAAAAATAAGAAATGGGCAAAGGATATGAACAGATACTTCTCAAAAGAAGACATTTAGATGGCCAACAAACATATGAGGAAGAGCTCAACATTGCTCATCATCAGAGAAACACAAATCAAAACCACAATGAGATACCATCTCATTCCAGTCAGAATGACAAATACTAAAACGTCAGGAAACAGTAGATGCTGGAGAGGATGTGGAGAAATAGGAGCACTTTTACACTGTTGGTGGGAGTATAAATTAGTACAATCATGTGGAAGACAATATTCCTCAAGGATCTAAAACCAGGAATACCATTTGATCGAGCAATCCCATTACTGGGTACATATGCCAAAAAATAGAAAACTGGGTACATATGCCAAAAAACTGGGTACATACGCCACAAAATAGAAAACATTCTACCATTCTACTATAAAGACATATGCACACATATATGCAGCACTATTTACAACAGCAAAGACATGGAAGCAACCCAAACGCCCATCAATAACAGACTAGATAAAGAAAATGTGGTACATATACACCATGGAATACTAGGCAGCCATAAAAAGGAATGAGATCATGTCCTTTGCAGGGACATGGATGAAGCTGAAAGCCATCATCCTCATCAAACTAACAAAGGAACAGAAAACCAAATACTGCATGTTCTCACTTATAATTGTGACTTGAACAATGTGAACACATGGACACAGAGAGAGGAACAATACAAACCAGGGCCTGTTGGGGGTTGGGGAGTGAGGGGAGGGAACTTAGAGGATGGGTCACCACCATGGCACTCATATCCTATGTAAACCTGCACATTTTGAACATGTATCCCTTTTTTTTTTTTTTTTTTTTAGGAGACCAAGGTGAGCGGATCATGAGGTCAGAAGATCGAGACCATTCTGGCTAACATGGTGAAACCCCGTCTCTACTATAAAAACATGAAAAATGAGCCGGGCATGGTAGTGGGTGTCTGTAGTCCCAGCTACTTGGGAGGCTGAGGCAGGAGAATGGCGTGAACCCAGGAGGTGGAGCTTGCAGTGAGCCAAGATTGCGCCACCACACTCCAGTCTGGGCGACAGAGTGAGACTCTGTCTCAAAACAAACAAACAAACAAGCAAACAACAACAAAACAGTCCAAGGTAGTTCTTGGTATTCATTCTTTCTAGTGTTTAAATCCACTTTCCACAGTATTGTCATTATGAGCTTTCTAAATCTCATATTTATTTTAATTATCCCCACTCTCTTTCTCTTGACTTCTAGACATTCTGATTCCTTTGAAGGGCATAGAAGTGTTGTAATCTTACCCCTGCCTATTTATTCATTCTCTCCTTCTGCTTTGCAACTGCTACTCTTTATGTCTGAAATTCCTTTCCTACATTCCTTTCCTTCAGTTTGTTTCCTGGCTGACTCTTGTTTCTCTAACAGAACTCTAATGTCACTGACCCTGGTAGGGCTTCCATGAGCTCCCCATCTGAGGCTGTATACCTCATACAGTCTCCATGTTCTCTCAGTGCTCTGTGTATCTCTAAATTGTGACTCTTACAAAAATTCACTTAAACAGTTTAGTTATCTATTGCTTCACTACAATGTGATTCCTTGTGGGCTGTACGTTTCTTCTCTATGTTTTCAGGGTTTAGCCCAGTGCACACCAGAAAGCAGAGGCTTAACACTGCTTTTGAATGAACTAATAAAATACATAAATAGATTAATCTACACAACAACTTCCGAGAAGGTATCATTAGCAGCCTGTTCTACAGGCTTAGACAGACCTTGGTTTGAAATTCAGCTCACTGCCAACTTTTAACTATATTAACTTGGACAAGTTCCCTAATAGCACTAAACTTCCATTTATTTATCTGAAAAATTGGCATTAAATATACTTCACTGTGCTTTATGAGGTTTTAGATAGAAAAATACATGAATAACCTTGAATTTTGTGAGCAAGCAAAATAATTACTAATAGCAATGAGTAATTAACTAATAATATCATTGTGAAGAATAATTAAGTCTTATATTATTGTTACACAATGAAGAAGCCAAGATCGCAACCCAGGTTGTCCAGCTACCACTACTTTGCAAGGCATCTTTTCCGAGATATCTAGTGATATAATTGGTAGAATGCGAAAATACAATCCTGTTCACTAAATAATTCTTTTCTGGATTAGTCTGCGGTAAAACCAGTAAGTTGGGCCATTACAGTCAAATAGAACTACAAAGAAGGATCTAATCATCCACTAGTCACAATTATATTTCCAACTTTAGAAAGCATTGTAGTTATTTGACAGCACAAAAATCAATCCGAACATGTAATTCCTCAAAATGCCAAATGACACTGAGTATGACCAGTGAATTGGAAAACAAATGTAATAAGAGAAAGGAAAGGGAACAAGTACTCTGAGGAATTTGACAGTTCAGGGAAGAAGGAAAGTAGAAGGGAAACCCAGGGCTGCAGTGCCATTTTTTTTTTTTTCTTTAAGATAGAATGTATTAGAGCTGTGGTTCCCAAATGTTAGCCTATTTCTCAGTCACCTGGAGAGGGCGGGGAAAACAGAATACTGGACTGTACCCCAGAGTTTGTGATGCAATAGGTTTGCAATGGGGCCAGATAATTTGCATGTTTAACAAGTTCCTGGGCACACTGAGAACTAATGGATTAGAATATAGAAGTAGGGAGGTGGAACTTTTAGGACAAAGAGGGTATAGTCGTTGGGTAAAATTTCAGTGTTATGGGACAAAAGACACAAAGAGAAGAAGTTATATTATAAAAAAGAAGGATCACTTCTTCATGGGAGGCTGGAGGAACAGACCAGGGAAAGGCAGCTGACTGGGATTTTATCAGAAGGTGAAGAGTATAACGTACCCGACCACTGGGGAAAGTTGTAACAGCTTGAATAGAGAAAAGGACATTACTTCCTTCATGCTTTGGCTGGTGTTGAGAGTGTTGCTGAGACCAAATTATTGTTTTGCTTCAATTTTATTTTAATTATTCATTTATTTATTTACTAATTGACATATATGAAGCAACCTTAGAAATTGTGGCTCATTTGTAAATTATTATTCTTGTACATTATAATCATGTTTACACCTCAAACAATATACACCTCCCACTCCCAAAGTGTTAGCACTTATTTTCGGCAGCCTAGCTTACAAACAGGACAGGACAGAATCTTCTGGAATAAAATCCAGTTTCGTTTTTTTAAAAACAGAGTTGCCCATGTTCTTGTTATCTTATTTACATTTTTCTATCTGTGGCAGTGTTACGCAGATGGAGTTAAGAACTTTGTAGGGTTTAAATTTTGTTTAATTCCTGAAGGGTTTGGAGATTTGGAGATCTTTTGAGCTGATTAGAAATCTAAAGGCAAAAAAGAAAACAAAATGAAGAAGAAATAGAAAATCTAGACTATATTGTTCTCTTCCCCTCCAGAAATAGTATTTTTCACTGCCCCATATATAAATGTCTTAAAGCAAACCAGACAAAATCTCCAGGATATCAAATCATTAGGCAGTTTCCAGAGTCCTAAGACATGACTATATCCTTTCACTTAAATTGTGGCTCACACCACATGCCACCAGGAAAATGAGCCACATCCTCTACTCCTGTTCCCTCCAAGCAGCGGTCATAGAATTGTGAGCACAGCCCGTCAAGACCATGAACTTTGCATTTTTACACAGGGCTATTTACTTTGACTTTAGGATTTGATCTTACTTTTGTCTTCTGATAAAAGTGACATTTAACTTTAATGCAAATGTTAATGAAAACTGGTGTTCATCTTACTCCCTGAATTACATTTCATTTAGGCTCCTGTGAAATATACTATATTAGAGGTTAGGAACCCATCGCCTTCTAACTACGTCTTGGGCTGGACACTTAACCTTCTCCAGACTTTGGTTTCTAATCCACAGAATCTGAGGGGTGAAATATACTGGACTCTTCAACTCTCTCTGGGCCTCTCCCACCCTGTCTATATGATTCTAGACTGTACATGGTGAGTCATTTTACAGCCCCTTCTCTTCTTCTTTTTCTTTCTTTCTCATTTAGAGTATTTAATCTAATATATATGTCTTTAAATCTTCCAAGTTAGAGTCCTGATCTTTTTCTTGTTTGAATATAGTCCTTTGGAAACCATAATGGGCTTACACCAGGAAAGTGACAATATTCAACCCATGCATTATATCACAATCATTTTTCTGTCTTCTAAGATCGGTTCACTTAACATTTTTCATATTTCCTTCACAAAGCACTTTATGTAAGTATAATGTTACAGTGAGTTTAATCTGGCTAACAGTGACATAGTATAATGCTTCATAAAATCTCTAGTTTGCCAGCCAACTGAATGCTGCAAACTAACTGACAAGGTGATGAGTACCTCATTGTTCATGGTGATTTATGCACAATGATTATAATTAATTTTTTTCTCCAGGAATTGCCATGACTAGAATGCATATCAATATATCCAGCCCTCAAGCCAACACCATTGCGAAGCTAATGTCACATTCTCTGTTCACTGCTATGGAAATTATATGCAGATGATGTGTGACAATGACCCAAAGAACAATTGATAAAAACTTCTTACTCTGATATTCTCTTAGTCAGAATATTGCAATACACCTTATTCCCGGAGAAACTCTCATTCTGTGACATGGTTCCAGTAACACAAGAAAGCTAAAAACAATATTGATATTTCTCTTTTGATTTCTGAACACATTAAGAAAACAAGTTTTGATATTATCTTGCAAACTTCTCCAAAACTTACTCCAGACAACTTAAAGTGAAAAAAATACATAAGTAGTGACTCCTTTAAATTTAATTATACCACAACATGACGAGGAAGATGAATTCTGCCTCTTGTTTTTCTGAAGAGCAGTGAAATGGTCATGAGGAGAATGTTCTTTTTATGCTAGGATACTGCAAGAGCTTCTTGCAACTCTATATGTGATAGATGACGTGCCAGACAATGGACTGAATACATTTGGGATATAAATACCCCTTGAAGGTAAAGATATCTTCAAAAAGTGGTGTTAATGTGAGCAAAGATTGGAAGTCAGAGTAAGGAGAAGATTAAACATTTTGTTTCATTTTTTAATGTATTTCTCAAAATGATTAATCAAACCTTTCGTGGTATATCAATTGATGATAACAAATGTATGCATACAGATGTGTGTATTTATAGAGATATGTATAGAGTTATTTACATATAAACAATATATTAATGTTAGTACAAATCACCACTTAGTTGTGCAGTAACTGTTATGTTTCCTGATACTTTCTCAGCAGAGTTCTGAGGATAGAATATTACCCTATCTGTACATTGTAGGTAATCAGTATTACAAGCGTAATACATGTAACTCTACATGTGATTTTCTGCACTATTTCCATATATCAGTTAGAAAGTACTGAGGACTTGTAATGTTATTTGCCTTGTAGATGTAGTGTGGAAAGAAGTCAAAACATGTTTTTCTGTAAGACGATTATTTGCATTTATGCCAGCAAAATAAAATACTATGTATAATTTTATAATATAAAATTTTGTCCTTTAGATTTTCTAATTCTTAAAATAATTATTTATTTTGCTTAGGAGAGAAATTTCATATAGCATCTATGGAAAATGACATGCAACAGTAAAAAAAATTAATAAATAAAAGGAAAAAAGAATGTAGGTACCTGACAAGTTGTCAAGTGTTCTGTTTTCTTTACAACTGCAGGGAACTCTGTACAAATGAGATCACTTGAGGGTTTACAGAAAGTGGTAATTAATCATTTTGGAGTTATTTGGATTCCCTTAATTGGCAAAACAAAACAGTGCTTCTGGTAATTTTGTGATGCTATCCCCCAAACAAGAAGTGTATATTAACACAATTTATAAAAGGAATAATCTCTAAAATTAGTCACATTTTTTCCATTTATAGATTATTTCCCTAGCTCATATCACGCACATCAAATTATTATTCTTTATTCCCGTGACACAAACCCTACTGCATATTTCAGCGTGCTTTTCTCTCATCCAGATTAGCTAACTGCGTATGGCTCCCATGGACTTCTCCTTCTCCACTTCAAAATATCTTTGCACCTTGAACTACTTCCTCCTTCTCTTTACTTTCTACTGTGAGGGACAACCAAAGAAAACAACCCACAAACTTCCACTGTCAGACTGAACCTTTATTTCATCCTGTATTTTGCATTTACAGAAGCCCAATCTGTTGCTTTCTCTCAGGGATAGGAGAGGATAATTCACCGTATAATTCTTGCTGGCTACTTGGGGATAGTCAATTTCATAGCTCTTCCTCTTCTATCAATATTATGTCCTTACTATTACACACCACAAAATATCTTGTGTGTATGTGAAGTACCTTGTGAGTAGTATCAAAATATCCTCCTTGACCAGCTTTGAACTTCTCAACTGGCTGCTGTTTTCTGGACTGTCCTCCACATTTCCTTCACCCATATCATGCCGTCCTTGGTCTTGCCCATTCCTGCCCACACACATCTGCAAACCCCTAAACCCTTGTCTCCTGGAGCCTGTTTCAAAGGTGAACACTCTTCTGCATTCTCAGCATTTTTCTTGGGACATGTAGCTCCACTCCAAGCATTAACTGAATGAAATGGGCCCTTTTCTGAATACTATTATACTGTTTCCCTCAAAACCCTCCCCAGTGAAGGTTATTCATTTTCAAGGCCTTTTTCTCCCACTCCACCATCAGCTCTGCCTTGAGCCCATGCCACAAGGACCCAGTTTCTCTCAGGTGAACATTCTACTTCCTGGTTTCAACTCCCAGAATCTTTTAGTCACTCCCTTCTTGGGAGTCCATTTATATGACCACAACTCAAACTTTCTCATTTAAAAAAACAAAATGAGAGAAAAGTAAAAACACATAGACATCAACCACCAATGAAATCAACGCTTCTGAACCTTTACATTCAAAGGTTGTTCTGTGCTCTGTGGTCTCCAGGTCCTTCCTGCTCCTCCCAGTTTTTTCCTCCTCACCCAGCCTAACAATCGGGTATATGGCTGAGATGATACACTCACTAGGACTCTAGATTCCCTCATCTTTCAGATCTTTTTCTGCACATGGTGTGTCAGTCTCTAAACCTGGTAAAATGCAATCATCTATCCAATGCTTTATTCAGCTCTACTACAGGAAGCTAACTAATTCTCTGGGGAGTAGGCAGAAACAATGACTGATTCCATAACAAATTGATGTTGGCCAATCTCAGCCGGGTCTGCAATCATTGTCACTAGTCCTTTTCCATCCATAGTTAGCTCTCCAGTATTGCTTTCGTGAGCCATTTCAACTCTATTCTCAGTCCAAGATCAACAAATTACCTTCTTGAAATTTGAGAGAAAAAAAAAAAATCAAAGCTTTCCCAAAATACATGATTTTAATTTATTTCTCATTTAATTAGTCCTTTTCCTTTCCAACACAAGATACATCGGGAAGGAAAATAATATCCATATTCTATTTAGAATATGCTGGATACTAAGCAAGTTGACTTTAGATTCTAAAAAATTCAATTCTTAATATGTAACATTGCAATATAGGTATCATCTCAATTTGTATAAATGAGAAAACAGTCTAAAGAAGTTAAATAATTTATCCCAGGTCACTGTCTTGGTAGGAAAGTCCCCGGTCAATACCCTCTGTGCAAACATTCTCAGGACACCGCCACCACCCACTTCCCCTTCCATTACCATCTAACACAGAAACTTCTCTTTGTAACCAAGTTCCTGTTCTTCGGTCACAAGCACTAAAAGAGCTATACATTGTCAGTATTAGATATAAAAACTGATGCATGAAGATTAAAACACAGTAGTTTGAATATGTCTAACACTTGTTATATAAGATGTGCTTGGTTTCACCAATATCTTTATAAAAAGTTGTAAGCCTCTTGAACTTGGAAAGCCAAGTTCTGAAGCCAGACCAAATTTGACAAGACCCAAGAAGAAGTCAACATGGCTTCATAAGGAGGAAACACCCCATGGCAACAGGACATGGCTCTGTTCTCTGCAGATTGTCTTCCCGTGAACTCACAAAGGACTCTGGTTTTTGAAGATCCTTAGACCATGGTAATGATTCCATCTTCCCTTCCCCATCACCATCCGCCTGGTATGCTATACCCAGAGTGGAGAGAAAATCCTGGACTGTTCTCTTTAGCCCCAGGTCTTCCTTTCAATTTTCTACAAGGCCTTTGGAGGCCTAGAGGCAGTGATGAATGTCCCTTATACCTGCTCTACACCTAGTGAGCCTATATTTCTGGGAAAAAGGTTTCTCATAAACAACCGGAAAATTAGTTCTTACATAGATTAACTTATATACAGTCACCTAGGGGGTCAATATAAGCTATGGAGTACAACCATTTATTCTAAAACCCATGTTGTTTATGTTAAACTCTTGTTTCCAAGGAGACAATCAATTCACACCCTACTTTTTTATGAATCTCTCCTAAAAGTTACTATTGTATATCCTCTCTCTAGTGCCCTCTCGGAGGGAAAGAGTATTTGCTTGTTCTTTTCTTTTTTCTCTCACTTTATTTATTTATTTATTTATGTAATTTATTTGAGATGAGGTCTCACTTGGTCACCCAGGCTGGAGTGCAGTGGCACAATCTCAGCTCACTGCAACCTCCACCTCCTGGGCTCAAATGGTCCTCCTACCTCAGCCCTCCAATGAGCTGGGACTGCAGGTGTGCACCACCATGCCTGGCTAATATTTTATATTTTTGGCAGACACAGGGTTTCACCATGTGGCCCAGGCTGATCTCGGACTCCTGAGCTCAAATGATCCATCTGTGTTGGCCTCCCAAAATGCTGGGATTACAGGTATGAGCCAGCACAACTCGCCTTTTTATTTTGTAATTTTTCTTTTCCAAATTTTATTTTAGAATCAGGGCGTATATGTGCAGGTTTTTACAAAGGCATATAGTGTGATGCTAAGGTATGGGGCATGACTGGTAGGGAGCAGAGTATCCAACAGGTAATTTTTCAGCCCTTGCCCCAATCCCTCTCTCTCTGCTGTAGCAGTCCCCAGTGTCTATTGTTCCAATATTTATGTCTGCAATGTTTAGTTCCCACTTACAAGTGGGAACATGTAGTATTTGATTTTTTGTTTCTAGATTAGTTCACTTAGCATAATGGCCTCCAGCTGCATCCATGTTGCTTCAAAGGACATAATTCTGCTCATTTTATGGCTACCTAGTATTCCATGGTGTTTGTAGACCCTATTTTCTTTATCTGGTCTACCGTTGATGGGCACCTGAGTTGATTCTCTATTGTCCCCGCATTGGGTTTACTCTTCACTCAGCACCTCTGGCAGGAATTTGGGAGCCTCTCTATCTTTATGCCTCCAACTCATGCCTTACTACTTTATGTTCATAGACTTCAGACATTCCTCAGCCACAGCACTCTCTCTCATCTCCACCACCACTGTTTCAGACCTACCTGAACTCCTGCAGCAGCTTAATCACACTTTTTGTGTTTATTCTTTCTTCCCAGCCCATTCCCCACAGCTTCACCAGCACCGATATTCTGAAAGCAATCCTCCTTAATATGCCAGCCCTAAAGCTTTGCTTTTCAAAGTGATTTCCACCTGAGCATTTGCTAGACGGGAAATGTTTAGGCTCCACTCATAATTATTGAGTCAGAAATTTTGAGAACGGGGCCCAGCAACCTGCAGTTTAACAAGTCTGCCAGGTGATAAACAATACGCACTACAGTTTAAGACCCACCGGTCAGCCCGAAAAGATCAAGTGCCTTCTTCACTGGAACCAAACCTGCATTTCTATCCTTAGCACTGCTGTTCCTGCTTTCACTTTCCTCTGCTTCTGAAGTGCCAGAAGGCCCACTACGCTCACATCCTCCAGGTTCTTGGTTCTCTCCATATCTCTATGCGGACAGTTTTTGGTGGTGAAACATCTTTTCTACCTTCTGTTTGCCTAAGTTTATGTGTCAATATTTCTGTGAAAATTTTCCACTGTCCAGTGTGTACTTTTTACATAGCTCTCTCAGTACTTTCTACTCCAATGAGAACAGGGGTCAGTGCTGTGCTCTTCCCTCTAGAAAGGGTCCAAATGGAGAAAGACAGAATAAAGGTTAAAGGAAGGGGCTTTGGAGCTACAGTACAGACCTGAACTCTAGCTATGTCTCTCAAGAACTGTGTTTCTTGGCTTCTCTAAACCTCAGCTTCCTCACCTTTAAAATGAGGGCAATAATAATGCCTCAAAAGTTTGCTTCAAAGTAAATGAGATAATTTATGTGAGGCACATAACAGAAAAGATCTTCTATGCCTTTAAAAATATTTTATTATGTAATACTTGATACAAAAGAATCTATATATTAATAATTAGATTATATAGCATACCAGTTAAACAAGTCCTCTTGAGTCTGTGACCCAACAGGAGAATTTAGTATAAACATTAAGATTGATGCTCTCAGTGTCTCCTTCCCTTCCCATCTTCTTCACTTTCACCCAGAATAACTATTCTGAAATGTAATATTTTCCCTCTCTTCTCTTTCAAAATGTAGTTTCAACATATGCACATATTAGTCTGTTCTCACACTGCTAATAAAGAACCAGAGACTGGGTAATTTATAAAGGAAAGAGGTTTCATGGACTCACAGTTCCACATGGCTGGTGAGTTCTCACAATCAGGGTGGAAGGCAGAAAAGAAGCAAAGTCACGTCTTACATGGCAGCAGACAAAAAAAAAAGGGGGGGGTTTGTGCAGGGAAACTCCCCCTTATAAAGCCATCAGATCTCATGAGATTTATTCACTGTCACAAGAACAGCACGCAAAAAACCTGTCCCCATGATTCAATTACCTCCCACCCAGTCCCTCCCTTGACACATGGGAATTATGGGAGCCACAGTTCAAGATAAGATTTGGGTGGGGACACAGCCAGACCATATCATTGCATATTGTTTTGTTTTATACTCATTTGAGTTTTATAAAAACAGTGTCCTAGTGTTCCTAGTATTCTGAATTTTGTTTTTTTAAAGTTGTTGCTCAACATTAGATTTCTAAGACTCATCTCTATTTCTGCATGTAGTTGTGGTTAATTCAATCTTAACACTGGGTAATATTATATAATTTGATTGTTCCATAATTTATTTAGCATTCTACTATTGATAGTATAATGATATAAACAGTTTGGTTTTTTCCAGGTTTTATTATTATGGATAATGTTGATATGAACATATTCATACAAATTTTCTCTGCCTCCATCCAAGAATTTCTCTAGTATATACACCTAAAAGCGGAGTTGCTGATTTGTAGATTACATGCATGTTCAACTTTATTTGATAATGCTAAATAATTATCTAAAGATGTTATGACTATTAATGAATATATTTATTATACCAATTGGTCTTATGAAATACTTTGCTTTTGGTCTTTTTATTAACATTTATTTAATGTTCGTATTTATATTACTTCTTTCTATTTTCCTAGGATTTTTTTAACGCTTTTTTACTTTTTAAGATTATTATTTGTATAATTAATTTTTAGCCTTCCTTTTGTAATATAAGTGTTTTAGCTGATAACGTTCCCCACATAAACCATTTTAGACGTCTTCCTGGTTTACAGCGTATTTTTGTCCAATACTTTAGACCATTTAAGTGGCTTTTTCCTTCCCTATGTGTTAGATATTATTGTTATTTCATATAGACAGTATTTACATGGGTGGCATTACCAATATTTTCCCAATAGTACCAATGTTTTAGCTTTGATTTGCAGTAGATATGGATCACTTGGTGCCATGCATTTTACATTTCCATTGTAAATTGTTTTGAGCATTTAGAAGTGTTGAATTTTCCAAACATGTCCTTTCTTTAAAATTTTTGGTTTGTTTTGAACATTTATGTACATTGTGATCGCTTCCTTTCTTTCCTCCCATTCCCTTCTTTCTTCTCCTTTCCATTTCTCTCCTTTTCCCTTTTCCTTCCCTTGTTTCCTCCCCAATTAATGCGCTGACTCACAATTACTGTTTAGTGTACTTATTGCTATCTTAATTTGAATTTCTACAAGCCGGGAGGTGATTGGAATTCTGCACTGCTACTATTCCCCATCCCTGGGGTGGGCTGTGTTTTCAGTCTGATTCAGTCATTTTGTTGTTTACCTGGCCTCTGTCTTAAAGAATCCTTTGCCATAGTTTATACAAGAGTCTGCAAGAGTATATAAGTATACAGGAGTTCTGTATCCTCTCTTAATGAATCAGATGAAACTGTATCTCAGTTTTGAGAATTTTTCTGTCTACCTCAGATAAAATAATTCTGATTTAAAGCAAGAGAAAATCCAAATCCAACGACTTAAATGGTAAAGAGCTCAGGCATTAGAAAACCCACAAGCTGTGCAGCCTTAGGAGCGATCCAGTCCATCCAGAGAAACACTTCTTCCCAATTCCTATTTCAGTTTCAAAGTGAAATATTTCCTCTATGTCTTTGAACAGCCCACATTTGTATTTCAGATGAAGAATGTAGAAGCTATGAAGGCAAAGCTTCCCAAGACCGTTTTACAGGAACTCAGGCTTATCAATACTCATTTGGGAAATATAGTCACTCTTTCTTCTAATAATAATTTAGTGGGTAATTAAATATCCTATTTTAATTTATTGCAATAGATGACATCCCTGTGATGTTTTTAAAGACCTACAAATTCTTCTTAATGTTTAGTAAATACAGTGAATCGCTGATCACTACTGCCAGATTATTTACTTTGTGTTTAGCTTGATACAGAAATAAAAATTATAGTTGGCACCACTTTATTGGGCGAGTACCATGTTTCAGCCACAATGGGAGGTGGCAACAATTTTAACAGGCAGAGGTAGCATTTCCCTCCTGCAGCTCAGGTAGTGATCTCCATTCTGAGACCATGGAGCCTAACCCCAGATTCAGTCTGTGACAAAGGAGGGTCACAGAACTCAACAGTGACCAATCCCAAGTCCATGATATTGATGCCTTTTCTCCAAGCTTCAGACTAAGAAAACTAGGGAATAGGTGATTATTGCTTTCACGCTAATTTTTTACATTTTAATTTTTTACTCAACTTGTATATATATATATAAAAAAAAAACACTGATTTAACAAAGTGGCTGAATATGCCAATGAGTAGTTCTGGCATGCTGAAAAGGCAACTAATGAAAATGAAGTCCAGATTGGCCATCTGTGTCATGGAGTGGTTGGACAAGATGGTGTAAAGGACTCCTCCAAGCCTGAGATTTGCTGTATAATTTAACCTTCTAATTATAAATCTTAATTAGGCTTTAGTAGACTGTGAGCTGCTTAAAGATAGTGCTGATTTATGATTAATCTCTTTATTTAGCTGCTAGCCAGTGACTATTTCTGTCCAGTTTTCAAAACAGAACTGATGACTTAAAAATTAGAGTATCCGAGATACAATTTTGACATAAAATAGAAGTAGACTTTAAAGATATTTTTTGTATTTTAATTTAGATTAAAAGTAGCTTAATGTTTCCTTTTTTTTTTTTTTTTTTTTTTTTTTTTTTACCATTGGCAGTCATCCACTGTTAGAGTTTGAACGTTATTCAAGCTTGTTCTAAGCTGCTAGCCAGTTAGAGTAACCATGGCTAAATGACACACTAACATAAACTCTTAGAACATTCAAGAAATTCCAGTGATGAAATTAGATTAAAATGAATCATTTATGACTTTCAAAATTTATCTCTTATCACATTTATTTTTATAATATCCTCAGGAGATAAGTTCAATAGTCACAGTTACTGACTGAATAATATAAATGTTTCTAATAAGCATGAAGATGATTAAAGTATTTTCATCTTTGTATACTGAATATATGCTGTCTTCACAAGCATTAAAACTATTCCCATTATATGATATAGAAAATGGAGTATGAAGCTCCAGTAAAAATGGATTACTAAATTGTAAAGCAGAGCAATATTAAAAAAATAAAGTTTAGGAACAGAATGAACAAAAATACCATTTAAGAAAGCAAGGTTCAACATTAGCAAACTTCCTAATTCTGTGCTATAGCCACATAAAAGAGCTTTTTAAAAGAAGATACTTAGGTTTCAACCTAGGGCAATGAGTCGAGTTTAGTAAAAAATAGCGAGTAAATACGGAAATTTAAATATTTGGAAAGGACTGCAAATCAAATACCAAGGTTCAAAAATGAAACTAATGTGCTTAGTGTAGGGTTAATAAAGTTACAAATATTATTTTTCTCTTCAAAGTAATGTGCTGCATGACTATATCTTATTTTTAGATAATGTAATTACTCCAGCATCTATAATAAAATTTATTACAACAGTAATTAAAAAAAAATAACACAAAGACCCCAAAAAACATTTACCAAGAAAAAACAGGTTAATATTGATTGTTTTCTTATTATTAATTAATGGGCTGTACTATCACAGCTGTGCAAAGCTGGTTAATTAGAGTTAACAGGCTTTGCTTAGACAAAGAACTTGCTTTTGTTTTTATTTCTCTTGTTTAATGTGGAAGTTACTTTTTTTTTTTTTTTT
>NW_012115154.1:15432129-15453008 GCF_000951035.1 Colobus angolensis palliatus | reverse complement strand
AGATTTGTTTGTTTGTTTTTTTTTTTTTTTTGAGTTGGAGTCTCACTCTGTGGCCCAGGCTGGAGTGCAGTGGTGTGATCTCAGATCACTGCAACCTCTGCTTCCTGGATTCAAGCAGTTCTCCTGTCTCAGCCTCCTGAGTAGCTGGGATTATAGCTGCATGCCACCATGCCCAGCTATTTTTTGTATTTTTAGTATGGAATGGGTTTCACCATGTTGGTCAGGATGGTCTCGAACTCCTGACCTAGTGATCGGCCCACCTTGGCCTCCCAAAGTGCTGGCATTACAGGCGTGAACCACTGCAGCCAGCCTGAAGTTACTCTTGACCATATACAACTTCAGTCATTTAAAAAAGAAAAGCTACATTTGACATGCAACTTTAAATTCTTCTATAAAGAACCGCTTTCAAACATTTTACAATATTTTTGAAAGGACTTAATATGGAAGCCTTCTAGAAATCCTGACAACTCAGACAGTGAAAAGAGCATTTTGATGAAGTTTTAAATTAAGTAAAATGTCCTCCATCAAACTTCTTGTACTTCACCTGCTTAAAAACAAAATAGTTCACTTTTCTGTTGGAATATTTCTCAGTGTTGTTAAACTGTCTTCTTTAGTAAATATCAGTGATAGGTTATGAAAGTTTAGAAGTATTAAAAGTAATATTTACTTTAGTTTTTAAAAATATATACACATTTACATTATCTAAACTTTTAAAACTTACCAAAGATTTTAAGTAATTTTGCTTTAAAATGTTTTAGACATGAGAAAATGTTTGCTAGTAAAATAATATATCTATGTGAATTCTAATCTTTAAAATATACACTGAGATCCACCTTCCCTAAGAAAGGTGTTAGGTCAAATTCTCTCCTGTCCAGTCTGTTCACTCTGCCTCTGTTCCGTTTGGAGATGTGTTTTCCCGGATCTCCGCCTTCTGGTCTCTCTGGGCCACTTGGCGTCCCCCCAGTTCAAACTATTTTACTTAGCTTCCAGGTTAATCTTCCTAAAGTCGGCTCTATCATGATGCTTCTTGGCTTATAGTGACTTACTTCAAATTGTGCCCTCATTGTCCCATGCATATACTATTCCCACCTCTGAATATTCCCCGTTATTTCCTTTTCAAAATATTTTGAAAATAGTTACTGATAGTATTTTAAGCTATAATTTATTTTTAATTTTGTGTTGTAGGTGTTTGTTATAGAAATGCAATTGGCTACTATATATTAACTTTATATTAACCATTTTGCTGATCCACTGCTATTTTTATGTTTTCTCTGTATTCTTTAGTAGCTTCCTATGTAAATAATTTTATGATCAGCAAATAATGACAGTTTATTTTCTTTGTTTCCCATTTTTATTCCACTAATTTGATTGTCATTTCAATCAGTACAGCGTACAAGTACACTGGCTTGGATCTCTAATTAAAAATTGAATGAAAGTAACTTCAGTAGGCATTCTTGTCACATATTTAATTTTAAATGAAATTATTAATATATACAATGGTATTTACTGTGAATTTTTTTAATGGCTGCTCTTATTAAGGTAAAGCTCTGTTTCTAGTTTACTAAATGTTTTTCTGGTACAGGTGTTAAATTTTATCAACTATATTTATGTATCTATTGAAGTGATGGCTTGTTTCTTCTATTTTAAGCTTGTTTCTTTTATTTTAAGTTGGTAATTCTATTTTTAGTTGGAAATGGGGCAGCAGAGGTACTGTAGTATGAACTCATCATGTTCCGGTATCTAATAATAAAATGTACTAAATTAGAGTTGTGATATACTCCAAAGTATATGTAAATAGCAAGAGTAATTCCAAAATTATAAAACGTGCATATTGTCATGTGCTTTTTTGATTAGTCACTCCAAAAAGGGTCAGATCACCAGAGAATAAAAATCTCTAGGGCACTGTATTTATAAAAACAGAATCAGAAAGTCTCGAACTGTATATTGGGAAAAAATTAAGGAAGAAGATTATTTCTTCAAGGAAATGAACATGGGTCATGACGCTGGAGTCTTGGGAGATTATGTGCACCTTCCTGGTCCCTTAGTCCATGGCACCTGCCTCCCTCTTTCAGGACTACTCCAGGCCCGTTCCTGGATATTCTTTAATAGGTCACCCTTTGCAAAATCAAGTTTGGCTTCTCAGATCCTGATACCCTCCCTTCAAACAACCACATCCTCTATCCCTGACACCTGTTCCTATGGACTCAATTCACTTTTGTCATAAACCTGGGGCAGCAGCACATCTTGCATCTTCATTTCAAATATTTCATTCTCAAAAATGCTTCTCATCCTCCGGATCACTTACTCTGTTACCCATATAACTATCATTGTAACCCTTTAAAGTTTTTATTTTGAATCTATCCTCCTTCCCAAAACCACTGGAGTTTTCCTCTATTTATCTCCCTCCTTGTCTGGCTTAGACTCCATTGTTTACTGAGTTACCAGCTACTTTATATAGGCTCTCATCTCCTGTGCCCACTCTTCCATCCTTCATATTTGTAAATAAACTTATTTTGATAAGACCAATTACCTACCCTTTCGGTGAATTTTATCTGTAAAAGGTAACAAAATGGGTCAACTGGTTTCACGTTAAGTTTATAATAATATTACTCTTACTCACATGCCAAGCCTGGGTGTAGAGGTGAGCCATTGGTTCCTAGAATCTGGTAGATAATATTATTTCAAAACCTTTGTGTTTAGCCTCCTTTTTGTCTGGAGTTTTCTTTCTCCAATATTTGTAAGACTGGAAGTTTATAATTCTGTAGGCTTGTTTCATTATAATATTATCTCCTCAGAGAGGACTTCCCTAACCACTTTCAATAATCTTGAACATAACATCCTCTTTACTTTTCTTTCTTGCAGATACCACAATATCCAACTAAACTTCTAGTCTTAATATTTTGTTTCTTAAAATTGAAGAACCCTTGGGTGTTATTCCAACTTTAATATGTGATTGTTCACTATATAATTGTTGAAAGAATTAATGAATTTATTGGAATTAGAGGCATAGAAATCTAGAAGAATCTTAAGAGGGCACTTAACAGAGTACTGTTAGTTAATAAGTAAGGATGTGGAGTCTCAGAAAGGTCAGATGACAGTCACAAGGCCACAGCACTGCAGTTGGGATGAGTGCTCAGCTGGTCCCTGAACTCCAGCACCCTGATCAATCTTCTGATGAAAATGAAAGACCCCTGCTTTATCTGGAGTCCTTAATCCTAACAGAGTCATCTTCCAGCAATGAATTTGCCAAATCAGATGGAATATGCTAACAAACAGTGATTAAAAAATTAAAAATGATAACTACTGCCTTAATCACGGAGTTTCGTTTTTTTTTTTTTCAAACTAAAGGTCAAACATAACCTACATCAAGAAATTAAAAATTCCACTACTTTGTCATAAAACAGAGCAGCTCTCTTAGCTTAAAAATAGTCAAAGACAATTTATTCTTGCACTATTTTCTCCTCCATGTTTCAGAGACCTGGACGCTGCCCTAATGAAAAAATCAGGATAGACATTCCTCGGACATAGACAGTATTTGGGTAAGAGGGGCAGAGTGATGTTGTATCATTTTTTTCTATCTTTAAGTATCCATTCAGACACTTAAACTCCAGAATGTTATTTTGGATGCATTAGTTTTCTACTACTGCTGTCAAAAACTACCACAAAATTAGTGGCTTAAAACCACACACATTCATTATCTCGCATGTTTGTAGGTCAGAGGTCCAGCAAAATTCAGACTGGACTAAAACCCAGTGTTGGCAGGACTATGTTCCTTTCTGGAGGCTCTAGGGAAGAAACTGTTTCCTTGCCTTTTCCACCTTCCAAATGGGGTCCACATTCCTTAGCTCTTGGCCACCTCTTTCTGTCTTCAAACCAGCAATAACAGACTGAGTCCTTCTCACACTTCAGATTTCGTCTGCCTCCTTCCTTTCATCTATCATTTTCTGACCACAGATTGGAAAAGGACTCCGTTTTGAAGGACCCATGTGATGACACTCAGCCCACCTGGATAAACCCAATAATCTCTCCATCTCAAGGTCCGTAATCTTAAGCACATTTGCAAAGTCCCTTTTGCCATGCAAGGCAACACATTCACAGGTTCTTGGAGTTAGGACATGGATATCTTCGTGGGGGGGGGGGCATTATTCTGCCTTCCACAGACAGAGTTGAGGGGTAGGCTAGAAATTAGTGGATTCTCTACATGTAAGTATTATAGTCAGGTGGGTGATCAGGATTATATAGTCTAGACATAAGGTATTTTCAATTTTTATAAGTATGGTGGATATGAGCAGAGGCCAAAAATCCCACCTCAATTACCCATTTAGGGTTGTGCTACATAATTGCTTTCCAATATTAGAAATTGGAGCAAGAGTTATGTGAATTAACCTACCCATGTGCTGAATTTGAATCTCCCTCAACCTTGAATGGGCTTCACATACCGCAAGCGGAAAGCAGTGCATCCTAACAACAAACACCAAGTCTATGCAGTTTCCCCAATATTTTGGTTTGAAGAGAAAAATATGAGGTTGCATACCTATTTTTTAATGAAGAGAAAGGAATATTATCTTAAAGTGTTAGAAGAAGAGTCTATATCCAGAAATCATTGACTACAGAAGCTAGAAGTATGTGTTAGTCTGTTCTCATGCTGCTAGGAAGCAATACCTGAGAATGAGTAATTTCATAAATAAAGTAATTTCATAAATAAAGAAAAACGTTTAATGGACTCACAGTTCTGCATGGCTGCGGAGGCCTCGGAAAACTTAGAATCACGGTGGAAGGCACCTCTTCACAGGGCCAATCAAAGAGGGGAAGCCCCTTATAAAACCATCTGATCTCGTGAGAACTTACTATCAGGAGACCATCATGGGGGAACTGCCCCCATCATTTAATTATCTCCACCTGGTTCTGCCCTTAACATGTGGGGATCATTACAATTCAAGGCGAGATGTAGGTGGAGACACGGAGCCAAACCATATCAAAATAATTGTTAAGTTGTTTCCCTCAGCAGGATTAAAGACGATATGATCTTTATAAAGGAGTAAAATGACATAGGAAGAGATAGATTGAGGTAAAAAGATGACAGAATATGATTCTAAGAAAGTATATTATACATATGTATATAAGATATAATCTATCTTGTTTATTTCACAAAACTAGTAAAAGGCAGACTGGGAAAGAGGAAAAAGGCATATAATATGCAGCACGTATTACACATTTTCTATTTTGAATAATTTAAATATTTTGACTTAAGAAGAAAAAGTCATTGAACATCCACCTAGCACAATATCTAAATTATCATAAATTTTTGGTAAATGTCTGTTTAAAGGTTGATTAAATTAATTGCAATGACTGATGACAGAATAAGAGGGAAACTGTTTGAAATGTATATTAAAACTATAATACTAACTTAATCCGTAGCACTGAAGGAACCACATTTAATTATCTTTCTATTTCGAAAAATGCTCATTTTCCAATTGATGAGGTAAATGGATCTTCAATTCCTATTCGATTATGTCTTGATCTCAGGTAGGCTTTCTGACCTTAGAGCCAAGTAACTTCCAAAAGGTTCTCATTAAACTCAATCATTACCCTGCAGGTGACAGGCTCCTTTCAGGTCTAGCCATCCATATGAGTACAAAACTTCTACTAAATACTCAGACAAGCCACACAAAAAGCTTTAAGGATCTCGTCTAAAGTAAGGACATACAAAATGTCCTTCTTTACTCCAGGTAACTGCCAGTATCCGATATTAGGATATGTTTAACCAATCATTGGTCCAGCTGTTCATCATATCATCCTGATTACTTTGTGAAAAGAGGGGGGAAAGTTTGATAAACGTTTGCAAATTGATGCTGATTACAGAGCAGTTAGAGAGCTTGCTTTATTGTTCCTAACTGCTAGAGACATTTTCTGCAGCTGGATCTGCTGAGAACTGTGATGAACACAGATACCAGGAAAGGCTAACCATTCCATCAGCCTTCTACTCCCACACAAGGAAGCTCAGAGAAGTCATGGGGAGGTAAGGGGTATTGTGGCTGCATCCTCCCTCATGAACTCATCCCTGCGATGCTGTGGGTGGACCTCAGGGCCATCTTTAAATAGGTGTGTGAAGTTCTTTCTTTCTCTGTGCCCCTCTTCCTTCTTCAACACTATTTTTCACCTCATGGTGGTTTCATTGGGAGGGAAGGGCAGATTCTGTGTATTGGAAGGGAGACCAGTTGATACGTGTGTAAAATGATGCCTAACAAGAAATGTACATATAGTTTGAAACAAAAATTGACAAGTAGCATTTAATAGAAGATGAATTGCTCATTATTAAATGAATATTTAAGCTAAAGTGTAAAGATTTCTGATGAAGTACTTCAGACCAGAGTAGTCTAGAATGGTTTAAACTGCTGAATGGTTTAAACGAAAAGTAATTTAAAGGATAGAGGGGATATGGGAGTAAAAAAAAAAAAAAAGAGCAGAGGGCCTCATATTTCAATTAGGTAAAATTGATTAGATGAAGTCCTTAATCTTGGAAGATTCAGTTCAATCTGGGTGATTTAAGATAAATGGATCCTAGATATAATATTTAACTTTTCTGTAAATGGCTAATGAAATTCAGCTGTTAATCTACCCTTCCCTACATGCCCTCCTTTCAAATAAAGTCTGGGCATATACGTGTTTTTATCTGTCTTTTTTCTCTATATAGTGAATTTTACTCCATTAATAATCCCTGAGATGTTTCCTCATTGTGATGGAGTCAGCAGTATGGATGATTGATTGATGTCAATAGTATTTCAACTTGAATTTTCAGGAAACTATGACAGTTTCCATTATTATTGCATCTTATAGTGTGATCTTTGAAAAAATTACGTATTTTACCATGTTTCCAGTGTGACAAAGGAGTACTCCAAAGGTTTACACTGTATATAGTGTTTGTCTATTTTTATTTCCATAATGACCAAAAATACAATATTCATTATCATATTCTCTCCTGATGTATCACAAAATAACGTCTTTCACATTCTTTTTTTTTTTCTTCAATGGCATAGGCAATCTACGGGCTCCTTATTTTGTCAAAATGGCCCAGAGTCTAAAATTCTAGAAAGCACTGTAAAGTCAGTGTAGTAATATCACCATGAGCATATGTATAATCTATGTGGATTATATTTTATAGAGTTTCTAAGTCACGGTTCCTTTCTCTCTTATTACATATACCCTTTCTTCATGGGAATATAAGGATTGAGAGACAATATCTGTTTGGTGTTGCCTGGCTCTCAGTTTTGATTTCTCAGTATTCGCAATGGAGAAGTATTGAAAATCATAAGCGGGAGTGCCACGATGTGATCTGTGCTTTGAAACTACTACGGGTGTGTCAAATTTAGGATGGATCGCAAGAATGGATACTGGATAAGAAACTGCATTGTTGAAGCTAATTCATTCATTTTATTAAAAGGTAATCAGAACTTGGATTATGGTGGCCACGGGAAAAGACAATTACGTATGCAATGGAGTTTGAGAGGGAGTTGACAAGTAATCAGATATTGGGAAGAAAATGAAAGCTTTAAAAAACTCAGTTTTTGAGACAGAAAAACTATAGTATTATGCTGCTATTGCTATGAAGAAGGAGGCTATCAGGATGAACTGTAGTGTGCTGGGTTTGTGGTGCTGACAGGACATTTGTGAGGACATGGTTCAGAGGGAGGAGTATAGAGGACCTGTCTCTGTTTTAGGCATAGTCAGTTCCCTATGCTTGCTATTGATGCTTTTGAATAATAGGGTGTTTTATGTGATTCTACATCATTTTCTGATTATGAACCTGTACTTAAAACAAATTTTTTCCATGTATACTCACTCCCCAATTCTGTGACAGGGTTTACGGCTATCAGAACCACCCCAGGTGCCACTGCAGTTAGCAGCAGCATGCGCAGAGTACCCTTGCTTCCCGAGATGCAATGTCCCACTTGTGACGTCCCCACCCCACCTCACTTCCTCATTATTGTCATCTCTGAATGAAATTCAGAAGAAAGTTTTATTTGGGAGTGGAGAAACCACTCTGGCTACTTCAGAAATTCAGCATCTACCAGGTGAATTCCTGTCTAGTTGTACAGTTTATACAGACCGAGCATTTCTGAAGTGGGGGTCAGTAGAAGAAATACACAAAGTGTTTTTCCTTTTACTAACAGGTGTCTATGCCAGCCAGCCAGGCCTCCTTCTGGAGCAGCATCCCAATGATCTCCACTTGTTTTTATAAATCTAATCTCATCTGCTTTATGGGTTATAACGTTCCCTCCATACAATGGATTCCAAGTCAGTACTAGTTCTGGATCTCACTATAAGTTTCAAATTGTTTCTTAGGTACTTGATGAATACTTTTTGGGAAGTTGGGAGATCCCGAATTAGGAAATTAAAAATGACAATAGCATCTGGAAGAGAAAGGAGAGAGGATTTAAAAATAAATAAATAAATAAATAGTAGGACTTGGCTTATATAAATGGTAGTTCTAAACATTTGTCATCAGATTTAAGGAATCAATTTTCAAATATGTTATTACAGTTCTTGGGAATAATGCCCATTTCCCTGTGTTAGGACTCAAGTGAGAAAGTGCAGATTTTAATACAGCCAAGACAAATTTATTTTTTCAAATATGGTTCTTTATTTTTGATAAGGTCTACGTAAATGTTGTGTTTCCTCGTATATCTCGGTTGCCATAAAGTATAGAGTTAAATATTACAGTAAATTATAGCATGTGTATTAATGCCGACGTTCAATATGTATTCTTTCTTCTTTCCTTTCTTCTTGATTTGTCTTTCTGTGACAGTTACATTAGGATATTTTGTGGTAAGTGATAACACTTAAAGAAGCAGGGTTTAGATATACCAATTCTCTGTGGGGTAATATTAAATTGATTGACAGAATAATTATGGAATAATGAATTATGCATTCTCTTTTCATTTCAAATATTGATTACTTTGATTCTAAAACTCATTTAATCTGTTGTTCAGTAGAATCACTGCCATATACTCACTTACCTTTTAATTTTGATGTTAATAATTAATTGAATCAAATATTTTTTCAGAGTCATTTGTAACTTCACGGTTATAATTTCTCAATTCATGTTAATGTAAGCTTTGTAAGATATGCCATTGCAGATATTATCTCGCCTGCCCTTGTAGTCAAGACTAGGAGTGGGAATAGTTCCTGCAAGGAACGCATGCATATGAGTCCAGCATTAAATTACACAACGTCCTGAGCTCATCTTTCATTTTAGATCCTTGAGGTTAGCTCCAAGAAATCTTACTAATTCTATTTTTCACTCAGAATTTTTCAACTGAAAAAATCGTGTTGGCTTTCTTTCAAAGGTAGGTAACTATTTTCTCTTTGTGCCTAATTATGCATAATTACCTGAACAATGGCATATCTTGCAAAGCTTACATTAACATGAATTGAGAAATTATAACCGTGAAGTTACAAATGACTCTGAAAAAAATATTTGATTCAATTAATTATTCACATCAAAATTAAAAGGAAAGTGAGTATATGGCAATGATTCTACTGAACAACAGATTACATGAGTTTTAGAATCAATATAGTAATCAATATTTGAAATGAAAAGAGAATGCATAATTCATTACTCCATAATTATCATTCAGTCAATCAATTCAATATTGCCCCACAGAGAATTGTACCCTTCCTTTGACATTTTAAAAGTTAAATATTGCCCATTTGGAATAAACGTGATTTAGGTAACCTTTCGTGGAATACAGATACATAGGATGCTATAAATGTCAAGGAAAAAAATAAACCTTTGTTTCTTTACTGAGACATAACAAAAATAAAGCTATTATTGGTATGCATTAAATAGTCATCGAGAAATCTGCTTATCTTCAAAATCACCAACTGAGAATATCATCATTAAGAAAGGTAATAAAAGAGGAAATTACAACGAACCAGTATGAGTGAAGATCATATCCAGAGAGGGCAGAAACACCATGTTAATCATCTCTGAATTCCCGACAGTGTCTAGCATAGTATCTTGAAAATTCTGGGCATATAATAAATGTGTTTTAAATGAATGGCATTTTGAGTTATTTAATTGCAGGTATTCTCCTTTTTTCTATGGAACATATTTCACTGGTAAGTTTCATGATCATGATGTGATACCCAATTTACAGGGAATGGCAAATGAAAAAATAAAATGTCTGACTCAGTTTCCTGATGCTATTTTAATCAGAAACTGGTTAGCTAACATGAATTATTCCAAGCTTGAAACTTCTGATTTGGTTTCTTAAATATATAAGATAATTTACCTGATTTACCTGACATATACCACATGTATAATTAGAGAAAGCAGTAATGAAGTTATTACTGAGATATTTCATGATCCTCATAACAAAACTGAACCAACCACATGATTTAAGTCCCACTGAAACACTGTACCTATAAACTGAATTTGCCTGTTGGGAGTGAATAAACTGACCTCTGTACCATTTGGTGAACCAACAGATTCTACTCTGTTACAGGTAGTTTCACTTTTTGATATTTTGTATAGTTCACACTGAATGGCGTCACGGCACTGTTTCGATTTCTTTGCGGGTATTTGTTCTCCTCATGTTTCCATAACATTTTCTTATCGGGAGAGGAGTTTTAAGATGGCCAACTAGAGGCAGCCAGGAAGGGCTGCTACCACCTCTAAACCACTGTAATTGAAATAGATCTTCAGAGAGAAAATACTGAATGTGGATGAAAAAAACCACAGATGCAAAGGCTGAAGAGAGGAGGCTGGAGTCCTGTGGGAGGTGCCTGAATGCTAGAGCTGATTCTGGGTCTCAAATGGCTCCTGGGGAATGGGTGAGTGAAGAGTCTGGGGGACAGCCCACTGTCATGCAGATTTCTGGGATCCTAGCCGCAGGGAACCCTACAACCCCAATGGATGTTTGAGCTGGCAGGGGCATCTCCAGGGAGATTTGACAGAGGCAGGGATTCAGCAGACATGGAGCTGGGGACATGTATATGTGGAACAGCTCTGACAGAGCCCAGCTATAGGCACTCATCTCTCAGGGCTCCCCGTTTCCCTCTGAGAGGCGCTGGCCCCAGAAAAGTCCTGGACTGGGAGACAGCGGGGCAAACTTCCCCATGGCAGTGGGGCACATCTGTCCTGCAGCCCTACCTGCCTGTCAGCCCCTCCCAGGGCTCCTGCCTGGCTGCCCCGCAGGAGCACCTGCACAGTGAAGCCTCTGCTGCCCAGCCCGGGTGCTGTGTTCCACTGGAGTGTGTTCTGGCAGCCTGCAGCCCCTCAGATCCCAGCACACCCAGAACCCAACCCAGTCCAGAGGGAGCCGTAAGCAGGTTGTGGCGCTGCAGGGTTGTATCCTGTGCCTCAGGAGTGCTGAGCTGGGATCTGTGCTCGGAACTTGAGTGGGAGAGGAGCCCACAGTCTCAGAAAACTGAGAAGGGTGAGATGCACAGACTCACAGGCTGGTGTGGGACCTGGAATGCCTCCTTCCACTGAGCTGGCCCAGTAAGGGTGTGGTCTATCCCCCTGCCCAACACCTGCCTGAGGGAAGCCCACGGCGAGCAACAACTAACAAACAAACAAAAGCACAGCACAGTGCCGGTGATCAGTGGTGGCTTCCTAAGGCCTGTTAGTGGAACTGGTGAGGGGGTTACCCCTCTCACCCTCACACTTCAGAGCACAGCTGCACACGGGAGGATATGCAGTCCCCAGGGCTGAGTATCCATCTACCACCCATTGCTCTCAAGCACCATCTACAGACTGCATCCCAAACTACAACACCAGAAAACAATTCACCAGCCTTGGAAGCCAAGGACAAGAATTCAACAGCAAACAAAAACCCCTGCACAGAGTCTTGCGTGGCCTTCTGAAAATGTCCAGAAATGAAGTCAACTGACTATACTCAATTTCTGCCACAGTCACAGGACCAGTGACCCACCAAGATGAGAAAGAGACAGCACAGGAACTCTGGAAATTCAAGAAGCCAGAATGCCTCCTTACTTCCAAATGAGCCCACTACCTCCTCAGCAATGGTTCTTAAGCAATCTTAAATAACTATTAATAGAATGACAGACAGAGGAAATTCAGAGTCTGGATGGCAAGAAAGCACATCAAGATCCAAGGGAACGTTGAAACTCAATTCAAGGAAACCAAGCAATCCAGGAATATCATTTAAGAGCTGAAAAACAAAATAGCAATTTTAAGAAAGGCCCAAACTTTATTAGTGATTCAGTTTTCCAAGTTGATATTGGTCTATTCAGGATTTGAATTTCTTCCTGGTTCAGTCTTGGGAGATTGTGGGCTTCCACGAATTTATCCATTCTTCTAGATTTCCTTCTCTCTCTCCCTCCCTCCCTTCCTTCCCTCCTTCCTTCATGAAATTGTGACCTTTACAGAAATATGGATGGAGCTAGAGGCCATTATCCTGAGAGAATTAACACAGGAAAAGAAAACCAAATACTGCATGTTCTCACTTACAAGTAAGAGCTAAACACTGAACACACATTAACATATAAACATGGGAAGAGTAGACACTGCAGAGTATGAGAAAGGGGAAAGAGGGAGGGCGTTGACTGAAAAACACCTATCGGGTACAATGCTCACTATCTAGGCGACAAGATCCATACTGCAATCCTCAGAATCATGCAATATTTCCATTTAACAAACCTGTGCTTGTACCTGCTGCATCTAAATTAAATGTTGAAATATTTATCCTTTTTTTTTTTACTTGAAGCTAGAACCTCGCATTTAGGCAAAGTTCTGTGATTCAATAATAAAGGCTTTACCACCTCAGATCTATTAGTTCTCTTAAGCCAACATGGTTTCATTAGAGTTGTATACATAAATGGAAAAAGTAGTGTTTGGAGTCCAATTTACAGATATATACAGAAGAGTAACACATATATTTTTATTTTATTAGTGTTCTTGAGTATTACATATTTAGTGGAGTTATTTGAAAGGGTGAAAATGCCACTTGATTGACGTGCTTTGCATTGTCTAATCTGAGATTGATACACTCATTTGGTCTTACAAAGGCACTGATTTGTCTTATTGATGGTATAGCCTATTCAGTATTATATATGTCATATATGATACAGAATGCCTACTATACTTTTGCTTTTTCCCTTGCTGGAGTCAATATTTATAGAAGAGCTTTAGGAAAGGGAATAAACTAAATTTCTAGCTTGTAATTTGTCTGCAACAGTCTGTTGGAAAGATGAAAAGTGCATTAAAATTAATTTCTAAAGAACAATTAGGGAAAAGATACTTCTAAAACTTATCTTTAAATATAAAACATGTATAACTTTAACTTTCCTAATATGATAGCAATGTTAAAGGAACTTCAATATAATGGGAATGGAATTCCAATATATTCTATTACAATATTTTAAATCTTCACATGAGTTTTGTTCTTTTGCAGTTAGACCCTGAAAATGCTCAGATGTTTTAGAAACAAAGTGAAATGAAACCTAACCTTTATCAGATGGGAATATTATGAAGATTATAAATATTTATATTCCAGAGGCAATTTAGGAAAAAAGTAGGCAATTAGTAACTTTTTAATGTCTGAATTAATTAGGAGAAAATCCATATTTACTATAGCAACTGCTTCCATCTGAAAATCTCTGACATACCAAGCTCTTAAAATAACATCAGTAATTCCCAAATATCATTTTTAATGTCTACATTTGACATTATACACACATCACTGGAAACATATCTTTGAATTGAGTTTTTACATATATATTTTATATACACAAATTTTCAAGTGGCATGCATATGTAATGTCAAATGTAGACATTAATATATGTATTTATACATATATTATATGTATAAATATATACATGACAGACATACAAATATATTATGTCTAATGTCATAGATATATTTATACATATATGTATCATGTATTTTGCATATATTGTTTATATACATTTATGTACATATACGCATATAAATTTATACATATGCTATATACACATATGTATACATGCACACACATAAAATACATATTTTTTTAAAGATATTTGAAATACAACTTTATTCTGATTCTAAATGAAAAGGAGTGGAAATGGCAGTAACAAGATCTCACCCCTGAATTCAGTAATGTGATTGCAGCAGTCTTGCATTTGAAACTCAAGAAGGAATGAACTGCATTCCAAAACAGCTCAATATGCAGGTCCAAACAATGAAGGTATTTTTCAAACTTCCACATTCACTCCGAAGCCCGTTCATCTCCCTCAGCATCCCACAGATGAAGCACATGTCCCACTTAGCTAGATAATAATAAGATGGCCACACACTGCACCACTAACATCACAGGACAGCTGCATATAAAACTAGACTTCTGATGCTGGTCTACAGCTTCAGTCTCACAGGTCATCATCATCCTCATCTGGGAGAGCAGAGCAGTTGTCTGAGCAACCTCTAAGTCATGCTCATACTGCTCTGTCAAAGCTGGGTCCATGACAACCTCCAGTGAGGCAAGGGCAAGCACGGCAACAAACTCCAAGTTAGGGTCTCCAATGAGCTTCCTAGCAAGCCAGAGGAAGGACTTTTCAAAGTTGTACTTACTTTCGGCAGAAATGTCTTAGTACTGAAGATTCTTCTCTCAGTGGAAACAGTGTTATAATAGCATATTGTCAAGAAATTTACAGTGATTATAAACGTTAGAGAAAAAATCAACTCCATTACCAAAATTGACCAGTTAATATTAAAGGGATCATCTTTCTGGGAATCCTGGCAAAGAACATGAAGATCTTTGCATGTAGAGCATAATAGATATAGGAATAACAAAAATCAATGATATTAACCATTTATGTAGATGTCAAAGCTGCATGGGTGAGCATAGTTGAGAAAGGAAAATGTCAGGTTCCATCTGACTTTTGCCAGGGTTGGTCAGAGGAAAAGATATTTAAAAAACGAAGCAGCCTTATGGTGATAGGGTAATTCTAGATACAACGGAACTACTACTGTGTTTGTTTAAAAACTGGGCAAACAATTTTACTTTCAGATTTTGTTTTATTTTATTATCTCAAATTTTTTTTTATTTCCATAGGTTTTTGGGGAACAGTTGGTATTTGGTTACATGAGTAAGTTCTTCAGTGGTGATTTGTGAGATTTTGGTGCATGCATCACCCAAGCAGTATACACTGAACCCAATTTGTAGTCGTTGATCCCTCAACCCCCTCCCATCCTTCTTCCGGAGTCCCCAGAGTCCACTGTATCATTCTTATGCCCTTGTATCCTCATAACTTAGCTCCAAATTATGCATGAGAATATATGATGTTTGGTTTTCCATTCCTTATATACTTCACTTAGAATAATAGTCTCCAGTTCCATCCAGATTGCTGTGAACGTCATTAATTCATTCCTTTTCACGGCTGAGTGTATATTCCATTCCCTATCTATCTATCCCATAATTTCTTTACACGCTCATTGATTGATGGTCATTTGGGCTAGTTCTATATTTTTTGCAATTGCAAATCTTGTTGCTCTAAACCTGTGTGTCCAAGTATCTTTTTCATGTAATAACTTCTTTTCCTCCAGGTAGATACCCAGTAGTAGGACTGCTGGATCAAAGGGTAGTTCTACTTTTAGTTCTTTAATGAATCTCCACTCTGTTTTCCACAGTGGTTGTACTAGTTTACAGTCCCACCAGCAGTGTAGAAGTGTTCCCTTTTCACCACATCCCTGCCAACATCTATTATTTTTGAATTTTTTAAACAGCATGGTACTCATATAAAAATAGGCAAATAGACCAGTGGAACAAAACAGAGAACTCAGAAATAAACCCAAATACTTAAAGACAACTATCTTCAACAAAGCAAACAAAAATATCAAGTTGGGCAAGGACATCCTATTCAACAAATGGTGCTGGATAATTGGCAAGCCACATCTAGAAGAATTAAACTGAATCCTCATTTCTCACCTTATACAAAAATCGACTCAAGATGAATCAAGGACTTAAATCTAAAACCTGAAACTATAAAAATTCTAGAAGATAACATCAGAAAATCCCTTCTAGACTTTGGCTCAGGCAAAGACTTCATGGCCAAGAACCCAAAAGCAAATGCAACAAAAACAAAGATAAATAGGTGAGACTTAACTGCACATCAAAAGGAACAGTCAGCAGAGTAAACAGACAATCCGCAAACTGGGAGAAAATCTTCACAATCTATATATCTGAGAAAAGACTAATATCCAGACTCTACAAGGAACTCAAACAAATTAGCAAGAAAAAAAAAAATCCCATCAAAAAATAGAATAAGGACATGAATAGACAGTTCTCAAAAGAAAATATGCAAACAGCCAACAAATATGTGAAAAAAATGCTCAACATCACTAATGCTCAGGGAAGTGCAAATCAAAACCACAGTGCAATACTGCCTTACTCCTGCAAGAATGGCCATAAAGAAAAACATCAAAAAATACTTTTGGATTTTAAATTCCACAGTTTTGATAGAAGAATGCTGGATTTAACCAGTACTTCTTAAATAGCAATCTATATCAGGATCTCTTGATCAAGCTTTCAAATAACGTGTAGATTGAGAGTCCAACTCAATAGATTTCCTTGGACTAGCTAAGTCAAGTAATTGTCTTGTAAGATTCACTCATTCTTTGACAAGTGTTTCAGGTAATGCGATTAAGTCTATAAAGAAATTATTTTCCCATCAAAAGAAATGAAAACGATTTCTAAAACATCAAATATTTTTCTCAAGCACTGGGTCTTAATTGAAATATTTAAAGTAGCAGAAGGGATCCAGCCTGGAGCGCTAAACAGAACAAAAATCATGGAGGGGACAATGGTAGCCAGTTTATGTGGTCTCCCCTCAATTTAAAAAGTGCACATTTAGCATCTGCAACAAGGGGAAGGGAAGAAAGTTTAAACTGAGAAAAACTAACCTCTTAATCCCTCTGAACTTCCACAGTCTAATATTTAAAATGAAGAGTGTTACCTAAGCAACCTTAAACGTCGCTTACAATTCTCAAAATCCATGAGACCTAAATATTGCATTTATTTAAATATATTCCTCCTTACATTAACTGTCTCTTATGGTTCACAGTGTACTCCATAAATATGTACAATTGTTATGTGTCAATTAAAAATAAAACATAAAAATAAATGTAATAATTATTTTAGTACTTTTTAAAAAATAAAAGCACATTTGAATGGGAACCATGTGCTTTCTATGAGTCTTTTTGAGTCGTGCTTGGCGCAGAGCCTAACTACCTGGCTTATGCATTGTAAGACAAGTCACCATTTACCTGGAGGCAGCTGCAGGCACCATGTCTCACAATGAATAAGCAGCCTCTATTGGGTCTGTTTTATAAACTCAGTCCTATTAAATAATGTCAACTGTCACACCTGGCTTTCAAAATATAAGAAATAGTTACAAACAGTTCCCTTTGTTTCTTAACTTACCAAAATAGGAAAATGAAATAACGTTCTTTCAATTATGTTTTACTTTTTCCACATGAGTATGCCAGGATCACTTGAGAATAAAGTCTTCCATTTATCTGTGGAACAGTTCAGGCATAAACACCCATCACGTAAGCCTCTGCAACCAAAAAAGTCAATATGTATCTCTCTGGTTGTGGAGGGATTTATGGTAGAACAGATTTTCATTTTCTCCTTGAATTTTGCTTTATCTTGAGTTTTAGAATGAATCTCATTTTTTTTGTAAATTCAATATTTTACAATTGAATGTCTGGTGCTGGGAAAAACTAAGATGATTTTTGTTCAAAAATATAAAATGTAGAAAATGGGAAAAGGGGGTATAAGCCATCTACTCTGTCCTGCCATTTGAGATGTCCAATTTACAAATCCCATAGGCTCATGAATTTCATTGGTATTGTACGTACTTATTTATAGAAATTTCTTCACACCTAACTTGTGAGCTCTCTTCTAGATACCATAGAGGATGTCATACATTGCCTGACTTAGAAAAAGTTAAATTTTAATTGGAATAATAAGATAGCCATATAAAAATTGCATGGCAGGATAAGACCTAAAGAATTTTGTCAGAAAAATAAAGAGGATTTCCTAAGATTGTAGTTGTTCCCTAACCATAGGAGGTAGGAGATTAAAGAACCATTTAGAAGGAGAAATTGGGTAAGGAACTGGAAGAAAAGAATAATAAACTCATTAACGTAGTTTGAAATATTTTAAATTCACGAAAACAATTTAAAAAAAGCACACTAAAAAGATATGTTACATATTTTAAGTTACTAGTAATTGGTGCTGTGTTATTTATTCCTATTTAAAAGACTGGTTTCCAATTTTTCAGACCATTTAAGGAGGTAACAGTTAAGATACTGTTGTTGTTGTTCTTTTTTTTTTTTTAATTTTTTTGTTATACTTTATGTTCTAGGGTATACAGAGCCTAGCCATCCACTCCTTTCTGAGTTTTATGACATGAGACTCACCGTCCTCTCCCTTCTGCTTCTTGACACCATCAACTACATTGAGACTCTCCTTAACTTTCCGGGTTCTTGCAGATATAACAGCCTGGGGTGTGATGCTTCTACAGTCTGAGTTTCATTTCCCTGGCTTTCCTTCACCCTTTCCAAGTTTTCATGACAAAGGCTTACACTTGTGAGATCTGGCCTAGGGCACTGCAAGTTTATCATCGCCATGAGAAGAGCACTCCTGGAGAAGCCACGGGTCCCAGGATGAAGTGCACATGGAGCAGATGTGAATACAACCCCAGGCGATGTGAAAACCCATGAGTGAGAAGCAAGCCTCCATTGCTAGAAGTCACTGGTGCATGTGTAACATGATTGCTGAGAAACATTATTAATATATATACTTCAGTAAGAGAGTGGGTGGCTCTTCTTTTCCTAAGTGTCATGCATGTTTTTATGCTTACTCAGTTCAGCTGACACACATTAGCCAGAATTACCGATGCTTATGCTTCTAGATGTGCTGAAACTGAGTAATGCTTTGAGGGTGCTGGTTAACTATTACAATAACTCCCAAACCTAACATGCCATCCAACCTAAATGCTGTGATTTGATTTCTGGGTGGGAACAAAGAAAATAAAGCGGACAGTAAATGCTGTGTAAAAGGACTATTATAAATTATAAGCAAATATTTTCAGCATAATTAGATCCACAGAAGACATTTTCAGTTTTGAAGGTAATACCTGTCTACACCCATGTGCAACCATAGAGAGGAATGCTGAATTGCCTTTGCCATTAATGATGGATTGACTAATTATTAACAGATCAGAGGCAAGAACAACTATTAGCTTATGAAAACTGTTTTTTCGTTTTTTCTTTTGTACTGTACAGTATTACTCATAATAATAGTTAAAAGACAAATTGCTATTTTTCTTTTACTAAATGTGCTCTGCAGACAATCTTAAGATTAAATTTTAGGCAGTGATATATGGAGTCACACAAACACTAGCCTAAATAAGAATACTGATGGACCATTCAGTAGACCATCTATAAATGGGTGTTTCCACATGCCCCAGAGTAGAATATTGATTAATCTTTAGTACTGAGAGATAGAATATTTGTGAGTATGCAAAAAGCAAGTTGAGGGATTGCCAAGGATGCCTTTTACCTTAAGGGAACAGGACACTGGGTATGGTTTTTGTTGTTGATCTCTTTAAGAGTAAAGATTCCATTCATAGTATACGCCCTGGTGGCATATAAGACACAATATGCAATTTCAAGGCCTTGAAGAAGCATTATGATAAAATATGCACCCTTCCTGTGCTCTCCTTCTTTCTGGAGCAGAAAGGAGGTCAAAGCAGATTGGTCACAAAAATGGAAACAGCATTAGAGTTCCTGTTGATGAAAAAGGAATGAATACTCATCATATAAACTTATAAGATTCTGCTGGGATAAAATCTGTACCACCCCAGGTAGGAAAGGATCTGCTAGAATGGGTAGATTCACAGGAAAAGATTTCAAGTTTGAAGTAACCACTTCAAACTGTGAACAGAGGTTCTAGTAAAGAGGTTAGCAAATAATTCAGTGAAGATGCCCGTGTATACTAGGAGAGAGAATATTGAATTGTGAGTCAGCTCTTTTAAGTTGGAATCAAAACAACTTGTGCCAAGACACTCAGCAAAATCCTTCTGAGGGAAAACCACTGGGTGGATCCCCAAACACATTCAACATATTGGTGTTGAGTTCCTGCTGACTGCCAGCCACTATACTTGGCTCCAAGTATATAGTTGTAAATAGATACATATTCCTGTATTACATATAGTATATATGTAATACTATGTAATATATATATATTTTAATATACACATATGTGCTCAAAAGATAGGCAAAGTGAACAACAGTACCCAGGATATAAAACACCCTCACAAGATGAGGTTCACTTATCCTTATCCCACATTCTCCAAATTATGCTTATTGCAAATCTGAGTAGGGCTATCCAAGTGGTACTTCACATATTGCATGTCTTAAGCAGAATTCATCATCCCCATATAGGTTTCTTTTTCTATAGTTTATATCTCTAATATTATCATCAACATGACTTACCAAGTAACCCAAGTCTTAAACTAGGGAGCGCTCATTATCTCCACTTTACCGCTTACCCACCCCTTGCAATTGGTCACTATGTTCTTTCACACTTACCTGTTTGCTGTCTCTTGAATGCCCCTTTCTGGCCATTTCTACTGTTGCAGCTAAAAATCTATGTTATTTGCAAAATATTTCAATAGTTTTCCAGTGCTTTTAGGATTTAATCCAAATTTATTTAGTAAGCAAGCAAAAATCTTTTTTTTTTTTTTTTTTTTTACTTGAAGCTAGAACCTCGCATTTAGGCAAAGTTCTGTGATTCAATAATAAAGGCTTTACCACCTCAGATCTATTAGTTCTCTTAAGCCAACATGGTTTCATTAGAGTTGTA
>NW_012115154.1:15422434-15432079 GCF_000951035.1 Colobus angolensis palliatus | reverse complement strand
TAGCCAGGATGGTCTCGATCTCCTGACCTCGTGATCCGCCCGTCTCGGCCTCCCAAAGTGCTGGGATTACAGGCTTGAGCCACCGCGCCCGGCCAGCAAGCAAAAATCTTTAGGATCAGTCTCTCTAGTTACTCAACAGATTCATTGCTTCTTTCTTCTTCTCTTAGGCTTCTGAGTATGAAATTATCTCTGTGTATTTGAGCATTCTGTCCCCATTAATGGCATTACTTTGCCTCTTTGATTCTTTTATGCTTCCACATATTTTAGCTTAAACATTAAGTCCTCAACAACAACAACAAAAATAAGTAAATAATCTCCCCTTTAAGATTCAGTTGCCTCTAAATGCATACATATGCAGACAGTACTTAACACATCATATTGCAATTTTATATCTTGTTTATTAAATGCTGAACTTTATTAGGTTTGAAATCTCTAAATTCCTATAATGGGCATATTGTCTGCAATAAAGCTGCTAGTGTTTAATAAACATATGTTTAATTAACAAAATGAGGGGGTTGTAATTAAAATAAACCTCTAATAATAAAATATAAAATATTGACAGTGACAAAGGCACCCAGCAGTCTGGTTTCTAATCTGGATAAAACTTCTGCAATTACAAACTCCCAGCAACATTATTATCCTCTGAGCAAGAGGTTAACTGGGGCATTTTATTCCACATTTTCATAATTTGATTAACAAATTTGGTTCCTACGAACATGAACATAAATGAAACAAATGGCCTGGATATAATAATTGATAAGCATCCAGTAACATCATGTATGGTTCTGTATATTGAATATTTATTTTTATATCAACTGAAACTATCCTGGAAACACTTCCCAGTTTTATGATAGTATTTAAGAAAACAGCTATCTCGCTTTGCAACTGCTTGTGATATTGACAAACCAATTTGTCAGTCACAGTGGTTCAGTGGCTGCGTAGTTAAAAACAATGTTAAACTTATCCAAGCAAACCTTTTATGTTTCTAGGTTCTCACTAATTATATTTTCTCAACCAGGTAACCAAAACCATTGGATAATTTATGTCACTCCTCTTTTGCAGCTTTTGTACCAAAAAAACTTTGATTAATATCATATAAAGAAGTATGATTCATAGAGAGATAACAGATATCCCAATTTCTTTATTAAGGTTTCTGCACTTTATATGAATATTTATCAGTTTCAGAGGCAGTGATATGCCCTCCTCACATGTTGTGAGTTGTGAGGTGTGACCATAGTGTTAGATGACTCAAAATGATGACAGTCTATTCAATACACCATTAATTGGAATTTATTTGTATACCTGGGTAAGTCATATTACATAAGAGAATTCATAAGTATGGAAAAATTATTTGTAGACCATGTACTGATTCTGGCCTTCAGAAAATATGGTTGACTAAAGCGAGATGAGCATACTTTACCTCGTTCTGCATATTTAAAATATTAATATGAAGACCGATACATTTAATCTGTATTTTAAAATGAATAGAGTTGGTTATGTGTTTTTAAAAGTTATTTCTTAAAAGATTGCATCCAAATCAAACAATATCTGGACATCAAAGATAAATAGGTATACCTGACTTTCTAAATACTTGATTCACCTAATTTTATGTTAGTTCAACTCTAATCTCAGGTGTAGATATGTTAATAATGCATATATCTTTTAAAAATTAGAAACATAAAAGTTAAAGGATGCCAGAATAATCGTATTTCTGAAATGCAAATTTGATCATATGATTCTCTTACCCATGTACTTCTAATAGCTCCCCATAGAATAAAATCTGAATCCCCTAAAAGACACACACGACTTCCCAATTTGAATTCATGTAAGCCCTTCTGCTCTTTTCCTTATGGCCCACATGCTCCAGAAACCTGCAAAGTTGCCCGAAGATGTTGTGCGGTTTCATACCTCGTCCATGCGGTTCCCTTTGCCTGTTTAGACTGACTCATTCTCTTGCCCAAATCAGGAATCCTGACCTTTCCTTTACGTCTCAGATCATATGTTACTTCCTCTGTCAAATGGCCACGAAATCCTTAGGGAAGCAAGTTACTCTTTCCTTTATACATAAAACAACTTTTATACATCGTTTTTATGGATTTTATTAAACTGTATTGTAATTTTTTGTTTGAGATCTGTTTTCTCCTTTAGAGAATAAACTCTTTCTGCTCAGGGAGGCTGTTTTATTCCTCTCTTTATCTTCTAAGTGCATTGCTTGGTGCATGGCCTCTAGTAGTTGCCCAACAAGAACATAACTCATTCTGGCACGTACAGGAAGGGAAAATGATAGAGACAGAAAACTCCATCATTCAGCTTTTGCTTTAGATTTAGGCATTTCCAGTGCCTTATGATATTGAAGAAAAATCACTCTGAGACACAAACACCTACATTTATTTTTCAGATGTGCTAATGCTTGCATTAAACCATCACTTGACGTCCCATCTTATTTGCAACTAATGAATAGGTTAATTGTGTTGAATCTCAGGTCAGCTGAATAAGATGTGATTTAACTTAGCAGTGTGAAAAAAGTAGTTCCTTTTCATAAATACGGTCAGTATGTGTTCCCGTTGTGCATGTAATCCATGGTGCAGAATAAAGCCACTGAAGAACTGTTATCATAAATAGTATTATTAGGAATGAACTGAACTTACTTTTTTTCAGCTGTCATTCAAAATGGCTTTATAAAAACATTAAAGGTGTTTTTTAAGCTTGGTGGAAACTTACTCCATTAGCAGATCATGTAGTTATTATTAGATATTTCCATATGAATATTTTCAAGAGGTCCACGAAATTTTAATTTACTTGAAAACCTAAAATGCAGAGTTATTTGTTTTGACATGTTTAATCACTTTTCCATTTTAAACTCAAGATAAGAATTCCCTGGGGAAACAGGGAACCATAAGACAATGTCAGTGTGAACACAAAGAAATGAGAGGTTTGCAAATGAAACTTCACCTTATTAAATTGTCATTTAGCTGAGTGTTTTTACGACTTCTTTAGAACGTGAAAAGCATATAAATTGTTTTTGTTATTGCTGATTTAATGTGAAATTATTAAATCCCTTAAAAATCAATATGATATTCCACTATGTCCTACTAATTGAATTACTGATAATAAAAACATCAATAAGAATATAAACATTTGAATTAAAGTTTAATAATTTATTATATCATTTCTGATAAATATGGTACATCGGAATCTGGGTGGAATAAAAACCACATGAAACTTATTCATACTCCTTATTCATTTGTTCATCCATCTAGCCAAGTGCATTAAGCACATATATCTGTGCCAGGCACTGGGCTAGGATCTTGAAAACCAATGACAAACGAGGGATGTGGAAGCCTATTTCCCAAAAAGTTTATATTAGTGCTAGAGATAAACAAGAAACAAAAGAATACACTACCATTGCACACTATTAAAATAGGTGTTAAAGGAAAAGAGCAGAGTTCAATAATGGAAATAAAGGTGAGCCTTGACTACAGAAGAGTGTCTTTGAGGAAGTGCCTCAACCCTGGTGAATGAAAAGAAACTTGACAACTGTTCTGAAAAAGCACATTTATGGGCAGGAATTGGCCTTTGCAAAAACAGTTATATTTGTTTCCATTCAGGCTATCTTCTTTGCCTCTCTTTTCGGTAGCCTCTTCCTCCTGATCACTTCTCAC
This sequence comes from Colobus angolensis palliatus, assembly GCF_000951035.1. Lineage (NCBI taxonomy): Eukaryota > Metazoa > Chordata > Mammalia > Primates > Cercopithecidae > Colobus > Colobus angolensis. The sequence goes on along the minus strand of NW_012115154.1, from coordinate 15,428,417 downwards.
ACAACATTCACGTCAAAAGTGGGTCTCGGGGAAGAAGATGTGGAATTTCTTTCAGAAATATTTGCATTTCAACAGAGGTCAATACCCCATTCTCACCATGGAAAGAAAGAGTGCTCTAATGCGAATGTTTTTGGCATCATGCATTCAGTACATTTTGGGGACCTGGAGGGTGTCATGGAGCGCCTTCCTTGGTTACCAAGAAATATATGCCAATGAGGCAACAGTTGAAGGTCACTCCTGTTGAGTTTCTTGAAAATATTCTGTTTCTTGGGCTACTGCCAGGGCATCAGAAAGTCATGCCTGGAGACAAATGGAGAGTGAAGCCAGGTGGGTTTAGGCTTTCTGATCTTTCTGGAATTTTAATGAAGCAGAAGTGTGGATATGGGGGTAAAACAGCACAAGTATTTTCTTGTCTTGTGATTCTCTATATAGGGCACCAGGGTTGTGTGAGATCAAAGGTGACATATGCTTGTAACCATACTAATGTGAAGGTGAAAATAACAATCTCCTCTAAGCAGATGCCATAATTACTTTCATTTTTGGTACAGAATATGATGAGGACACATCCATGGTCAGTCCAGTTATTAAAGCTCAAGTTTGGGGAAGAACTGTAAAGCTCATCTGTCCCAAATACAAAAATCTTCTCTACCATGTCCCTGACACATCCTTGTATTGTCCCTCCTAAAAGAGCTGTACCTTTTCTCAGTGCCTCTCAAAATTCTTTGAAGACTCAGATGAGATGACATCAATGACAGCACGTTGAAGGGTTTAAAGCACACTGTGTGCATACACAGGGTTTATGCAATGCAGCAAAAGCAAGAAAAGTCAGGTGAGAATTCCCAAGAGAAGGGCAAAGACCATTTTAATATATTGGACAATTTTGCATTGATTTTCCTCTGGCAAACAAAGGAAAGCCTTTGTGAGGTTTATTTAAATGTCAGAATAAGAACAAAGCATATATTTCTGTGTTTATTCAGTACATTCCCCACATATACCATAGGTGCTGAATTCACACAAATGATCCTAAAATATGTTCTGGGTTCATCAATTTGTGTCATACCAAAAGTAGCAATTCAATGTTTCTCCCCACCACTCCCCCTCCCTGCCAAAAGTCATGTTGAAATCCTAACCACCCAGGTTAGGGTAACATCTGAATCTGGCAATTCAACAGAGTTTTAACCTATCAATGGACCAAACACATGTATGACACTTTTAGTCGAATAACAAACCATCATCTCTCAGTTCATCTCATCTCCTATATTTTGGTTTATGACGCTGGGTATGAGGCTCTGCAATTCGCATTACTCCTTCACCAGCCAGCTCTGCATTAGACTCTATGATACAAGTACTGGAGGAAGACTGTAAGGCATGAGGAAAAAGGAGGGACTTGTTCCTGTTGCATTTCCTATTCTTTCCAGTGTTGCCACAAAAAATGGTCCTTTAATCCAGGCACCTACTAAAGGGTACCAGTAGCATTTGGTGACCATTTCCGGATTTTTTCCCACACTCCAAGATATATTAGCACACATGGCAGGCTCCTGTACTCAGAGGTCTGATCTAAGCTCCTCAGCATCCCTCTTCCAATCTCTTAGGGTATCAGCACAAGCTGGGCAACATTGCCTTGACAGTGGCACCTTTCCCCACTAATACATGTGCTACTGCTACACAGGCTTAGTTTTACATAGTACATACTATGTACTATCACCTACACAAAATGTAGAATACACTAATATAAGCATTAACATGTTATTCATGTTAAAATATAATACATGTTATATATTATGCTTAAATGTGTACAATATTGTCTCTATGAATATTCTTTACCAACAGCTGTTCTTCGACTTCTATAGGGCATTAAATCTTTAATTGTAAACAGTGCATTCTATTAATTACATCCCTGCCAACATTCATATCAGTTATGCAGAAGTCTGGGTACCAGTTCTCCGGGAGGCCTCCTCCAAATGTCTATGTTCTAAAAGTTCAAACTCTTCCCCTTTGTTCCTTCAGTAACTACGCTCCCTGCTGTCTTGGTTTATTCGCGCTACTATAACAAAATAGCGTACAGGGGGTGGCTTATAAACAACAGATGCTTATTTCTCACAGTTAGGAAGGCTGAGAAGTCCCAGATCAAGGCCCTGGTAGGTTCAGTGTCTGCTGAGGGACCACTTCTTCGTGGATGCCTGTCTTCTCACTGGGTCCTCACATGGCAGAAGGCTCAAAGGATCTCTCTGAGGTCTCTTTTATAAGGGCACTAACATCACTCACGAGGGCTTTGCCCTCCATACCTAATCACCTTGCAAAGTCTTCATCTCCAAATACTCTCACCTGGGCGGTTAGGATTTCAACATGACTTTTGGCAGGGAGGGGGAGTGGTGGGGAGAAACGTTCAGACCTTCGCAGCTGTGGTGCTCCAGTGTTCCTATTGGGCCTTTTTAGTCTCCCGATGTCTTTTTAGCCGTTTCTCTCTCTATTAAAATAACTGGGTGGTTTCCACTTTCCTGACTGGCCCGTGACTAATTACAACAATATATAATGAATCCAAGACATAATCTAACTATATGTTCTTCTTTCCTTTTTTTTTTTTGAGACAGAGTCTCGCTCTGTCGCCCAGGCTGGAGTGCAGTGGCCCGATCTCAGCTCACTGCAAGCTCCGCCTCCCGGGTTCACGCCATTCTCCTGCCTCAGCCTCCCGACTAGCTGGGACTACAGGCGCCCACCACCTCGCCCGGCTAATTTTCTGTATTTTCAGTAGAGACGGGGTTTCACCGTGTTAGCCAGGATGGTCTCGATCTCTCGACCTCATGAACTGCCCGCCTCAGCCTCCCAAAGTGCTGGGATTACAGGCCTGAGCCACCACGCCCGGCCTCTTTTTTTTTTTTTTTTTAATCAGAAACCATATCAGAGAAATATTTACCTACGCTTCAAGTATTTTAAACATTCAATGATTAGTAGTTTGAAACCTTCTTGGAGACAAGGATAATTTTAGAAGTTGCTGGTTTTAGTTCAATATCTTTTAGGGGGTGGCAGTTGAAAACAGAACTCTCCATTTTGGTGTGCTATGTGCATTTTATTTCAATTTGTGAGAAGTGGTAATGAGAGCCGCCATGCCTGGCCTGAGAAATGGGACAGACCGCCATTTCTTAGAGACAAGAATGCACTAAAATTAATATATAAAATAGAAGATGATTTAAAAGTCAGCAAATATTATCTATCAGTGTGTACAATTGCTTGTGATAAATAAGCAAATTTAAAATGTTTTTAAATTTGAGGTAAAAATCCATACTTCCTTTAAACAGTACTCAATTCAGAAAAGATTAAAAGTACTCATAATTTTGTATAACCTATTGGATCATTCCATCGTCAAACATACACTGTCTTTAACTGAAAAAAAAAAAAAAAATCATCCTAAATTTCCCATCCTGCTACTCATTTCTTTTACGCCCAATGTCTCACACGAAATGGTTATACTCCCTAATTCCTCTGATCTTGCTTATTCTCGTTTTCAATTAAAACCACTTTATCCGGGTTTCACCTTTACCACTCCATAGAAACTGCTTTATCTTATCAATGTCATTATGAATGTTATCACATGTAGTGGATTTTTTTTTTTGGGGGGGGGCATCTTAGTAGTATCAGATCTTCTCCTTGATATAATTTCTTTACCTCCTGACATTGTACTTTCTTAGAAGAGCAATCCTTGGCTCTTCTCCTTGTCTTACACAGCATATCCAGTCCATCAGGGAACTGCCTTCAACTGACACTCTGAATCCAACCGCTTCTCGACACTTCAACTCTTCTTCTACTACCACACAATCAGCTCTCAACTGGATTTAGCAACTCTCTGTTTCTATTCCTGGATTCGAAAATCTACCTTTTAACACACAGTCAGAATGACCTTTTACAACGTGAAACAGATTATATCACTTCTATGCTCAAAACTTTAGTTGCTTCCAATTTCACAAAGAGTGAAAGTCAGCATTTTCAAGGTGGATTTTCGTGTGCTCAGCCTTACATGCGCTGTTCACTGCATTATGTTTCTTCTGTTACTACTCTCCCATCGTTCACTGTTTGTTCAGGAAACATTTACTCTTCGCAGTGCTTCAAACACTTCAGGTGGGGGCTCCTACCCTAGCGCCTTAGCTTTGGCTTTTCTCTCTGCCTGGAATGTTTTTCCCCCAGATATCCACTTAGCTAACTCCCTCATCTGTTTGAAATGGGTTTATTATCTTTGTTATAAGGTTTATGCTGATATGTTTTGCACTGTTTAGGGTCCTCCCCATCTACATTCCAAATCCCTCTTATCGGATTCCTTTCTTTTCCATGGTATTTTCACTTGTCATCTTCTAATATTCTATATTATTTCTATATACTTTATTTATATATTACAATTGTAAGCTATGTTTGTCTACTTCTACAACAGTTTCAGCTCTCTATAGTTCAGAAAGCTTTTTGTTCCTCAATTTATATTACATGCCCAGAACATAGTAGGCTTAACATAGAGAAATATTTAGTAAATATTTGTTATATGAGTGTAGAAACTTATATAACCACTCAGTCTCCATGAAAAGTCTGTTTCCCTCAAATGATGTCCCCCTTTATTTTTGAATGTAAGAGACAGTAGCATACCTGTCTTTATGATTTTCTTCCTAAATGCCTTTCCTTCCTCACCCAGCTGAATTGTAAAAGTACTCCAGAGCTCTACTCTGATTCCCACTGATCTCCTTTTCTCAATTTGTAAAGCCAGCATGGACCAATGGAAAAAGCCCAGGAATGAACATCAGACTTACTATGCTTTGGCTCATGTCAGTGCATAGCCGCATAATCCTGGGCTGATATCAACATCTGATCCTCAATTTTCCCATTTTAAATAACACAGTGAATATTCTGATCTGTAAGATTTCTTTTGATTCTAATTTTTTATGACTTTAAGCATAATTTAAACACAATGTTTAAAGTATATATTTGTCTAATAAGAAGGCATTCTAAACTGGTTGTTTTACCATCAAATCTAATAATGTTTTAAAACGCATATGATAAGCTAAATGTTCATTTAATCAGTTATCTCCTCAACTATACCGTAAACATATGACTTGAGGTTTTGATTATTGTCCTTTTCGTTTTCATACTACCAAGATCAGTACCAATAACATAATAACAACAAAAATTCTAATACTTGTAAGAGCCAGTTACCCTCCTAAATCATTTCACACTTAATTCTTATAGCTAGTCTAGGAATTCAGATAATATTTTTATCCTCATTATACCATTTTACAAAGGAAAAGCCTGTGGCGCACAGAGATTAAGTATAGTTGGTAGGCATTTAAGTAGATTTGAACTCAGGCATTCATGTTCTAGAGTCTATGTAATTAAGCACCACAATCTAGTGCTCTTAATTTATTACTCAATATATTTTAATTATTCAGGCAAGCAGAAGGCAGAGAACAGAACCAATGAATCATTAGGTGCTTTTCTGATGATAACATTTTTGAATATGACTAGATAATTATGTAGTTTCCAGAAACATATTTAATCCCCTATGTACATAAGTCATTGTCTTTGCTATAAATTGCTTAGGCTGGGTATTGGCTATGTCAGCATTGCTGTAGTTATCAAATTCAAAACACACATACCATTTACCGCTGGTAAAGTACAAGATAGCACATTTTTTCCATTACTAGATCAGGGAAAAGGAATTTGGATGCAAAAGTACGTTCAATCTTAGCAATTAACAAGGAAAGCTTCCCAAAGACAATTCCATTTCCACATTAGTGCATGAAAGCCAAAGATAGACCCAGCCGCTCTTCCCAGCTCTGTGCTGTGGTTGCAACTGTTGGGGAGCAGTGAAAACATATTGGAGTAACACATTAAAAAAAAATCCCTAAAAAGAACCATCCTTTTTTGGACTTGCAAACAAAACAGGGTGCCAAATACATGTTAAATAAAAATTATGTTTTACGTGTACAATGATTTTTTTTTTTTTTTT
>NW_012115154.1:15408783-15416071 GCF_000951035.1 Colobus angolensis palliatus | reverse complement strand
CCGGCCACTGCACTCTAGCCCGGGCGACAGAGCAAGACTCCGTCTCAAAAAAAAAAAAAAAAAAAAAAGAATAGTACATAAAAGTGTGTACCGGGAGAACTCTCTTATCTTATGCTTTATTCTGACCATATCCATCATTGCTTTGAAATACAAAATTTCCACAAAGAAAGCAAAAGTGAAATCAAAGGAAGGAGTCTGGAATTTTTCAAAATATGTATGCTGGGAAAGGAAAACAGGAAGCTATAACAACATAGAGCAAAGTGACAAAAGAGGAGAAAAGCTCTAAATAAACCTAAAAGGGACGTCAGGAAGCAGCTTGTCTATACTTGTTAACTTGTTTCTCAGTATGGGAGAAAATGGAAGTTCGTGGAGTGGGGTGGGGGTCTAGGCTTCTCCCTCTGGGACACTCAGCTTCTGGAGTACAACAGAGGAGCTCCTTCGGGTCAGGGGTGTCAACCTACATGCTATTTACATTTGGCGACAAACAAACCTTTGTTTGGTGGGAGGTGCATGTGGGTGGGTATTGTCCTGTGCTTTGCAAGATATTCAGTAGGATTCTGGCCTGTATTTTTGTGTGCCAGTAGCATCCTACCCCCCACTCTCCAGTTGTGACAACCGACAATGTCTCCAGATATTGCCAAATATCCCCTGGGGGTCAAAATCACTCCTAGCCAAGAACCATCGCTTTAGAGGAGTCTTCCCACAATATTTCTTCTCCTTACTTACCGGTATTATTTGTCATGGTTTTATTAAGATAACGAAAGGAAATTAAAATGGTAGGAATTGGTATATTTTGTTGCTTAACAGTTAATATGCAAATGTTTGAGAAGAGGAATGAAAGAAATCAAACAATACAAGTTTTAGATGAGCTATAATTCTGGCTTGTCTAATGTCATATCATCTTACGGATTTAATCTTTTCTATTCTAAATCGTTCAAACGTGGCAAATGGAGACATTATAGCATTCAATTAGAATTACTGAATTTTAAGGTTTTTTACTTCATCCAAGATTAGAGGGTTTTTTAAAAAGTATACATGTACTCCTGCACACACCCACGCACTCACACAATACCTATCCACCACACAACATTGCTGAGAACCCACGCATACACAGGAACGCAGCTCACATTCTTTAGATTTTTTTTTTCAATACTGATGCCTATCGGCTATTATACGTCATAAACTCATTGTGTATTACAAAACTTCTCTGGGCAGTAAAACAATACACATAGAACACCCTCTTTTTCTTTCAGTTTCCTAGTGGAAATAATTCTTTTAGAGACTATCAAGGGTTTATTTCCCTCATCAAGCGTTTTTATGAACAAACCATTTGCTATATATGCCGATGGCACTGATTATCCTGCATGAAATAGGATACAGTAGTTTCTTGGAGAAAAAAAGAGTAGAAACATACCTGCCAACAGATCTACATGTGATCCAGATTTCACATTTCCCTATAGAATATTGCATTATAAAGAATACGTGGTAAAATTGGAGAATTTATTAGCTCTATTCTGTTCACCATAGCTGAATAGAGCGTGCTGGAAGTATAGTTAGCATATGCTGTATGGTCTTAGCTGAACCTAAGATAAAAGTGCTGGCATCAGGATATAAGTATGGTGGGGGTGAAATTTACTTCTCCATGTTCACATATAATGTCTCGTAGAAAGTTACTCCAAAGTTTATGTTTTATTGTTTGGTTTTTTAAACAATAATCTTATTGCTTGGAGTTTTCAAATAGAAGACTTCAGAGACAACATGATTTAATCATCAGTAGATGCCATTTCTGTTAACAAAGCAAGTCAGACTAGACTCCTACAATAAATGGATAGTCTCTGTTTTAAGCAAGTGTAGAATTGACTAGAGATCCGAGATCTTAAGTAGAAGGTACAAAAAAAAATTATTCTTTTAGTTTTCCCTGGAGTTAATCATGTCAAATGCATTCCCAAGCCTGAAGAAAAGAATAAAACTAAATTAATTTTAATCATGCACATTTTTTTTTTGTATTCTGTGTGAAAAAAATAAATACAAAGGGAATATGACTAATTTCAAGGCTTTACTTCACGTCATGCTCCTGAGAATACATTTTTTGGCAAATATAAACACGCTTTCATTTTATTCATGAAACAGTTTACCCAGTACAGCTCTAGGCTTTAATATCTTCAAAAATAATCTCTTCTTAGTATAAAAGTATAGAATTAAAATTTAAGTCCTGATCAATTTCACACACATTAGCCTCCCACAGTGAAGCAATTATTTCCTTTGAGATATTTGCTACTCTCATTTTATAATGAATTTGGTTTATACAAACTGATGAAGATAACAGAATTGTAAAGTTTCAGTTTATAACATCTTGGTATCAGTACATTAAAAAAATCAGTCAACTGGATATTTAGAAACATGCCACAAGTAAGACATTGTGCTAAGCTCAGAGGTAGACAAAGGAAGAGTGGGATTATCTTTGTTTTTTTTTATTTTTTTGAGACGGAGTCTTGCTCTGTCGCCCAGGCTGGAGTGCAGTGGCGCAATCTCGGCTCACTGCAAGCTCCGCCTCCCGGGTTTACGCCCTTCTCCTGCCTTAGCCTCCCTCCCGAGTAGCTGGGACTACAGGCGCCCGCCACCTCGCCCGGCTAGTTTTTTGTTTTTTTTAGTAGAGACGGGGTTTCACCGGATTAGCCAGGATGGTCTCGATCTCCTGACCTCATGATCCGCCCGTCTCGGCCTCCCAAAGTGCTGGGATTACAGGCTTGAGCCACCGCGCCCGGCCGGGATTATCTGTCTTAAAAGAACTTTAGAAGATTAAACATTTTTGAAGAAAGTAATCAAATATCTGAACAATATATTAAATCATGTCAGACAAATGTAAACAATAAGAATAATTTAAAATTTGTAAAGGAATTGAGATCACCATGGAATTAGTATTCAGGCGTTTTGTGGAGGGCAGGTGAGACCATCTTTAAAACTTGGGGGTTCAGGAAAGATTGTTGAATGGGAACATGACTCAATGGAAGCAGTCATTTTGAAATTGCAATCAGGAGGAAATGTGTGGAATGGACTTGTTTAGAGAGGCAGGAGGCAGAGAGAAGAGCAAGGAAAGTGCATCAGTCTAGGTGTAAATCAAACCAAAAACGCAAAGATGAAAGTATTGATTGCCTATTTCCTGACACATGAGTGGTGTTAGGACTACAGATATGAGGGAGACATAATAGTGGAGGAGTATGTGATGTAATATGTAACAAAAAATGATTGTTATTCAAGATACAAGGTGCTATACTAGAGGATGGAAGATTGTTCCCTGGGGATTGAGGAAGGAAAGCATACTAAAATTGGACAATAAATGATAAGTGGCAGCTTGCCAGGATGGAATATAGAGAAGGAAATCCTTGTCAGGGAGCGGAAAGTAGTCACTGTGATGCAAAGTAGGAGAAATGAGGCCAAATGCTCCAGTGGAGCATAGTTGGTGCATGTTCTTGTGTGGCATGCTAAGAAATCAAGACTTATTCTTTAGTAATGGGAAACTATTGAATTATCTTCTTTGTGTTTTAGAAATAGAAACCTGGATAATATGGGAGAAAAATTAGAAAAATAAGGGAGATTACTTAAAATGCTCCTGTGAGAACCTCAAATGGACATGTAAAGGACATCATTGATGTTAGGTTCTGCCTTCAACAAATATTTCAGATGTGTCATATTCAATAGTACCTGATCCTGTATGATCACGTAACACCAAAGTGTTTCATGAATATGAGAGGTAGTGGCCAAGGGTAGTGACTTTAGACTCAAATGCGCTGGGCTCTTTTTAAAGCTCTTCTCTTCACTAGTTGAAGGAGCCCTGGTGAGTTACTCATGTCTGTTCCTGTGGTTTTTTTTTTTTTTTTTTTTTTTTTTTTTTTTTGTAGCGATCAAAGAGCAAGTTAGTAAAGGTAGAGGAAGAAAGATTGTCCTCCTCTGTTCAGCAACTACAGAAAGGCAGTAGCATGTCAAGTGTCATCAGTAGCAAAACAAGACGCCCAGTTGGGAGCTGGTAATAGAAAGGAGGAACACATGATGAGGAGGAGGAACTTCTAAGCTGACTACAGAGAGAAGATGCAAGATCATCCTGAGTACACTCCATGCAGAGGAGGCTGAGCCATGGAAGAACAAAGGTGTTCAGTGCTCACTCTCCTTGCTCTATCATGCCTTCAGCTCTCTCCCACTTAGAGCTCTAAGGGACACACTTTGTTTTTATTTTGTTCGCTGAAAAGGAATCATTTATTGAATTAAATAATACAGGTTCTTTGTATATGTAGTTGATGTACATTTGATTTTAAAAAGAAACTGTTTGCATGAGGTCACCACAAAGCAGATTTATATACTGATATGGTTTGGTTGTGTCCCCACCCAAATCTCATCTTGAATTGTAATCCCTATAATCCCCATGTGTCTAGGGACAGACCCGGTGGGAGGTGACTGAATCATGGGGGTCGGGTTCCCTCATGCTATTCTGGTGATAGGGAGTGAATTCTCACGAGATATAATGGCTTTACAAGGGGCTCTTTCCCCTTCACTACTCACTCTCTTTCTACTGCTGCCTTGTGAAAAGTTCCAAGTTTGCTTCCCTTTCACCTTCTGCCATGATTGTAAGTTTCCTGAGGCCTCCCCAGGCATGTAGAATTGTGAGCCAATTAAATGTCTTTTCTTTATAAATTACCCAGTCTCAGGTATTTCTTCATAGCAGTGTGAAAATGGACTAATACACATATAATCATCACTTGTAGGAAAACAAGAAATTAAGTTTCTATGTGATCTCAACAGAAGTACTCTTTCCTTGATCACAAGAAAGTGTATTTTTTAAGAAAGTAAAGCGAATAAGTTTACAGAATTGCAAAGCACTAGAGCACTTTAAGCAAAAACTCTTTATTTTTAAGAAAAAGGTACGATTTCTCATTTTCTATTCTTGGCATACATTTTAACTGTTTCCGATGAAACCCAAACCTCCTGAACCCATTTCAGTGTTATTCAAAATTTAAACTTCTTCTATATTTGGATTAAAAAATCTGTTTACAAATGAGCTGTGCAAATGGATCACTTTTTTTTTTAACTTCAAACTTTCTTTGAATAAATTAAACAGCATAACACCAACATTTCCTCTATAATCGTCAACTGTGATACTAGCTATACATTTATAAACTGTTTTGCAGTCAAGTCAGAACAAGGAGTTACTTGTTCATAACACCCAGAAGAGCTATCTGGATGTCCGTTTTCACAAGAGCTTTCTCCACTGGTGGCATTTTATAATTGTAGGGACTATCCAGGTCATAGCCTGTGGTCTCCATGGACCCCTGGGTCAGGACCATGGCCTCCTCCCAGATTTCAGCAAAGTGGAGCTGTTTATCACTCTGCCCCACAGGCTAGGTGGCTTGCTGGGGCAAATGATGGGTGTCTCTTCAGAGCAGGGCACGGCTGACTGAGAAGGTGAGCAGTGGAGAGAGCCGGAAGAACAAGAAAGTGCAGAATGAGCCCCTAGAACACACTTTGCAAGCTAATACATGCTAGTGAAGGTTCTTCCCTCCTTTCAGTCTTTTTCTCATGCTGTAATATCATTAAGTTTTCAAAATACCTGAACCTAATATTGGCAATCTGTTATGTTGACCGGTGTGATAATTATCTGCTGCCTCATGTCAAACTCACACAACGTTGCATAATTTATGTTTGCATCTACTAATGATAAAAATGGTAGGAACAAGTCATAGTGACGCAATGTACTAGAGAGTCAAATGTTTAGAAAAATAGAGCTTGACATCTGTAGAGAACAAATAACTAAATATGCCTTAGAATAGTACATAAGGCCGGGCGCGGTGGCTCAAGCCTGTAATCCCAGAACTTTGGGAGGCCGAGACAGGCAGATCACGAGGTCAGGAGATCCAGGAGATCGAGACCATCCTGGCTAACACGGTGAAACCCCGTCTCTACTAAAAATACAAAAAAAAAAAAAACTAAGCCGGGCGTGGTGGTGGGCGCCTGTAGTCCCAGCTACTCGGGAGGCTGAGTCAGGAGAATGGCGTGAACCCGAGAAGTGGAGCTTGCAGTGAGCCGAGATCGCGCCACTGCACTCCAGCCTGGGTGACAGAGTGAGAATCCATCTCAAAAAAAAAAAAAATCATACCATTCACTTCCCTTAAAAGAAATCCTCCAGTGGGTTTCCATTCTAGTTTCTTACCATAGTTTATTATACCTTCCATAATCTGGCCTCTACCTACCTCTCCAAACTAATTTCTCTCTTTTTGCCCTTTCTTGTATTCATTGAATAGGGATGTGTTTATGAGAGGCGAAGCTAGCTGGAATTCCTGGGTCAACTGAGGACTTGGAGAACTTTTCTGTCTAGCTAGAGGATTGTAAATGCACCAATCAGCTCCCTGTAAAAATGCACCAATCAGCACTCTGTAAAAACGCACCAATCAGCGCTCTGTGTCTAGTTAAAGGATTGTAAATGCACCAATCAGCACTCTTTAAATGGACCAATCAGCTCTCTGTAAAATGGACCAATCAGCAGGATGAAGGCAGGGTCAAATAAGGGAATAAAAGCTGGCCACCCCAGCCAGCAGCAGCAACCCACTCGTGTCCACTTCCATGCCATGGAAGCTTTGTTCTTTCACTCTTCGCAATAAATCTTGCTGCTGTTCACTCTTTGGTCCACACTACCTTTAGGAGCTGTAATATTCACCACGAGGGTCTCCAGCTTCATTCCTGAAGTCAGCGAGACTACCAACCCACTGGGAGAAATAAAGAACTCTGGACACCCCACGTTTAAGAGCTGTAACACTCACTGCAAAGGTCTGCGGCTTCACTCCTGAAGTCAGTGAGACCACGAACCCACTGGAAGGAAGAAACTCTGGACACATCTGAACATCTGAAGGAACAAACTCCGGACACACCATCTTTAAGAACTGTAACACTCACCGCGAGGGTCCGCAGCTTCACTCTTAGAAGTCAGCGAGACTAAGAACCCACTGGAAGGAACCAATTCCGGACATATTGACAAGTCATAGGACTTCTGTATTTTAAGTTTTTTCCTATCCAAGCTTTACTTTTTCTTATCTTTTCTGTCTGAGCCTAAATCGAATACCCACTACTTTTTACCATATAGTGTTGCATGATTTCTTTATAGCTTTATTCTAATCTATAAATGTTTTATGTATTTATCTAGAACATGAGGGTACTCTGTTTATACCCTCAGTGCTTAATATATTAGGTATCCAAAATGAAAGACTCTGTGGTGGGGGACTGTGTGTGTGTTTGCACTATTCAG
>NW_012115154.1:15395067-15408733 GCF_000951035.1 Colobus angolensis palliatus | reverse complement strand
TTTTTTTTTTTTTTTTTTTTAATCTATGAAATGCAGGTGATAATGTCTTTCATCTTATGGAGTTGTTGCAAGCATGAAATGGCTTAAAACAGTTGTCTGCATTATGTTTGTTTTAACAGTGACTGGCACAGAGAAAGAACTCAATCCATAATAGCCAGTGGGCAATCTGGCTTCAGAGTCCATGCTCATAACCACTATACCCTAACAAACAGGTCTGCGATTGAAATAAACAATCTTTTTGGCAATAAGATGACCTTGATTAGGTTTTCAAGGTATGAATTTTTGAATTAGGGTGAAGAGATAATGGATGAATGAGGCACTTTAAAAGAAGGGTGGTGACTGGTAAATCTTTGCATGTGTCAGGAAAAGAGAAAAGGCAAAATTTGATTTTTCTCAATGTTTTGAACTCGAGTCACCAGAAGAATGACTTTATCATTTGTATAAATGAGATAGAAAGGTTTCTCAATAATGCAGGACCTAACTTACGAGGTTATTGGAACCATAGCAAGATAATTAATGCAAAGGCTTTAGCACAGTGACAGGTATAGTGTAAGCATTCAATAGCTATTCTCTATTATCACAGTTGTCATCATAATCTTAGGATTCGATGAGAGGCATATCTGGATGGCCCTGGAGTCTCATTCTTGCCGGTCTTTATAGCAGTACAGCAAGGAGCTAGCTCAGCAGATCTGAGGGAGCACAAAAGAGAAGTTGCCTGATATCTACCAATGAGATCCAGAGGCTCTCCTTTTCTAACAGGACAACTTTTCTGGCCTTTGCCCCTAAAATTATGTACAACATTATAGATGCAGGTCTCTCGGTCCTAGGATCCTGGCCACGGTGTTAGCTGACAAGCTGTGCTCAACCGAAGCTAAGATCTTAGGGGACTATGTGAACTTTACTACTTTGCTGCTTGTAGTTTTCCCCATTACACTATATGTTAGATTTGCATGCCAAGAAGCAATAGGAATTTGATGACAAAGAACACGGGGGTGGCTGAGATCTGGCACAGATGCGCACAAAGATTGATAGCAGTAGTTGAGATTGGGAGGTAGCTAAAAATTCACGCCCAAAAGGGGAAGCAACATTCATAGGCAAGAGGAAGTTACGACCTAGAATGATCAAGTCAACCATGTCAGGGTTAAAAATAAAAGAGCAGAGGATTGGAATGAGGGAAGAAGAGAATCCTGGGAAATGGGAGGTGAGCAGTACTCCAATATCCAGGCAGAGAACTGGAAGCAGGTTATATGTCTAGGGGTAACAAGATCTTGGCCTCTGGACAGAGGTTCAACAATAGAGATCCAATCTGGGAAAGACGCTCAGAAAGCCTGGAAGCGCTAGAAGAAAGACTAGAAGTGATTGTAGAGAGAACAGACGTCTAGGCAGGTTATCAGTATCTTTCAGAAAACATCAGAGTCTACCAAGTGCTACAGGAAGAATCTAGGCACAACTGTAATTATAAAATCGAATCATAGAGAATGAACGAAAGGAAAAAAGCACTGACTGGAGAGAAGAAAGAGGACTCAGAAATAGCACAGAATTTCAGTTCGCAGAAGTAGGGTCTGTGTTCAGGTTAGAAAAGCCTCAAGGGAAATATATCAGAATAAAGTAAGTCAGAAAATGTAGTTATGATTGCAGATGGGGCCATATCCACAATTATTTCCTGTTACTATGTTTGCCAAAGGGAACTACTTTCTAAGCATGTTGAGTGACTCTCCCAAAAATTTCTTGTGGAAAACCTCGATGAAGAAAGGAAAGAGACCAAGAAATACATGTGGCTAAACATGATATTGAGACTCCAAAGGAGTCGTTCTTTCAGCTGATCCCAAGTCACTTTCAGAGGCTCACAGAATCTGCAGAATCCCTCCACCAAGAAGGCTGATTTCCACACATAGTTACAACCAATCAACAGATAACCTAATGAGGCTACATTCTTCCCAAACTACCTAAAAATTAAAGGCAGGGGAGGTAGGTGCTAGGCAATGATACTATCTCACAGTCTGAATTTCCTGCTCAAGTTAATTATCCCTGGTAATTCTCAACATGAGGTTAATAGGGGGAGTGGGGAGTGGTGTTGAGAAGGTTCCAAACCAATGACTGCTTTGTGTTTTTTTCTGATTATGAAGGTACATCATCCCTGATTGTTTCATGCCAACACTACTTATTTTGTTAACTATTTGAAACAAAATTAGACACACAATTGCAAAAACATCTAAAGTTGACTTAGATATATCTCCACTATGTAAATCCATATTGCTTAAATTTACCGATTACTCATTTATCCACTACAGAAGTTTCAACCTTACACGAAGTTTCAGCCCTTAACACTTAAATGAAAGATAAAGGGCCACAGTGTATATGTACTTCAAAATATCATTCTGTACATGATAAATACATACAATAGTATCTGTTAACTGAGAAATATACTGGCTTTTCAGCAAAGTTAATTTGCTTCTATGTCCTCCCTGTTCTTGCCTTAGAAGCATCTTCAACTACATGCATATATTAATTTTGGAGTTCCTGGGCTATGTTCTTTGCTATTCTTTCACAATTCATTTTTATTCTCTTAGTATCAACTAGTGATATCTGATTTGTTTTCTCTTTATTTGTACAGTAAACTGAAGCTTTTGAAACATGATCTGGTTCTCATTGGCACCTTTTCCCTCCATTTTACCCATCAAAGTTACTAAAATTTTATGGTCTTCTTGCAATTTTAAAAAATTATTATACACACATACACCCAACACATTTTATTCATCTTCCCTGAAAAAGACATAGAACGTTTTAAAAGGCTCAGAAATCTTGTAGAAACTAGAATGGAAATGGTGTCCCGGAGTGTGATCACAAATTAAAATGTCCCTTTTGCTTTCTAAAGAACAAGTCAACACCTAACATTATAAAACTCTCCCCCAGTCCTTTCTTTTCTTTCATTGTGCACTGCAATGCTTCTATTGATGTAACATGTACACCAGCATTCACTGCAGTATAAGTAAAGGTAGATTTCCACTCAGTTTGCATGACGATGGTACAGCCACACTGGGAATTGACATACAATAAAAAGTCAGTTGTGTGAAGCTACCGGGGAGCAACATAGCATTCAGTCAAATGCCTTTTACTGGGTACCATGTGGCTCTCCCAGCAAGTCTATTTGTGAATTCTGGGGAATAAAATCAGCAAAATGTGGTGTAGATATGTCCAAGGCCTTCTTATTTCTATGTATCTATTTAGATCTAGAACTCAGATCTTTATCTCACTTTTGGGATCCACTAAACAATAGAACCTATTCCTTTCCAGCTCAGTTCTAGGCTCCTAATTCAAATGAGTACAGTGCTCTACGAATTAGAATTTCTTAGGCTCTGTTTTCCCCCCTAAGAATACAGAGCCGTGTTTTATCTTTTGTATCTTAAGATGATGGATTTGAGTTTACTGGAAATTTTTAGATATCTACAAGTGCATCAAAAAGTACAAAAATCTAAAAATTACTTTTTAGCCACTTATTTCATAGAAGTATGGTGTATGTAGATTATTTGTGAATAAAGTGATGATTTATTTATTTACTCAATGTATTCTTTTATTGAGAAAAAGGAATATGTTGTTACCTGGTAGCTAGCAATAGTTTTAAGGGACAATGCTTTTATCTATCTATCTATCTATCTATCTATCTATCTATCTATCTATGTATCTGTCTATCTGCCAATCATTTATCTACTTATCTAGCCAGTTATTTACCCAGGTTGAAAAATAGTTTTAAAATTACATAGATGGTGTTGAATTTGTTCAAAATGAGTTACGAATATTTTCAAATAAACATTATAGACACAACCCCAAATTTCTGCACTTGACTATAAAATGCTCCATTTGTATGTAAATGCAATTGAAATTCTGTTGAAGCTTATTGTTTAAGGTGAAACTTTTAAGAAATTGGCTGTACATGTTTCTAAGTAAGGAAATTGGAATTTTTAAATTGATATAACTTATGCTATTTAATTTCCATTTGTAACATTGCTAAGCCTCATACTTTTCAGAAATATCATTTTATCATCAATTGTTTTGCAGCACATTGTTTTTGATTTCTAAAAACAATTGATGTTCACTGTAGAAAGTACAGATATTAGAGAAAATACATTAAAAAGTTAGTATAATGAACTGATAACCCACCAATTAGAGATAATCACTATTAGTATTACTTATTTATTTCATTATGATTTGGAATGAAATAAAATTCCTGTATTTATAATAATGACATCTAAGTCATAGTCTACTTAAGTTTTTATTAAAATTTTTATTCATAGCATTATATTTTACCATATTATTAAATTCTACCTAAGAAACATGATTTATAATGACATAATAGTATTCCACATAAAAATACACTTTTTAAAATCACCTGTCCTTTTTCAGTAGTTTGTTTTCAATTACTTTCGTTATTGTATATATGTTGTGATAAATATCTCTGGGTACTTTTTATTTTCTTAGAATCAGAAAAACTTTAATGGATCAAAGGGAAGTAACATCTTTTAAGGCTTCTAATAAATATGGTTTAAACTTGAATTAAAAAATTTATCTTGCTAAATAAGTCTCCAATTATTTTGCTGTAAAACATAATAAAACAAATCTCTTAAATTATTTGTAGTAATGCCTAAACATTTAGTCTTTGAGTTATAAGAATTTAAGACAATTTCAAATAATATCAGTATAGAACTGAATATAATTTTTCAGTAAACAACTAAAACATCAAAAATTGTATTTCAAATGAGACCTTTTTTCTTACACGATGAAAAGGGTATCTCATTGGGGCAAGTTATCACTGAACTTTGGAAAACGGTATAAATTAATTTTTTAAAGAAATATTAATATGCTGGCTACATTTCCAAATGTTCATAAAATTAAGAACAGAGATATTTTAATTGCTTAGAATAGACACTGCCAGGACTGTTCCCAAATACATTTGCCCAGACTGAACTGGGAACTATTTCCCAGCATGCTCCCAGCCACACACTGAACCAAGAAAACTCTCACTCCTCCCTTGACACACCCAATGGAACACAATGATTTACAAAGGAAATCTTACTAACAAGCAAAGTAAATAAAACAAGTTCACAAGAGATTTTCTTTGGAGATGAAAATACAAACAGAGATGATCTTTTCTGATTACACATTTCTGAGACAGTGTGGACACTGAACAGCCATTTGAAAATTGAAGCAATACCTACATTAACGAAACAAGGAGGTTCCAGTACTTGAGTATAAGAAAACAGCTGACCTAGGATAGGACATATTCTGAATCACTTTTTGGAAAGGCTTTGTTTATACATGGAGAGAAGTTAACCTTTTTCCAATAAGTGAGAGAGAATATTAAGATAAATCACTTTCTCCCCACTATAATCAATGCTGAATCACATGGTATTACCTTGTTAATATTGGCACGCGACAACTGAGTATTGTTCTAAATATCTGTTTGTATTTAGTGGCATAAAATTGAGTCATTTTGAAATAAAAACTTACTTCAAAAGGTAGGTAGTTTTGTTTGTTTGTTTGTTTGTTTTTGCTATAGTTCAAATAGTAATGTACATGAATGCTTCTTTTCACTACTATTATAATGTTATAATACTCTTCCCATAAGACAAACTTAGTTTTCCAATATAGAGTGATGGAGCTAATACTTCCAGGCAACTAAAACTTTTAAAAATTCCAACACTTCAAATAAGAAAAAGAATGTAGGTCAGGTTAGTGTTTTCCAAACTGTATTTAGGACATGAAATTACTACAGTGCGTCATGATCTTTTTTTTTTTTTTTAAGAAAAAAGCAAGAGAAGAGAAAAGATCACAATTATCATAGCGTACCTAAAATAGCAAGGTAAGTTTTATTTCATTAAAATAAAATGAAATAATAGATTTTCATTTTGTGTCAGTAGATTTTGAGTATGACATAAAATATTTTCTTACTCTACTTTGATCAAAATTATTTGAAAAACATGGTTCTAGGTCCACCTTCCCCAGGGTTTTGAATTTTAAAGTTAAAATGAAAATTATGCCCAGAATGAACAGCTATTATTCATTAGAATCTTTTTGCACATGTTTAATTTTCTTTTATCATTTATGCCTAGTTAAAAGTAATGCATAAATATGTATTCATAAATCAGTAACTGCTGTCCTAAAGAAAGTGATATAGTGAGATAAAATCGAGGCATTTTGAAATAAAAACTTATTTCAAAATGTAAGTAGGGTTTTTTTGTTGTTATTGTTATTTGTTTGTTTTTGGTTATCCATCAGAAAAAGTTGATGTTGTAACTTGGAAAATATTTTCATGGTAAGATAACCCACTCCATAAATTCAAGACTACTGAGTTTGACTGAATTTTGTAAGTCAAGTCTACTGTTGATTACTAATGAGACTCTTTAAGACAGTAATCACAAGTTGGAAAGAAAGATGCAAAAGACAGGGTGAACAACATATTAAACATTCTTTTACTTGTAAGATGTATTTAATATTTTAAATTAATTCCCAAAGAACAGTGTTGACCAAGATGGGATAAAAGGTTTTTGATCCAACTGGGTTACGTTCATCCTGGATCACAGAACTTATTAAATAAAAACCAAGTTACCAGTATATAGTAACAGTATCTGAGAGTCTCTATATTACCTTCTCAGTGCACTACTTTATGTGTGTACACCAAAATCTTATCACTGTTTATTTTTCTTTTCTAGATTTTCTGCATTTTCTAAATTCTTTCAATCAAAATATTTAACCAAAGGAGAAATGGACTGACATTCTTCAATGCTCATGCTGATAAGAGTAGAGTAGCTGTGATACAGATACATTTCCCTTTGTTAAAGCAAACATTAGAATCTTGAGTTAACTGTTTTCTCAGTGTTGCCACTTTACTGAATTATTTAGACATTTAATTGAATTTGACTAAATACATTAAAAGACAGAGGAAATTATCTCCTATGGTTTCCATATGTACTTGTAGATTGAATGAATGAATATAAAATATAACTTTTTTAAATGGCTGAATTTTCTTTTTTTCTTCAACTAATCTTCCTCAAATGTGAGCACTTAGTTTCCACTGTGCATGTATGTGTGTGTGTGTGTGTGTGTGTGCGTGCGTGTGTGTATATAAAATGGTTGAAGCAGTAAGGTATTTGCACTGGATTATACAATACTATGGAAATCTTTAGATTTCATATCATTTTCAATTAATTTGCACAGATTCTTGGCTAAATTGACAAAAAAACTTCAGTCCATTTTTATCATTTTTAAGCAAATCTATTAAGGTGAATTAACTGTCATGTATTGGATTCCCTTGTTCATTCTATCTTTAATTTTCAAAACAAACACTGCTTAAATTAGGTGAGAGCATGCTGGAGTACTAAATTATACCAAATCAAATAGTATCTTATTCTTTCAAATACATTGGCTCCTGTTACATGGAAACCTACCAAGAAATCGGGTCTGCTTAGAGACTGCAAGGAGAGAGGCCTTCATACTAATATTTTTATGTTTCATCATTAGAAAATAATCATTAATCATAACAATATAATGTGGGAGTTTTTCAACCATGGCAAACATTTGCTTTTGTTTTTGTTTTATCTGTTTTTCTGGTCTCTCCAGATATTTTCGATTTACTGTAAATCTCCCTCGGTATACTTGTAAAATAATGCAGTGATAAAATATGACTAGACATTCAAGGAAAAAGCAAAACTAATAAGCAGAAATGGAGAAAGTGAGTATCTAGGTATTTCCCAATAGCTTTTGAGTTCACTAATTTAGGCACATATCTGACATAACAGGTCCTTGTGGCTTCCTTGAATCCTTTCCAGCAATAGATCATACATTCAAGCCATACATAAACACAAAGCCTATTTTACAAGAAAACATGTGTTCTATAGCAGGGGATATTCTGTTAGTTCAAAGGGGTCAGAGTATTGAACTCAACAAACATTGGAGCGCACTTCTTACAGGTAGTATTCTATAGGCTAGAGACAGAAGAAAAAGGAGCATGGTCCCTGCTCTCAAGGAGCATGGAGTCTAGAGGGAAAATGAGAGGGACAAAAATCATAGTGTGTTAGAAACCATGTCAGGTATGTGCATGGGATGCCATGAGTGTAAATGGCATATTCAGAAATCAGAGTCCATGGTCACCCATTTGAGCTCTCTGTCATGACTCCTTTCAGTATCTGTTACATCTGTACTAGGTGTTCAGTAAATGTTAGTTTTCTCCGTATCTCCCATTTCTAAGTAGTTCTTCACTATATATAAATACATATATATATACACACACACACACACAGACACACACACACACACATATATATAGTATAACTATTGCAAAGACTATCCCAAGAAAAAGAGATGAAAGCAGTTACTATTTATCAGTCCAATACTGAGACTAATTTTTCTTTGTTTATAACATCTCAGTTTACAATATCACCTTTCTTTGTACTGTATTTATCAAAGAACATTCCAAGGTTGTGAAGTCTATTCAAATAACAAGAATATTACCTAAGCTTCCACGAGTCATATCACTACAAAGCCAAATTAAAAATTATCCTATTTTTGGCTAAGCCAGTCTTCCATCAGTTGATACACCAATCTTGTCATTCTACCTCATATTCGCTTTCATTTTCTTTTCCAACCATTCACATAATTTTAGCAAGATCATTTTGAAGTTCTGATTCCAGCAGTGTAATATTCCTTAAAGTTAAAATTTGTATAATCCTGTTACTAATAGTAAAAGGTACATGAATGTTCATAAAGAGAAAATATACCAGATAGCATTGTGTTTTTGAAATAAACATTCTTTGTTTTCAAATATAAACTATTCACTTAAAAGAACAACAATTTGTCTATTAAAATAAACTAGCATTGGTAAGGAATAGATTTTGCTTTTCCAATCTCAAACAACTTTCTCCTTCACCTATGCCTTGCCCTCTCAGCAACTTTCCAATTCAACTTGGCAAGTTGAATTTTCTTATTCAATCAGCACACACTGCAACCAAGTAAGTTTCTTGAAGACCTGAACTAAAAACTAATCCTGAGAATGTAACACCAGCAAAACCAAACCAAACTCCACATTAGCTTTGGAAATTGCAATCGCAGTTTCAGGAACAAATGTCAAATAGGCTTCACTGACCTGAGGAAATATCGATTTGACTCATCTTGGTCTGTGTGATGTTGATGTGAACACCCACTTTGCTTTCAGTGAGGTCAATCTCCACATTGCCCAAATTATCCGCAAAGTGACTAAAGACCAGGAGACCGTTGGGGTTCCATGTCCTAAACTGGAAACTGACTGAGAACAGGTCCTGGTGAAGCCGTCCGGGTACCTCCAGGTAACTTGTAGCGTTGAAAAAGACAGGCACTGTATAGGGTTCCACACAAGAGAAGCTCAAATTTCCCTGTAAAATAGAAAGACAGGCTCTGAGGAAAACACAGAATAAAATAAACATCCATGTAAGACCATTGATGAAGGTATAGTTCTACAAGTTTTGAAGCACAGCCCAAGCCTAAGTGAAATTCACATGCAGCAGCAGTGCATAGATTCAGTGACTGGATGCACCACCATCAATCTGCTTGGAGTGTAAGGCCTACTACTGAGCAGCAGTTGGCTGTCTAACTATAACAAGCAGCTTCCGCCATGGGATTGACACCCAGACAGCCTGCTGTGATAGGCTGACCATGAGTTGTAAAGTGTGAATATGTGTTGTGGGTGTGAGTGTGAATCACGAGACTTTCTGAAGATAGCTAAGCTGCTACTGGCCAAACATAAGTCAGGTAGAGAGATGCTATGCCCTATTCTGGGCGGTAAATGCTGACATTAATTAACATAGTACTCTGGTCTCAGTGGGGACTGTGGTCATATGTTTGTAATTTATGAAACAGATATTTTAGGGAAAATATTTTTGGATTTTTATCTATATACTTTGTATGTACATATATACATAGATATTAAGTTTTCAGCATTAATGTAATTGTGGTTATTGGAGATTATTTTATTATCCAACTCAAAATTCCATTTAAATTCCCATGAAATGTGCTTATATTACAATGCATTAATTCCTGTGGAACTAGCAGTATAAATGGGCTAAATGGAAACAAAACTTGCAATAATTCAGTCTTTCTCCTTCTCTTCTATACGCCTCCTTCTTGGTATAAGCAAAAAAAAAAAAAAAAGTTTTATCATTCAGTTACACCAAATTTTATATTTCAGTGCCTAACTACATTCCCTTTATAGATCTAAAAATCTGTATTTGCTTCTAACTTCTTTTACCCTATCATAATATTTTAAGGAATGTAATTGGATGATATTTTCATTGGCTTTCTCTCTCTCTCTCTCTCTCTCTCCCCCATCTCTCTCTCTCTCTATATATATATATATATATACACACATATATATGTATATTTTTTAACAACATCATATATATATATATATATACACACACACACACACACCAGATGCTGATTTCTTCCATTTTAGCACATTAACCATTAAATCTAAGGCAGGCTGTCTCTCTGAATTAATATTCAAATTAAATTTTCTCTGTACGTTCACAGACGATTATTTTTAAATGCCTGCTTTTACTGATGAAAAGAACTGCCTATGCATAATAACTGAGATTTTATAACTGACCACATACTTCTTTTGAGGGGATTGTCTCCCTAGCAAAATTAAAGATCCTACCAGAGTAATGGTGCTGACTCTGGAGTCAGTAAATAATGAGGGAATGAGTGTGCTTGGGAAAAGAGGAGGTAGAATGAGCGCTGAGTCAATTTCACTGAAATATCAGCACCCAACATCTTTGAAAGTAAATTTCTTATATAAACACTTGCCTTTGTAGGGTTGCTTGCAAAATGTCTATTTGTCTCTATCCCATCTAAGATTTTCTGTATTGTTAAAATAAAATGTAATTATAGAGCACAATCAAACTCACATATTGTGAATTCATAATCTTTTTTTATTCTTTTATTTTTGGGGGGGCAGAGTCTCAGTCTGTTGCCCAGGCTGGAGCACAGTAGTTCAATCATGGCTCACTGCAGCCTCAAACTTCTGGGCTCAAGTGATCCTCCTACCTCAGCCTCTCAAGTAGCTGGGGCCACATGCATGCACCACCATGCCCAGCTAATTTTTAATTCAATTTAATTTATTTTTTTAATTTTAATTTTCTTAACTTGTTGTAGAGACATGGTCTCACTATGTTGCCCAGGTTGGTCTCAAACTCCTGGACTCAAGTGATCCTCCTGCCTTGGCTTCCCAAAGTGTTGGGCTTACAGGAGCAACCCACCATGCCCGGCTATAAATCTATAATTTATGTCTCCTACTCATAAAATAAAATAAAAGCGATTTTTCTCATAAAATAAGTTTTTTTCCATTTTAAACCTCAATGTTTTCATCCACAAAATGTTTGTATCCTTCTTGTAGTATTGTTCTCAGATCATCCTAAATGCAAAATAGAACTTGCCTAGCACACTACCTGTTGCCTATAAATGGAGCTATTATCATTTTTCCATGTAATCAATATACTTTATGAGAAAATTTAATCAAAGTTCAAGTTTTAATTTCTAGTATAAATTTATGATTACTTTAAGGAAATTATTTATTAAATAATCATTTGCCTTAAGTTATTGTTTTAAACTTTCTCATATCCAACCCAAACTGTTTATTGGTTCAGGGATTTTCACTTGTCAAGTCATTTTATGAAATCCTAGGCTCAAATCTGAGGCAATGAGACCATCAGAGCTCTTTTAGAGCAGAGTGCAAGCACTCATGACATTATTCTACTTCTAGTGCATAATATCTTCTTATTGTATAGGTCTCTGGAATTCTAGGCTCTCCCAAATAGCCTCTCTGGGCTAAAGCAGCTCTTGGTCTTGCAGAGCCATAGGGAATTCTCATACTAAAATTGTAAACTAAGTATCTTTTAGGAATGTTGAGTAGTGTTTAGGGATGTTGAGCAGGTGCGCTGGGGCTTTCTTTGACTTTTGCTCTCCTTCCAAAATCTAATGAAACCAGGCATCAACTCACACAAGAGGCAGACAAAAATCACAGTGAACTTCTGTGGCACAACTTTTGCTATACAGTGGAAATCAAGCTTTATTTAATTGTATAATATTTAGTCTGGTTAGAGATTTGTTTAAAAAAGGTATTTATTTACATATTCGAACAAATCATCTTTGGAAGCACAGGAGTAAATATAATAAAGTCCCTGATTTAAAAACTTTAAAAATATTAAATTAAACCATAAGCAAGTAACTTAGAGCATATGTGATGAGATATTTGAAAACATGATGCTGCCGGTTTAAGGGCTGCTAACTGCTGGGATGAAGCATGTGCTGAAGTGTATCTGTTCTCCTACCACAAGTCATCCAGAAATATTGAGTCTAACGTTCTGTGCTCCATGGGAATGAAACCTACCTCCTACTTCGGGCTCGTCCCATTTTCTATTCTCAAAGAATAGCAAGTATCTACACTATTTCTGAAAACTCTAATATTTGTTTTACATCATTGTGCCCAAACACAAATATGATGAAAAATGTCATGATTTTGTTGTTCAATACTCCAAAAAACAAAAAAAGTTACTTGATTTTTTATAGACCAATATTTTGAGGTTGAAAATTCTTACCACATTTGAGGGCTCTAATTTCTTCCTTCTGGCAAGATCTGTAATGTTGATGCCATTGTAGTTGATGCTTTCCATGCAGCCTTTGAAATTCTTTCTACCGCTGGAACTGGGCTTGCCAGAGAAAGGGATACCTCCAAAGGTTATCTTTGAGAAAAAGAAATTAAATGTAAACATCCACATTGTGTTATGATAAACTAGACAAAACTATGAATACAGTCAAGGTCAAGTAGCTATACCCCAAGTAGCATTCTGCCTCCAAAATCCATGGCATATTAAATTATGTTGTTGATGAAGTGTCTAATGGAGTCATTCATTCTAATAATTAGATTACAACTTGAACAAAAAAATAGTAATGATCCTTAGCAATTTTACTGCCCCAGAGGCATTTTATAACTTTTCTTGAGAATATTTAAAAGATTTTTTATTCAGCAAACTTCTTTTATGAAATAATATTAGACATATATTTTTATGTTTATCATTCAAAGACATACTATCAATAAATGCCTCCAGTAAGCATGAGATAATCAGCACTAATTTAATAAGCTGATAAAACTGTAGCCCAAAGCAAGGGATATCATATTTACCCTATGCAGACTTGTAGTCTAATGACCATTATTGTCAAAAATTCATTAGATTTATTTTAGATGTAGAAAATAGTTCAAAAAATATCATTACAATATTGATTAGGGACCACTTAGGATTTGGGAACTCAAAGTTGAACAGTGTGGGCTTAAAGATATTATAGGTCTTTTAAATCCTAAGAAATAAGACAGTGCTACTTACTGTGTTCTTCTGGCTGCTACCACTTACAGAAAGAAAATATCTATTTCTTATATATTTTTGATCAATATATATTATAGCATTAAATCTACACGATACAAAATTGCATTTAATATTTGCATGGTGAAGGATGATATTTACTATGAATAGTAAATTAGTAGTAAATGAAGCCAACTGCTAAATATAATATCAAGATATACAATACTTGTAATATATATCTTTTAAATTATCATACAGAATTACCATTATCTTTTTTTTTTTTT
>NW_012115154.1:15391613-15393902 GCF_000951035.1 Colobus angolensis palliatus | reverse complement strand
GTGTGCCTGTAATCCCAGCTACTTGGGAGGCTGAGACAGGAGAATAGCTTGAACCTGGGAGGCGGAGATTGCGGTGAGCTGAGATCATGCCATTGCACTCCAGCCTGGGCATATAGAGAGACTCTGTCTCAAAACAAACAAACAAACAGAAAAACAAAAAATTTCTCATTGGTAAAGTAAACTGGTTGGACCACAGAATATTTTCTGACATTTTAGTGAAGCTGATAGTAATAAATATTGTTGCAGTTGTCCGATTAACATTCCATTATTCCTGTGGCTCATATGATACATTTGTCAATGCTCTTGCCACCCAATAACCTTGCCTCTAAAGAAATAACTGCATTAACTATTTTGTTAGCTTTCAAGTGTTCACAAAGTGTGGCAGGGACTATCGGATACCTCTGCGTATCCTTTCTTCCCACCCTCATTAGGGAAAAAACAAGGCTTTTCAGCTGGGCACATTGCTCCCAGTCAATATAATAAATTATCAACTTATTTGAAGCCAGTTTTGGTCTCATGATATTTTAGTGGAAGGGGTGTATGTGATTCTAAGAACTGTCATTAAGAGGGAGAGGGCACAGTCTTGCTTCTCTTCCTTCTTGCTAGCTGAAGTGCAAAGTGAAATGTTAGCAGTGGTCTTGGAGTGATTTGCAACAGGGATAGAGGAAGAGCAGGATGAAAAAGGACTGTGATCTTGAAGATTGTGGCGTGGCCATTTGAACCTAGGGCCACCTGCCTCCAGTATTCTTTTACATAAAGTAGAATAAATGTGCATCCATTAAATGTACCCTATGTAATCTTAACTCACATATATTTTTTCCTATTACTTCCTGTTGCCTCCTCACATAACCCTATGTGAAGAATGCGATTAAATTCATTTCATCAAAGGGGAATATGAATTGTCCACTGTCACACAACCATTAAAGGGCAGAAACAGATTCCAACTTGGGCTTCTCCTCTAATTGATGTTCTTCCCAGCCAGTCTGTGGTTCTGCAATGGCCAAGAGAGACTCATTCCTCTACTTCCCTAGCAGAGCTGTATTGCAAAAGGTAACAGCATAATATCCACAGTGGGTGTGCTCTGAAGAACAGAGAGAATCTAGGCCAAACTCCATTTTGCTGCTCTGCCCTTTGGTTTTTATTGGCTATGCTGAGGAAAAATGAAGTGAAGTGTACCTGTATGTCACCACACCAGTCTCAGGCCACCGTGTAGCTAGCAGACTGATTGCAGGTGATGATTGGCCCACTTCTGCCGTGTATGCAGCTACAAGAGGAGGGGATGAGACAAATTCTTAGGACTAGGTCACAAAAAATGTCCACATAGGCTGGGCGCGGTGACTTAAGCCTCTAATCCCAGCATTTTGGGAGGCCGAGGCGGGCAGATCACGCGGCCAAGAGACGAGAAGAATCACTTGAACCCAGGAGGTGGAGGTTGCAGTGAGCCTGGATCACGCCATGACACCCCAGCCTGGTGATAGAGTGAGACTTCATCAAAAAAAAAAAAATCCACATAGAGTTACATCAAAGGAGTGAACTTGTATTCCATCACTTCTTTCATGATGTTCATCTCCAGGAATTGTGGTAAATATATTTAACTTACGCTAGCAGTGCTGTGCTGAATCCCCCGCATACTGGTTCACAAGAACCAACTGTTAAACAGCTATTATTAAAACTTCCACTACATAAGCTATAAATTAAATAAATTACATGAAACACAACACTCAAAGAATTTATCTCTACACTTTACTTTCATATAAGTTCTTGAGGTCATTTACAATTATTGCAACTATATGATGGAAATATCATATAATTGTGTGCTGTTAGGCACCTCTTCCCAACTCCCGGCTCAGTTCCATATATGGTAGCAAGAAATCAACCATGGTGGGAAATTCGCACCATGAAAATTAACAACTGCTATATACCAGGGCATTCCTCTGACCATTCCTCCCTGGAGAGAACTGGTTGTTAAGCATCTACCAGCACACCCCTACCTTTGGGCCTCAATGCCTTTGTCCTTAGTGTACTCTGGAAGAATAAAGGCAGTATAATTTTGGGGAAGCAGGACATTGAGTCGTCAGGTTCTGTGAAGATAACAAGACCATCTTTCTCTTCCTTTAGGCCACAGCCTTTAAATAGTTCAGTAATGAACATTATATACTTTGTATTATTTTAACTTTGAAGCTAATTTTCATGCAGTCTGTGAGGTTTGAGTGTAGTGTGTGGATATATCAAGGAGATAAGTGCAACAAAACTAGAGACTGACTCTAATATAGTCCCTGAGGTGTTTTT
>NW_012115154.1:15390579-15391003 GCF_000951035.1 Colobus angolensis palliatus | reverse complement strand
TGATCGAATATAGAAAGTGTTATGTGTGCATGAATATTCATAGACTTCATCACACACTCAACAAGGTTTATGACCCCAAATTTTTAATTTGGTTTTTTGAAAATTAGAATTATATTTTCTCATTCTGAATGTTCCAGAATTTTCACCTCTTCTATGGTACTTCAAAGTTTATTAACGGAGGATGAATAATTCATCTTTAGGATCTCTCATACATTGGGAGATAAGTCACATGAGCCAAGATACACACTAACTTAGAGAAGATAGAAATTTCTGGGATTTTCACATACATTTTCTTTTAACAATCAGTTTGCTTTTAAGAGATTTCTTTGGGGGGAGGGTACAATATTTTCCAATAACCTTAAATTCATTTAATGTTAATAAAACAAGTCTCCATCAGTGTTTATATAGCATATTCTATTCTTAA
>NW_012115154.1:15360733-15382969 GCF_000951035.1 Colobus angolensis palliatus | reverse complement strand
ATACCTACTCTTAAGCTATGGGAATATATTTTTATTTATATAAACATGATCAATGATTATTTTAAATCTCTAATTATTGAGAAGATAATATATGTCTTTTTGTTCATAGACAATCGTTTTAAAATAGTCTGTATTTTACTTTATTGCTTTTATGATATTGACTCAGAGAAAACAGAGCTTGACAAAAGACCCATCTACAGTAATGTGTTTCTAAATGACTTAATATAAACCAGAAACTAGGATTTCTTATTCAATACTTTATAATAAATATTAGACAACCCTCTGTATATAATGTACTGCACGTTCTCAAGGAGAATTGATAACATGATTAACTATAGATGAAAGAATTACAAATTAAATTTATTCTGAATTTATTAAATGACCTAGATAGCACGGTCCCTCTCTTCAAATTATTACTTTGGTACTAAGATTTTTATAATATTTCAAGTACTCATGATTATAAATTTAGAATTAAAATGAAACAAATTAATTAGGTTTTTAAAATTGTCAGTGTCTTTTTGTTTAGAGAAGAAAATAAAAATGGTATAAGTCGTAATATAGTTAACAATAATACAATACAGTAGGAGAGTGACTCGGTTGCTCGACATTTTATCACAATTTCTACGTCATCATGTGTACCTCGTAGTCCAAGTCCAGGTAGTCAAACTCTCCGTTGGTGCGGAAATGCTGCATGCTCCTGTCCAGCGTGAGGTTAATGCTCCGCCCCTGGCGCTCAATGACCACAGAGTGCCAGTGGTGGTCATCCAGCAAACTTCCGGTCATCACTGATGTGTGGCCATATATGGGGCCAAGCTGGTTGCTTCCTGCGTACACAGGAGTGAAAAAGAAACAACGCCATGATGCTCTGGCCAACTCTGTGAAGCAGAAGGTCTTTCATTTACTGCCCCAGAGGCTGACATTCCATCAAAGCTCTATCCATTCGAGTTAACCTGGGATACCAGTAAGTAATGACACTTAAAAATACTTTATGTTCAAAGTACATACAAGTTATTAAAGATGGGAAAAAAGTACTTTTTAAAAAGGGGGGAAAATGAGTGTTTTATGACTGTGCAGTGAATTCTTCTAAATTTTGGTAAGTTTGTTATAAAGACAGTGCCACGTGGGCTTTTACAGAAGTCTGCCAGGTTCTGATGCTGGCTCCACTGTTAGCTTGTGGTCCAGGGCAAGTTGAGAATGCTTGGTCTCCATTTTCTCATATATACAATAGGGAAGATAATAGTACCTGCTTTGTAAGGTTGTTTGAGGATTAAATGAGTTACTATAGGCAAAGAATTTAATACACTTTCTGGCATATAGTGAACATAGCTGTTACCTGTTAATCTTTTATTACTGTTACAATTATTATTAAGACCACACAGCATGACCATTTTTAATTTTCGTTGCCTCCAAAAGCCATTGTTGTAAAGAGAACACTATGTGATTGTTAATGGCATAGAAAATTTACTTCTTATCTTTTAATTAAAATGATAACATTAAGAATTATATATGTAGCATTTAGTTTTGAAATAAGATCTCCATAGCAACACAACTATAAATACAAGTAAAAGATTGTTAGAATCCAACACGTTTATTAAGGTCGTCCCTGGATACAGTTTACATATTTTTTTTCATCTATGTTGTCTAACCAAGTATTGCTTTTTATGGTCAGGCAAAATTAATCACTATAAAAATAGGGTTTCAGAATAAATAACATAATGGAAATAAGAGATAAACAATTGACTGTCACATTAAATTCTTCCTTTCCTTTCCTTTCCCTCCCCTCCCCTCCCCTCCCTTCCCTTCCTTTCCTTTCCTCCTTCCTTCCTTTCTTCCTCTCTTTCTTTCCTCTCACTCTTTGTTTCCTTTGCCTCCCTCCCTCCCTTCCTTCCCTCCTTCCTTCCTTGTCCTTCCTTCCCTCTCTCCCTCCCTTCTTCCTTCCTTCCTTTCTCCTTTTGTATGCTAATGCCCCCATACCTCACATTTTCTATTATCTTCCTAGAACATCTTTTCTTCATTTATGGTGATGAAATAAAATGTTGATGTGTGATGGTAAATCAGTGTGTATGTGTAAAATGAAACAAGGAAAAGGAGAGGGAAAAGAGGAGGAAAAGGAAGAGAAAGAAAGAAAATTAAGAACTATCTAAGTGAAAAGGTCACATAGAGTTTTATTACTTTAAATATTTACACTAGAAGACTGAGCAGCAGGCAGATACATCTAATATTTAGGTAACCGCATTAAAGAATGGCAGTAGATATTTGAGTGCATATTTCTCTCTGGCTGTTGTAAATTCCAGTCAGTCAGTAAACTGCTTTCCAGTGTAAAGCTAATAAACTTTTTTTGGTAAGGTCACATAGTCAGTTATTTCTTTGAAAAGAGTAATGTCACACCACTATAAGACACAGTTGATTTTAAAAGGTTACTCTACATGTTTCATTTGGGATAAAAAATGAAAAGTTTGAAAAAATAAACATCTTTAGATATAATTCAACTGCAGTGTGTGTGTGCGCACACATGTGCATGTGTGCATATTTTGTGTGCATGTTTTATGGAAGTACACATATTTTATCTCTGGTTACTCTCCCCTGCTCTTTCTTCTTTTCCTCTATTGGGTTTTTTTTTTTTTTTTTTGAGACGGAGTCTCGCTCTGTCACCCAGGCTGGAGTGCTGTGGCTGGATCTCAGCTCATTGCAAGCTCTGCCTCCCGGGTTCACGCGCCATTCTCCTGCCTCAGCCTCCCGAGTAGCTGGGACTACAGGCGCCCACCACGTTGCCCGGCTAGTTTTTTATAGTTTTTAGTGGAGACGGGGTTTCACCGTGTTAGCCAGGATGGTCTCGATCTCCTGACCTCGTGATCCGCCCGTCTCGGCCTCCCAAAGTGCTGGGATTACAGGCTTGAGTCACCGCGCCTGGCCGGGTTTTGTTTTAAAAATAATTTCAGGCTATTTTCCCCTGGTAGCACAATTAATACACATTCCTTATTACAAGTAGAGAATATTATGAAGAAACAAGTGAAATGTAATGTAAAAATATTTCCACCTCTAAAAATAATTTGGTCTATTTCCTTCCATATATTTTCCACAAACAGTCATGTACCACATGATGACATTTCTTTCAACGATGGACTTCATATGTAATGGTAGTAACATCAAATTTAATACTGTATTTTCACTGTATCCATTGTATTTTTTGACATGCAAATACTTACCAGTTTTTTACACAGTGGACTAAAGTATTCTGTACAGTAACATGCTATACAGATTTGTACACTAGGAGCAATAGGCTCTACCATATAGCCTAGGTGTGTAGTAAGCTACACAATTTATGTTTGTCTTTGTATACTCTTGTGTTTACAAAGTGTTGAAACTCACACAGAATTTCTCAGAATGCATTCCCATTTTAAAGTGACACATGACTACATATATTTAATTAGATTGATAGATTGATAGATTTTCTATCCTACAGGTTTTGTTTAATATCATATATCTCCCCATACAATTAAAAGTTAGCACAGACATTTTAAATGCTATCAACATATTTCTATGTGTTTAATTTTTTCCCAATTTTCGACAATGTAATTAATATTGCAAATTACATATTTGGACTTAAATCCTAGTGGTCATTTCTCTTTTTAACTTATGATTTTTGGACCAAAATACTGTATTGTAAGAGATTTCAAATGTTGGAAGGCATATTGTCTAGCTATTTTCCTGAAAATATTTTCTGACTTGCAGAACAATACAGAGGATCCTTTTTGTCAAATACTCACCAACACTGATTTATCACTTTAAAATGGATTTACTTAGTTGACCAAAAATAAGCATTGGGTGTTTATATTTTTTTCTTTTATGACATCTCTTGTATATCATTTGCCTCTATTTTCTCCTAATGTCTTGGCATTATTATGCAGTGGTATAATTTCTTATTCATGATTGATATTAAACCAGTATATTTGACATTTGTATCTTCCCAGGTTTTGCATGCATTTTAATGTTACTTTTATTTTAATGTAAAAAATAACATTTTATGTAACTAAGTGATACAGAATTTTGTGTGACTTTTCTTCTTTGTTATAGAAGCTATTGTATCTATCGGGTCAGATCTTTAATGTCAAAAGTTTTATAATCAAGGGTACATCTTTAAGGTAATGTATCATTACCAGTAAAAATAACCTAAGTGGAGTTACAATTTTTAGTATATAATACTGTATTTCAAAGTAATAAAAGTTAATACATGGGATACAAGTCATATTCAGGAATGTTTGGACCACTCAAATTGGTAATTGACAAATAAGTCAAATAGCCTAGAATTTTTAACCAATCAAGAGAAACAGGTGAGATAGGGGCCAAGATGGCTGATTAGAAGCAGCTGAAGTCTGCAGCACTCAAGGAGAGGAATGAAAGGGATGAGTAAAGACAGCACTTTCAACGGAAGTATTCAGGTTCTCACGCTGAGATGGATTAGGGAAAAACTTCACAAATGGAGAATGAAGAAAAGCAGGATGGGGCTACGGCCTACCCAGGAGCAACACGGAGTC
The DNA here is from genome assembly GCF_000951035.1 of Colobus angolensis palliatus. Classification (NCBI taxonomy): domain Eukaryota; kingdom Metazoa; phylum Chordata; class Mammalia; order Primates; family Cercopithecidae; genus Colobus; species Colobus angolensis. The sequence goes on along the minus strand of NW_012115154.1, from coordinate 15,378,434 downwards.
ACGGGAACCCCCAACCCCTGCCAAGGGAAGCAGTGAGTGATTATGTGACCCCAAGAAACCATGCTTCTCCCATGGATATTAGCAACTCACAGATTAGGAGATCTGCTTGTGAGCCCATGACACCAGAGCCTTGGGTCTGACACACAGAGCTGTGTGGAGTCTTGGCAGAGCAACCGCTCAACCATGCACAGAGACAGAGTGGAGCTTTACAAACTCCACCCTGGGATTTCCAACAAAGGTGTCTGCAACTCAGGCAAGGTGGGAGGTCTGCACATACCCATAGGAAGGGGGCAGAATCCAGGGAGCCGAGTAGCACTGTTCTGCGGGCCCTATTTGCATGGCACCCTACAAGATAAGACCCACTGGCTTGGAATTTCAGCCAGCCACTGGCAACAGGGCAAAGCCTGCCTGAGACCAGACGGAGCCTCGAGGAGAGGTGCAGACACCATCTCTGCTATTTGGTTGACTGGGCCATTCTAGCCTGTGGGCTTTGGAAAATCCAAAGGGTCCAGATGAGGAGGAAGGGTTCCCCAGAAGCGGAACACAGTGGCTTTGCCAGATCATGGTCAGACTGCTTCTTTAAGCAGAGCCCTGATCCATTCCTCCTACTGGGTGGGACCTCCCAACTGGGGCCCTCCAGCCACACCTGCCTGTATGACAGAGCTATTTTCTATCCCTGGGATGGAGTGACCAAGGGAGGGGAGTGTCGCCACCTGAGTATGTTGGACGATTCGGTCATTCCACAGCCTGTGGGCTTTGGAGAGTCCAAGCTGATGGGGAAAAACGCCGTTCCCCACCACAACACAGCTGCTTTGTGAAGGCATGGCCAGACTGCTTCTTTAAGTGCCCCGTCCCTGCATCCACTCCCTCACAGGGCAGGTCCTCCCAGCTGCGGCCTCTGGCCACCCTTGCCTCTGTTCTCCATGGGACAAAGTGCCTGAAGGGTTGGGCAGGTCACCAACTTGGACATTCAGGCTTCTCAGCGAGTCCAGCCTGTGGGCCTTGGAGAGCCCAAACCGATTAGAGGCTGAAGAAATCTCCAACACAGCACACAGCAGCTCTATTGAAAAGCAGCCAGACTGCTTTTTAAAGTTGATCTCATTTCTCCTGACTGAGTGAGACCTCCCAATAGTGTTCTCCAGCCACATCTCCAGGCACATTTGGGCCAGCAATAGGTCGGTATATCCCTAGCATGAAACTTCTAGAGGAAGGAGCAGGCTGCCATTTTTCTTTCCTGAAGCCTTCATTGATAATATTTTACCTCCAGTTACAGGAAAAATTGAGGCAACTAGGGTCTTGAGTGGACTCCCAGCAAATCACAATAGCCCTATGGATGAGTGGCCAGACTTCAATAGGGCTATTTAAAAAAAAAACAAACAGAAAACAACAACAACAAACCCCACAAAACCCCATCCCAAATCAGCAACTTCAAAGATTGAAGTAGATAAACCCACAAAAATGAGAAGTAATCAATGCAAAAATGCTAAAAAGTCAAAAGCTAGAGTGCCCCTTTTCCTCCACATGACTGCAACACCTCTCCAGGAGGGCTCAGAACTGGACTGATGCTGAGATGGCTGAAATGACAGAAAGAGGCTTCAGAAGGTGGGTAATAACAAACTTCACGGAGGTAAAGGAGCATGTGGTACCCCATGCAAAGAAGCTAAGAATCATGATAAAACAATATGGGATCTGATAGCCAGAAGACCCAGTTTAGAGAGGAACATAATTGACCTGTTAGAGTTTGCATTATGAGAACTTCACAATGCAATCACAAGTATTAATAGCAGGACAAATAAAGCAGAGGAAGGAATCTCAGAGCTTGAAGACTATCTTTGTGAAATAAGACGGGCAGACAAGAATAGAGAAAAAATAATGAAAAGGAATGAACCAAACCTCTGAGAAATATGGGATTACATAAAGAAACTAAACCTACAACTGATTGGGGTACCTGAGAGAGACAGGGAGAATGGAACCAAATTGGAAAACATACTTCAGGATATGATCCAGGAGAACTTCCCCAACCTAGCAAGAAGGCCAACATTCAAATTCAGGAAATGTAGAGAACCTCAGTAAGATACTCCATGAGAAGATCATCCCCAAGACACATAATCATCAGATTCTCTGAGGTTGAAATGAAAGAAAAAATGTTAAAGGCATCCAGAGAGAAAGGCCAAAAGGCCAGGTCACCTACAAAGGGAAGCCCATCAGACTAACAGCAGATCTCTCAGCAGAAACCCTACAATCTAGAAGAGATTGGGGGCCAATATTCAATATTCTTAAAGAAAAGAATTTCCAACCCAGAACTTCACATCCAGTCAAACTAAGCTTCGTAAGTGAAGGAGAAATAAGATCCTTTTCAGACAACAAAATGCTGGGGAATTTGTTACCACCAGACCTGCCTTGCAAGAGCTCCTGAAGGAAGCACTAAATATAAAAAGGAAAACCCATCACCAGCCACTACAGAAACACACCAAAATACACAGACCAGTGACACTATGAAGCAACTGCATAAACAAGTCTGCAAACTAACCAGCTAGCATCATAATGACAGAATCAAATCCACACATAACAATACTAGCCTTAAATGTATAAGGGCTAAATGACCCAAGTAAAAGACACAGAGGCAAGCTGGATAAAGAGCCAAGACCCAATAGTATGCTGTCTTTTTGAGACCCATCTCACATGCAAACACGCAAATAGGCTCAAAATAAAGGGATGCAGAAAAATTTGCAAAACAAATGGAAAACAGAAAAAAGCAGGGGTTACAATCATAGTTTCTGACAAAACAGACTTTAAACCACCAAAAATCAAAAAACACAAGGGCATTAAATAATGGTAAAAGGTTAAAATCAACAAGAAGAGTTAACTATCATAAATATATATGCACCCAGTACTGATGCACCCAGTACTGGAGCACCCAGATTCATAAAGCAAGTTCTTAAAGGTCTTCAAAGAGACTTAGATCCCCACACAATAAAAATGGGAGACTTTAATACTCCACTGATAGTATTAGATAGATTGTCGAGGCAGAAAATTAACAAAGACTTCCAGGACTTCAACTCAGCTTTGGGTCAAGTAGACCTGATAGATATATACAGAATTCTCCACCCCAAAACACCAGAATATGCATACTTCTCATCACCACATGGCACTTACTCTAACATTGATGACATAATTGAAAGTAAAACACTCCAACGCAAATGAAAAAGAACCAAAATCATAACAAAGAGTCTTTCAAACCACAGCACAATCAAATTAGAACTCAAGATTAAGAAATTCACTTAAAACAACACAACTACATGGAAACTGAACAATCTGCTCCTTAGTGACTCTTGGGAAAAATTAAGGGTGGAATCAAGATTTTCTGTGAAACTAATGAGAACAAAGATATAAAGTACCAGAATTTCTGGGATGCAGCTAAAACTGTGTTAAGAGGGAAATTTATGGCCCTAAATGCCCACATCAAACAGCTAGAAATATCTTAAGTTAGCAACCTAACATCACAACTAAAAGAGCTAGAGAACCATGAGCAAACAAATCCCAAAGCTAGCAGAAGACAAGAAATAACCAAGATCAGAGCTAAACTGAAGGAATACAGAAATACAAAAAAAACCTTCAAAAAACAAAACAAAACACACAAAAGTCAATGAATCCAGGAGCTGGTTACTACGATCTGGTTCTGTGTCCCCACCCAAATCTCATCTTGAATTGTAATCCAATTTATAATCCCCATGTGTTGGGGAAGGGACTCCATGGGAGGTGATTAGATCATGTGGGTGGTTCCCCCTTGCTGTTCTCATCATAGTGAGTGAGTTCTCATGAAAGCTGATGGTTTTATAAAGGGCTTTCCTTGACTTCACTCTGCACTTCTCTCTCCTGCTGCCATATGAAGAAGGATGTGTTTGCTTCCCCTTCAGCCATGATTGTAAGTTTCCCGAGGCCTCTCCAGTCATGTGAAACTGTAAGTCAATTAAAACTCTTTCCTTTATAAATTACCCAGTCTTGGGCAGTTCTTTGCAGCAGTGTAAGAATGGACTAATTCACTGTTTTTTTGAAATAATTAATAAAATAGATAGACCGTTAGCTAGACTAATAAAGAAGAAAAGAGAGAAGTTTCAAATAAACAAAACCAGAAATGACAAGAGGGCATCACCACTGACCCCACAGAAATACATTTGTATTTCCCTATAGAAATATCTTTATAGTTCTCTATAATTTTTGTATTATTCTCTGTAGCATCAGAAAATACTATAAACACCTCTATGCACATGGATAGAAAATCGAGAAGGAATGGATAAATTTCTGGACACATGTACCCTCCCAAGACTACACCAGAAAGAAATTGATTCCCTAAGTCAGACCAATAATGACTTCAGAAAATGAGGCAGTAATAAATAGCCTACCAACCAAAAGAGCCTAGGACCAGACAGACTCAGAGCTGAGTTCTACCAGAGGTCCAAAGAAGAGCTGATACCATTCCTATTTATACTATTTCAAAAAATTCAACAGGAAGGACTCCTCTCTAACACATTCTATGAGGCCAAAACCTGGCAGAGACACAACAACAACAACAACAACAACAACAAAAACTTCACGTCAATATTTTTGATGAACATCTATGCAAAAATCCTCAGCAAAGTACTGGCAAACTGAATCCAGCAGCACATCAAAAAGTGTATCTGCTGCAATCAATAGGCTTCATCCCTGAGATGCAAGGTTGGTTCAGTATACACAAATCAATAAACGTGATTAATCACATAAATATATATAAAGACAAAAACCACATGATTATCTCAGTAGACGCAGAAAAGTTCTTCAATAAAATTTAACATCCCTTCATATTAAACACTCTCAGTTAACTAGGTGAAATATGCCTCAAAATAATAAGAGTCATCTATGACAAACCCACAGCGGGAAGCATTCCCCTTGAAAACTGGCACAAGACTAGGATGCCTTCTCTCACCGTGACTATTCAACATAGTATTGGCTATCCTGACCAGGGCAATCAGTCAAGAGAAAGAAACAAAGGGTATTCAAATAGGAAGAGAGGAAATCAGATTATCTTTGCAGATGTCATGATCCTATACCTAGAAAACCTCATCATCTTAGCCAAAAAGATTCTTAAGCTGATATGCAACATCAGCAAAGTCTCAGGATACAAAATCAATGTGCAAAAATCACAAGCATTCCTATAAACCAACAACAAGCAATCAGAGAGTCAAATTACGAATGAACCACCCTTCACAATTACCGAAAATAACAAAATACCTAGGACACAGCTAACAAGGGAAGTGAAGGGCCTTGTCAAAAGCTACAAACCTCTGCTCAAAGAAATCAGAGATGACATAAATAAATGGAAAAACATGCTCATGGATAGGAAGGATAGGAATAATCAACATCATGAAAATGGCCATACTGCCCAAAACAATACATAGATTCAATGCTATTACCATAAAACTACCATTGACATTCTTCAGAGAATTTTTAAAAAACTATTTTAAAATTTACATGAAACCCAAAAAGGGCCTAATGGCCAACACAATCCTAAGTAAAAAGAACAAAGCTGGAGGCATCACACTACCCAACTTCAAACTATACTGCAAGGCCACAGTAACAAAAACAGCATGGTACTTGTGTGAACAGACACCTAGACCAATGGGACAGAGTATAGAACTCAGAAATAAGACCATACACCTACAACCATCTGATCTTCAACAAACCTGACATAAACAAACAATTGGGAAAGGATTTCTCATTGAATAAATGGAGATGGGAGAACTGGCTAGTCATATGCAGAAAACTGAGACCCCTTCCTTACACCATATACAAAATCAACTCAAGCTGAATTAAAGACTTAAACATAAAACCAAAAATTATAAAAACCATAGAGGAAAATCTAGGCAATACCATTCAGGCCATGGGCAAAGGCAAAGATTTCATGATGGAGATACCAAAAGAATTGCAACAAAAGCAAAAATTGACAAATGGGATATAATTAAACTAAAGGGCTTCTGCACAGTAAAAGAAACTATCATCGGAGTGAACAGACAAACTACAGAACGGGAAACAAGTTTTGCAATCTATCCATCTGACAAAGGTCTAATATGCAGCTTCTACAAGGAACTTAAACAAATTTACAAGATAAAAACAAACAACCCCATCAAAATGTGGGCAAAGTACATGAACAGACAGTTCTCAAAAAAAGATATGCATGTGGCCAACAAGCAGGGAATAAAAAGCTCTACATAACTGATCATTAGAGAAATGCAAATCAAAACTGCAATGAGATATCATCTCAAAATGATTATTATTAAAAAGTCAAAAAACAATAGATACTGGTAAAGCTGCAGAGAAAAAGGAAAGCTTTTATGCTGATGGTGGGAGGGTAAATTAGTTCAATCATTGTGGAAGACAGTGTGAAGACTCCTCAAAGATCTAGAGGCAGAAATACCATTTGATCCAGCAATTCCGTTACTGGGTATAAAACCCAAAAGAATATAAGTCATTCGATTATAAAGATACACGCACACATATGTCTATTGCAGCACTATTCACAATAGCAAAGTCATTTGCTAAATGCCCATCAATGATAGACTGGACAAAGAAAATGTGGCACATATACACCATGGAATACTATGCAGCTATAAAAAGAAATGAGATCTTGTCCTTTGTAGGACATGGATGGAGCTGGAGGCTATTGTCCTCAGCAAACTAATGTAGGAACAGAAAGTCAAATACTACATGTTCTCACTTATAATTGAGAGCTGAATAATGAGAACACAGAAACACATGGAGAGGAAAAACACACACTGGGGCCTGTCAGAGGGTTGGGTGGGGAGGAAGGAGAGCATCAGGAAGTATAGCTAATGTAAGCTGGCCTTAATACCTAGGTGATGGGATGATCCGTGCAGACAACCATCACGGAACATGTTTACCTACGTAACAAAGTTGCACATCCTTCACATGCACCCATGAACTTAAATTTAAAAAAAGAGAAAGAGGTACCATTACTTTGCCAAAACTATAATTTTGAATGCCAGTACCAATATTGCTGATCTCCACTTTAGCTTTAAGTAAATCCTAGCTACGTCATCAACATACAGACCTACATTGTTATTATCCATTAAAAAACAACAACAGGTTCAGGAATGGTGGCTCATGCTTGTAATCTCAGCACTTTGGGAGGTCAAGGCAGGCAGATCATTTGAGGTCAGGAGTTTGAAACCAACCTGGCCAACATGGTGAAACCCTCTCTCTACTAAAAATACAAAAATTAGCCAGGCATGTTGGGGGCGCATGTAACCCTAGCTACTCAGGAGGCTGAGGCAGGAGTATCACTTGAGCCCGGGAGGCAGAGGTGGCAGTGAGCAGAGATCATGCCACTGAACTCCAGCCTGGGTGACAGGGTGAGACTCTGACTCAAAAATAAGTTAATAAATAAATGAAAAATAATAAAAAATAAAAACAACAACCGCACATAAAACAATAACTTCTTTAAATTCAGATGTTTCAGCAGCCAACATTTCATTTCTCTGTGTTCTTTCTCTCTAGTTAACTGTAGTCAAAATATTTAATTACACCTTTCATTCTTTCTTTACCTAGAAAATTTGTCTTTTCTATTCCACTGAATGGAAATTAACAGTAACCTCCATGCTATTAAGCCCAATATTTGCCTCTCTGTCTTCATCTTACATGACATTTAGAGGAATTCAACAGTTGACAACCACTTTTGTGTCCTTGATTTCTGTGATACTACACTTTCTTCATTTTCTCCTACTCACTATCCACGACTACTTAGTCTCCATTTTAGTCTTCTCTCAGTCTCGTTTCTCAACTTCCATAATAGAAAGTTCTACTTAGATGTTTAATAAGCAGAATTAACCATGTCCAAACTGATCTCTAGAGTTCCTCCTAAAGTCTTCTCTATTTCTGAAAATGACACTAATGTCCATTTGGTGCTGAAACCCAAATCCTAGGGCTCATTCTTTATTTCTACTCTTTTCTTTTTACGCTATATCCAACCCGTCATAAGTCATGCTCAATGTACCACTACAATAATTTCCTTAATTGAAATATTTCTCTGCATCTCCACTGATAACCACCTCATACAAGCAGTACTATCTCTCACCCAAACTATGCAGAAGTTCTGCTGCGACTCTCATATCTACACAAGTAATTCTTGAAGTCTCAACGCACTTGTTAAAAATAAGATGATAAAGCCATACAGTTTAATGCATTCCAACAGCTTCCTATTCTTAAAAATAGTATCTAAACAATTTGGCATGCCCTGCAGGATCCCACAGGATTTGGGCAATTTCCACCTCTTGGATTTCATCTTCTGTCTTAATAACCCACAACATTTATGCACAGCGGAATCCTTCCTGTTTCTTGGGCATGCTTTTTGTCTTCAATGTTCTCTTCCTATGTAATCCCATTTCTCTCATGTTTTCATGGCTAATCTCTTTTCATCACTCAGATCTCATCTTAAATATTTTCTCCTCAGAACAGGCTTTCATCACTACACATTCCAATATTGGCCCTGTTGCCTCTGAACAGGACATATTAACCTATTCCCCTTATGATATTAATCTATTCAACTCGTTCATATTTATTATTTGAAGTCATTCATTTTTGCTTAGTTGTTTTAAAATAAGAATAATAAATGCTATATTGTCTGATACCTCCATTAGGTCATGAACTTAATGAGCTTAAGGATCTTGTCTACTTGTTCCCTGCTATAGGCCAAAGACTAGTATAGTACCTTGTATAGCAGAGGTGTTTAATAAATATTTTTTGAATGAATAGGGATTTCATTATATACCAACTGTTATACATTAAGAATGAATTGACAACATAATATGAGCTCTTTTTATAATTTACATTTTAAAGAATTGAGCAACATGAACGTTTTCCTGATGGGAACATCCATAATGGAAAGAATAGTACTGAGAATCAGAACATACCTAAGTTTAAACTGAGGACCAGCTTGGCTTTTTTCAGTTCCAAGGTAATGTAATCTCCTTGCTGTCCTTCTCCGTGCAAGATTACTCCTTCACTTTCAGATGTCTTAAATTTCAAGGCAATGACATCTTTCAGTGTTTTCATCTTCTTGTTTCTGAATCTATATGGTAATACAACATGGCCATCAAAGTTGATAACATCAGCCCCTAAAACAAACAAACAAAAAAATGAGTTTAGTCACCTATGTTACCATCCACTTCCAATAGGTGTCTGCAAAGAATAAATGAGAATTAAATAAGTGTTTTTTTTTTTTTTTTTGAGACAGAGTCCCGCTCTGTCGCCCGGGCTGGAGTACAGTGGATTAAATAAATGTTTTTCTTGAAAAATTGACAGTCCTCTGTTTTTATTCTATTCCTTCTTTTGATTTACTGTGTTTTTTTAAAGGAGGTTTTATGGAGAGTATTGATAAAAATACTCATAAAAGCTCTATCAGTTGAACATTTTACTTTAATTACAAAATTAGTAATCTAAATTCAATGGATTATATTCTTCAAATCTTAACTTAGGAATCTAGAGTTTAGTCCAAAATAGTAAAATTTTTAAATCTCTAACAGATTAATAAATGTTTTATTCCTTAGTAATTCCTCATGATTTTAAGTATACATTTTGTTCAAAAAGTTGCTTTCTTTGATGTAAGAATGAAGGCACTTGGAATGTGATCTTTTATGCTATTCTCATTTTTTTCTAATGGTTTTTATATTTCACCACAATTTTAGTAAACCTTGTTGTAGTATTCAGAGTTTACAACCAACTTAATTTTCAGAAACTTCTTAACATTTATTCTTAGGAATCAGTCTGTCTCAAATTTCTTATTACTTCCTTGCATTTGGAATGGAGAATTGGGCACCATTGTTTGTTTTTTCTCTACGTTGGACACAGATATCTCCACTTATCCATATATGAGTTTGAAGAACAAATAACCAGCATATACTATGACTCCAGCAGCTCTAATTTTAGTTTTAGGGGAATATATTAAAATGAGGAAAGTATGTAATCTTTTTTTAAAAAAAAATGTGAAATTTTGTCACTATGATCCGAAATATGTGATTCTGAGGATCCATTTTATAACTACTATTTATTTCACACCAGAAATAAAAATGAGATGATATTATTTACTAGGCACTATTGGTCAATGCATTCTCAATTCAAGGGATGATTCAAAAATGCAATATTGAGTTCAAATAGAAGCTTCGTTACCATGATCAAATCTTCATTGTTAAAAATATTTTCAATAGACTATTTCAGTAAGCTTTTCATTTTAAATCATAGAAAGCATAGTCAAATGGAACAGCTCTAATAACTTTAGAATTACAAGCCTGGAGAAAGCTAGCCTCTAGGTTTTGGGCAAGGTCTGGTTAAAGAACTCCAGAGGGAGACATTGGAGAAAAATAATAGCCATTTTAAAGCCTGTTAGAGAAATATTTTCTCATTTCATGTCCTAGTTCTCTGGCACTTGTTTACTTCAATCACCACCAGAAACACTTTGGTTTGCCTTGTAAGTGGAGCATACCACCAAATAAATCCCTATGGTGGCCGCAGTAGAGATGTAGAGCTGCCAGAACCACATCCACTCTTTGTTTGTGTTGAGTTTACCTCATTCTATGAAGTGAATTGTTGTGAATACAGTCACTTTGAATATTACTTAAAATGAAATCTAAGCTTGCCTTTCAAATCATTGATGGCTTTCACGTACTTTGAAAATATTTATGCTAGTATCTCAAATATTTATGCTTTTAAATAAGTTTGTACAATGTTATATTATAAAACATTCAGAAAAAATATGACTTTAAACTTTAAGTTTTAATTCTTATAATCAGCTCTTTATTGCCCATAAAAAGACTTTCTTAATCAACAGAATTCTGTTCTCTGAGACTGTGAATCACAGAGGTTTATTTTAATATGAGGGAAAAAATCAACTGTTAAATTCTGGCTTCTGCTAACACTGCAAAGGCAATTAGACTTTAGCTTAATCATATATACTCTCACAGCTGAATTTCAATGGCAGTATCTTTATCATCTGCAATGAGAAATAAAGGAGAGAAAAAAAAGGAATTTGCTTTTGAGATTCCAGGTTGAACTTATAATCCAGCAGTTGGTAGATACTTTTTGTCTTGAAAAGTGAATAAAAGAAACACAGATGAGAGTAAATTCTGAACTCTAGACAGTAGTTTTGCAGTCAATTTCCTATCAGTGACAGTTAAATAATAGACACATCATTGTTTTAAACACCTTTAGCATATTTTAATTGATATAACATATTTCTAATTCATCTCTCAGGAAGTAAATGTTCCCTGAGCTTGTATTCAGGGAATAAGAATCACCTCCTCTATGCTTTATTCTAAATCAAAACACATTTAATTCTAGGTACAGAATACTGATTTATGCAAATGTTAATGCATTTCTGTCTTACTTTTAGAGCAATGAGAAAATGTGACAGAAAGGTTGAAGATGGCTTGTTTTTTTCAGACAATCCTAAGATATTAATAAAAACAGGAAGGAAAGCTATCCATGTAGACTAAGTCTCACTTTACAAATAAATGGTAAGTAGTCAGGGTCAGCTGGGAAACAAAATGCTCTGTAAGGTAGATTCTCCACAGAGAAAAACAAAAAGTTTCAACATATTTTCCCATCTATCTAGCCATCTATCTAAAACAAAATTAAAAGTTGTTTTCTGTGAATAGGTTAAATGCTTCCAAAATATCAGCATGTCCTCTTGTGGATATAAGCTCAGAACTGGCTTGAAAATTATAAAGTTTCTAGAAATAATCTATGATATTTACACTTTAACACACACTATGTACTTTTTAAAATGTCTAGGATATTCTACAATAATGTAAAGAACATCCATCACAGTTTAGCTCTGTTTCCTACAAAAATAGATTAAAATTTCATTTGATACCTAATAATGCATTGTGCTTATTTGGGGACAAGCCACGTTTTTCTTCTATTATCCTGATTGCTTATCACTCCCTAGAATTAAGTTTTCTATGCAGTGATTAAATATGTATGGTTGAACTGTTTAAGCAATCTGAACAATAATGGCTAGTCAAAAAGTGAATGCAAAATCATAGTGTTTCCACAATTTTGTTCCTAACAATAGCTCAGCAAGCTGGTAATATGCCCAGTTCATCAAATCATCATGGTAGAAAGGGCTTTTTCAAAAACATTTTATTGTTCCTTAGTCTTCACTTTCTAACTTTGAATAAGATAATTTGAAGAAGTGTTTACCATATAAAGATTTTAATATTAAAATTTTAAGTTTATTTAATATTTTAATTTTAAAAGGTAACTTTGCTATATATTTTATTACAAACTATGTCTATAGCTCAAAAGAAATTAAACAATACAGAAATATAGAAAGTAGAAAGTGAATCCCAACCACAAAAGTTCACCAATGTTAATGGGTACTTAATTGGTGCATATCCTACATTTTATATATTTACCTAAATATCCAACTATCTAAGGTATGGAATAATTCATATATATCTATATTTAAAGATATAGCTAGATATATCTTTATCTACAGATATAGATATATCTTTATATATAGATACAGATATACATACCTCAGATACAGATATAGATAGATAGATCTATCTATATATAGATAGCTATAGATAGATCTATCTATCTATATATCTGAGGGAGGAAGGGAGAATAATAAAGAGAGTGGGAGGGAGAGAGCGAGAATTTCATTTCATTTAGTCATGGTTCAAATTGTACACTAATAATTTGAGTTTGGGGTGATATAATATTTATAGTAGAGGGAAATTGCATGTTTTAGTTAATTAAAATGTTTTATTAATCTTCATAAAAGGCCCTTATAAAAGTAAGAATATCTAATGTGAAACTGTAGTCTATATATCTGAAAAAATTAAAAAGTATTTGCATATAGCATACCAACAAATAAGTATTCAAGAGTTACTTTTAATACCACTTCCCTATAAAATTTTTTCAGTTACTTTTACAGGGCATCTGAAAGAAACAAAAAGGTTTAAAGAAAAAAAATTAGGCCGGGCGCGGTGGCTCAAGCCTATAATCCCAGCACTTTGGGAGGCCGAGACGGGCGGATCACGAGGTCAGGAGATCAAGACCATCCTGGCTAACACTGTGAAACCCCGTCTCTACTAAAAAATACAAAAAACTAGCCGGGCGAGGTGGCGGGCGCCTGTAGTCCCAGCTACTCGGGAGGCTGAGGCAGGAGAATGGCCTAAACTCGGGAGGCGGAGCTTGCAGTGAGCTGAGGTCTGGCCACTGCACTCCAGCCCGGGCGACAGAGCGAGACTCCGTCTCAAAAAAAAAATAAAAAAAAAAAAATAAATTAAAAAAAATAAAAAATAAAAGAAAAAATATTAAACAGGCATTATTTCATCTTTTTTCTGAAATAACTAATGATAATATACTATTTGTGATTATTTTAAATTGCATATAAAGAATCTTTATGTATGTACACAGATACACATATGGATAATACTGTATATAGTTTGTTTTGGTTTTTGTTACTGTACATTTTTTAAATCTTATTTCATAATTTTGTTTTCTAAAACAGGATTTTGATCAGCTAAAAAGGTACCCTCATTTCAGTGTCCAAGTTCTTCAACGAAAATTTTGGTGGAAGTTTGTTTTTATTCTCATAAATAAACCTTTTGTTTTGGAAAAAGTTTAGATTTAGAGAAAAGCTGAAAAGGTAGTTGGAAAGATAGGGTTCTCATACCTTTCACCCAGCTTCCTCTAATACTAACATTTTACATAACCTGGTACATTTGTCCACATGAAAATACTATCTGAAGTAAAGTGGTGTTCCCTCAAATACAGATGATACTTGGATTTCACCAGGGTTTCACTAATGCTTTTTTGCTGCTGTTCTAGGACTCAATCCAGGATCTCTCATTGCATTTAGTTATGATGCCTCCCTAGTCACTTCTAATCTGTGACAGTATCCAATTCTTTCCTTGTCTTTCATAACTTTGATCCTCCAGAGGAGCACCAGCCGGGTATTTTGTAGCATCTTTCTCAGTTTGGATTTATCTGATGTTTTCTTAGGACTAGACTGCATTATGATATTTGGGGAGAATATCACAGAGTTGTGGAAGCATGTATCTCAAAGATATACACTATTTATTTTTCAATTATATAATACTTCGATAAAGGTAAAAAATTATGTAGGTTTTTAATTAGAGAAAAAAGGAAACAAAATGAAAGACATTCTTTTATAAAAAAATAAACTAAAAACTAGTAAATTTGGAACTTTAAATTTTGTGAAAGCATATATATTTCACAAATACATATAAAGCATGTAAATCTAAAGAAAAAGTAAAAATGTATATTAACCAGTTAGTACAGAATCTAATATTACATAGTTCACACTAATAAATACCAAATCACTTCGAGAGTTTGAAATGTATTTTATTTCTGAAACTGAAGTTTAAAAATACTAGAAGATAGAATTTGTTTATTTTGCAAATTTCACACAGATGCAAATCTGTGTGTTATTTTTATTGTCAGATGTCAAAATTTTAGATACATTGATCATTCTTCACAAAAAGTGTGACTGCCAACTTCATCTCCTCTCTAGTCACCCAGCTTTATTCATTTTTATAGCATTTATCTCTACCTGATACATTGACGTTTATATATTTACAGCATATCTCCTCTGAGACTTTCTTTTGTTCCATTCTAAAGCCCAGCACTTAAAACAGTGCCTGAAAAACAGTGAATGTTCATTAAATATTTGTTGAATGTTTGAATGTTGTCACTCATATTTCTATTAATTGGATTAAGGTACAATAAACACTGTTATTTCATACTTCATTAAAAAATTAGGGTCACTAGGTTGGAAGAAGTTTCAAGAATCTCGCTGATCCATCTTGGTGCTACAACTACAAATATACTTGAGGTTTCAATAGTCAGATAAAAACATTGGTAATATTAGGCTACTTTTGGGGAGCTGTGGTGGTGGGCAAGAATGTATTCCATTATTTTAAATTGACTCAGTCCTAGAACAGACACAACTCTTGTGGACTCAATCTCATTCCATCTACACATGCTTTGATCTGAATACTTTCTTTCTCCTAACCCACTGCCTTTCTTTTTTTCAATGCATCTGTGAATATAAACCTAAATAGTTAAAATAGATTTCAAAACGTCAGTATAGCTAATTTAGAGTAATAGTAGCAAATGACCTTTTTCCTCATCCTTTAAAAATGATCTAGAGATAGAATCTGAAATCACTTCTACTTTGGGGAAAATGGAACAAAACATAAAACCTCAAGGCTCTTCTTTCCTGCAGGCCAGCATCTCACAGATTTTGCAATATTTCTGCTTAAAATATGTTGCTTTGCCCTTCAGTGCTTGATATCCCCTAGGACAATGATAACAATATCAAAGGACTCTGATTTCATTTCTGCATACCATTTAGATTCCAATCCAGTTAGCTTGGAAGGCTGATCCACATGCATGTTCCACAGGCATATCTCACTCTACCTGCTCAACATATAATTATTTTTCTGAGCCCCACTACTTTTATTATATCCACTATCCAGTCACTCAAGCCAGAGATCTGAAACTTTCTTGGGCTTCTTTTTTTTCTTTTTTCCTTTTTGCCTACCCACATTTAATGAGTTCCAAGACCTGTGAAATATAGAGCTTTGTGCAGTGGCAGTATCATACCCAATCAGTTTATCTGAGGTGCAATGATTGTTAATTGAAATTTGATATTTGAATTTGATATTTCACTTTGATATTTTTAAAACTCATAGTATACTTTTGCATGTACTACCATAAGCCCACCGTTACCTCACATGTTGCCTATTGTACAAACATTGTTAAGTGACCAATTCCTGTCCATTGGTCTTATTTCTCTTAAATCCAACTGATACAAACAGGAGACAAGAGGGTGGTTCCCTGGCAAAGGCCTCGCCTTCAAGCCTGCAAACTGTGGTGCTAAATGAGAACAGTTATCCTGTTTTCCTGTCCAACTGTTGCTTTTTTCAGAACCAACCGGGCCTGCTGTGTTCCATCCTATACTCATAAAAACCTCAAATGCCAGGTTTCATGAACAGATAAGCAGTAGAACAGAAAAGCAGCACAGCAGAGAAGGAGAGAAGAGAGGAAGCGTCTATACATCAAGAGGAGTTTTGCTGGGGAAAGTCAGATAGGAGACTGGCCGTGCGATGGTTGAACTCCAGGGGAAGATCATCTTCCCACTCCATCCCCTTTCCAGCTCCCCATCCATCCTGCTGAGAGCCACCTCCATCACTCAGTAAAATCCCTGCATTCCCCTTCCTTCAAGTCCATGTGACCTGATTTTTCCTGAATGCCAGACAAGAACCTGTGTACCAAGATGACAGGGTATAAAAGGCTGTCACCCTGAATCTCCACTGAACTGGTTAACACTTAGCTATCCACAGATGGCAAAGCTAAAAGAGCATTGAAACACCCCCAGACATGGCCGTGGAGCCAGAGCCCAAAAGCGCTTGCTCCAGCTCACCTGCATGTTCCTCCTCCCAAAATGGGTTTTTGCTGAGCAAAGGAGCCACACTCCTGTTGCAAGTACCACGAAGGGGTCCAGGGGACTCTCCTGTCTTAAAACCATCACACAGAAGCTAGAAAGACCTTTTTGAACTAAACTCTTTCCCAAAAAGATCAAAAGCCAGGTTCTTCAGTGAGGCCTATACCACCCTCAATGATATAGCTCCTGCCTTCCCATTCAGGCTCATTTTTAGTGCCATCTTTCTTTTTATGTGCTCGTGATGGTAAACAGATTGAATTCTTCGCAAACTTCACACCTTTCCTTGGGCTGTGATCACTTTCCTCAATGAGCTGCCATTTTTCTGAGTTCTAGTTTACTTTTAGGCATCTTCCAAGCCTCAGATAAGCCTCACCACTAGAAAGTTTGCCTGTGTGAAACAGCCTTGGTCTATTGTCCCCTAGCTCCTTGCATACTTTTATCATTTTACTTCTCATGTTATATTGAATTTATCTTCTTTTGGGTGTGATTTTTCCTGTGGACTTGAAGCTGTTTTAGGATACAGGCTTTGGATTGTTCTGTTTTGGATTCCTGGCAGCATCAACATTTCCTGATGGAACTGATGGAAACATCATTTAGGTTTGAAACAAGGCAAAAGGAGAATTCCACTGTGTTATTATTTCCCCTCTAAACTATGCCTGTGATCATGCAGTTTACTTCCTAAGAGTACAGACTTATACATGATTTAATGCTATATAACTCTTACAACTATGAGTGTCCGACATGAATAAATGGTTTTAAGCATAGCATGCTTTTATTATACTTACACTGGAGTTATTTGTTTATAAGTCAAAGGCCAAAACATTGAACTCCTGTATGAGTTTAAATACAGAATATATAATTTCCTTTGAATTAAATGGATTAATGAGAAACTTGCATATTCTAAAATTAAAGTCACTAAGTTTTAAACACCTTTTAGAGCAGTCATTGTATGCTAACCTGAAATAGTTATTGATTTTCAGAGGCAAGGTCAATTGACTCCCACATATTTTATTTTTAATTTTTGAATTACTCCACAAAAAAATGTATATATGATAAACCGTGAATAGCTGATTATCTGGTTGGCCCATTGAATCACAAAAAAAAAAAAAAAAAGACACAGGAAAATATTAATAACTTTCTAAAATTAAAGTCACTAAGTTTTAAACACCT